>NC_068577.1:54237908-54855641 GCF_025698545.1 Gossypium raimondii | reverse complement strand
CGGAAAAAAGTTAGGACATCAATCTGGGACAAAAAAACCTTAAGTATTAATCTGGGAGAAGTGGGCAAATTAAGATTACCAATTTCATATTTAACCCAAAAACAAATAGTGAAAATACATTGGAGCAAATTTGATAGTACATATTATTTCTTCAATACGAGATAAAGTAAAAATTAGTTAAGAATATTGGTACGAACTAAATACTTAATTTCATTTGATAGTATACATTAGACCTGTTCATGGGTTGGGCCACCCAGCCCGGCCCGAAGGCCCACCCGAAATGTGGAAGGGTTTGGTCAAAAATATAGGCCCAAAAAATGGGTTTTGACAAAAAAACCCGTTTAAAAAATGGGTCGGGTCTCGGGTAAGGCATTTCAGCCTAGGGCTTGCCCGGCCCGAATTCACTAAAGGAAAATAAATATGTTTGTTTTTAACATTATTTTCTTATTGTTTTCTCCCTATTTTGTTACCATTTTATTATTATGTTGCTTCTATTTTGTTGTTATTGTTTGGATATTGTAGAAAACTTATTTTATTGTTAATTTTGTTATTATTTTAAAGACATTTGTTATTTTTATTATTATTTTAGAGGCATTTGCTTGTTAAGTTGCATCTATCTTAGTGTTATTTAAGTATACATATTTTTTTAAAATTTATTTTCAATTTGCTGGGAAATATTTATTTTGATGTTTAGTATTTTTGATGTATTATATATATATATTTTAAAATTACATAAAAATTAATATAAAAATTAATATGGGCGGGTCGGGACTGGGTTTTAACATTTTTATCTGGGTTGGGCTTGGATAAAATTTTAAGCCCATTTTTCATGTCGGGCCGGGCCCTGCCTAGCAAACGGCCTAAATTTTTAGTTGAGCTCGGCCTGAACCCGGCCCATGCATACCTCTAGTATACATCAGTGGCAAAACTAGGTGCTGGTAGGGTTCCGTTTTCTCTCAAATGGAAAATTTTCCATTTAGGTCCCTTTATAATTTACAAAAATTTAAATTAGTATTGATAAAATTACACTTTAATTTTCAAAATGATAAAAGTTTGATTTAATTCTTTAAAACTTGTAAAGGTATTTTACTATCGTAAAAATATATAATTTAATTTCGATCCTGAACAAAATTTCGAGTTTACCTAATATATAAAATATATATTTTCACAATAACCATTATAGAGATGGTCTACTCGTTTGTATATGTAACCCTAAAAGTTACATTACTTTGTTTGTCTTTTAAATATTAAAATCTAGACTTAAATTTTACCAAATGATTCTGACGTAAAATTCTAAATTTATTGATTTTGGTTTCACTGGAATTATAATCTTTTTTCTTTAAAAAAAATCAAGTTCAAATATAAAGATAAGTGAATTTTTTTATTATAATAGCCAGGGGCTAGCAGGGCCCCGGCTCCCCTAAAATGGAAAATTTTCTATTTAGGCCCTTTAATTTTTTTAAAAATTTAAATTAGTAAAGATAAAATTGCACTTTAGTCTCCCTAAAAATGATAAAAATTAGATTTAATCCTTTAATTTTTTTTCTAACTTTAGCCCAATATAGATGATATATTTTTCACAATAACCATAGCGTAGACGGTCTATCAGATGTATATGTAACCCTTAAAAGGTTACATCACTTTATTTGTCTTTTAAATATTGAAATCTAGAGTTAAATTTTACCAAATGATTCATGACAGATAATCTCAATTTTATTGATTATGGTTTCACTTGGATTATAGTTTTTTTTTTTGAAAAAAATTAGGTTCGAATGTAAAGATAAGTGAGTTTTTTTATTATAGTAACCAGGGGCTGGCAGGGGCCCCGGCTCCCCTAAAATGAAAATTTTTTTGTTTAGGCCCTTTAATGTTTTAAAAATTTTAAATTAGTAAAGGTAAAATTGTACTTTGGCCCCTTAAAAATGGTAAAAATTTGATTTAATCCTTTAAAAGTCTTTTCTAACTTTACCCCAATATATATAATATTTTTTCACAATAACCTTTGTAGAGAGGGTGTACTTGTTTGTATATGTAACCCCTAAAAGGTTACATCATTTTGTTTGTCTTTTAAATATTAAAATTTAGACTTAAATTTTATCAAATTATTCCTGACAGATAATCCTAAATTTATTGATTTCGGTTTCACTTGTATTATAGTTTTTTTTTTATTTAGAAAAGAATCAGGTTCTAATGTAAAGATAAGTGATTTTTTTATTATAGTAGCCAGGGGCTGGTAGGGGCCCCGGCTCTCCTAAAATAAAAAATTTTCTATTGAGGCCCTTTAATTTTTTAATATTTTAAATTAGTAAAGGTAAAATTACACTTTAACCACCTAAAAATGATAAAAATTCGATTTAATTCTTTAAAATTCTTTTCTAACTTTACCCCAATATATATATCATACATATTTTTCACAATAACCATTATAGAAAGGGTCCACTCGTTTGTATATGTAACCCCTAAAAGGTTACATCACTTTGTTTATCTTTTAAATATTGAAATCTAAACTTAAATTTTACCAAATGATTCCTGACAGATAATTCCAAATTGATTGATTTAGGTTTCACTTGGATTATAGTTTTTTTTCTTTAGAAAAAAATCATGTTCGAATGTAAAGATAAGTGATTTTTTTTATTATAAGTTTCAATAATGGGGTAACCAGGGGATGGCAGGGGTCTCGACTCCCCTAAAAAAGTTAACAACTTTAATAATTGGACATGAACTTTTAAAATTTGAAAAGTAAAGGTTTTGAAATATAAACTTGTGAAGAGTACGAGAACCACAAGAACTTATGGCATATTTTAACCAAAATGAAATTGTTTGAAAATGAGAGCATAGAGATTTTGACACATGGATGAAGTGGAGACATGTCAATAAGGTATCTCAAAATGATTGGTGGGTCAATTATTTTAATTAATTAATTATATGAGTATGGCAGAAATTAGTAAGAAGCACACGATTTTGGTCAAAGAAAAAAACAAGCAGCTCATCTATCCTATGCTCCTTATTTTGGTTAATTTATGAAAAATGTTAGTTAAGATTTTTGTATATAATTAATGAAATATTAATACATTAAATAAAATAAGTATTACAATGAATTGATCGATATTCATACAACTTTATATTTATTCATGCATCATAAGTATTGGATTTTGTTTCTTACTCTTTCGGTTTCATTTGATAAAATTACTCAAAATTTCATTGTTTTTTTTTCTTCAAAGTTTTACTATTAATTATTACAAATGTGGAGTAATTATAATTTAAAAATTAAAGAGTTAAATATAAAATTGGCACTCGAATTTATTCACTTCTTTCAAATTGATGCTTAAGATTTTTTTTCTTTCTAGATTGGTACCGAAGCCTAACGTCGTTGCTTTTTTACTAACACATGAAAGAAAAGAAAAATAATGACATAATCAGAATGTCACTACTAACACATGTCATTGTCTGATACTATCACCTACCTTAAACTTAACGGCGTTAGGCTTGAGTGCTAATATAGTTGACGAAAAGAAGTTAGGATATCAATCGGGACCAAAAAAAACCTTAAGTATTAATTTGGGAGAAGTGGACAAATTGAAATTGCCAATTTCATATTTAACCCAAAATCAAATAGTGAAAACACATTACTGCAAATTTGATAATACATATTATTTCTTGAGTAAAAGATAAAGTAAAAATTAGGGGCTGGTAGGGTTCTGTTCTCTCTAAAATAGAAAATTTTCCATTTAGGTTGTTTTATGATTTACAAAACTTTAAATTAGTATTGATAAAATTACATTTTAACTTCCAAAAATGATAAAAGTTTGATTTAATTCTATAAAAGTTATAAAGATATAGACTATTAAAATGATGAAATTGCATTTTGCTATCGTAAAAATATACAATTTAATTCCGATCCTCAAAAAAAATTGACTTTACCCAAATATATATAATATATTTTTTCACAATAAACACTGTAGAGAGGGTCTACTCGTTTGTATATTTAAACCCTAAAAGGTTACATCATTTTGTTTGTCTTTTAAATATTGAAGTCTAGACTTAAATTTTATCAAATGATTCCTGACAAATAATCCTAAATTTATTGATTCCAGTTTCACTTGGATTATAGTTTTTTTTTCTTTAGAAAAAGCTTAGGTTCAAATATAAAGATAAGTGGATTCTTTATTATAGTAGTCAGGGGCTGGCAGAGGCCCCGTCTCCCCTAAAATGAAAAATTTTCTATTTAGGTCCTTTAATTTTTTTAAATTTTAAATTAGTAAAGGTAAATTTGTACTTTGCCCCCTAAAATGATAAAAATGATTTAATCTTTTAAAATTCTTTTCTAACTTTACCCCAATATATATAATATTTTTCACAATAATCATTACAGAGATGGTTCACTCGTTTGTATATGTAACCCTTAAATGGTTACATCACTTTGTTTGTCTTTTAAATATTGAAGTCTAGACATAAATTTTACCAAATGATTCTGACAGATAATATCAAATTTATTGATTCCAGTTTCACTTGAATTATAGTTTTTCTTTTTAGAATAAAATTAGGTTCGAATGTAAAAATAAGTGGATTTTTTATTATAGTAGTCAGGGGCTGGTAGGGGCCCCGGCTCCCATAAAATGGAAAATTTTCTATTTAGGCCCTTTAATTTTTGTAAAATTTTAAATTAGTAAAGGTAAAATTATACTTTAACCCCCTTAAAAATGATAAAAATTTGATTTAATCCTTTAAAATTCTTTTCTAACTTTACCCCAATATATATAATATATTTTTCACAATAACCATTATAGAGTTGGTCCACTTGTTTGTATATGTAACCCCTAAAAGGTTACGCTTTGTTTGTCTTTTAAATATTGAAATCTAGACTTAAATTTTATCAAATGATTCCTCGAGATAATCTCAAATTTATTGATTCCGGTTTCACTTGAATTATAGTTTTTTCTTTAGAAAAAAATCAGGTTCGAATGTTAAGATAAGTGAATTTTTTTTATTATAGTAGCCAGGGGTTGGCAGGGGGCCTGACACCCTTAAAATAGAACAAAAATCTATTTAGGCCCTTTAATTTTTTTAAATTTTAAATTAATAAAGGTAAAATTACACTTTGCCCCCTTAAAATTGATAAAAATTCAATTTAGTCCTTTAATTTTTTTAAAGGTAAAATTACAATTTGGCCCCCTAAAAATGATAAAAATTCGAATTAATCATTCAAATTTCTCTTCTAACTTTACCCTAATATATATTTTTCACAATAACCATTACAGAAAGGGTCCACTCGTTTGTATATGTAACCCCTAAAAGGTTACATCACTTTGTTTGTCTTTTAAATCTGTAAATCTAGACTTAAATTTTACCAAATGATTCCTGAGAGATAATCTTAAATTTATTGATTTCGGTTTCACTTGGATTATAGTTTTTTTTTCTTTAGAAAAAAATCAGGTTCAAATGTAAAGATAAGTGAATTTTTTATTATAAGTTTCAACAATGGGGTATCCAGTGGGCTGACAGGGCCCCGGCTCCCCTAAAATGTAAAATTTTCTATTTAGGCCCTTTAATGTTTTAAAAATTTTAAATTAGTAAAGGTAAATTTACACTTTAGCCCCCCTTAAAATGATAAAAATTTAATTTAATTCTTTAAAAATTATAGCATATTCAAATGGTGAAATTACATTTTTACTATTGTAAAAATTAAAATATAATTTCAACCCCCCTAAAATTTTTTTTGCCTTCGCCCTTGAGTTTCAAGATTAATTCAAGGAGAAATTAAGGGTTTTATCGATTTCATTTTTATTCGAATTTACATCTTTTTGATTATTGCAATAACTATCAATCTCAATTAAGTTAAAATATCCTCTTGATTACTGCAATGGTAATCAGTGCCAATTAAGTTAAAACTCAATAAAAATAATATTTATTTAAGCATATATTCAAGCCCATCATCCTCTTGATTATTATAGCAGTAATAATATCAATCGAGTTAAAGCTTAATCGATGACAAAATTACTTATTAATTATAATATCTAGAAAGTAAGTTCATGGAATATTTTGAAGATAATTTTATCAATATCGTAGGTGTGCCATAATCTAATAACTTTTATAATAGTTCTAAATAAATGACGGTGAGATGATTTAATTCGTTCTTAATTATAACTAATATCCTTATTAGAAAATCGTTATTTTCACGCTCTTTTTATTAATTACCTTTATCACATTATGTTATGGAATATCGTATTTGCAGCACGTTTTAATTAAACACGTTTACCATATTTCGTTACAAAATAGTGCATGAAAACATCGATAGAGATTACCCCAAATATGGGAAAAGAGGTATTGAAGTTACATTTCAAAAATTCGTTATTTCCGTACCTTCTTATATTAAATACTCGTGACGTGTTTGTATCTTCTTTCAATTAAACACACGTATCATACGTCGTTACAAAATAGTGCATGAAAACATCGAAAGAGATTACGTCGAATATGGGAAAAGAGGTATTGAAGTTACATTTCAAAAATTCGTTATTTCCGCGCCTTCTTAAGTTAAATACTCCTAGTGTGTTCGTGACTTCTTTAAATTAAACATACGTATCATATTTCGTTACGAAGTAGTGCATGAAAAATATTATTGACACAATTTCAGACATTGATAAATATCAAAAATACATTTTAAATTTCAAAAAGAAATTGTAAATTGCCGATAGAATTTTAGTTCGATTGACATGAATATTATTATTAATGTAGGAGAGCTTAGATTTAAGTACGTTGAAGCGCATTATCAAAATTTCAGATCAAAGAAATGGATTATCAGGTGATTGATGGTGAACATATTTTATTTTTTTTAAATATCACATATTCAAATTTCGCTGCGAAACAGGTATTTTAATCGAAATTACCATTACTTCAAACTGAAATTACTATTCCTTCCTCTTTTACAAAGGTTTGACTTTACACCACACAAAGGGGATTATTACTATTTAAACCCTTTTTTTTTAAAAAACCACTTAAATTATATCCCAAGCGAAACTGGCAAATTGAATGGTGGTGGCGGCGGTGCGGGTGGTTTGGGGCGTTTAGGCACAAATTTCCGAGCCCAAACATGTTTTCCGTTGATGGTGAACTTAGCTTTGACATTACCATTAAGGATATATTCAATGGCAGCCGGTGAGTGACACACGATCCGAGCAAACAACGGTTGTTCATTAGGCATCACATCTTGCATGTGCAATGACTCGATGCAATTCCCATACAGCCTGGTGAAGAATTCCCTAACTTCCCATTCATGAACCAGGTACCCTTTCGAGAACGTCACGAATATGGTCCGATCATCGGGATGGACTTCGTTGGTTTGAGCAGCCGCTGGCAAAGAGCCAAATTGAACCCTAGGTGGTGCTGGTGTTGGTACTCGTGCTGCTAGTGGTGGTTGCACTTGCACTTGTCGTGGGTGCTGCCGCTGTTGCTGTTGATGGTACAGGCTAAGATCAGCTAAGCTCTGATGCGCTTTTCGTTCAACGGCCTGTTGCATGATGTCCTTCAACGCCCTCATGCAGACCTCGTTGACGAGCTTAGCAAGGCCTCGCACCGCGATGAGCCGGTGCTTGGCAAAGAACGGGAGAGCCAGCTCACTGTCGATCAGGCGCTGCATCAAAGGGGTATCGTTGCGTCTAGTGGACAACGGAGAGACTTTCTCGCTGTGAATGACTCCAAGACAAGCCAAAGCCTCATCGGCAAGCTCGTTCACCAGTACACGAGGCAAAGGCAACAGTTTTGTCACAACCTTTTTAAACCCAACCCTCTCAAGCCACAGCCATAACGCGATACAATGAAGCGATTCCACCGGGTCTCGGCATAGATTCATTACAAGCACAGCGTACAACTCACGATCAATGTTGTGAAACATGTTGAATTGCTGGTCGGGAACGAAATAAGTACCTCGAGGAACCATAGCTTTCACCACCGAAACAAGTCCCTGTACTGTATCCATTGTTAACAATCACAACAACAACAACAACGAAATGAAAAACCAGTGAAACCAATTTATATATTTATGTGATATGAATTTGGGTATGAATGCAAAAGGAAAAGCAAACCTGATTCTCAGATAGGACCGGATTGCCTCGATAAACACCCAACTCTAACACCAACCAGTTGCAACCAAGGGGAACCAACCACAAAACATGAATGTGCTTTGACTTCATTCATGTATATATACACGCATGTGTATGTATGTGTGTGTGTGTGTGTGTGTGTGTGTGTGTGTGTGTGAGTGTATACGAGTGTTGAGTGTGAACTGACCTATAGAATCATAAGTTTGTTCTTAAGAAATAAATTCCTGAAAACCAACAAAAAGTTTGCTGTCTTTATTTGAGCAATTGAAGAAAGAAAATTTGTTTATGGTAAGGTAATAATTACTAAAGGTATAGGCTTTGTATGGTAATTAGAGTTGGGATCATTTATAAACTTAGCCGTTTCAGTATTTGGGCATTCAAAAAATAAATTCAAATTTCTTAAAAGGCATAAAAATAAATAAATTAAGAAATTAGTTTAGCAACCATCTTTTAATTTAAGATTTTGATTATTCAACTCATTCAGTCTTAGCTTAATTGACATTAATATTGTTTTCAGTGCAAGAGGATATAGTTTTGAGTACGCTAAAGTGCATTTTCTTCCTATTTAAAAATTGAGAAGTTATAGGTAGTTTTAGGCTTTCTATAAAAAAAAAATCTGGTTATTCAAGTCCAAATATAATTATATGTAATCGTGATGTGAGGGTATTTGATGGGATTCTTTCATATTTTAGTCTCTTGTGCAATTTGATTTTACATTATACTTGGTTGGGTATATATTTATGGGTAAATGCTCAAATTAGGGTTCAATCTTTTAAAATTTGTTTATATAAGAGCCTAAGCTTTACATAAGTTCTCAGACGAGGATTTTTCACACACTTCAACCCATTTTGTAAAAAAAAAAAATAGGTAAATGATAACATGTTTAGAATAAAACACAACACCCGAATCAAATATTACTTGAAAAGAAAAGAAAAGAATCAGAATATAATTTGAAACCTGATATATGACATTTGAAAGGTTCTTATTTGAGCATTTTCGAAAAAGTTAGGCCCTTGTTTGATTATTTTAAAATGTTTAACCTTCATTTGAGCACTTTTACAAAAGTGAGAGTTTTATATGACCATTTTAATTAGTTTAGTCCTTATGTGGGAAATCATTAAAAAGTTGGATTCTAATTTGAGCATTTAGCCTATATTAAATTTTTTTTTATAAACTAAGCTTAAAAAGTTTAGGCTTTCATAAGTTTTTTTTATCAATGATTAAATCAAGGAAACTATAAAAATAGTTACTTTTGTTTGCTTCAAATTATATTTTAGTCACTTATGTTATCATTTTGTTACGAAGTGGTCACTTTACCGTTAAAACTCCATTACCTCTCTAACGAAAGTCCTACGTTGTAGTCTAAATGGGTTTTAAATGCCAATTCGGATATCCAGTTGCTGGGATAAAAATATGTTTTTAATTAAATAAATTTAATTTGGACTACGATGTAGTACATCTAAGTTAGCATTTAAAACCCATTTGGACTACCACGTAGAACCGCCGTTAGAGAGGTAATGGAGCTTAACGGTAGAGTGACCACTTCTTAACAAAACGATAGCGTAAGTGACCAAAACGTAACATTTTAAACATAAGTGACTAAAATGTAATCCGAGACAAACAAAAGTGACTATTTTTGTAGTTTACCCTTAAATCAATTAACAATGTTAAAGTTGATTCTATTCAAATATGAAATTGTAATAAAGTCTTGATTTTGAACTTAACCAAATAAATAAAAATGGGAAGCCTTAACTCGATTAGTATTAACATTGCTGTCAGTGTAGGAGGACGTGGATTCGGGTACGCTGAAACGCATTATCCTCCTATTTAAGGATTAGGAAAAGATTATGAATAGTTCTAAGCATCGTATAAAAAAACGAAAAATAATTTATTTATTTTTGTTAATGTTTAAGTAAAAGAATAAAATGTCATAAGATTTGATTAAGAAAGGTATATAATGAAATAGAGATTTAAAAATTCATTATGTGAGAAGCAATAAAATTAATTATCTACAAATTTGAAGAATTCTTTGAATTTTCCGAAGTAGTAACCACTAGAATAAATTGTTGTTATGAGATTAGAGTTATAATTTTGGTAAAAGAATTTTTCAATCTTTCTCAATTTCAAATTGAGTAAATTAATTCCTCTTAAAAATTGAAGTAATTTAATCCTTATCAATTCGAAAATAAACAACTAAGGACAATTAATTACTACATTAATATCTTCCATCAATTGTCATAACAAATTTAGCCTTTAATATTTATATATTTTGTTATTTTGGCCTTAATTCTAAAAATTCAACAAATTCAGACTCATGAAGAGTAAAAGCTAAACTATATTAGTAACAAGTAAATCCTTTGTATGTAAAAAATCTCGATATATTTTTGGAATAAAGGTGAATCGCAAGGCCTAAGACGACTCATAAAGCATTTGATCACGATCAACTTTGTACACCTACTTAGGTATTGAGCATTTACATGCAAAAATGGAATTCTTTGGAATGTATAATTGTAACTCCGTAAAATGGAATCGGGTAACTTTTTTTTTTACACATGGAACCATTCATGTGGGGATAACATATAGAACATTTACATATTTACACAAATGTTGTAAGATAAACTTATTAAATTGGGACTAAATTGTAACTTTTTTACTTAAATAATCAAAACGAAACTTACCCATAATGGTGTAATTTACTGATATAAGATTGGTCTTATTCTAAAAACGTCTTGAATTCTTCATTTAAGCATAGAACAAAAAAAAAAAAAAAAAAGCTAATTCCACTCCAAAAGTGTTGGGATTTGTCTATACATACTGGTGTGGAAGGAGTAAATTTAGGCTCCACGCTGCTCGCTTGATTCAGTTGAAGATGTACATGTTTGGTTTCTAAATGTTGAAATCTTCTTCTGTAATTCGAGGTTCGACATCCGCTCAACTTCCAATGCTCGCTCGAGCTATATACCAATATCCAACACTCACAATCGAGTCCAAGTATATATAAATAAGTATACGAAAAGGATCGTGGAGAAGTAGTTACCTTTGCAGCTCGAGTGCTCCATTCTCCTAGAATAGCTCTCAGTCTTTCATTCTCTTCGACATACTGTTTTGGGTTTTCAGCAAAAAATAAAATGAACAATGTCAATATAGCAGTGTAAGATTACAATAATTTTACCACTTTATTAATACTAGGTGTTTGCAGCTTACCTGATTGTTAGTTGTTCGAACGCATTGGACCTCTGCTTCTGTGTCAGCTATTAAAGATCGAGCAAGTCTTAGTTCGGACTGCAGCTGATTCATCTGCAATTTGAATGGTTAATTGCTCGGTTTCTGATACAATCTACTACTATTGCACTTCCGTAAATAAGGTCGGGAACTAAGGTTGAATGCTTACTATCAATGCTCTGAAGTGGAACAAGTTCAGGTGCACAGAACAAGAATGAACAAATTGGACTTTAAATACTAAGAACACTCTGTCCCTAAGTACCTATCCATAGCTGTAAATGTAATGCATAGGGAATCGAGTGTAAGCGTTGGATATGGATATATGTATGACACATGTATTTTTCAAGTTTTAATGTATTTGAAGAGTCATATCCTTGTATCCATGTCTGAAAAAGTGTCGGACACTGGTGTGAGAATAGATACTATAAAGAAAATGAAGAGTCGGAACAACATAGGGTTGCAGGTTTGCATACCAAATGCATGCCCTGATTCTTAACACCTTAAAACCTTACTCTTAGGCATAAGTAACCGAACGAGCAAAGCATGGTGCCTAAGACAACTACAAATAATATGCAAGAACAAAAAGTTCAATTGTTCAAAAGAATATCTTTAACATCAATAAGGTTTTCATGTTTCCGATATTAACTAGGGTACCTCAGCTGAAACTGTTCGTAATTCTTGATCACGAGCTGCTAATAGATGGGCAAGATCAACCTGAAAAGAAGTCAAGAGTAAACCATTATTTTGACCGTTATGTGCACAATTATCCCAACATTCATCTGTAAAGATAGATCACCACCTGAGGTGTGCTTCCATCATTAGATCCTTCGTATTTGCTCAAGCACTCTTGCAATCGAAGAATCTGCAATTAAAGACATATAACTTGTATAACAATATTCTGCTATGGTACTGCAAAAAGATTGAAGAAAACAACTATGACGAATTATAGTTGCAAGATGATCCAAGTACCTCCTCACTTAGAAAATGAAGGTTTTCACGCTGATACTGCAGTAAAGCCATTTGCTGATCAGAGAGTCGACCACCGTCATGATACCTGGTGCACCAAGCAGAAACAAACATAGCGCATAAACAGCAGCATTTCATATAACGATAGTGATGATTCGTAATTTCATATTAATCTTTGTCTCAGTTTCATGACAAGTGAATCTGCAACAGCCATAATTAGGATGTCTAGAAACCAGCAGAGTTCCAGCAATGGTAAAATATTAAACTATCTACTTAAACTAAAGATTGAAAAACAAATCTTTCATGGCTGTAGGGCCTAGGACTATGGAAGGCTGAAACCACCAAAACCTTGTCCAAGGAACGCCTCAACAGCTCATCAGAGACTGACATTTGCTAAACAGCCTACCACCTATGGCCCTAACTATATGACCTTGCTAGACATTGCATGCAAGGACACTTGGACTCTTGCCTATTGCATCAATGCCCATGTGTGAGCCCTTCAACAGGATAATACATCCTGCAAATATATTCGGAAGCATGTGTTTAAGGGCCCTCCATGACTTAATTAGTAGCTCCCCCTCACAAGACACCTTATATTGTGAGGACCTCACCATGAAGGGTATAAATAACCCAACTCCATCATCTTCATCCTCAAGACGACCAACATTATGTTACTTTAGCAAACTATCTTCACGCCACTTAAATGGTAATCCGACCACTAAGAGGCTCTCTACACCACTGCATGAACCTTCATCTCTCCTCGACACACAAACCTTACATTAACAATGGTGAATCTTGAAAACATAGTTTGGATTGGATCGATAAATGAACATAGTTTGGATTGGATCGATAAATGATTTTCCATTACCTCAAA
This sequence comes from Gossypium raimondii, assembly GCF_025698545.1. Classification (NCBI taxonomy): domain Eukaryota; kingdom Viridiplantae; phylum Streptophyta; class Magnoliopsida; order Malvales; family Malvaceae; genus Gossypium; species Gossypium raimondii. The sequence continues at coordinate 54,842,483 of NC_068577.1, read as the reverse complement.
TCTTCCAAAGGACTTGATGGTTGAAGGGGAGAATATAATGACTTCAAAACATCAGGCTGAGAATCCAATGAATTGTACTGATATACGTAACCTACAAGAACAACAATAATGCAGAAACATATAGGCACCGAACCAACTATTTGGAAAAGCCGACCTGAAAAACTGAAAAAAAAAAAGCTATCGGCATGTTTAATTCAATTAAACTCCTCAAATGCTATGCGAGCTTACCGATATACACACTCATAAAGAACCCAGAACATACTGCTTCAACCAACATAATAATCCTGCAAATCAAGTGGAATATTGCCAATGATACGTAGTTAAAATGTTATTATCATATGTAATTCATATCAAATTCCGAATTAACCCAACATTCCCAGCAATCAATAACATCATACTGCCACAATAACAAATTGTAACATAAAAATAATTAAATACAGAATGAGCATCCAGAACTGATAAAGGCTAAAAACTACTAAGAACAAATACTTAATGAAGTATTAAGCATAACCCAAAATAGGAATTATTGGTCAGTGCTGTACCTGAGTATAGTAGAGGTAGAAAGGATACGAATATAGGGTTCCCAGACCATGACAAGTATCATTCCAGCAGTTCCTAGTACAACAATAATGGGATGACAAAAAAATGACCTTTTATTACAAAATTACAAAATCACAAGTAAAAGAAGTATAACTATAACTTTAACATTATTCCTAACTGAAAAAGATTCCATAGAGATAAGCCACTATCGTTTGTGTGGATAAAAGGGATCGCTACATCCTAACGTAATAAAAACAAGTGCTTGCCTTCAAAATACATAAAACATACTCACCATAAGCAGTAATGGCGAATGGTAGACGAACAATATGCTTCAACTTCTGACTGAAACTATAGTAACCCTACAAAATACAAAAGCATTTAGCATCTTCTACAAATTCAAGTGTCACTTAGAAGCCACCGGTGTTGGAATAATTGGTAAAGTTACTTGTAAACGTATCTTCTGGACTTGATAAACATGGTATTGCTGAAAAATGCCTGTAAAAATCAAACAAGACCTTCTATATCTAATTAAAACATAAAGGAATATCGTCTTTGAATCTATAATATAAAGCACCCCATGGATGGTAGAGATCCAAAACAACATCTTTCATCTTTTTCATTCAATAAAAATACAAAATAAGACCTATAGCAAAGATACCTGTGACTATTAAAAGAACAACATCACAACTGCAAAGCAATGGTAAGACTAAATGCCCAAGAGGCTGAAATATCCAAGGAGCTGCTGCAGCCAAGATTGCGTAACCCGCCTAAAAAATTTGAAAAACAATCAGAGTTTTGCTTAATGATAAATTGAAAAGGAAATAGCAAATGAACTTCAACTTGCCAGTATGAAACAATAAAAAACACCCCCAACTATACTCCTTGGTTTCCGGTGACCAAATAATGGAGCTTCATGAAGTATATCAAGGAACCTAGAAATGACACAAAAATGTGAAATTATACCCATTACTCATTTCAGTGAAAAAATTGCTAAGATCAAGTTAGATTACCAAAATTTGATTCCTAAAGTTGAAGTTCTGGGGAATGTTATCCCAAAAGTTACATTAAACAAGCGTAATTCTTGAATAATTTCATACAATAAAACCCAGAAAACTTAATTATTAAGGCATGAACGACAAACGAAATTTAGAAGTTCTTCAAGCAGAAGGATTCAAAGCTTACATAGCATCATTTTCTTGAGGAGATGTAGGATTGGAAGAAGCGTGCCTCTCATTAGACATCATCCGCCACTTCTCTAAAAAAAAGGGTTCAACTTTTTTTCAATTTACTCAGTTTTCAGTGAAAAAAAAAAGCTGAATCGATACAGATTTCATCTAGTATCAGTTTTTCTTTTTTGCGGGGTTGGGGGTCAAGACTCAGTGCTGCAACAAACGTTCTTCGCTTGTTCTTGGCTATTTTTTTACCCCAATAAAAATGTCAAATGAAAATGGCATCCTATAGGCCCAATAGTCTTATATTGCTGGTTTAATCATGGACCAAGTGAGCCTCAATATGTTTAAATAAAGAAGACAAAAAAGCCTAAACCTTTAAACCCTTTGTCTTGTTTCGATAAACAGTAGTTGTGGTCTATCTTCTCAGGGCAGTGAAATGAGAGGCAGCAAAAAACATAAACCCTAGTACTACTGCCATTGATTCCCTTTGCAGGCATTACAGCTTATTTCCCCATTAAACAAAAACAGTGTCTGGTTCTCAATATACCCGTTGATCTGTTTTAGTTATTGAATGCTTGAGATTCATCAAGGGTTTAATCTCTTCTCTGGGTTAATATTATATTATCCATTAGTTCGAGCTACTGATCGCTTTACTATGGCATCTCCATGAGAGTTCAATGAAAAATCCAACTTTGAACCTTGGGTGTCTATTAGAAAAACAAAGGGGTGTTTAATTAGGAGCTAGGTATGTCGTGGGGTTACAATCTTACTGATGACCCTTTTTTCATTGACAAATCGTGTCTCAAGGGTTCTTTCAGCCTCTAAGGTCTTCATCCCTCATCGTCGCATCCAATTTCACGGTGGGTCTCATCCACAAGGCAATAAAGAGCCTAAGGCAATCCAAAAGCAAGAATCTTGGTTCGTTAAGGTTGTATGCACTCTCTTTGTTTACTCACAACCATTGGATGATGCCTGTTTGAGTTACTTGAACAACAATTTAACACCTTTAATTGAATTCGAAGTTGTTAAATGGTTAAAAAACCCAACATTTGGGTTGAAGTTTTTGGAGTTAAGTAGGTTAAATCTTAATATAAATCATTCTTTTTGGACTTATAATTTGCTTATTAGGTCATTTTGTTGTATGGGTTTATATGGTTCTGCTAGATTAGTTTTTGATTATATGAAGATTGATGGGCATTTGCCTGATAGTACTTTGTTAGGGTTTATGATTTCATCATTTGGGAGAGCTGGTGAGTTTGGCATGGCAAGGAAATTGCTTGCTGAGGTTCAATCTGATGATGTAATGGTCACCATTTTTGCAGTGAACAACTTGTTGAATATGATGGTTAAGCAAAATAATCTAGAAGAGGCAGTTAGTTTATATAAGGAGAATTTAGGGTTGAACTTTAACCCGGATACTTGGACGTTCAATATTCTAATTCGAGGCCTTTGCAGAGTTGGGAAAGTGGATCAGGCTTTCGAGTTTTTTAACGATATGAGGAGTTTTGGCTGTTTTCCTGATATCGTTACATATAACACCATTATTAATGGGTTGTGTAGGGAATATGAGGTAGATAGAGGTCATAGTTTATTGAATGAAATTCGATTGAGAGATGATTGTGCACCAAATGTTGTGACTTATACATCGGTTATATCTGGTTATTGTAAGTTGGGGAAGATGGAGAAGGCATCTGCGCTTTTTGATGAGATGATGAGCTCCGGAACTTTGCCTAGTGTTGTTACTTTTAATGTTTTGATTGATGGCTTTGGCAAAGTCGGTGATATGCTTTCCGCTAAATCGTTGTATGAGAAGATGGCTTCTTTTGGTTGCATTCCTGATGTTGTTACCTTCACTTCGTTGATTAATGGATACTGTCAAATTGGAGATGTGAACAGGAGCTTTCAGCTTTGGGATGCAATGAAAGTGAAGAATGTATCTCCGAATGTTTATACCTTTGCAATTACTATTAATGCGTTATGCAAGGAAAATAGATTATGTGAGGCTTGTCGATTTTTGAGGGAGTTGCAATGTAGGAATATTGTTCCAAAACCATTTATCTTCAACCCTGTGATTGATGGGTTCTGCAAGGCTGGAAATTTGGATGAGGCCAATCGAATAGTAGCAGAGATGGAGAAGAAAAAATGCGATCCTGATAAAGTGACATTTACTATTCTCATTATCGGGCATTGTATGAAAGGAAGGATGCTCAAAGCAATTAGCATTTTCGATAAAATGTTATCAGTCGGTTGTCCTCCAGATTATGTTACTGTACGTTCATTGATATCTTGCCTTTTGAAAGCCGGGATGCCTAAGGAAGCTTATCGTATTTCTACGATAACATCATGAAGATGGATAGTTCATCATCCGTGGATAACAACGCACTCTCGAGCATAAATAGGGACGTGGTTGTAGTTGCTTAAGAAAAAAGATCCCTGATGATTAAAATTGGTGTCATTCCAAAATATCGAGAAGGCTCATCATCATGCATCAACATCAAGTATCCGATCAAGCACATCCAGCTTGAAGCACAAATGGTGTTGCATTTGATAAGTAATTTCTTTGTTTTCTTTAGTTCAGATCATAAACTGCAATCATGCAATTTAGTATAAATTGACTGGTTAAATCGGATCTTTATGAAATTGCAGGTGAATGCATATGTATATATAGATCTTTATGAAATCGGATCTATATGTATATATAGATGTATAAATCGGATCTGTTGTTGAACCTTAATCGTAGGTGAAGGATTTATGTCGAGTTGCATTATTGTTTCTACGGGTTTGCAGGATAGCAGATAAGCATTTTTCGATATATCGGTTGGAACCATGATGGTACGTTGTCGTTGCTTATATAAGAGGGTGGTAGATAGGAGATTAAAAGCTACATCTTAAATCCAAATTTGGTAGGGGAACAACACCAATGAATGTTTAGCTTCAAATGCTGGATGATGCTATAGAAAGCTTGCATGATGTACCGTGGAGGTCAGCCATTTATCCTTGCAGTTCAGTACCTCGCCATTCCATGTCTGATAAAATCTCCAACACAGTAATGTAAAATTGAAGCAATCCATGTTTAGGGTAAGGGAAAAAATGGTAGATCAATTTCCTTGTGTTAGATTTCACTTTTCCTTCTTTGTAGCTATTTGGTATTGTTTTCTGCCATTTTCAGCCTCTCGCATGATGCATGCTACATGCAACGTTTAGTCTGTACAGATGGTTAGAAAATTTTCAAAAATTAATGAAATTTCTGCCTTTCCATCAAGAAAGCTAGTATTGTTGATGCAAGTTCCTCAACACAGTGTTTTTGTGGAGATTTGATGAATAAAACCATATGAATTGATGGATTTTGTATTACACAAACACAAGAAGCATTTCAAAGATAAGATTTACATTAATGTCTTTGTTGTGTACAACAGATTATGTCTTTGAAATTATTGTATATTAAACCAAGCACCTTCAACATGTACCATGACATTGACCCCTTACATTTTTAGACCATAGTTTAAAACACAAAGCAGTGACAGAAGTCAAGACAATCACTCAAGATCAAGCAACAACAGGGTATGATGCACATGTTGCCACACCTGCAACCAAATTGGAGATAAAAAGTGAAGTCAATACACGTATATTCCGAAAATACTTAAAGGGTATCGTATCTCCATATCCGAATACAAGTTTTAAGACTTACCACACATGTTTTTTCCCATCTCCATCTTGAAGTAGCCATTGTCACCCCATTGAGCTCCCCATGAGTTCTTGATGAGCCAATACGGAACACCGTTTTCAACACCATATCCAACTGCAAGAACGGCATGGTTCACATCCTGCAACATAAAGCCCCCCAGTTAGCTATCTAACATTCACAACCAAATTCGAGTAAGACAATAAAAACCTTACCTGGGAAGTGGTACCACATTTGTCACTGGTGAAAACCCCAGTCTTGTAAAACCGGAAACTAGTGATAACTTGAAACGCGACACTAACCGGCCGGACCAACGCGACTGCATGCTTCAATTCGTCTTCGGCACCCTATGTTTTTCAATTGTCCAAAAGATGAAACCATTTAAACCCACAAGGGCTAAGGCAATTTGTTTTAAGCTTTATACCAGAAAAAGCAAGGACCATCAAACTACTTACCAAGGTAATGTTGACAGAGTCAATGACTTGGACACCCACATTTTCAGGTGAGAATTTGCATTTACCATCTTTAGCAGTGTAAGGGTAAGCTTCCTCAGTGTCGAGGCCACCGTTGTATTTGATGTATTCGAAGGCTTGAGACGGCAACCCTCCGTGACAACCAAAGTTATTAAAGGCTCCAGCACAGTCCACTAGCTGCTGCTCTGATAGAGAGATCCCTTTCCCAAATGCCTGATGATAAGCAGCCTCTAGTGCCCCAGTGGTACTGCAGATATCATAAAAGGTCACATCTCGAAAATTTTTACGAGCATATAATCCTTCAAATATATCGAAAAACTTAGAAAGACCCGAGCTCGAGCAAGGCTAACCTGAATGTCCAGCAAGATCCACAGGAGCCTTGTTCTTTAACAGGGCTGACAATGCCTGCTTCCCTCCAATCTTTCTGCAGATATCGAAGAAAAATCAAACGTACTAATATACCCGTATCCGACACTCAAATCGAAATCCGAATATAAGTAATATAGGATCATAATCTTTTCTTCTTTTTTTTGTACCGATTCAGGGAGGACGACATCAGTGAGTTGGTGATTGCCCTTTGTGGTGGCTGAGCAGTTTTGAGCAGCTCCAAGCCTGTGTTTTTGGAACTCGTCCCAGCTCCAATCAGCAAACCCTACATCGGTTGATTCAGTTAATAATCAAAGATCAGGAGTGCACAGTGAGTCAAAGGAAGTTCAGGCAACTGAATTGAACTGAGCTAAATAAAAAAAAACGTACGATTAACAGCAAGAGTGTAAGATAAGCCTTTCTTGTTAGTGGATCGGATCAAATCCAAATTCTCTTTGAAAATCTGAAACCGAAGCTTCATTTCCTCCACCGTCTCGTACTTCCTTCCATGCCTAACCACCCCCCCACCCAAAAAAAAAAAGAGTCAAATTTTCATCTAAAAATTTCAATCTTTTTCTGCTTTTTAGTTCCAAAAACAAAAGAAATAAGATAAAGGGTGTATGAATTTGACTACTTGTAAGCAAAGCGGGCGAAGGAGATAGCGTGACGTGTATGGCCAATGACACGAAGAACAGAGGACTCGTAGCCACGGAGACCGTCGGATACCATCCGAATAGGGTTGGAATCCTCGAAAGTTGATGCTGCGGCAACGCAGCATAGCATAAGGATGATGGAGGAGACCAATGTTAATCGAGCCATGATTATGGGGTTTTCTTTTTCTCTGTGTTTCTTGCTCTGTTACGCTATTTTTGTGGAATATAGAAATTTAAAGCAGGGGATTCCCGATGGTTGTTTGGACCTTTGACAGTGGGAAAAGACTAACCAATGGGAATAAAGAGAATAATAAAATGATATAAACAATAAATGAATATTATATCCCATAAATAAAAATTAGGATAAATTGTGAATAATTTCTTCTTTATAATTAATAAATATATATTTATATTTAAAATGTAAACAAATTTTTAATTCAAAATTGGGTGGTTGCTCTTAAAAAAAACAGCTGATGGCCGGATCAAATTGGACATGATATTAACATATTTTAAAAATAATTAAAGTTTTTTTCACAAACAAATTAATTAAACCAAATATTATAAAAATAAAACATAATCGATCTATTTATAAGAATTTAATATTCACAAAATAAGATTTAAAGTTAAGTTAGAAAGTTCAATAATAAAAATTGTATGAAAAGTTTAACATATTTTCAAAAATATATTTTTTATAATAACATTTTCAAAATATAATGATAACCCAAAATTAAATAATGTTTAACAAAGCACGTGGGGTAGGTAAGATCCAATAATTGATATATTCGTATTTAATATTTCATTTTATTATAATTGTATTAAAATATTATCCAATTTTGTTGTTAAAATTTAGTCTGTACACGTAACACGTCACGTATCACTAATTTTAATAGGCCTCCATAGTAAATTTTTTTGTGTCTAATATGATGCCTCCTCAAATATATAATGCCTAGAACTACTCATAGTCCCTCATCAACTCTTAAATAGGAATATAATGTGCTTCACCGCACTCGAACCCACGTTCTCCTACACTAGCAACAATATTAATACCAATCAAGCTAAGACTCGATCCGTGCTATATGAAAATTCATTTTAAATCCATATATATAAAAGAAATGGGAGGAGGATATTAATTGATACCTTCAGAATCAACGAGCAAACGCAATAAAAAAAATCTTTTTAGTCATTCAATTTCAAATAACTATTAAAATCGTTACTGTATGACTTTCTATGTTCACATTGACTACACCAACTTAAAGTTTTTCTTCTCCTACTTTTCTAAAGTTCATTTTTTTCATAAACCAATTTTGAATATTACGAATCAACAAACAAAAATCCAAACAATTTGTTTTTGATCATCGACGTTAACCATCAGACCGACTTGGATCTAATATATGTTTTTCTACTCGTCAATGGGTACTGATCCACTGTATTAATTGTCAATTCATTGCTTGGAGCTGACTATCTAGACTTTTAAAAAAGAAACTTAACCGTCCAGTGAATTAAAAAAAAAACTTTCAATTAGTTTAACGACTTAGATGATAACTTTCAAATAAGTCAAGGACCGTTTATAATTTTTTAAAGTTAAATGATCAAAACCTAAATTTATTATAATTAATGACAGTGATATATATAACATAATGGTATACATGACAAAGCAATTGATTATCCCAAAAAAATCAAAAACAAAAGATATGATTTGGACAAAGAACTGAAATTTGTAAAGGACTAGAGGAGATATTTTCAAGTCAACATCAAAGAGTGGGCACTAATTTGCTTTTTCTGATTTCTTTTATTCCTACAAAGTCCAAATTATGTGGCATTTCTTTTTTTATTATATGGCAAATTTTTAATGTGGACAGTGACCTATAAATAATAAATTTAATTTCAATATTTATTTCTAACCAAATTAATTTTATTTGGATAGAAATTCTGATTGAACCGTAAAATTTTAGTGGTCGTGATAGTTTACATAACAATTTTAAAAAATATCATCGTCGGCAATGAAGTACATATGGTCCGTCTTGTGAATTATCTATCATTAAAAATATAATTGAAGTGATCCAAAATTTGAAGTCAAAGTCACAAAAGAATCAATATTATGATTTTGTTTTGTAAGAGGATCCTCTTAAAAACATAAAGTAATTTAATTCCGACAATTTTGAACGTGAGAAACTAAAGGTAATTAATTTTAATATTTTTATTAATTGTACATATATTTTATTGGTGTAATGACAAGTTTATCTCTCAATTTTGATATATTCTATCAATTTGATATTGCTTTAACAAATTTAGTCTGAAAAATTTACATATTCTATCAATTTGGTCTAAATTTAACAAATTTAACACGTAACATTTACACGTTCTCTCAGTATTTACACATAATATATAAACATTAAGGGCTAAATTTGTTATTATACCAATCAAAATCGTATACATTAACATCGTAATTAATTGTTTTTAGTTGTAACTTTCAAATTGTTAATAACAAATTACTTTAATTTTAAAAAATTAATTTATTCAAGATCAAAATTAAGGGTATCAAGGAAGTGTTTTTACCCTTTTCTTTTTATTAATTAATTTCCTACTATACACCTACGAACATAAAAGATGTCTTGATGTATCCGTATAAATTAACTTGGGAGCTAAAACACCTGTTTGTTTCCTTGACATTATATATATATTAATGGTTGACCTGGACAACTTGCGCTTTACTTTTGATAGTTTTGTTTATAGACTTCGTAATAGCTATTTTTGCTCGGGCTCGGACAAAAACCAAACAAAAATAAATAACAACTGTCTCAGTCCATTTACAACAAAATTAAAATCCAAAATTGCAATGACCCAAACGGCCCAATAGGAATTAAAACCCTAGCAGCCCAAATTGCCCAAAACTAAACTAATTTTCAGCAAAAAAAAAAAAAGAGGCAGAAACCCTAGCCTCCACCGCCGCACCCTACCCTAGCCTCTGTCTGCCGCGCCTCCACGTGCCGTTTGACACCTCTGCCACCGCCAGCCTCCTCCACGCACACAGTTACCTGCAAGAAAAAACAACACGTAAGAAGACAACGAAGAAAAAACAAAAATAGAGAAAAAACAGCTTGTAATTTCGGCTATAAAAGAGCCACAACCAACAATAGTTTTTTCTTCTTCTTTTTTTCGGATACAAAAAAAATTGAATACGAAATAAAAAAAAAGGCAGTTGACAGATTCGAAAATGTGTCTTGTATTCTTTTATTTTTCGATTTCTTTTTTTATTATTTTTTACTTGCATTTTAAAGAGAAAATAAATACAAAAATCAAAAAGGGAGAAGAGATCTTACCTTTCTCGGTGTTTACGCCGTCGTGGGGGGGCCGAGTTGTCGTCTCCGATGAAAGACAACATTTTTGGGATCGGGAGTCGAAAAGCCAAAAATGGCCAATTTTTGTGGTATTTGACCACTGTGCATGGTGGCAACGTCACCGACGACCGTCGATCGTCACGGCAGTCTGGCGACCGGAGCTCGACCGCAAATCAGAGGGACCAGAGAGCATATGAGAGCTCTCTAAATTTTTTTTAAGAAAACGGTGCAAAATGAATTTTTCAAAAAAAAATAGCTTTTATAGACTCATTAAACGACGTTGTTTAAGGCTGGCTTCAATAGCCCCAAAACGGCACCGTTTTGACGTCAACCCGCGCACGACCCCACCCGACCCGCTCCTAGGGGATCCGCGTGTTTTCGATGTTTGGGCTATTTGCGCAGCGTCCTTCCGTTTTTTCACCCGTTTTCAATTCAGTCCAAATTCTTTTATTTATCCTCTTTTAAGATTTGACCTGTTAATTTTATTTTGCTTTCAATTTAGTTCCTCGTTTAGTTCAATTTGTTTATTTATTCATTTAGTTGATGCTATTATTTATTTATTTTTGTTCATATTTTTTATTTTGGTTTATTTTTATTTTTTTCTTTCAGTCATTTATTTCATTTTATTCTTTATTGTTATTATTGTTGTTATTATTATTAGTATTATTATATTTATGTACATTATTACAAATTGTACCCCAAATTTTATTTATATTTTAATTTGGTCCTCTATTTTAAATATTTTATAAATTATTTCCCTCAATATTCTTTCATGTATTTATTTATGCTTTTTATCCTTATTATATTCAAATTGGTTTTTTCTTTCATGCGCCTGTTTGTCATTATTATTATTATTTTATTATTTATTTCATTTTTCTTTGATTGTTAATATTGATATTAAAGTGATATGTATTATGTGATTGTTGTCATTATGTGTACTATGAATTGTTTATTCGTATTTTCATATTGTTGTCATTCATCAACGTAACCGTTTATTCATACATTGTATTTAATGTTACATTAATTTTTACCTAAATTCATAAAAAAGAAAATTTCGAAAATAAAGGCGATATTCCGTGTTTGGAAATTCGAGAAGTCGTGCCCTAACTTACTGGGTTTCGATTTTTCTCGCATTGAACCTAAATTACCGAATATCCTTTTAAGATTAAAATAAATGAGGTTTAAATAAAAAAAAAGGCAAGCTTATTCTCAAAAATACGAGGTGTCGTGTCCTAACTTACGGGATGTGACATTTTGTTACTTCGAGATAATGAGGCATTTTATATATTTTGATTTATTCGAGTAATTTTAATTAAAAATAATACAATATAAAGAGGGATTGTATTTTAAATTCTTTTCGAGTTTTTAATTTTCGACACCAAGACATTAAGTAATCAACTAGGTATCAATTTTGGGCGCATCGAGGGTGCTAATCCTTCCTCGTGCGTAACCGACTCCCGAACCTGTTTTCTAGATTTTTGTAGACCAAAAAACAATGTTTTAATAAATCAAACTATTTATTAAAATTATCAAATTGTGAGGTGATCCGATCACACCTAATAAAAAGGATTGGTGACGACTCCCGTTTTAATTTTCATTTTTAAATAAAAGTCGACCCCTTTTTCAAAAAAATGGTTTCGACAGCTTGGCGACTCCGTTGGGGAATAAAGAGTCAAGCCGTCAATTCATTAGTTCTTGTCTTTTTGCTGAAAATTGAAATTTCGGTTAAACATACGATCTTTTCGAGCATTTCATTCATCTTTATTTCAGTCATTATCATTATGGTTTATGATTGCTATGTTTTGATACGTGTCTGCACATTGCACCGCACGATCGGTCGATCTTACCCTTCTAAGTGGGAGTGAGAAACTATGCCTTCGTGAGGTTTTCACCTCCGCATAGAATTGTGAATTGCTTTCGGGATGCATCTGTACCTTTGTCTTCGTGAGATTTTCATCTCCGCATGGCCATAGGGAAATGTATTCCCCTAAACCGAACTCGGTCCGTATAAGCCTATAATGGGTGAGGATCGAAGAATCTGCTGGTTCGGGTACCTCAACTTTAGAACCAAACCGTATATAGAGAGCCCTAAGAACCTACCATAGGTAAAGTCGCGCCAAACCCTAGTGGTTACCCAGATAGGTGTTCTATTCTGTTGTTTATTTCTTCTGTACTAACGTACTTTGTTTTGTTTATGATTGCTTTGCATTTTCATCATAGAAAAGAGGTTGATTCAAATTTGATTGCTAAATAGAAAAGCTTGTCATGGAAAAGGAATTTCTTGATAAAGTGGAATATAATACGACTGCCAGAATATGGCCTGATTAAACACAATGAGAGAAGGCTGAAAGTTCGTGGAGGAATATAGGACTATGCTTCGCTACCTGGGGATTCAAACCGACAAAGATTATTCGAGAGTTGTCACGTATCAAAGAAAGTAAAGAGCATCGCGGGGTGATTAATGGGTCGTGGCTCGGATCAAACAAAAAGGAGATAGTAGAGACAGATTTTGGGAAAATTCACAAGATTTGATCCTAGCATCCGAATATGAAGAAAAAGATCGATGTCTTCGCCTGGAATATGAGGGCAAAGCCACATATGTAATCCATTTTATGTAAAGAAATTTGTTTCTAGAGAAGTTGTTCTAATGGAATTGAATTCAAAATCAATGCCTCTCTTTCTTTTTGCATTCATTCCATGCATTTGCATTACATTGCATTATATGCATTAGATTTTTACAAAAGGACTCTAATTAGGTAAAATTATTTCAGTTAACCTGGGAACCAAAAAAGTCTATCAACTAAGCATCGTTAGGTACTCGCGCAAGAACAAAAATAATGGACCAAAGATTGGAAAGGCTAAAACAAATTCAAAAAGAGATGTAATACCAATTGCAAGAGCAGTTAGCGAAAGTATAATAGGAGATGAATGATCAAATACTAAAATATCAAAGGAGTATGATAAGCCAATTGGCGCAGTTGTTGGCTGGAGAACATGAAAAAGGCAAAAGCCCAGCGGTCAACTCTAGGGATGATAATGAAGACCCTGTCTATCCCCCAGGTTTTACCCCGATAAGTGTTCAGGCCCAACCAGACGCGTATCCACAAGGGGCACCCGTTATTATCAGACTCCGACAATATCAGACCGGTACCTCAGCACCAATAAATTAGCCGACAGACTCAGGTTCCAATCCGGGGAACAATCTAACCAATCCTGTTGTTCTTGATCTAGACGAAATGACAGAAATAGAAAAAGCAAATGTGGAACTGCCAAAACAACTAGAAGATCAGTACAGGCGGTTGGAGGAAAAACTCAAAATAATGGAAAACTTTTGTTACTATTGCGGGATTGATGCCAATGATTTGAGTTTGGTCCCAGATTTAGTACTCCCGCCAAAATTTAAGACTCCAGAATTTGAAAAGTATAATGAGACTAGTTGTCCTGAAGCTCATATCACGATGTTTTGTCGAAGAATGACAAGATAAATTAATAACGACCAGTTATTAATTCATTGCTTCCAAGATAGTCTGATTGGGTCGGCTGCCAAATGGTACAACCAGTTGAGCCGTACCGATATTCACTCATGGAAGGACTTGACATAGGCTTTCATGAAGTAATACAATCATGTAACAGACATGACACCTGACAGAATTACACTGCAGAATATGGAAAATAAGTAAAATGAGACCTGCAGGCAATATGCCCAAAAATAGAGAGAGGTAGCGACATAAGTTCAGCCACCTCTTTTGGAAAAAGAAATCACGATGCTTTTCATCAACACTCTGAAAGCCCCATTCATTAACCATATCTTGGGAAGCGCCACCATGAACTTTTCAAATATAGTAATGTTTGACGAGATGATTAAAAACGCAATACGAAGTGGAAAGATAGATACGGGGGAAAGCGTCAAAAGATCAACCCCAAAGAACAAGGAAAATGAAGTGAATAACCTGAGCATGTATAATAAATGGTATCCCAAATCGGTTACTATGGGCCAACCGAGGGCCGGCTATCAAAGCACTTCAAGGCAAAAATCCAACTCAAAGCCAAACACAGAAAGACTCCAGTTCACATCCATCCCGATGACATAGAGAGAGCTGTATTAGAATTTATTTGATGCACATGTGGTATCTCCATTCTACTCGAAACCCGTACAACCTCCGTTCCCGAAATGGTATGATGCTAATGCTCAATGCGAATACCACGCGGGAATAATAGGACACTCAATTGAAAACTGTACCACATTTAAAAAGTTAGTTGAAAGGTTCATCAAAATGGACATCGTGAATTTTGACGATCCATCAGGACCTAATGTGGCAGGAAATCCGTTACCCAGTTATCCAGACCCGGGGGTAAACGTGATAATTGAGAATGGAGGAAAGAGAATCAAAACCAATGTCGCAAAAGTAAAAACCCCTCTAAAATAGGGGTGTTCATTCGGTTAACCGACCCGAAATTACTATAACCGAATTAACCGACCTTCCAAAAATTTTAACTGTTAATCAACCGATTTTTAAAAAAAATTAACCGAACGAAATTTTTTCGGTTAATAAGGTCGATTAACCGAATTAACTAAAATTATATTTTTTATTTTTAGTTAAAATTACCCGAATTACCGAATTAACTGAATTACGAAAAATACCCAATTACGAATTTTTTATTTTTTATTTTAAAATTTAAAAAAATTATAAATTATTAAAGTAAATTGGGTTTTAGACTTTAGTAAATTGGGTTGTCTTTTAGTTTTAGTTTTATTGGATTGGGTAATTGGGTAAACTTTAGTTTTAGTTTTATTGGGTTGGGTAATTGAGTTTGGGTGGGTTGGATAATTTTATTTATTAATTTTTTGTTAATCAAAATTTTCGTTAACCGACCGGTTTCGAACCGAATTAACCGTTAACCGAAAAATCATAAAAAATTTAACCGACCCCCGACCGAAAAAATTCGGTTAACCAACCGATTAACCGAATTCGGTCGGTTAATCGAATTTTTTCGGTTTTACCCGAATTTTGCACACTCCTACTTTAAAATGGGTTTTGAAACAAATGATATACACGGGATTAATCACTCAGAATTTGGATAATAGACCAAAAGGGATGATGAGCTATTGTGAGTTCCACGCCGAAGAAGGTCATAAAATCCAGGAGTGCGCCGAATTCAAAGCTTTGGTGTAAAGCCTAATGGATAAAAAAGAGTTGGAATTCTTTGAAGAAGTTAAAGGCCCAGAATGAATGTTGGGGAATTTAAACGTTAACGCCGTATCCAAAGAGGGAATCGGGGAGAAGAATTTATTAGGCATTTACACTTACACACCTGGGGGTGTTTTGAACAATGGGACTGCGGAAGAGATTCCTATACTTTTTAGAGCTAATTTAGAGTAATGTCCAAAACATGCTTATTACTCTAAGCCTATGAGCAATAAGAATCCTTTTGTGAAATTGGCTTATGTCCAGCATCCTTATTTCAATAAAAATGTATCTTTGTTTCTCAGTTCGAGCAATATTCTTTCATTGTTTCCATTTCATTCATAATCATACTGTACAGATAAATATTCTTAGATTCTTTTATTCTTTGGATCTGCCTCCGTTCCTACAACAGGTCTCTAGATATCAAGACATAAGCGACACTGCTATTGACTCAGAACCTCCTTTTGAGCAAGATATGTGTCCAGAGGAACCTTAGGACTTTGAAGGGGACCGCGACTGTAGCTTATCTCCTAGTTTGCTAAGGATGGCAGAACAAGATCCTAACTTACAAAAAATCAATGGAAGCCATGGCCTTCCTTAATGTGGGGCATGGATGTCATCGAGCTAATCGCGCAGAAAGATTCTAGCGGTCATTAACTCATCTTTATGGTTGTCGATTACTTCAATAAGTGGGTAGAAGCTGCTTCATATGCCAATGTCACGAAGTCGATAATCAGCAAATTCTTGAAAATCATATGTCAGTATGGAATGCAAAAAAAGGATCATATTAGACCATGTATTGAATTTGAACAACGACATGACATCAGAAGTTTGCAGTTTGTTCAAGATTAACATCATATCGCCCAAAAGTGAATAGTGCAGCGGAGACAAAAAAACTCTACCGGGGCAATGCCTCTCTCTTGGGCTTATTGCAATTTTTCCCATTGAAGACAAGATTCTTTCTCTCTTAGTTTTTTGAATCTAATCCCAATTGAAGAGGAATGTTTAAAGTTATCCGTAATGGTCAAATGTGCCGAAAGCAAATGATGCGAGCTCATTAAAAAAAGTTCACCCTAGAGAATTCCATGAGAGAGACCTGGTATTGAAGAAGGTCATTCCCATGCAAAAAGAGCTTTATAAGAAAGTGGATGCCAAATTGGAAAGGACCTTATGCGGAAAGCCTTATCTAGAAAAGCGTTGATTTTGATCAAGAAGGGATAACAAGGACATGCCTAATCCTATGAGTTCAGATTCAATCCAAAAATATTTCAAAAAGAAAAAGAAAAAGAAGAAAAAGAAAAGAAAAAAAGAAAGAGAGGCCAAGGTGAAAACCCGCAAAGGGCGTATTGAGACCAAAAGGGTTTTGAATTGAAAACCCAGAAAAAAAAAAGCAATTCAAATTTTGATCGAAGGTGGGGCATGCAGTAGTTTTATTATGCCTAAATTAGCAAGGAAGAAGGATGTTACATCTTGGGGCGTCAACAAAGCATTCTGAATCTTCGAAACACATATCAAGTTCAAAAGGGTCCTCAAGAAGCTTGTGCGGAAAAGCTCATGCTGCGATATCTGGGGCACTTGTTTTCATCTTATTCATTTTTGTATCTTAGCAAAATTTGCTATCTTGATTAATTTGTTCATTTCAAGCTTTGCTCTCAATAAAATTCCATCTTATCAATTGTGATAATCTTTTTCATCTTATTCATCTTGTATCTCAGCAAAATTTGCTATCTTGATTGATTTATTTATTTCGAGCTTTGTTCTCAATAAATTTTCATCTCGTCCATTGTAATAATCTTTTTCAAGCATTTTCCATTGAAATAAATATAATGGGCTGTTAATATTCAAGCCAAAGGAGTTTTGCATATTACTCTGAAAGCTTCTAAATAATACTAGAACCTGAAACAGGACTATTGCTTAGAACACACCAAGTTTAAAGGTCGAAATGTCTAATAAGGAAACGTCTAAATTAAAACTATCCTTTTGGATTTTGTTGTCCAAACATTGATTGAACAAAATGACAAAATGTCATGTTGGTGACAAAGTTTCAATGAGCAAACAAGCAATGATCACCGAGTGATAAGAAGAGGTTTTCTCGGAGAAGAAAATTTTACAGTTGTGCATAAACATTTGGTATGACACATTGGAAATGGTGTAAGGCCAAAGAGATTCAGATCCTGTATCATTGAATTGTAGTAGGAGATGATTAAGAGAGTCAGATCTTATACTCCTAAATTACAGTGGGAGGAGGATGGTTCAAATTTTACGTCCCAAAATTACAAGTGGATTGAACCTTGAAGATTACAGTAGATTGAACCCTGAAGATTACAGTGGGGGCAATCCGATTAAGTAAAATATGAGCATTACCAATCGGACAAGATAGCATTCTGACGTGTTGGCAATAAAGCCTTATTGACCAATGAGCAATAACAACTCAAACATTGAGGAATCATTTTCATGACATTTTGCATTCATGCATGCACATTTAGTTAGGAGATTTTGATTCATTCCGATCATAATATTTTAATCACTAGGCATAAATAAGCCCATAAAATGGATTCTACATGTTATATTCTCCAGAACAAATCGGTGAAACCACAAACCCTATACCACTGAAGTTGTAGTGGAATGGATTGTTATATATTGTAGATCTTGTCTTCATGTACCGGCAGTGAAAGAGATCGAAAACATCAGCCTTCTCTCCCTGAGCAACAGTGGAGTAGGTTAAAGATTATAGATCTTGTCTTCTTGTACTGACAGTGAAGTAGATCGAAAACACCAGCCTTATCTCATTGAGCAGTAGTAGAGTAGGTTGAAGATTATAGATCCTGTCTCCCTAAATCGTAAAGGAGCAGATCAAAGACGGTGAATCTTATCTTCTCAAGGTAGTAAGGAAGCAGATTTAAGTCACCAGTCCTATCTAATTAAGCTACAATGGAGTAGGTTGAAGATTGTAGATCTTGTCTCCCTAAGCAGTAGTGGAGCAGATCAAATACAGCGAATCTTATTTCCTTGGCTTTGCAGTGGAACAGATTAAAGCTAAAGGTAGTGGATCTTGTTTCCCTGGCATTGTAGTGGAATAGATTAAAGCTGAAGTGAAGCGGATTAAAGCTGAAGGTAGCGAATCCTATTTCCTTGGCGCTACAGTGGAACAAATTAAAGGTAAAGGTAGCGAATCTTGTTTTTCTGGCATTGCAGTGGAGCAAATTAAAGCTGAAGACAACGAATCTTGTTTTCGATTGAAGACATGCTACAAATCTTATCTCCCTGAAGTTGTGGTGGAGCAGATTAAAGCCTTATCTCCCTGAAGTTGCAGTAGAGCAAGTTGAAGATACCAATCTTATCTCCCTGAAGTGTAGTGGAGCAGGTTAAAAATAAATTAATCTTATCTTCCTGAAGTTGCAGTGGAGCAGATTGAAGTTACCAAGTCCTATCTCCCTAAAGTTCTTGTGGAGCGGATTAAAACGATGAATCCTATACCTCGGAAGTTGCATTAGGTCGAATTAAGTCTACCATAAAAAGTCTTATCTCCCTAAAGTTACAGTGAAGCAGACTGAATACAACCAACCTTATCTCCCTGAAGTTACAGTGGAGCAGGTTGAAAATACCAATCTTATCTCCCTGAAGTTGCAGTTGAGCAGATTGAAGCTATTAATCCTATCTCCTTGAAGTTGCAGTGGAGCGGATTAAAATGATGAATCCTATTCCTCAGAAGTTGCAGTAGGTCGGATTAAGTCCACCATAACAAGTCTTATCTCCCTGAAGTTGCAGTGGAGCAGACTGAAAACGACCAACCTTATCTCCCTAAAGTTGCAGTAGAGCAGGTTTAAGATACCAATCTTATCTCCTTGAAGTTGTAGTGCAGCAGATTGAAGTTGTTAATCCTATCTCCCTGAAGTCGCAATGGAGTAGATTAAAACAGTGAATCCTATACCTCTGAAGTTTTAGTAGGTTGGATTGAATCTACCATAACGAGTATTATCTCCCTAAAGTTGTAGTGGAGCAGACTGTAGATAGCGGATCTTATCATATCTAACATTATCTCCTTGAAGTCGCAGTGGAGCAGGTTGAAGCAACAAGTCTTCTCTCCTTGACGTTGTAGTGGAGTAGACTAAAACCATGAATCTCATCCCTTTGAAGTTGCAGCAGAGTGGATTGAAGCTACAAGCCGTATCTCTCTGAAGTATAGTGGAGTCGAAGCAACAAGACATAGTGGACTGAAACGAAGCTACTTGAAGAAGAGAAGCACTACAACAAGTCAAGAATTGGCGAGACCGGGCAAAATTGGTCTTTCTTAGTCTTTGCTTTGTTCTCGTTACACGACAACGAGCAAAGAGGGGCAGCTGTAATAGCCCATTTTTGCCCGGGCTCGGACAAAAACCAAACAAAAATAAATAACAACTGTCCCAGTCCATTTACAACAAATTTAAAACCCAAAATTGCAATGACCCAAATGACCCAACAGGAATTAAAACCCTGGCAGTCCGAATGGCCCAAAATTAAACTAATTTTCAGCCAAAAAAAAAGAAAGGCAGAAACCCTAGCCTCCACCGCCACAGCCTACCCTAGCCTCTGTTTGTCGTGCCTCCACGTGCCGTCTAACACCTCTGCCATCGCCAGCCTCCTCCACGCGTACTGTTACCTGCAAGAAAAATAACACACAAGAAGACAACGAAGAAAAAACAAGAATAGAGACAAACTAGCTTGTAATTTCGGCTATAAAAGAGCCACAACCAAAAATACTTTTTTCTTCTTCTTTTTTTCGGATACAAAAAAAATTGAATATGAAATAAAAAAAAGGCAGTTGACAGATTCAAAAATGTGTCTTGTATTCTTTTATTTTTCGATTTCTTTTATTATTATTTTTTACTTGCATTTTAAAGAGAAAATAAATACAAAAATCAAAAAGGGAGAAGAGATCTTACCTTTCTCGGTGTTTACACCGTCGTGGGGGGGCCGAGGTTGTCGTCTCCGATGAAAGACAACATTTTTGGGATCGGGAGTCGAAAAGCCAAAAATGGCCAATTTTTGTGGTATTTGACCACTGTGGATGGCGGCAACGTCACCGACGACCGTCGATCGTCACTAGCGATCTGGCGGCCGAGCTCGGCCGAAATCGAGGGACCAGAGAGCATATGAGAGCTCTCTAAATTTTTTTTTTAAGAAAACGGTGCAAAATGAATTTTTCAAAAAAAATTAGCTTTTATAGACTCATTAAACGACGTTGTTTAAGGCTGGCTTCAATAGCCCCAAAACGGCGCCGTTTTGACGTCAACCCGCGCACGACCCCACCCGACCGGCTCCTAGGGGATCTGCGTGTTTTCGATGTTTGGGCTATTTGCGCGGCGTCCTTCCGTTTTTTCGCCCGTTTTCAATTCAGTCCAAATTCTTTTATTTATCCTCTTTTAAGATTTGACCTGTTAAATTTATTTATCCTCGTTTAGTTCAATTTGTTTATTTATTCATTTAGTTGATGCTATTATTTATTTATTTTTGTTCATATTTTTTATTTTGGTTTATTTTTATTTTTTTCTTTCGGTCATTTATTTCATTTTATTCTTTATTGTTATTATTGTTGTTATTATTATTATTATTATATTTATGTACATTATTACAAATTGCACCCCAAATTTTATTTATATTTTAATTTGGTCCTCTATTTTAAATATTTTATAAATTATTTCCTCAATATTCTTTCATGTATTTATTTATGCTTTTTTATCCTTATTATATTCAAATTGGTATTTTCTTTCATGCGCACTGTTTGTCATTATTATTATTATTTTATTATTTATTTCATTTTTCTTTGATTGTTAATATTGATATTAAAGTGATATGTATTATGTGATTATTGTCATTATGTGTACTATGAATTGTTTATTCGTATTTTCGTATTGTTGCCATTCATCAACTTAACATTTTATTCATAAATTGTTTTTAATGTTACATTAATTTTTACCTAAATTGTAAAAAATAAAATTTCGAAAATAAAGGTGATATTCCCTAACTTACTGGGTTTCGATTTTTCTCGCGTTGAACCTAAATAACCGAATATCCTTTTAAGATTAAAATAAATGAGGTTTAAATAAAAAATAAAATTCTTAAAAATATGATGTGTCGTGTCCTAACTTACAGGATGTGACATTTTGTTACTTCGAGATAAGGAAGCATTTTATACATTTTGATTTATTCGAGTAATTTTAATTAAAAATAATACAATATAAAGAGGGATCGTATTTTAAATTCTTTTCGAGTTTTTAATTTTCGACACCAATACATAAAGGGATCAACTAGGTACCAATTTTGGGCGTATCGAGGGTGCTAATCCTTCCTCATGCGTAACCGACTTTAGAAACTGTTTTCTGGATTTTTGTAGACCGAAAAACAATGTTTTAATAAATCAAACTATTTATTAAAACAATCAAATTGCGAGGTGATCCGATCACACTTAATAAAAAGGATTGGTGGCGACTCCCGTTTTAGTTTTCATTTTTAAATAAAAAGTCGACCCCTTTTTTCCAAAAAATAGTTTCGACATGCTTTATATGTTGGTTTTACGGTTTATGATTGGGGTTCATGATTGTTCTTTTGAACAATGTTATTTTCAATATTCGAACTTGAGTCCTTCCCTTAAAAGTGTAACGTGTCTTACTATTACAAATATAAAAAAATTTGAAAATATATAATACTTTTATAGTTTTATTTTTATTTATATATAATATTGAAAGGAAGAAGATAAAGTTACCTTTATTAGATTGTTTGCCCCATGGTGAAAGCTGGAAAATTTTGTAGCGGGTGAACTTAAATTTTAAATTTTAATAATCTATATCTTTATAATTTTTAAATAATTAAATTAAATTTTTATCGAGGGGCCAAAATACAATTTTACCTTTACTAATTTAAAATTTTAAAATTTCTAAAAGACCTAAACGGTCAATTTTCCATTTTAAGGGGGGCTAGGGGCCCTGCCAACCCCATAGATACGCTACTAGTTTGCTCATGGAATAAATTATGGAGATACGAACAAGTTGAGAGTTTGAAAAATGAAATGGGAAGGATAAATGAGGGCTTGCCTAAAATTACTCGTAGTCGTGGCCATTTTCAGCCCTCAAATAGAATGATAAGACATGCACATTCAAACCAACAGTTTCCTACAATAATAATGTTGCTAATGATGATCAAGCTAGTGTTTTAGTAGAATTTAATTGCTTATTTATTTTTCTTTCAATTTAGTCCTATCTTTTATTTATAACGATAAACTTTTATAAATTGTATAATTTTAGATAACGCACATTGTCATCGTTACATAATTATTTCCTTAAATTAATGATTATATATAATTATTTATTTTAACTTCAAGCATTATATATTCACTTATTTAATTGAATATACTTACTTATAACTTTCTTGTCTAATTGAAATATATAATAAACAAAAATAAAATATTTTTAGTCAAAAATCAAATAAATTATTTAAGTAAATATAAATTTTATTTTGTTGAAAATAATTATCATAGAAAAATATCTTTATGATTGCTATGTTCCAAAATCATATTTTATAAATAAACATGATCACAAAAAATTATATATTTATTTTTATTAAAATATTAGCAGAAAAAAATTATATAATATTACAACTTTCATTTGGGCTTTCTTTCCAAGGTGAGTTAAATTGAAAGAGGAAGAGGGGCTGGGCATGCAAGGATCTTGTCTCCTTGTTAAATGCAATAATAACAATTTTAGTTACTTATAATTATCATCACTTCAATTTAAGTCCTTTTAAAATAAGACTTTTTTTAACTTTAGCCTCCCTAAAATTTTATAATTTTATTTCAGCTCCTCAAGATTAAATTCCTAGCTCCATTCTAACAAGATAGTAAACCGAAATCATTTGTATATCGATTGAAATATCAGTTCAGATCATAAACCAAAACAGTAAAATTAAGATTTTCTTTCAATATAAATTATGATCGATATTGTTCGTATTGGTGCATATATAAATATTATATCAATATAAAACTAGGGTAATCGGTATCGTATTCATAGATATATAGTTTTTTTATTGAAACTGAAAAGTGCGTATCAAGACTAATTTATTTTGATATATTGTTTTGAATTTATCATTTTTTATAAAATATTTATAAATATTAAATGAATGATTCTACACTTATTTAGGCTGCCAAATATCATGATCCTCGACTGAGCAAACTAAAAATTACGAGTACAATTATAAGTAAAAATATAAATACATATTTAGATAATTATTATTTAGAATGAAGTTATTATAAAGCGTAATCGGATTAAAATTAGAATAAATTTGGGCATCGACTCACACGTAATGAAATTTAAACTCATAATATTTATGCACCGTAATTGTGCTACGAAAATATTGTGAAAAAGTTAGTATTCTATCTGTTGGATTCTAAAACACTCTAAAATTTAATTAAAATTGTTTGAATCAAATCAATTGAGGTATCGATCTAATTAAAGTGTTAAATTGATTAAACCAACTCTTTTTATTACCCAAAAATGAATAATTTAACCAGTTTAATCACATATGCAAATTACAATTACAAAAACCTTTGAGTTTAATCACCCAAAAATGTGTTCCATATGAGAGTCCACTTTGCAACTCCTATTTACCATTTGGTTAAGCTATAGATGAAATGGCAGAGTGTTAAAAAGGCATGG
Organism: Gossypium raimondii; assembly: GCF_025698545.1. Lineage (NCBI taxonomy): Eukaryota > Viridiplantae > Streptophyta > Magnoliopsida > Malvales > Malvaceae > Gossypium > Gossypium raimondii. Next base: position 54,818,386 of record NC_068577.1, on the reverse strand, counting down.
TGCATGAGAGGCAGGCATATTTGAAGATGCCAAAATCTTGATATCCATTTACGTCCAAAAAACTACAGAATGGCACACAGGAAGACATTAAAGTGAGAAAATAGAAGAGATTGGGTAAAAATATAGATTCGAAAATTGAGTTTGGGAAATAGACCTCGGGTAAGATCTTTTTGGCCCGACCCAAATTTTCAATAAAAAAAACCTTGCTGTTTTTGTTGTTGATTTCTCACTTTTTGTCACTGTTTTACAACTATTTTATTATTACGTTGCTACTATTTTGTTGTTAATGTGTGGATATAGTATTACATGTGTTTTATTGTTAATTTTATTATTATTTTAGAGGTATTTATTTGTTAAATTGTATTTTTCTTAATATTATTTAAGTATAAATATTTTTTTAATTTATTTATTAAACAAGGACAACTGGGTTAACTAAACTACCCAAAATGTGGTCAACACCAAGTAATCTGTGACAATCACGTGGTGAGCAGGAAGCTCTGAATTCTGATGCCAACCATAGCCGGAAAAAAACAACACCAAAGATGGGCCCAAAATTCAGTGCATTACGCGTTTTAGAGCAACAGGGCAGAACTCTCCCGGCCACGACATTAAATCCTTTGTTTAAAACAGAGGTTAAAACGAGTCAGAAAAACCCAGCGCCATTTAAAAATTTTATTGACTTTGAATCTCTAAGCTGTTGCATAATTTCCCCCTAATTGTCTTTGTTATTTACTTCACTTCTACCATGCAAATATATACATAAAGAAAAAAAGAAAAAGCATGGGCTTCCTTTCGGATAAATGTCGACAACACTAATTCCTTGATTTCATTCTTTAATATGTAAATGCATGACTTGTTTTTATATCTGTAATTCATGCACAACCCCCCAACAAAAATTAAATATGATACGGCCACTGTTCATAGATATGACACATGTATACTCGAAGTGGGTTTGCACCGTGTGTAGGCGAACTCATATTACGTATTGTGCGTCCTCATCTTAAATCCATAAAGAGTATGGGTCAGGACCCTACAAATTAGCGGGTCAGTGGGTTGATACTTTAATTGTAGTTCAAATATATATATGAAATTTAATTTTGATTTAATTATACACATTAAAAGAAATAAACGTAATCAAATTAAAATTTCATGTATAAAACTGCATAAAATCAAAGTTTATATGTAATTTTGAGATTTCTCCCTATTGAAAAAAACATATAAAAACCCAATATAACTCTAACGGAGAAATTAAGATAATGAAGATCATCTCGAAATGATATCTATTGTTCTGTAAAAATTACGAACATTTAATAATTTTGTAACCTAATTGAGATAACTCAAAATTTAATCGAAACTTTCTTAATTACAGTATGGTCAATTGAGGGCATGAGGAATTATTCTCTCAAATCACTCACCTACTCCCTCGTTGACAAATATTCATCCTTTTGAAAGGATGTTAAGACATAAGAACCCCTCTTTTCTTGTTTTCTTACTTAAAGCATAGTTCCAGTCACCTAAGTCTTAATCACATGCTTCATTTTGCGTGGTAAAATTATTATTTAAATCCACAAGTTGGCCATGATTTTACTTGCAAACTTTTTTTTTGTCTTGCTTTTTTCGTTTTTGTTTTTAAAGGATGTTTGGACCCACTTTATATGATATATGTTCGGAAAGGTCAACGTCAAAGAAGAATGATAAACCCTGAAAATGGAACGGACGTGGAGAAGTCAACAAAGTTAACGCGGTTGTGAGGTATCATGCATTCAAATTATTTTCATCTTTGTCAGCCACATTCAAGCGATTTTTCTTTTCTAATTTTATTAGATTGATGCATATATCAGTATAATAATGATAGTATTTGCATGCCAAATCTCCTCCTATTACGAAGTCTAAACCAACCCTGATTTTAAATTTCAATGTATTAGTTGGATTGGTATAATTTTAAGATAAATATAATGTTTTGATATGGATCTACTATTTTAGGATAAAAATGGAGGAAGAGACTATGTATGTGTGCAGCCGCGTCATTTTTGTCTTAATCCCACTTTTCTAGATTTATCGACTCAATTTATCTCTTAATTAAACAAATTAATTAATGTGTTTAACTTCTTGATAGATTCTTTTCTAGAAACTTGTCGAATAATTTAATGATATTTTAGTAAATTTTACCGCACATAATTTTGGTAATTTCCTTACCCTAAACCTCGAACTTCGAATCTTGAATCTTGAGCTCGAAATCTTAAACTCTAAACACCAAATTTAGAACCTTGCCCTCGAACCTCAAACCCTAAACTTTAATCCCAAGTTTAGGCACCGATAAGATAGTATCACGTCATTAAATTTTAAAGATAACAAAATACTATTATACACTCATCTATATCTACTATATCTTATCCAACTTAGTTTAGCTTTATAATTTTTAATCATTTTTTTAGAAGTTAATATTTTTCTTTTTTGTGCAACCAATTTTTTTTTTAAAAAAGTTTCTAGACCGTGGATGTTTTCTTTTTCTTTTCATTTTAAATTGCTTTTTATTTCATATTATACGTTTTTAAAAGTAAAAATTATATCGCATTCAATCTTCACTAATAAGAATATGGTGTAAATTTTAGTTGAAGAGTATGTTAGATATAGGTAAGTATATAATAATTTAATCATACCTAATATAATTTATTCCATTATTATATATACAAAGTTATAAACATTTGTGGAACGTTGAAGAATTCCTTCTATATTTATATGTTGTTTTGTAACATGATTCCTCAGAGTGATATATAAAGACAGTAGTATCATGGGGTGTTAGAAAGTATAAAAAAAAGAAGGTTCAAATCTCTCTGTCTGTTGGGTTTCCAGACCAGTTCTTGTTGGTGAATTTGATCTTAAAAGTGCCTCAGTTCTGCTTCTAATGGCCGTAATGAAGTTTACATGGAGATCCATTATCCCAAGGTGTTCAAAGGGTATTGAAGAACCAGAACCAGAAGCAGAAGCAGAAGCAGAGACAAAGAAACAAGATTCAAAACAAGGTTCTTTTTCCAGGCTTGCAATGATAGATTTAAGTTACCCAAGTTCGATGTTCACCGAGGATCTTTCCACATCGCTTGCCGGTTCAAATCTATATGTTTTTACACTGGAGGAATTAAAGGTGATAACACAGTGCTTTTCATCGGCTAATTTTCTAGGTGAAGGTGGGTTCGGACCAGTTCATAAAGGGTTCATTGATGACAACCTTAGACCTGGTTTAGAAGCTCAGCCTGTTGCTGTTAAACTCTTGGATTTAGAAGGCTTGCAAGGACACAGAGAATGGCTGGTCAGTGATTGTTTTTTTTTTTTTTTTGAATTTCATGAATTTCCCTTCTGTTTTTTTCAATGCTTGAAAAAGTTTGAATCTTTTTGTTAACAGACAGAAGTGGTGTTTCTTGCACAACTGAGTCATCCACACTTGGTGAAACTGATTGGATATTGCTGTGAAGATGAAAATAGGCTGTTGGTGTATGAATATATGCCTAGAGGAAGCCTTGAAAACCAACTTTTTGCAAGTATGTTCTGTAAATTTACCTGTTTTGTTGGAATTTTTGTTCTTTATGTATTAAATAAATTTTAAATTATGAATCTTCCATTGATTTCAGAGTATTCAGTGCCACTTCCATGGTCGACAAGGATGAAAATTGCTCTTGGAGCTGCTAAGGGACTTGCTTATCTCCATGAAGCTGAAAAACCAGTCATTTACAGAGATTTTAAAGCTTCAAATATCTTGTTGGACTCGGTGAGTTTCTTGTCAGTTTTAGAACCTGAAACATGGTGGGGTCTTTCCTTATTTTCTAACATGTTTTTGTATTGTTATTTTCTTTTACAGGATTACAGTGCTAAACTTTCAGATTTTGGGCTAGCAAAAGATGGTCCTGAAGGGGATAAAACCCATGTTTCAACCAGGGTAATGGGAACAAGAGGATATGCTGCTCCTGAATATATCATGACAGGTTACAAAAAATTTGATTCAAATTCATTTTTTTGTTCAATTTTGATGTTTTGGGTTAGAATCTGATTGTAATTTGTTGTTTTTTTAGGTCACTTGACTGCTATGAGTGATGTTTATAGTTTCGGAGTTGTACTTTTGGAGCTTCTAACAGGGAGGAGATCTTTAGACAAGAGCCGGTCTCCGAGGGAACAGAATTTAGCCGAGTGGGCTCGGCCGATGTTGAATGAATCTCGGAGACTTGCTCGGATAATGGACCCTAAGCTCGAAGGGCAGTACTCGGAAACAGGGGCTCGAAAAGCGGCAGCATTGGCATACCAATGCCTCAGCCACCGGGCAAAACAGAGACCGAAAATGAGTGATGTGGTCAATATTTTGGAGCCACTGCTGGACTATGGAGAAACCTCGGTTGCTTCCTTTGTTTACACAGTCCCAACTCACCAAAAAGGTGGTTCGCCACCAAAGGATGATACGGACACTAAAGAATGTGAAGCCAAAACCGAGTTAAAGAAAGAGAACGGCCACCACCGCAACCGCCACCATCATCGGAGAAGCCACAAAAGCCGCGATGGCCATGGGCATCAAAACAAATCATCGAGTCAATCTTCGGTCCATTCAGAAAACGACACTTCGAAGCAAAACCTTGAAAACGGGTCTAATGAAGAATGCAATATAGACTAAGCACAAACTCCTACTTTTCACATTGTAAATAACTAGATATTGCCTCTTGGTTTGCCCACTCTTGAAAATGTTAAAAAGGGTGTTTAAGTTTCAATTACAAGAATTTTTGTTTTACTCGAATTGATTAATTCGAAAATGTATTATTCATATAAAGATCATTTAAATGAGAAGATTTATTAGTTGAGATGAATAAAAATGGTATTAGAGCATATAACCGCATAATAACCTTTTCTTTTGATATATGTATATATATTACAATATGGAGTAGAGAAAAGAAGATGACTGAGTTTAAACTCGTGTTTCAATGCTGATAAAAATTTTAACCATTACTTCAAATAAGTATTGGCCAAGTATACGTGTTTTATATTTTCCAGTTCATTAATGAAAATATTTTTAACCTATCATGTAATACTTAATAATCATTGGTTTCATGCATAGGGAAATCTTATTTAGGCATTTCATATTATCAATTGATTTTTATATTTTTGTTAAGTAATGAAAAAATTTAATTTAAATATAGTGCTATGCTAAAATTTAATATTTAATGTGTTAATTAAATTTGGTTTATCTATTTTATAATATTATTAATAATACATTTATTTTGTTAATTTGGTGATGTGAATTTTTTTAAAAAAATTATAATCGTAAGTGTATAAATTTATATTTTGACATGATTCAAAATTGGAAAACGTATTACAGAAGCTTTTATATTAGGAGTTAGATTACAAAAAAAAATCACGGGTAAAGGAGGAGAAATTCACTGATGTTGAAAAAAACGAATGATACAAAAGGAATTTCGATTACATCTATTTAAAAGGTTGAAAAAACTCATATTCTAATCAATGTCAAATAGCAAAATGGCCCTTGGCCTCTCGTCCTCACAGATCCCCTTATTTTGTCACTATATTTATTTTTTTAACAAGTGACGAAGTTCGGGTCATACAAACTCTAACATGTACATTAGTTCAAAGAGCAAATTACTCTTTTCTATTAACTCTTAATATAAATACATTCACCATAAGAAAAAGGGGAAATAAAAATATTGGAACATGTGAAATACAGCTAAGATTAACGCGGATTATACTATTATCATGAAAAGGATCAAATTGCCCCCTCTTAAATTACTCTTTTTCCATTTCAATCCTTTTGTCTAAATAAGTATGCTACTTGCATTATTGCAATTATATTTGTATTTACATTACGTATTATATATTAATTCACTTCATTTGCTAATTATAATATTAGGTTCATATTATCACTTTTAAAATATTACATATGTTTTTTTTATGAATTATAAGAGTATGACAAAATCCTAACGGTAACGTAGCTAATACGATTTGAACCCACTATACCTAGGACAGTTAACACCCTAACTATCGAATCAACACACAATATTTAAATATTACATCTATTTGAATTTTAATATTTTCATTTTTTTATTTCAATTAAATGATTTTTTTTATATAAAAAAAATGAGAAGAATAGGTACAAATGTGCTTGACCAACTGGCAGATCATTTTGGCCATGTATGAGTTTCAGTCAAACCAAACTAAGCGCGTTGAATTCTCAACTGAGGCTTTGGACAATTGAGGCTTTAATTTTAAAAAATATTTTTATTTTTTCCATGAAGAAAACACTATTTTTTTAATATTTTCTTAAAATGTTTTATATTATTATATATTTAATTTCTTTTACGTAATTTAATATAATATAAATTCAGAATTTTAGCCGGATTAGATTTAGGCTTTGAATGTTTAAGTTCGATCTCAACCCACATTTTGAACGGGTCTAATTTTCTTCAAAACTATTTTTTTAACAAAATAATTAGACTTGTCAATGTGCCAAGCCGGGTGGTCTATTCGAAAATTGAAAGAGTTTGTGTAAAAATATAGGCCCGAAAAATAGGTTTAGATAAAAAAAAATAAGACGTGTTTTCTAAATGGATAGGGACTCGAGTAAGCTTTTTGGGCTCGGCCCCGGCCCGAATTTGTAAAAAAGATTACTGCTATTCTTTTATTGTTTCGCTATTATATTGTTACTATTTTGTTATTATTGTTTGGAAATCGTATAACTCTTGTTTTATTATTAATTTTGCTACTATTATAGTAGAGGTATTTGCTTGTTAAGTTGGGCTCATATTAGTGCTATTTAAGTATATTTAAAAAAAATTCTATTTGTTGGGAAACATTATTTTAATGTTTTTAATGTATTTGGTGTATTATATTTTTAAATTTATTTTATATAAAATAATAATATAAAAAATTTAATACAGGTGAGCTAAGCCGGACTCAAATTTTAATATTTGTATCCAAATTAAATTTGAACAAAATTTTAATCCTATTTTCTGGATCGAGCCCGGGTCTAAAATTTTTATTTGACCCAACCTATAAATAATTTTTTTAATAATATTATTCAAACCTTTTCAAATTTCGAGGTTGATAATAATAACCTTTCTCTTGAACAGGCTAAGACCCCCAAAGTTAGTCGAGCAGAATGGCAAAGCATTATTTTGGGATCCAGTTGTCTGATTCGGTTTAATAGGTCTCATGGGTTTATAGTAAAAATAAAATAAAAATTGTATTGGTGTGGCAGCCTATAATGAACACACCATAATTCAAGAGGTACCATCAAATTCAATGCCTAAACATTAGCAATGATTGCATGCCGGGTTCTTGGTATGTCCATTTAAAAGAAAAAGAAGATTTTATGTGTAGGAAAAATCATATTTGGAGAAGTGAAAGAAAGAAGTGGGTTAGGATAATTATTATCATCAGTCCAAAATTCGAATAGATTTGGGCCGGATGTTAATAAATTTGTGGGATGAGTTTGTCGGTCATGTTCACAGATTGAGTAATTGTTTTCCTGCAAGGTTATACATGCATAATACCGTATAAACATATGTTGAGTCTAGAATATAATATATTTTTATATGCATAAAACCTACCTAGCATATTATGTTAATAAATTTTATTCATATCATCTAAATATACAAATACCACAACCTAAGGAAGAAAAGAAAAACACTCCACAAAGTGGAAGAAGACAGGGTGGTTTCCTCAAAATCATTGAGCCCGCTGTTGCAGCCAGAGAATGATGGGTTTTTGCTGTTGTTGTAGTAGTCTAGTGCTGGAAAATATAAAGAAGATGATGAGGAGGAGGAAGATGAAACTGTAGGCTAGGGCAGTGGGTTTTCTGGTTTCCTATTCACACAGGGAAAAAAGAAAGTTCGACGTCGCCTGAGAAAAAAGAAAGTTCGACGTCGCCTGAGAGATTCGAACTCTCGCGGGGATACCCCATGTACTTAGCAGGCACACGCCTTAACCACTCGGCCAAAGCGACGCTTATATCCCACTTTTTTGTATGACATTAATAACACATAACTTTGATCATTAACATCAATCAATAAATCCAAACTTTAGGGTACCCTTTTTTTCTATTTTATCAGATTAAGACCCATCTGTCATTAAAGAAAACAAAAAGGTTGCCTAGATTTAGGTGCAAAAAATTGAATTATAATGAGGACAGGCCTCAACTACCAATGCTTTTTGTTGGGGAACAAAACAAAAGCATCTCCCCTCCCCTCCACTACCCCATGTGCCTTGCAACAGTACTCACCATGAACACCACCATTGGGAACCTTCTCATTCCTACATATCCCTCCCAAATGGGCCGGGCCGGGTCAGACTCGGAAAAAATTTCGGCTCGACTCTTAGGCCTGGGCCCGGCCCGAAATATGGGCCTAAAATATTGCCTAAGCCCGATCCAAGAAAAAATAATAAGCCCGAGCCCGGCCCGGCTAGATCCAATTTTTAATAAACACAAAAAAAATATTTTAAAAATAAAAAATAAAAAAATATTTTAAAAGTATTTTAAAATTAAAAAATAAAAATAAAAAAGATATATTTATTATATTCGGGCCAGGCCGGGCCGGGCTCGGGTCAAAAAAGTTGAGCTCGAGCCCGGCCCATTTTTTAAATGGGCCTCATTTTTTTGCCCAAGCCCATATTTCGGGCCTATATTTTTATCCGAACCTTCTCATATTTCGGGCGGGCCGCCCGACCCATGGACAGGTCCCATTCCCCAATCTCACACTTCACTCATCCCATATATTTAGATAATCTTTCAATTTTATGAATTTTTCTATATATATAAAATTTGAAGTTTATTGAAATATTTAATACAAATAATTTTATAAAAATGAATTCACTTTCTTTGACAAGGCACACTCATTTAGGGATATGATTATGTTTTATAATAGATATATATATAATAAACACCCACACTTTGAGATGCTCACTTTCCACATAGAAAATCATTAAAAATACAACTACATTATCATTGCTATTAGTATTGTTTTTCTGGGGTTTGGTAATTTGTGTTGAAAAGTGTATGCAATGCAAATATATATTAATAATATTAATGAAATATCAACTTTTAGTTGAACCAATTCAGAACCGTTGGATTATTTGTCCTTGAAAGCTTAATCTTATTGATTTTAAACCACAAAATCCTACCTCTCTTGATTAAGATGTGTGTGAGAGAATGTGTGTTTTGTTTAGTGTTTAATAAAGTAGGAAGCCACTCTAAACTTTCAACATGAGCTCGGTATCACTCAATTAGAAAGAGTCCCATTGTCAAGTAAGAAGGGTTGTGCTCATGGGCATTTTTCTGGCCTACTAGCAATGATTCGAAGTTCTTTTTTTCATGATATTACAGATAAAAAATAGAGTTATTGATTGTTGCATTAATTTAAGTTGTTTAGATTTAGGTTAAGGTGTCAAATATGGATGTATTAATTTTTTTAATGAAGCAATATTTAGTAGGTAAACTACAGCCAAAGTCATTAAACTATTAGTAACTTTGCATTTTGGTTTAGGTTTGAGTTATTGTCTATTAAAATTATTGTCGTATGGCATTCTCTGTTCGCACCACATTCATCAATTGAAAGCTATTATTCCTCTTATCTTCTACAGATTGGGTCTTTTTTTCCTCATAAAATAGTTTTGAATGTCACAAATTCGCGAACCAAAATCCAAACAGTTTTCTTCTCCGATTTTCAACACTTACCATCATATCGACTTGGGTCTAAGGTATGCTTTTCTACTCATTGATATATAGCAACTGATCCACCGTACCAATCCTTAAATTGTTGCTTAGAGCTCGCTAGTCAGACTTTAAAAAAAAAACTTAATAACCTAGTGACTTAAATAAAGACTTTTGAATAGTTCAGTAACTTAAATGGAAACTTTCGAATAGTTCAGTGACCATTTTGTAACTTTTTGAAGTTGAGTGACATTGATGTAATTTACCCTATTTAATGTTTGAATTTGGTAATTTTTTAAATTTGCTCCCTGGATTTTTTTATCCACATTAGTCTTTTAACTCGACAACTTTTTTAGTTTTAGTCCATATGATGGTGTAGCACTGTGATATTGTGCCACATCATCACCTAAAAAATTATAATTTTTTATAGAAAAATTTTAGGTGATGATGTCATCAAATGAACTAAAATTGAGAAAAGTTGTTAAAGGACTGCTATGGACACACACAAAAATTTCAAAAATCAAATTGAAAAATGATACTTTATCCATTTATATGTATATATATATGGAAAGCCCTTAAAAAATAATATAGAAGTTAGCATCATTGGCAGCTTAGGCCCTCTTCCTCAAATTATGCTCACTTCTTTTCCAATTTTCATTGAGCTTTTTCCTCCTTTAATTATTGGTCACAAATGATTATGTAAGAACCCACATCAAAATTGATTAAATCCCCTAATCCAAGCTACCCTAATTGCATTGGATATGCAAAGTAATTGAGGGCTTGGGGCCAATCTCTTTCTCACTAAACCTTTAAAGAGAAGAAAAATGAAAACCCTTCTTAAATTTAATGATAATTTATAAACTCTTGTGAACTAAATAATGTCTCCTTGTTTTAAGCACTTTATAGTGTTAGTGAATAATTGATATTTTGCAAAGTTGTTAAAACTGGATTAGATTAATCGATGAAATTGGAAATTAATCGGTATATATGTATGAAGCAAGGTAAAAATCAATTGATTCACGAATTGGTTAAACCTGAATTTATTATACATAAAATTTTGCCACATCATCAAATTTTAAAGATATTAAATTATTATTATACACTCATCCATAGAGAAATTATTTTATGGACCCTTTCACCACATTATTCATGGTCCCTTTTTAATTATTTAATAATATTTCAATAATTTTTTCCATGTCATTGACACATAATTTTGGTAATTTTTTTAACCTGAACCTTGAATCTAGAACCCTGAACCTCGAACTCGTAATCTGTAACCTTGAACCCTTAAATCTTGAACCTTGAACCCAAACATGTAGCCTCGAACCTAAATTTGAACCTTGAACCCCAGGGTTCGAGGTTTAAGGTTCAAGATAAAATAATTACCAAAATTATATGCCAATGACATGAAAAAATTGCACAAAAATTAAATAACATTAACTTATGAAAACAAACAAAATAATTAAAATTTGTAAAAGAATAAAAGACGTTTATTTATAATTTAAAAAATTAATTATTTTAAGTAATTTAATTAAAGTTAAATTAAGTTGGAGAATATATTAGATATAGATGAGTGTATAATAATATTTTATTATCTTTAAAATTTAATGGCGTGACACTATTTTATTGGTGCCTAAAACTATACTTTTGAAATGATCCTAATATAATTTATTTAATTTGAATCGGATGAATCATTTGAAAGGATCGGATTAATCGAATCAAAAATTAATGATGTGACTATTTTGACCATTAATTGACTTTCAGACACAATTAATATCTGTTATGTCTCTCTCACAAACATATATGTGTATGTATATGTTAGTTTCTCTTGTGGTAAACAGGTCAGCTTTCATTATCATTGTTCCTTTTCTTTGCAAGACGATTAATCATGTGAAACCTAACCTTTTGAACTTAAATATAATATATAAACTTTTTTTAATTCATTTATTTAAGTATTGGGATAATTCAAAATCACTTATTTGTTTTTTCTTGTTTTTTTATATGCTTAATGTTTTAACAATTTAATTATTAAATTTATTAATATATTTATATGTATTATATATACAATTACACATTAAACTATAATTATAGTTCTAAAAATAATAAGGGGTATAGATCGAAAATTCAAAAACGCGCTGACGTGGACGCGTTTTCAAGGAATAACCCGGAAAAACGCTTCCACGCCAATGTTTTTTCCTTTGTGCCAGGCAAAAGCGCGTTGACTTGGACACTTTTGGTCATGTAATCCTGAAAATACGTTCACGTCAACGCAGTTTTAAGTTTTCAGTCTACACCTATTATTATTCTTAAAAGCAGTCCATTTCCGTAAATAATTTCGAAAATAGCCTTTATTCATGCTAAACCCTTGGAGGAACCATAAATTTTATGTATACATTGATTTGCCATGTAATTCAATATCAAATCACATTGTGTTTGTATTTTTTTTTTTAAATGGACATGTGTTAATTTGGAATGGAAACTCTCAATTTTATGCTACATCAATGTATAGAAAGTATCACCATACAAGCTTGTATGTATGATTATGTTGCACTCAATACTTTACCTTTTGTTTTTATTTTTCCTAAGTACTTTTTCTCCATGGGGATTTTCCCCAAACCCTATTTTACGGTGGAAAGCATATGTCAAAAATTAATTCAAAGCCGTTTAATTCATCTACAGATTTGGGATTATATAATATTTGATTTTGAAATTTTTATTATTTTAACCTATGAATTTGTCAACTAAATTCATTTTGGTCTCTGAATTTAGATTCCATTAAGATTCGATGATGTAACTAGTATTATTGAAATATGACTGGATTGGTTGATTGGGCCCTATTGGATCGAGAACTAATCAATATGTTGATCTAAACAAAAGGGTTGGACCAATTGAGTAGTTAAACAATAAAAATCGGAATCTGGAACAAATTCAGTAGTTGAACCAGTTTAATTGGTTTAATATTTTTAATTTTTATGAATATTTATTTACTTATTATTAGTTCAACAATTGGATCGAAAATCAATGATTTTATCAGTTCAACCATTGGTCTAGTTATTAGAGCACTATATGTGACACTCTAATATTGTATCACGTCATCACTTAAAGATTTATATAATTCTTTTACTTTTCAAGTGATGATGTGACATAATTTTAGAGTGTCACATCATCAAATTTTTATATTTTTCTTTGTGATAAATGATTTAATTACTATTTGATAGTAAATGACTTTTCATGAAAAAAGATGTAATGCTTGTCATGAGATCAAATAGGATCATACTAGGAGAATGAATTTATCCTAAAGAGATTAAGAGTATCCTATGGGGGTAACACACTTATGACAAGATCATTGGACGAGCATTGATTAAGTAGTTTTCGTAATAGTATGTAATTAGGGAGAGTTCAGTCATGATACGATACTATAGTGGAATGAGTTCGTGACTAAATAAGTTTATAATTAATAAGCGAAAAGCTGAAACTTAATTATAAACTATCTGAGCCCTACTTATATATATCCAATTGATCCATCTACTGGCTCGTTGAAGCCAGAAATGAATTACAAATAGAACCAAATGAATAAAAATAAATGGAAATGATAAAGTTAGAGAAATGAGTCTCATTCATAAGTGAATATGTTTTCTCACTGAGTATAAAAATTACTTGAAAATTAACTTATGATTTTGAATTATTATTTAAATAAATTGAAAATAGAATTAAATTATTTATTCATTATGAACCCAATTGAATAAGTAAATTAAATATATTTGTCTCATGGATTCTTTTACAAGAAAGTTATTATGATTTTAACGGAATTAGAATTAAGTTAAGAAAATTATTTAATTGAAAATTAATTTAGTTAATGTAATTAATTAATACATACAACCAGTAATATTTATTTTAGAAAATAGAAAATAAGTATCAGGTATGATTAAATTATAAAATGTTGGGTTAAAAGTTTAAAAAACACATATAATTGAGCTCAATGAAGGAGATGTCCAAATCCTCACATCATAAGAGAAAGGGGTGACAACCCGAGTATTATTTACTGCTACCCACCTCCTCCCTGGTTAAACTAGGAAAATATTTTTATTTATTTATTTTAAATAATATTATTTGTTAAAGTCTTATTCAATAAGAATTCTCCTATCTCTTCATATAAATAGATGTCACTAGTGAAGTTATGAACACACAATTTTTATATATTGTTATTTTGTCAAAAAGCAATGAGAATTTATTTTCTATTAATAAATTCTATGTTTTGGGATTACAATTTCTACCATTTTCTATTGAGATAATTATTTTCCCATTGAAAGTAACTAAACCGTTTATTGTTATATATTTGGTTTGTGTTGCTTGAACACACACTCAACACAATTCAAGGTACGAATTAAGATAACAAAAAGGTCATTCGGTTGAAAGCTGGAAACGATATAGATCCATCTCGCACAAACACATGTACTTTTTGAGAAAAAAATTATTGTTATAAATATCACAAATTAACTCGATTTTTAAAATTTTAAATTTTCATTATAACTATTCTTAATTGAATTTTTCCAATAATTAAAAACTCAAACGTTTACAACTTTTGTTAAATCAGCTACTTTTTTTTTAATTGAAAAAAAATCATAAAGAAAAGTTACAAAAATTTCCCAAAGGTGTCGGCAAATTAAAGATAAAAAGAAAAGACCTTACTATTATTCACTATTGTTAAAGATTTTAGCAAGCTTAGCACATGTACAATCAAAATAAAGACAAGAAAAAAGGATATAATCCTATTTTAACTAGTTGAGGGAGTGGAGTGATCAATACCCAAATCAAAACTACATTTTGTCAATGAATATATATTTTTTAATTATAAGAGGAGGACAAAACTGTAATAATAATACGGTTAACATATATGAAACAGTTAACACATTTATCATCAGACCAACCGTGTTCACTTTTTTCGGTGAATATTAATACAACTTTTCTTCTCTTCTAATTCATCTATCCCCCTTTCAAAAAAAAATGCCATCCAAAACTAAATCTATTTGCTTTCTTTCTTCCTCTTATCTTACATGTGTTATAAATTATTATGGGAACTTTCAATTTCACATTTCATCAATTTAAAAAATTTATCGCCATACAACATAATAGAAGTTTGTATGATTATCTTGCACTCAATCTTTAACTTCATTTTTTAATTTATTTTTCCTTAGTTTCTTGGCCTTTTTCAAAGGGTGTGTAATCCTTTCTATCATGGCAATGTTGGCAACATAGAACACGTTAAAATACGAGTTTTAGGGTTTTCAAAGAAATACCAATAATTAACATTAACTTGGTGATAAAGTGAAGGTATTGAAACTTCAAGATCTCATGATTGAATTCGACGGATTCATTTGGATTTAGTCGATTTTTTTATTTAATGTTTCTAAATTAATTCCGAATCTATAAGTTAAAAAATCTAGAATATATTATTAATTAATTTTGTTTTCCTGAAAACGTGTTGAATATCATTTATTACAAGTTATTACTTAAAACTAACTCAATTAACCCATGCTAACTCTTCCATCCTCACTTGAAAACACCATGGGAAAGCAAGAATAAAGGAAAGAACAGACCCCAATGTGTGGGTACAAGCTGGCCTGAGAAAGAGAAGGTATTAGAAAAAGAACTATTATGACAATCAATCACTTTGACTGATTATAGAACAAAACAGATCGATTGTCCTTTTTCAACATCATTTTTATGATTACCCGGTGTATTCAATTATTTTATTTATTCAACCATGTTCAAATTTAAAGATTTAATCTTTTGGAGAAAAATATAGAGATTAATAGTATAATTTAATCTAAAATTTTTATGTGAAATGATGATTTAACGTGTCACGCTAACTTACCGTTATACTATTGATAACAATTAACTTTTAATGACTAAAATGTTACAAATAATAACTAAAACGTAATATTTTAAATATAAATTATTATTATTTTAATACTTTAGAAAATTCAATGTCACAGTCGGTGAAAAAAGAGAAAAAAAGCAGAAAGATGGTTCATAAATTGCAGAAAGAGCGCATTGGAGTTCGAAAAAATTGAAGGAAGAAAAGGGAAAGCTGTGGGGGCGTGCGGTGTTTATGCAGATAATCTATTTATTAAGATTTTGTGGGAGGCTTTGGTGCCTCGATTGACGCCATTGTCCCCGGCTACATTAGACCACTCTTCCTCACCTACATTTCATGTGCCCCCTATATCTCATAATATCTCTTACATTTTAAGTATTTAATTGAGTTATTGTGGCAAGTTAATTTGATTATATAATAATTAAAAATATATTTATTTTATAAAATAATTTATGTTTTTTTATATAAAAATACTATTGGGACAAATTTTAATATTTTGTTGGGATTTCAATTAAAATATTATTTTATTTATCATTTTATAAATATATTTATTACACATCTAGTATAAGATAATCATTTTCAATAAAAAATATAAATGAATTTAAGATGATGCTATATATAATTTATTGCAAGACTTGTTTGATGTAATAATTAAAGTTTTTATCTGACTTTTAAATGACATGTGTTCAAATCTCAACAATTTTTTCCTCCTCCGTTATTGCAATAATACAAGACAAATAACAACCTTTTAAACTAGCTAATTTAATAAATGCCAAAAACTAAAAAAACTGCATGAATAGGCCGATTTTAGAAAATTTACGAGAATAAGTCAATTTTACTAAAAGTGGCAGTATTAATATATATTTTAATTCCTAGTGCCACCTATTAATGTGAAAATAAGCTTAGAAAATAAGTCTTTATATAAACCCAAAATTTCATCCCTCTTGTTTTCTTAAACGATATGGGATGTGTGATATGGATATATATAGACTTTTACTTTCTTTCATTTTTTATCATGAAAATTTTCTATTTGTGCTGTTTTTCGTTTTATAATCACATATTAATTTATATTTAAAAATATTACTTAAACTTGCATTCTTTTTTACAAATAACAACATAATATTAAAGGCGACACAAATCTGCTTTTCTCTGTAAAAGTATAGAAAGTATTCTAGAATATATATTAAATTGAAAATAAAAATATACGAATGTAGAGTGTTGTATTTTGTTTTTATATTGAAATTTCATTTATTTTTAATTATTTTTGTTGAGTCCATTTCACTTAATTCATAACCAACTTTGGAGTTTTAGTATTTATGTAAACACTAATAAAAAGTATTATATGATCCCGTAATTATCACCGATAGTCATGTTTGTTTGGTTTCTTTTATTATTATCTTTTAAATTATATTTTTATATTATTGATGTATAAAATAAAAGTTAGAATAAGGGTCTGTTTGATTGCCAAGAAAATGTTTTCCGTAAAATAATTTCTCGGAAAATGTTTTACTTTTCTCGTAAAATGATTTATCGGAAAATATTTTCGTGTTTGATTGAATCATGTAAAATATTTTCATTGCTTTGTGATTTTCTCAAAATATTTTTCGGAAAAGTTATTTTACATATATTAATATATATTAATAAATTTTATATTTTAAATTATTTTTACATATATTGCAATGATTTATTTATAATAATACTCAATTATTAAGCTACAATATTAAGCGTTATAAATTGAAAAAACTAATATCAAATAAATTCTTTGTAATTGTGTTAAAAAAACAAGTATTGAATAATTAAAAAAAAGTTATTGGAAAATCGATAAACATAAGCAGTTTTCTACCGGAAATGAAGGAAGGAATGAAGGAGGCGATAGAGAGGAGAGCACGGAAAATGTCTTACGGAAATTGAAAGGGTAAGACATTTTCCCTAAAATGTAACCCATTTTCCCTTGTTTTGGAGTTCATTTTCCAAATGGAAAATGTTTTCCGCCAATCAAACGCTGGAAAAGTTGGAAATGATTTTCCGGATAATCAATTCCGTCAATCAAACAGACCCTAAGCGATCTTCAAATTATATATTTTTTTGTTAGATATTTAAATTTATTTATTTTGTCAAAAAACATCAAAACTATAATTTCATAACTATTATGACCTATACTATTATATTTGTTAGAAAAATTCTTTCAACTATTTAAGAGTTGATACATGACATTTTTAATAATATTAAAAAATTAAATTTAATTGAAGTACTATTTAATAATATCTCTCTCACATACACACGTCTTCACCTTTCTCTCTCCCTTTATTCACAGCACCAAACATGAGAAAATATGTTGGCATAAGAATAAGTAAAATCCCACATTGTCTAATAATGAACTGCAAATGGATTATGAATCTATATAAACTCATATCCCATATCGTTTAAGAAAACAAGAGAAATGAGACATTAGGTCTATATAAATACATGTTTTGTAAGTTATATTTTTATATTGATAGGTGGCACCAATGCTACCACTTTTAGTGTTGATGTGGCAAAAAACGCGCATTTTTCTTTTAATCATCTAAAAACGAAGAGTTCTTGTAAAACCAACCCATTCCCGTAAAATTTTCAAAAACCAACCTATTGATGTAATTTTTTTAATTTTTCGGCATTTTTAGTAACATTAGACATGATAATTATATCTCTACAATAGTAACATCTTTAATTGAGTTGAGTAACCCGTGTCAACTCAGTTGAAAATTTATCAAAATAATTGTTTAATAGATAAAATTTATACATAATAAAATTGGGTGAGTATTTCATATCTTGGCAGATATATTTTTATTCCATAAGTAGTACTAAAAATTTGACACGTGTCTTTTTTAAATATTTAATATTTTATTATACTTCAGAGAACACTTATCAACTCCTTAACCATTCTTGTGAAGTCTAAAACCTCCACTAATATTGTACTAAATATTTTCCCATTAAAATTCAAACTAAAGATGCCACAAAATTTTAACTAAAATTGAAAATTATTTATCTATTTTCGTTCTACATTATAGAGAAATTAAATAATATATAAATTTTAACTGAATTCAAATATTTATGAAATTTTAAACGGTACCAAAATATTAATTAATATTGAGTGCAGTGGTAAGGTATATTATACTTTTAAAGAGGGAATACATGTTCAAACCGTAAAGATGACATTATTAAGAAAAATTGTTATGAACCGAGTTGAATAAATTTTTTTGTGGTTTAAAACATTTTTAAAATGTACTTAATTTAACTAAAAAATGTTAATTAAACAAGCTTTGCATTATTGGTAAAAGTAGAGGTATTGAGATTTTGAATAATTAAATTCAAAAAAATCATCTATGCACAGCTGTTATGTGTGTGCGCAGCTAATTCTACAATACGTAGTTGTCATGTGTGGGTTTTATTTAATTATATCTCACTATACTCGGACATGTTTTTGTGATTATAATGTATATGTACTTGTAAACTCTTCCCCCCCCCCCCCCCAAAAAAAAACTATTGTCATTTATGCTCCATAGAAATTGAATCCTTTCGGAATTTACAACTCCCCCTCCTAACAATGTCGTCTTTTCATTGAAAGTATATTATGTTCTACCATTATACCCATCACTTGTATTTAAATTAAACTTAATTAAATTACGCATCAAATATATTAATCTATTAAATATCTAGTAAGTAGATTTTTAAAATAAAAAAGTAAAAAGTAAAGCAGATAACTAATTTAGTTAATAATTATTTGAAGGTTTTACATAATTTGGTATCTAAGTTTGACACTTATTTTCTAATGTGGTACATGTGTTATTTTTGGTCCAATGTGACACTTGTATTTGACAAAAGTTATACATTTTAATACTTGAATGTAGCCGTGCTAATTTTTAAGTATTTAATTTAAGTTTTAAAGTTGATTTAACGAAAATTCATAATTGACTAATAATATTAGCAATTAACTTTTTTCCGAGAAAATTAACTTTTATTAAATCAATCCTAAAATTTGAATCAAATCACGTCAATCGGACTGAATCGACAATAAATACAAAATGTACTAAACTCGAATACTAAATAATATATTAAACCTTGTATGAATCCAAATTCATTATCTACAAAAATAAAATATCGAATTTTTTATATGTAAACCCATAATAAAATAAAATTATATTCGCACATTTTGAGATCGTACTATGAATTATGATAGAAAGGAAAACAGGGAAGAAAACAGAGTAAGGGAAGAAGAGACGGTGGAGAATCCTCTGACGGCTGCTGCTTAGAATCGCATGTTTGGAATGGAGGACAAGGAGCTGAACTGGACTCTACATTGCTGCATTTCAGCGCACGAGTTTAAAGACATTATCATTACTCTTTCTTTTTCTTTTTTTACTCTTCTCTTTCAACCAACCTGCCTTTCACTCTCTCGTCTCCTTTCTATATTTGTTGTGTCAAAGTAAACATTTTATTTTTCAGCAGATTAAGTCTTAGTTCGATTGACATGTGTTGAGTAATTTTATAGGGTATCCTATCAATAGGAACATTCAGATATTTATATCATCACAGCTCATGATTTGACCCCACTGTTTTGTCTTGACCTCATTGTCTCAATGATTGACATTGACACATATTTCGCCCTGAGTTGCCTGCAGTATACGCGGTCCTCTCTGTTCCTGAGACCTAACATTTTGACCAGATTTTAGGCCTGCTGGACACATGTTTCACTCTGGGTTGCTTGAACAACACATGATCACTCTTCTGCAAGCACCTTGGGTATATGTGGACTAGGGTCGCGATCCTCACTTGGTTCGTGCGAGCTGGATCTACGAAATTCCCCTACTATCCTCTCGCGATTCGCCTCGTATTCAATCGTTTGGTGGAATCTATTCGAGTCACAAGTAGGTGATCGGACCCTATTTAAGACTCGAGTTAGTGATCACTAATATATAATAGAGGAAAATATGGGTTAAAATATGCTAAAATATATCATCCTTTCATTTATGATATAAACAGTAGGAGAAGAGTTTCACTTTTTTCCACTCTAAATTTAATTTAGGCATGTATTGAAAAAGTGTTAAAGAAAAGAGAAACTTTTGACTGTCCTGACTCCTTTTACTATTTCATTTCAGGTATATCAGAAGTAAGATTTATTTAATAAATAAATATAAAATGATGAAAAGGGAAAAATCTCATTATATATTTAAATGAGAACAGAACTATACCTTTAATATTATTTATGTATTTTCTATTTTGTTTATTCGCTATTTCATTTTTAATTATAAAATAATAATAACTTAAATGTATGTTAATGTGATATAAAATTAAAATAAAGTTAAATTTATATTCAAGGGATAATATTTTTTTTACCCCTGAACTTCGCAACTAGGTCCAGTTCAGTACTTATACTTCTTTTAGTCACTTTGGTTAACCAATTTGGTATACATTTCGATCATTGAATTTAAATTCTGTCAATATTTGATGATGTGATCAATATTACTAGAACAGGATCGGATCGAACGAGTTGAGAACTGATCAATATATAAATTGCTTGAAATTAATAAAATGAAAAATAAACTTACAACCACTAAAATTTTAGCTTAACATATAAAGTTAAGATTTTAGGTTCGAGTCTCACTCCATGTTAACCATGCATTAATTGAATATTAGTAATTAAAAAACTTATATATATTAATTGAAAATTATAACATATGATAACAAAAATAAATAAAATTATACCTAATTAATAAATAGTGAAATCATAAAATGAGGTTAATATCTTGCTTTTTTAATGCTTCGAAAAAATTATTATTTTATATAAAAAATAAAATTTATTTGAAAACATAGTTAGTTGTTCTTTTTGACATAATGCCCTTAAAATTACTCATAGTCTCTCCCAATCCATAATAAAAGGATAATGTGTTTCAGCGCACTCGAATCCACGTCCTTCTATAATGACAACAATGTCCATGCCAATCAAGTTAAGACTCAATCGGCCACTCATACCTATTTTTAAAATTATTTTATCCATTATCTATATATTTTAATAAATTTGTTTTCAAAATAGGATGTGTATATGACCCGTGACTGATCTAATCTTTTTATTTGTCTTATGTTTATGAGGAAAAAGTTAAGATCTTTGACCCTAAAAAGAAAATCCTAAATATCTTCAACAAACTAATATAATAAATATGTAATTTTTAATTTAAATTATAATGTTATACATGAATTTAATATAGTGTAATTATATATATATTTTTAATTTTATATACCATTAATGCTGTATACGTAACATTATTTTCTAATTGCTAATTCAATAAAAATAAAAATTAATGTGTGTAATTATACAAAATTAAAATTTTCTATTATATTATGCATTAAGTTACAATTTTTCCTAAAAAATCAAATACAAAATGCATGCATATACAAATATACAAATAAGGCATAATGATTCTTTTAGCCCTCTAACTTTACAAAAAAAAATAATTTTAGCCTTCTGTTTAATTTTTCGTCTCTTTTAGTCATTGAACTTGCATTTTTTTTTGTCAAATCACCTCAAATTGGATAGAAAAGTTAATGTTTTGCTAATTTTGCTGATGTGGCATATGTTATGGGACTAGAACTTTAGTCTCATAGCCTGTGAAGCCTTAGAAGATTTCTTTGATTCAAATCCGCCTAAGACAACCTAACTCCCGCAAAAGTGAGAATTTTCGCAAAATTTCTCCAAGGTACCGAAAATAAAGCAGAAGCAATTTAAAACGAAAGAGCAACGAAAGAATAGAAAAGTCACAAGAAAGCTAAAACACGCCCAAATGCTTGAGTAAATGCTCTCAATTAGTATTTACTTACTAAATAATGGATTACAATAGATGATTACAAACGAGGGGGAAGACTTCTATTTATAGTTGAGTTACCCCAAAACCAACAGTACAAATTGAGTTACACCGACGGACAAGACCGAAGCCTATTTACAATTAAGGGATTTACATAATCCCCAAATGTTAGACAATCTTATCATATTATAATCTCCTACAATCTTCTATTTTACCATAAGTACTTCACTGGGCCACTAAAGTTTCAAGTAGATGAGCTTCGTCGCTTGTTCTTTGAATCGGGATAGTTTGAATGAGTCAAATGAGCCCCATTATATTGATCTCCATGAGACGCTCTTTGTACTTTGGTCACGGACTTTGAACCGCGGTCCGTGATACATACACATGGATTGCCATATAGATGACACATTAGTATTTAATTATTTAAAAAAAATAAAAATATAGTTTTTATAGTTTTTAATAATTTTAATATTTAAAAATATTTTTTAATTTTTTAAAATTTAAAAAAATTAACTAGATGTTAATGTGGCATCTACGTGGCAATCCACGAGTATACAACGTCAAAAAAATTAAAAAAAAACTTTAACTTTTCCATTCATTTTGTAACGATTTGGCAGAAAACACAAATTTAAGAACTAAAAAAACGTAAAATTAAATTGAGGGGTACTACAAATACAATCCCCTCTATCCCGAACTTCTTTGCCAAATAAATTAACTTCATATAAGCTAGTTTTAATGTATACCATTGACTGCAAATCTACTAATTGGGTGGCAATGATCAAATGTTGAATTTCCCCACCAAATGGATTTAAAGGTTTAATACATTATACTGGCACCGAGTTTTGACATTTTTTTCAACCTGGTATTTGTGTTTTTTTTTGTCTAATGTGGCACATGTATATTTAGTCAAAGTTACGCATTTTAATTTCAAATGTAATATTATTACCTTTTTAGTGTTCAGTTCGAATTTCAGGATTAATTAAATTAAAATTAATTATTGCTAATTTGAGTTTGAATGTTCATGATTCCGTTAATTTTGAATTTATTTAATTTTGTATTTAACTTATGGAATACAAGTGTTAGTTGCACTAAAAAGCATATTATACTCTCAATGAAAGAAAGCAAATTCGAACATTGAAGATGATTTTGGTGAGAGAGATAACCACCGACCTAGAACATTGATCGTAAAATGAACATAAAAATATATTATTATTATTATTTAATAATAAAATTTCATTACATTAATCCTAAAATCCGAACTAAACATTAAAAATTTAACACAATTACCTTCAAATACTAAAATGTATAACTTATATCAAATACCTATACTGTATTAAGCAAAAAAACCATAAATACGAAATTAAAAAATATCAAACTCGAAAATCAAATAATAAATCAAACCTAATTTAAAATATTGCAATCTTGATTTCATTTTCAAACTCACCTACTTTCCCGGCTATCCAATCACCCATAATAGCATACCATTAAAATTTGTATATTCAATCATATCATAATCGAATTTAAATTGTTTTTTTTTTTTGCATTTCATACAATTTCATGTTATTTTATTGATTAAAATGTACCATTAGTTTATTTACTCTTGGGAAATTTAAAATTAATTTATATATTTTATCTGTAAAATTTAGTTTTTTTTTCAGATTTCAAAATTAAAATTTATTTGTTAACATTATTATTTTTTAGTTAAATTCAAGTGAATTTTTTTCTTCAAAATTGCACTTGAATTTTGAAATATAAAAAATAAAATGACTAAATCCTTGAAATTAAAAAGTAAAAGAAATAAATTCTAAATTTTCAAAAATACAGAAACTTATGACATATTTTAGCATATTTTATTTTTATTTTACTGTGTTCTATTTTTTTGATTTCTCAAGGTATTTACCAGAGCGAGTCCAGTAGCTAATCCTCCGCATTTTGTAAGTCCATTAAAGGCTAGATGCTAGCCACGAGTTTTAAAATTGCTTCATACCCATGGCAAGGATCGAACCCTCCACCACCGGTTAAGGTAGAATTTTATTACATTTTTTACCACACTTCTAGTCTAATATCATTGCTTAAACAAATTTTAAGGAAAAATTTATAATTATATTAATAGTTATTACCAAAATTAATCATTATAAGTATCAAACTGAATAATTACCCGATCCAATAGGTTTTCGCAAACATAACTCAAGATCTAATATTTCAAAATAATAGTATTCTTACACTTAATTATAATACGATACTAATATGGCGAGAGAAAAATAATAAGTACAATACTAAAAAAACACGAATTTAACATGAATATATAAATATATCAAAATTTATAAAATAAAATATTAACTTATTAGACATAAATTAAATATAAAAAATTAAACAGAATTATTACATAAAAAAGTATGAATACGGTATAAATATACGAAAAATGAAAAAGATACTTAGGTAAAGTTAGGTTGTATTTCGTATCGCGTGTGTACAGCTGTATTTTCCTAGTAGCATTTGCATTTGATAATGACAAATATCTGTCGCGCTTAACATTATGGACCGTTATAGAAGGCTAGCCTCTTCAAAATTGTAAATTCTATAATATATTAAACTTTTGGGTAAATTATAAAAGTAGTCATTTTTATTTGTCTCAAATTATATTTTAGGCACTTATATTTGAAATGTTACGTTTTAGTTACTTACATTATTGTTTTGTTACGAAGTGGTTACTATGCCGTTAAGCTTCGTTACCTCCCTAATGGCAATCTCACGTGGCAGCCGAAATGAGTTTTAAATGCTAAATTGGATGTCCAACTGGAACGATAATATTTTTTAATTAATTGAAAATTTTAAATTAATTACACATTAAACTGGAAAAAGAAAAATCATTCGTCTCTTTTTTTTTTAGTTTTTTTTTTTCTATTTTGACTGGAAAAACTATTCTCATCCTAATTGGTAGGATTGTCGTTAGTGAGATTACAAAGCTTAACGATAGACCGATTATTTCGTAATGTAATGATAATGTAAATGACTAAAATGTAATATTTCAAATATAAGTGACTAAATTACAATAGAAGGCAAACATATATTTATGTTTGGATTATATTCATGAATACGAAAATATATTAGTAATAAAAAATTAATAAAAATAAAAGCTATATAATTAGTATAAATCAATATTTCAGATTTACATATCTACGGATGGCATTGAAGTAAATAAAGCAAAAGAACAAGCCCAATTAGAAACATAAGTGCGTTATAAATCCGACATCAGTCTAATGTTTTTACTTCTATCCTTTTCTCA
Organism: Gossypium raimondii; assembly: GCF_025698545.1. Lineage (NCBI taxonomy): Eukaryota > Viridiplantae > Streptophyta > Magnoliopsida > Malvales > Malvaceae > Gossypium > Gossypium raimondii. The sequence continues at coordinate 54,792,689 of NC_068577.1, read as the reverse complement.
GAGTCTTCTTCTTCCAGTTTTTGTAAGTATCATTACTGAACTAAGTTCATTAATAAGTACTAATAATCCTTAAATCTACAGCCATGGCTGCCATGGCATCTTCTACCTTCTTCTTCTTCCTACTTTGTCTCACAGTCACCGCCAAAAAAACCTACATTGTTCACATGAAACATCAAGACAAGCCACTTTCTTTTGAAACCCACAATGATTGGTACAGTTCCAGCTTACAGTCACTCACCGCCACCCCAGCTGAGTCTCTTCTTTATTCATATAATGCTGCATTTCATGGCTTCGCTGCTTCACTTGATCCCGAACAAGCTGAAGCTCTTAGCAAATCAGATTCGGTTCTGGGTGTTTATGAAGATACTGTTTATAATCTTCACACTACTCGTACCCCACAGTTTTTAGGCCTTGATGCTGAGTCTGGCCTATGGGCTGGTCATAATACCCAGCAACTCGAACAAGCTTCTCGGGATGTGATTATTGGGGTGTTAGATACCGGTGTTTGGCCGGAATCTAAGAGTTTTGATGATTCCGGTATGCCGGAGGTTCCTGCTAAGTGGCGTGGTGAGTGTGAATCGGCTCCTGATTTTAATCCCAAGTTTTGCAACAGGAAACTCATTGGAGCTCGAAGCTTTTCGAAGGGTTACCGTATGGCATCAGGCGGTGGTGGGATTTACAAAAAACCGGGAGAGATCCAGTCCCCGCGTGATAAAGATGGTCACGGTACACACACTGCTAGCACCGCCGCCGGATCTCACGTGGCAAACGCTAGTCTCCTCGGATACGCTAGCGGAACGGCTCGTGGGATGGCGACCCACGCCCGCGTCGCCGCCTACAAGGTTTGTTGGGAAACGGGTTGTTTCGGATCCGACATTCTGGCCGGTATGGAACGCGCAATCGAAGACGGCGTGGACGTCCTCTCGTTGTCACTCGGTGGCGGATCGGCGCCGTATTTCCGTGACACCATCGCCATTGGAGCATTCACGGCGATGGAGAAGGGCATTTTCGTCTCTTGTTCAGCAGGTAACAGCGGGCCCACTAAGGCCACTCTTGCCAACGTGGCGCCGTGGATTATGACGGTTGGCGCCGGGACGTTAGATCGAGATTTCCCCGCTTACGCCGTTTTAGGAAATAAAATCCGTTATAACGGCGTCTCGCTTTACAGCGGTCGAGGAATGGGGAAAAATCCGGTTGGTTTGGTTTACAGCAAAGGTAACAGCTCCGGTAGTAATTTATGTTTGACCGGTTCGCTCGATCCGGCTTTGGTACGTGGGAAGGTAGTGCTTTGCGATAGAGGAACAACCGCCCGAGTTGAAAAAGGAGCCGTCGTGCGCGACGCAGGCGGCGTCGGGATGATATTAGCGAACACCGAGGCTAGCGGTGAGGAGCTGGTGGCTGACAGTCACTTGTTACCAGCCGTGGCGGTTGGGAGGAAAGTCGGTGATTTGATCAGAGAATACGCACGGTCCGAACCCAATCCAACAGCCGCGCTTGTCTTCGGTGGTACGGTTTTGGATATCAAACCATCACCGGTTGTTGCAGCGTTTAGTTCCCGGGGACCCAATATGGTGACGCCACAGATCTTGAAACCGGACGTGATTGGACCTGGTGTCAACATATTAGCTGCTTGGTCAGAGGCTATTGGTCCCACTGGTTTGGCCAAGGACTCGAGGAAGACCATGTTCAACATCATGTCAGGTACTTCCATAACGGCTATATTCATTGTTATTTGTGTGACATCACCTCCTTTCACCATGCGCATCATCTGCTTGTCTTTATGTCTAGCAGAGCACATTTCATAACACAACCATTGGTTTAAATATGCGTAGGTACATCAATGTCATGTCCACATATCAGTGGGCTAGCAGCGTTGATCAAGGCTGCTCATCCAGAATGGAGCCCAAGTGCAATCAAATCGGCTCTAATGACCACTGCCTACACCCAAGACAACACCAACTCGACTCTTAGGGATGCGGCGGACGGATCGTTGTCAAACCCATGGGCACATGGGGCTGGCCACGTCGATCCCCAAAAAGCTCTTTCACCAGGCCTAGTATACGACATCTCGACCGAAGAATACATCACATTCTTGTGCTCACTCGGCTACACCGTCGACCATGTCAAGACCATAGTGAAACGCCCCAACATTACATGTTCGACGAAATTCAAGGACCCTGGTGAACTCAATTACCCATCGTTTTCAGTCTTGTTTGGGGGCAAAAGGGTTGTTCGATACACTCGTGAATTAACAAACGTAGGCCCTGCAAGGTCCATATACAAAGTCACAGTAAATGGACCATCGACAGTAGGGATCTCAGTTAGGCCCAAGACACTCATCTTTAGATCCGTGGGTGAAAAGAAGAGATACACAGTCACCTTTGTAGCTAAAAGAGGAACAAGCCCAATGGCTAAACCTGAATTTGGTTCAATAGTATGGGGCAATGCTCAAAACCAAGTTAAAAGCCCAGTTTCCTTCTCATGGTCATTGATGTGAGAGTGTCCCACAGTTTATATATAATTCTGGGTATTCTTTTCCCTCAATGAACCTCACACAGGACAAGAAATCTGGTGCAAAAAGGGACCCTCATCCATGGCGGAAACCTTTTTCATTTTGTGGTTTGTAATATTTATTTACATTTGGATTTAAGTTAATGATGGTATAAAAATGATCACCTTGTTGGCTACAGAGATGCCTTTCAAATGGAGCCCCTCCATTGACAAAGTACACTTCAAGGTCTTTTTTATGGGCGGATTCGACAAAATAGCACACAATACAAGGAAAAAAGAAAAGGGGGGACAGATGGACCCCTAGCAGATCTTTTTCCTCATTTTTTCTTTTTCAAATAGTTTCAATGTTTTCTTCTTCAAGCATATGTCACAGTCAAATCTCAGGTATCTTTGAAACTTTGATGATCATCATCATCATAGAAAAATGAATGATAACATGGATTTGTGCATACTGGGGTTCTGGGTTTCTTTTTAAGAACTGATGGAAATGACATCTCAACCGCATCATTTGGTTTGAGATTTTTGAAGAAAAATATGGCAGAATCCTGTAGCAAATTCAATTGTTTTCATCTATTTTCTCCATCCATGATGAAATCATGTCAGTTTGTAGGTCCACTGGTTTGAATTTTGGGACCTGAAAATTAAGGTCCACCTGCTCTTTTCACTGTCAGCTAACATCGTGATCGTAAATGGTAGATTTGGTGCATGTGTTCTTTGATAAAAACAACGCTAACACTCCTGCAATTCTATGCTTAAATCTGGGGTTTTTTTTTTTTTTTAAAGTTGAACAAATTGTGGCACTAAAGTTTGTAGATGAATTATAAAATGCAGAAATATATTAGAAAAATAGGCAGCAAGGATTACAACTGGTTTTTGTATAACTGCAGCAACGGGTTACTTTTGGACATGAACATTTCCATTTGCAGCAAAAGCAACCTGTGCACGAGGGGAATTGAAAAATGCAACAGTTCCGGCTACACGAGATCTTTTTGCAGCAACCGGATTTAGGAAACGAGCAACACCGCCATTTCAGAATTGAGCAGCAGCTTAAACATGGATTGCAGTGACACGGGTTGCATGAGCTGCATTTACATCGCCATTTAGGGATCGTGCAGCAGCTTAAACATGATTTGCAGTCACACGAGCTGCATTTACATGAACTGCAGTCGCATAAACTGCTGCATTTACATGAACTGCAGTTGCATGAGCTGCATTTACAAGAACTGCAGTCGCATAAACTGCTGCATTTACATGAACTGCAGTCACATAAACTGCTGCATTTACATGAACTACAGTCACATGAGCTGCATTTACACGGATTGCAGTTGCACGAGCTGCATTTACACGGATTGCAGTCGCACGAGCTGCATTTACACGGATTGCAGTTGCATGAGCTGCATTTACATGAAGTGCAATTGCACGAGCTGCATTTACATGAAGGCAGGTCACACGAGCTGCATTTGCACGAACTGTGTTCCGATGAGCCGCAACTGCAGCACCTGCATTTACATAAGCTGCAAATGCATGAGCTGCAGTTACATAAATCACAATCACAACACTGCAGGCCTGAACACTGAAGGCATTTCAGGTGGCAAGAGCACGCCGAATAACAGCAACAACAGATCCACGATAAGTTAAAGCAAGGAATCCCACTGCAAACGAACAGAATCCATGTTACGAAACAGAACAAATAGCAAAACAAAGATCAAAACTCATAAAACCAGTTAGCCCGGAGCCCGCAGTAGCCAACACATATAGAACTGAAACTAGATTTATACATAACAAATACAAAAGCACAAGAAATTGGTACCAAAGCCACTTCCAGAATCGACGTGACTTCCGATTCTTCCGGCTTCTGCTTCACGGAACAAAAATATAAATCATAAGGGCTCATATTACATGAAAATCAGTGAAAATTAACGACGTTTTTAGTTCTTACGTAGGTATTAAAGGATCAGAGTTGGCCATCACAAAATCTGTAACCCTGAAAAGAAAAAAAAAACACATTTATCTATAAATGAACTATAGCTAGCAAGCTATTCAAGGTAATTGCAAAGCTTAACATACTCTTTGCAGAATCTCGAAGCCGGTTGAAGACCCTCTACCGATTTTAACTCTTCCTGCTCGAAACATGACCGTCAGCAACAGTTTAGAATTCGAACACAAGCCTCGTGTAGTATTGACAAATCCAAGCCGATTTTTCGATCAGATCATCGGTAACGATGTATGTTTAAACCCTTTTCTTTTCAGAACATAAACCTCTAAATTCATAGGTTGATTAATAGAAAATAACATGTTTAGGTGATCCCAAGATTTACCCCAAATGCATGAATATTGTTAAGTGTTTAATGAGCAAAAACATGTTCTTTTCAATACGGGCATGTTCAAATTTTTTTAAGTTTTTCTCGATCATGCTCACATATCCATATCCGAATATGTGTCTGATTGATGTTTCAATTTACACTAACAAGAACATTTCAAGATGAACTTTTTATCCTAATCCATTAAAGAAAAACGTAACCTTTAAGCAATTTATGCATGAATGGTCTATTAGTAATCAATTTAGAACTAAGATTAAAAACAAACCTCAAGGAAACTAATTTCTCTTTCAAGCATCTGAGTCTTAGCTGCTTCCCTTCGTTTCCCATACAAATCAGGATACTCCGGTGGGGATCTCGGACATGGTGGAGGCAGAGTCGGGACCGACGAAGAAGAAGAACCACCGGACCTGGCAGCCATCAATGTCTCCGGTCACAGCCGGAAAATGAAAAAAAAGGACTTTGTTTTTTTTTTAACACAAAATCAGCACTTTCCTTCCACAAAAGCAAGAAGCAGTGCAGTAACCAGAAATAGTAAGTAAACAAAGGAAACCCCAAAACAGTCTTTAATAAAGAGACAAAGAAGAAACGGCAAGTAAATGTTAGGTGTGAGAAAGAAAGTGGGTTTTTTTTTTTTTGGAGTGTGAACTGTGAATGACAGTGGCAGAGGCAGTAATTAAACGTGTCTGACAAGGATAATTACGACCCAGAGCTTAAACGATTAACCAGAAGCTGAAAAAAGAAAGGGAGGGTTGTACAAGAAAGAAAATGAATGCAAAATTTGCAGCATTGGTAGGTAAGAAGAAGAGATTAAAATGAAAAATGAAAGTAAAAAGGGAAACATTATTATTATTATTATTATTATTATTAGAAGATGAAGAAAGATTGAGAAACACAGTAACCATAATAATAACCTTTGTGCATGGTAATAATGAGAATAAGAATAATGGTAAAGACGGCTGTGGGAAAGGCTGCAACTTTTTGTACGAACCCATTTTTAAGAGCTTAAAGTTTCAGTATTTTTTTCTTCTATGTAATTCCCAGAGAGAGAGTGTGTGTAAATAATAGTTTTGAAGAGGTAATAAGATTTGTAATTTTTTTAACAGTGGGTTTTATTAAGAGAGTGGGAAACAGTGGTTCAGATGTTAAAATTGGGGAGTTTGGAAGGGTATAAGAGGGGTGTCGTCTCTGTGAATGAGTGAATGGGTGGGTGGGGGAACTGAGGTTGCAGATTTTGCAGAAGGCAGAGAAGCGAAAAGCACGATGTTGTACCTCAGATCGCACGTGACGTCTGCGTAGGAAAGAGAGACACTTACAACCTTGTTTTCATTTTTGGTTAAATCTCTAAAATAGTCACTTTTGTTTACCCCAGCTTACATTTTAATCACTTATATTCGAAATGTTACATTTTAGTCATTCAGCCGTTAATATCCGTTAATGTTGTAGTGGTAAGCTGACGTGGCACATTGGATCGTCATTTCAAACAATAATTTTAGGTTAAATTATACAATTGGTCCCCATATTTTTTCGTTTTGAGAATTTTTTTATGTTCCTTTTTTTTTTCATTCTCTTATTCTTCTCCCTTTATTTTCCTCCATTCTCCATATTTTCTAACGTAATTTTTCTAAATTTTCCATTTGTTAAAACTTTTATTTTGAATCGAGTTCATCCTTTTGTAATAATATTCAATCGAGTCCAAGTAATAGCTAGAGTTGAATCTGAGTTTGAATAGAAAATTTTCAACCTAGATAATTTCATGAACGATACACCATGCTCCACTCCTATACATTGGAGGTAAAAAAGCTTGAAAGAAATTCGAGTAATTCATCATCCAAGTCGAATGATAACGAGTTTGATATTTTTTAAATAAAGTATTTGCTTCGGGTTTCGATGTTTAATAATCGGAACTAACGTGACTATTGAAAATTGAAAAAAGAAAAGGTAAAAAAAATAAAAAAAATTAACTGTTCAAACATGAAAGAAAGAAAAAAAGAAAGATAGTGATGGATCTAAGGTAAAATTCCAAATATTTAATTTTGGTACAATCTGAGTTTGAGTTTACTCATTTGGTTCCATAATTAAAAATTGAAGCACTTTCTTTTTCCATTTCCTGATTTGTCTAAATTTTCAGTGTACCTCAAAATTTTCTCTTCTTTTTTCCTTTTTGTTTGGATTTTTGCAATGGGATATTTGCTATCAAGTCTACAGGGTCCTGATAAGGGCAAATTATTGGAGAGAACAATTATTATTTCTATATAAAAATTTATTCATTGTTTGTTTGAAGAAGAAGAAGAATAAAAAAATCTAGTTTTCTTTTCGGATCTATAATTTGTGTGTCCTTTTTTAGTAGTAAATTTCTCAAAATCTTACTGGTTATGTCAAGGATTTCGGTGTACACGGTTATGATTAACAGACAGAAATGAGAAGATTGTAGTTATCTGTTCAAGTCATGTTAGAAATTAAGAAATTGTGATGGTGACTTAGAATCTGTTAAATAAATTTCTCTCGTGTTGAAATCAGTTGATTTGATTAAAAGTTAAATTCATGTTTTTCAATGCAAATCCTACGTGACATGATTAATGGTGGATTGAAAATTTCTTTTTCTCCCTTTTTATTTTAACTCAAAAGGGATCCCACAAAATTTCACTGTAACGAGATCTTCAGATAAATGCCGCACCACTCTTCACGCTTATAATTTGATAATTGTAAAATACAAGATCTTGCTTATAGTTTTGAGATATTAGATTTGAACATTAGTTTTTTACTTTTAGGAATTTAGTCTCTTTACTATTCGAATTTAAATTGGTGTGACAGACTAAAATAATAATAAATTCACTCTGTAGCTATGTAACAAAAAAAAAATGTAATAGACGTGAATTTAACACAAAAATTTTAACAACATTAGTAATCGAATTTGCACTTTTAAACTTGAAAAGTAGTGACACTGAATTCATAAAAAAAAAAAGAGATTAACTTTCAAATACACAAAGAATAGCTGGCCATGAGTTTTAAAGCTGTTCTATACTCAGAGAAAAGATCAAACCCTCTATAAGAGAAACATTTGTCATCTCACTTAACTCCCGTGATTTTAATCTTTATAACTCTTAATCTATACATCAAATATTCTTTTAACGTATTTGTGGATAAAGATTTAGTTTAATGGTAAAATTAAAGTCTATAAACTTTAATATTTTAATTTCGAGCCTTACATTATATAAATATATGGATTTACCATCGGATTGTTTTAAAAGATTGGTGTGAAACCACCAATAAAATTTCAAATGGAAGAGTTGATTTTTGCATGTTGCAGTTCAGTACATGATTGAATGAACAATCATCCCCCCTCCCCTCTTTCCTCTTTTCATTTCATTTTCAAACCTACTGCTTTTCACTATTCTTCTCCCTTTCTCAGACTCTGCTACCTGCACTGCTAAAGATCACGTATCCAATCCCCATGCCACCCCCCATTTTCCACCATTTTTGATTCAATGCAAAAGCTTCATCAAAGTCAACTGCAACACATTGGGTTTTTCAGCAGGGGAGTGCAATGGTTTTTGTAGATTAATATCAATTTAATAAAAAAAAAAAACAAACTAGAAGTAACACAGACGCCCTTATATTAAGGGTTGGATTGCATTTTAGTCCATTTACTAAAAAAATGTAAACCGATCCTTTTGTTAAAAATTCCATTTTTTTATTGTTATCAATTGGTCCCTATATATCAACATGAGGTACATTGCAAGTCACATTTATTTTCAACAATAAAAATGAATGAAGTTTTTAACAAAAATGACCAGTTCATTATTTGATTTAATATAATAAAAAAATAAAATACAATTTAATTTATAATATAAAAACCTCTATAGTCGAAAACATCAAATGCTCACCTAGCTACCAATCTTTTTCTTTTTTAACATTGTATAGAAAGGTCAATATCAAATGGATTTATTCCTTGAATTTATTTTTTATTTATTTGATAATGTAAAACGAAATGATTACTTTTGTCCCAAAATCAAGGGTTGGTTTTCAATGCTTGAGGGATTTGTGTTGGGAGACAAGCAAAGAGGTGAGGGTGCCAATTTCCCATTGTCTCCCAGTATTTGTACACCAATTATTACATTTTTCCTTAACCAAAAAAATTGGGTTAATGTTATGATAATCGAATTAGATCCATTCTTTTTGTCCCACGTTATAGTATTATTACAATATTATATAGGATAAATTTTAAAGTTTTACATAAATTTGTCACATTCAAACTAAAACTCACTAATTAAAATGTTTAAGACATTTAAAGGTAAGGTTCCTTTTGTATTTGTTTCTATAGTGGAAACAATGGTTATAACTTCATGGACTATTTTATTATTATATGGGATAAATCTCAAAATTATACATGAATTTTGATTTAATGTACAGATTGTATACATGAACTTTAATTCCGTGCAATTATACACGTGAAACTCTAATTGTGGTTCACATGTATACTTGAAACTTTAATTTTGATTTAATCATGCATATTTAAAGAAATAAATACTTTAATTTATTTTTATATTGGATAAATATAATTATTTATGCATGCGCTATATGAACATAAAATGAAGTTATATCAATAATTGTGTTAATAGTTTACAAGAATTGGATATACGATTGCACATTAAACCATAGTTCATATATAGTTTTGGTATTTATCCCTTATTATATTTATCTTTTGAAGAGTTGATAGATTTTAGACTAAAAGTATTGGGTTATTTACTTTTTATGATATTGGATGAGTAACGCTTAAAACATGATCACCAATTGAGTTGAAATTGAAAACTTATAGATTGGTTTTTGCGGACAAGTAAAGTTACTTTCTATAGTTAAAGACTTTGGATTACATCACGACTCTTATAGAATTATCATCATATGTTGATTTTTAGCTTTACTTTATAAGAAAAAGTGACTAGATTGCAAAACTTAAGTAGTATATAAATTTAAGTTTTATATACTACTTAAGTTTTGCCTAGGTTAAAGGGAATCGAAAGTAACTGAGAGATTAATAGTTTAATCTCTTGAGTTGCAAAGTTAAGCTTTTGAGGGGAAAGTTTAGTGGGAGAGCGATCTAGTCTTTGTACAACGGTGAGGTCACGAAATTGGTAAGTGTTATGTTGCACTTACAAGTAGAGAAATAGAGAAAAACGAGCTTTTAACTCAAATGAGAGAAGATTTTGTTGAATTGATGAATAACTCCAAATGGTTCTAACCTTTTATAGCTTTACAATAGCTAAAATTAGTAAGCTCAAAGTTAAAAATAGCAAAATTAAATATGAAAAAAACCTCAACCATATTTGGTAATCCCTAATTTTTAGGGATGATTTATTTACCAAAAACATCTCAATAATCCCTCAACATGGAAGTGTGCTTTCAGTTTAATACATACTTACTACTTGATGTCTAAGGCCAAGTATTTTCCTGAACTTGACAAATGATACCAACTTGAGAGGCTTGGTAAATACATCAGCAACTTGATCCTCACTTCTGCAATACTATAGCTCAATTGCTCCTTCATTGCTAAGATCTCGCAGAAAGTAATATTTTACATCAATATGCTTTATTCTTTCATGCAACACAAGATTTTTTAACAACTAGATAGTTGAGTTGTTATCACATAAATTTATAGTGACTCTTTCTAGCTTTAGTTATAGTTGTTCAAGGATTCTTCTGAGCCAAATAGCTTGACAAGCACAAGGTGTAATAGCAACAAATTCAGCTTCTGATCTTGATAATGTGATAATGGATTGCTTCTTAGATGACTACGAAATAGTCATAGCTTGAAGTACTTCTTTTATCATCTCGATCTCCTGCCTAATCACTATCGGTGAAACTATTCATGTCTGACTTTTCACCCATGTTGTTGGTCCATTTTTATAGCCTTTGTCTTCACTTTCATATGGTTATCATATGGTTAGGGGTGGAAAATCACTCACCTTTTTTCTCAACTTTTTTTTTTTAATTTTTTATGTATATACTTGAACTTGCACTATTTTGAATTTTATTTAATATTTTTACTCCAACTTCAATTATGACATTGAAATGATTTCTTAATTTCTTCCTAGTTGGTCCGATATTTTAAACAATATATTATAATATATTTTTATAAAGTTATGTAAAAATGCATTTCAATATATTTTAAATTATTTTATAAAATATAATATCAATATAAATTTAATAGGTAAATTTACATCCTAAGTCACTAAATTATTAGTAAATTTGCATTTTGGTCACTCAATTTTTAAAAAGTTACAAAATAGTCATTGAACTATTTGAAAGTTTTCATTTAAGTCATTGGACTGTTAAAGTTACTACTGTATTATCTTCTTTGTTTGCACCACCTGCACAAATTAAAAGCTCTCCTTTCTCATCTCTTCTACAGTTCGGTTTTTTTCATAAAGCAATGTTATTCTATTTGTTAATGGGTATTAATTTTCGAATTTTCGAATTGTAGCTTAAAGCTAGCTAATTAGACTATTTTTAAAAAAAAAACCATGACAACCCCATGACTTAAATAAATATTTTTGTATATTTTTAGGACTTAAATTAAAATTTTTAAATAATTTAATGATCGTTTTATAATCTTTTTAAAATTGAATGACTAAAATATAAATTTATTAACAATTTAGTGACATTGGTATAGTTTACCCGTTAATTTATGGTTATAAGAAGAAAGAAGTGGAAAGTAGGGAGGGGGAAGAGCGCAGGCCCACACGTGGGGTCCTGAAACCATTGATGGAGAAAGACCGACATTTTGAGAAGACAAGTCAGTGTCTCCATTCCCCTTTCATAACCATAACATAACCCACACTCTCACACCTCACGCTCTTTTCCAAAGTACTATACAACTCCACCACCCACATGTCTACCTATCCCAAATCTATGTAATGAATTTAATTCAAAGAGAGATTTGCGGTGCGTCTTAGAAATTGAGGAAGAGGGGTTTGAGAGGGTGATGCCAGCATTTGCATTCATTGCTGCTCTGTTTCCATAAATAAACACACATTGACTTTCATCTCCGATGACTCCAATGAGCAATCATTGTCCCATTTCCACCTTCTTCTATTAGTATTATAACATTCAAAACATGGGTATAGGTTTTGAGTTTTGGTTAGTTCAGTTGAGGATATGGCCTTGCTTGGGCCATCGCTATTGAAACTGCCTACTTGAGTCTCATATGCTCATGTTTATCATCACACTCTCTCCATTCAGCCCAATGGAAGCACTTGAGATTAATGGTTATTTCCCTCGCCCATTTCCAAATGTACGTCTAACCATATCCTATGCAAATATTAAAGCAAAAGCAATGATGATAGATTTTTTTTGGTAAAACATCAATTACGAGCTAATAATAGAATCAATGTTGGACATTAACAATCGTCTATCTATATCTAATCATCGATCAATGAACGTGCAACGTGAAAAATTCTTACGTCAATAGAAATTTTTTATTTAATTATATAATAATATTTGATTTAAATATTAAATTTAATATTAATGTCAAATTTAAATATTAAACAGTATATTAATCTTAATATAAAAACACCAAATAGGAAAGAGATATATGTTAAAAGAATAAAAAAATATATTTATTGGAATAATTCAATAATTAATCTTTGTATTTTGCAAGCTCATTAATGGTGAGTTTGGATGGACGGTGTATTTACGTGATTAGTATAAAAACAGTTGTGACGGTGAGATTAGATATTATAACGATGCTGTAACCTGAGATAAAAAATAAGCTAAACAGATTGCACTGCACCGCACCAATCACCCATCCAAACCACTGCTGAACCCGATGAAACGTTGATTATTGGTACAAGAAATAGGGGTATAATGTACAAAGCAAAAAAAATGGTTAAAAATGAAGTTATATCAAGCACAAGCGCAAGCGTTGTCGATCACCACCCATGGTTCCTCATCGTCGATAAGCCTGAAAAACAAGTACCCAACAGCTAGTCCCGAAACGGCGGCCAAGAAAACGCCGCCGTTGAACGACATTAAGGCCAACATCAGGAGATAGCCAATTGCTGAGTTGAAACCGAAGAGCACGGCCGTCGCGATTTTAGCAGAGCGTTGGTATTTGGGGAGGAGAGGAACAGCGGTGGTGGAGGAGGAAGAGAGGGATCGGAAACGGAGGCGGCGGTCTTCCATGTACTGGTAAAAGGAAGAGAAGAGGAAACAAGCGAGTAGAGTGAGGAGGTAACTCAGCCATGAATCGGTTTTCCATGAATCAACGAGGAGGGTTACATTTTTACCCCAATATAATGTCAAATGCATCATCTTTTCTTTTGTACACAGAAAAAGAAAATTTTCTTTAAGATTTTGATTGATGGCTTTGGTTTGGTCGGGAATTCTGATCAGAAATGAAAGCGAAACTCATTAGTTCTAAAGGATGGAGTTTTTTAATTTGCCATTATGCCCTTTGTGGGATACGATACGATTGGCAAATGCCAAGCTTGGAATCGAAGTTAAGGTTTAATTGGGGAAAAGCAAACGGGCACCTCCAAGCTATACATAAATTGGTAAGCTGCAACAAAACTCATTAAACTATTAGTAAGTTTGTATTTTGGTCACTCAATTTTAATAATTTATAAAATAATCACTAAATTATTCAAAAATTTTTATTTAAGTCACTGAGTTGTTAAGTTATTTTCTTAAAAATTTGGCTATTGAGCTCTAAGCAATGATTCAACGATTGATACAGTGGATTAATACTCTATTGATGAATAAAAGAATATACATTAGATCCAAGTCGGTCTAACGGTCGGTGTTGAAAATTAGAAGAGAAAGTTGTTTGAATTTTAGTTCGCAAATTCGTGACATTCAATGTTGTTTCATGAAAAAAATTGAATTACAAAAGAAAAGGAAAATGAAAGCTTTCGATTGGTGCAGACAGTGTAAACAGAAAAGGCCATACAATAACAACTTTAACAACCCAATGACTTGAAAATTGTCGAATAATTCAATGACCATTTTATAACTTTTTAAAGTTGAGTAACTAAAACGTAAATTTCCTAATCCTAATCGTTTAATTACCTTGTGTAATTTATCCTACATAAATTTTAAAAATCTAATTTTAATTTTTCTTTTTTATATAATTTTAATCCATGGGCTAAATCAGATTAAAACAATATTTTTCAATCCTTAAATAAAGTTCATGTGTTCCTGTTTTTTTTTTCTTATTATTTTGTGATCGTTCTACCGCCATTACCAACGTTTATTATAACAGAGTTGAAGTCTATTACTATTAAAACCCAATGCTATACAAGATTTCTAACCAAAATTTATCCTCCTGTACCATTGCTCTTTAAATGGGGATACACCAACAACAACAATACTGAACTAGCAAAGGCCACAACGTTTTCAATCCCAACCTATTGATAAAACACCGAGGGAAGCACTCACCTGAACAATGACAAATATTAAGTAGATCATTATAAGCCCGATCCCGAGTGTCTTGTTCGGCCGCATATCGTTCCGGGGCAACATGATGAAGGACCAAACTAGGCCTAATGCTAGAAACCCCATTGTACAAAACAAGCTACTATCTCTGGGAACTATGTATGGAGCAGGTTTCTTATTCCAGGCACCGAGCACCAATGAGATCCCCAAACCGGCAAGCGTGTTGAACATCGGTCCGGCATAGCACCCTGACATGGCAATCTGTACACTGTCCCTGCCATTCATTGCAAGTGCAATGTCCGACATCAAATCGCCCATTGAGTTGCCCCATGCCAATACGGTTAGACCGAGGATCGAAGGTTTAATACCAAAGATCACACCTAATCCCACCAATAAAGCAACAAGCTCGTTTGCAATCATGTAAAACCAGACTATGCTCATGAAAAATCCTCCCAAAACCCATGGGAGCAAAAACCGGTGAGGCGGGTGATCGGATGAGGTGAATAGATATGCGGAAACTCCGAGTATGCCACCGAAGGTAACACCAATGAAGTACACAATTTCCTGACTTAATCGAGTTGCATCATCGCCTTTAGTGTTCCACAAGAAAGCAAGAAGTATAGGCGCCAACGTAGCACTAGCCACGGCATACCCCTTCGACCATCGTTCTTCCACCATAGGAATCGTCAACTGTCTTGGAAGTGTCAACGGAAACTCCAACAACGAAACAAACTTAGAACAAGAGAACAAAGACCGTTCTTTCAACACGACCTCATCCTCATCATTCCAACCCCACGTTGATTTTGGGTCCTCTTCTAGCTCATCTGAATAGATCGCCACCTGAGATGCCCACATCCAATGAGGCAACCTATTCTCGAGACATGGTACGTCACTTTTTGAGCCGGATTCAAGCAACGAGGCATAAACAGAATCCCCCTCTTCATCTCCAATAGAAGATGAATTACACCATCTAACAGGCAACAATGGTGTAACATACCTCAACTTAAACACCCTAATGTTTATCCTACCAACCTCATTAAGAGCAACAGCAAGAACATAAATCAAATACAGCAAAACAAACAACAATGCAGTCCCAACAGTGACCTCTCCAACAGTTAAAATCAAGAACAGCCAAATCAAACAGAACAAAAAGAAACCAATGTCCCTAACAAAGGAATACCTATCAATTTGAACCTTTTTTTCAGCTATACAAAGAGAAATAATCCCAACAACAACACAAGTGACAAACACAGCACCCCCTAACACACTGTTAATCCCAACCTCACTTGAATTCTTACTTGCAAATGCAGCAATGCTAGCAAACAGGTCAGGAGCACCATTCCCTAATGGCAACAAAGTAACCCCAGCAACAGTTGGTGACATTTTCAATAAACTCGAAAGCTTTTCCAAGGAAAAACAAAAGTAATCAGCTGCTGTGTTACCCAATAAGTAAAACAAGGCAACCAACCATATAGCCAATACAGTGAACCCCAAGAAGCTAACATTTTGACAGCTACAATAAAAGAACTTGATGTAGTTGAAAAACCCACCAGGACTACACTCAGGGTGGGCAATCAAGTAATCACATTGACTAGGATAGCCCTTGTGTTCAATCAACCCTGAGCAAATTTTGGGTTTTCTAGCAGCCAAGTCATTGACTTCAACACTGGTATCATTAGTTTCTATGATTCTCCTGTGGATAACTTCACTTTGATCATAAAACCCAACTCTGGGTTTCACTAAAAATGGTGTTTTGAAGCCATTTTCGTGATTGTAAAACAAGAAAAGTAGTACCAAGGCAAAAACAGAACGAACAATTCCACGAAATTTGGGTTCCATTTCAAAAACAAAAAAAAGAAGGAAACATAAAAACGTTTTTCTTTTCTTTGTTCAATGGTTTCAAAACATGGGATAAATAATAAGAGAAGGGAATTGAAAAAACAAGAGAGGAAGCTTCATGGAGGCTGATATAAGAGACAATAAATAATTGGGAACAAGCAAAAATCTGTAAACTTTGAAGGAAAAACAAAATGGAATCGAGCTAAAAAGGTTGAGCAATGGAAGGTAATGCATGTCGGGGCTGGAAAATAACAATGGGGGAACCGACAAAAATGTAGTTCGGTACTGGTTTCCCGGCAACAGCTGCTAATTGGGCTTTTCAACTTATTCACGGAGGAAACAAAAAGATTTGAAGACAAAAAAAAAAAAAAAAAGGACATTAATGCTAGTTGATGATACACAATCTCTTTTTAACACTTATTAAGTCTTTAAATTTCGATATTAAACAAAATGGAAATTTATAGTTTCTATGATTAAAATATTAATTTTGGACTTCGATTGCAAGTTGGTTTTATGAAGACAGATTGAAAAAAAGGAAGAGATTTTGTTCTCTCTCCATAGGTAATTTTTTCGGAAATTATTTATTAGACTTTCGAGCTTTTAGATTTTACAAATAGGATCGAGATTGATAAATTTCTTATAATCCATAAAATTTATAAAAATATTTTAAAGTATATTCTTTATTGTATACTAGGTTATCTTTTACTCTCACATAAAATTGTTAAAAATTCTATCACTCAGCAGATACATGTAGATTATGTACTTATAACACGATGTTAATTTAAAAATAACATACAATAAATAATGAAACGTATGATTTAAAACTAATTAATAATAATATATGAAACATGTACGATATGAAAATGAAACAAATATATTAAATTGTGAGTAAAATGAAATTTAAACATGTAAATACGTCACATTAAGAATATTAAAGCAATACAGTTGTTTATCATGGCGTTGTTATCAATATTGAGTTAGTGTCGAGTTGACTTGTGACATCAACTCAATCAATAACGTTTTCAATACTAGATATCTATCACACACGTATATGTGTGGAAACTACGTACTTAGAACACAAATGTTAGTTTGAAAATAACATACAAGTATGGTTTGGAACTATTTAATGACGCATGGAAAATATATACTATTACTATATTAAAATGAAAAAAATTAAATTGTGAGTAAAATAAAATTTAAACGCGTAAATACATTATATTAAGAATACTAAATGCAGTATAATTTTTATCATGATGAATCAGTATTGAGTTAGTACCGAGTTGACTTGTCAACAAAATTATTAATATACACAATTGATGAAGGCAATAAATTATGCATAATACAATCAGAATAAAGTTTTGGTTCAGTGGTAAAGTTAATTCCAAACGCATGCAAAATTTTCATTGTCTTTTTTAAATAAAAAGATTAAAATACTCTCAAATAATATAACTTATTTTAATTACGAATGAATATTTTCGTAATTTCTCTAATCGAGTTGGTGTCCGGTTGACTCGTGACACCAACTCAGTCAAACATTTTTGTAATTTCTCCGAGTTAGTGCTCGATTGACTTTTAACACCAACTCAATCAGGGGCTTATATCCTACTATAGTATTATTTTATTAAAAAACATGCACAAATACACCATCGTATTAATATTTGTTACTTTGTATATAAAAAAGATATTTTAATAAATTTTCAATCGAATTGATATCACTCATCAATTGAATCCTAACTCAGTATGAAAATTACCAAAAACCTAAAGTAACAAATAATATAAGATTATTTTTGTCTTTTCATGTTTTTGTAATAAAATAATAATATGAAACTAGTAATGCTACTTCAAGAGGAGTCTTGCCAGACCATGAAGGCAAATGGATCTTAGGATTTAAAAGATGTTTGGAGAAGTACTTAATTTTTTATGCATAATCATAGGGAATCTATGATGGCTTGTTTATTCTACAGAGTCGAAATTATGAAAAAGTGTTAATTCGAACAAATAGTGTGGAGGTTGTGAAAGCTATTCAAGACTCTTTCAAGAATTACTCGAAATCTACTTTAATTAGAGGAGTTCACGAATATTGGACAATGGTTAGTGAAATATATGGTTAGAGAGGAAAATGAGGATGGTAACTGCATAACAAAAATGGTTTTTGATTGATATTTGTAATCCCTCTATTTTTGTCTTATTGTTACCTTAATTTTTTCTTTTCGTTTTTTCCTTTTTAGTAAAAGATGAAGGAAAGAGAAATTATGGGGATGAATCTAAGTACAGTTTGAGTTACTTTCATTGGTTACAGGAATTTTCCTTGCAGTTTCATTTTCTGTCTTCATCTTCCTCGAATACCCATTTTTCAGCTGAAATTGGACCCAAAAAATAGAAAGCCACTACCATTATCGTACAAGCTCACATGTTGTAAGATTGTTTTGTAGTAAGACAAGCCGAATCACCCCTTCATTGCTTAAAGGAAAGTGTCATTAGATTCTGCTACAGCACTCATATTAAACATATCTGCCAATCGATTTTTGCTCAACAACAACCGATATAAGAACCCTATGAAGCCTGAACCACTTCTTTAGTTGCCATAAACATTAAACTCTATCTATAAACAAAACATTGATGCAGATTTCCCTTGTTTTTCTTTTTTTCCCTTTTAAACTTGAGAAGAATAACTCAGCTAGAAAGAGCTGAGAAACAACTCTTGAATTGGAAAAGGAGACGATCCCTTTAAATCCTCTAAATCCATGCAACAACACGAGCTCACGGTGATTCGAAGCTTCGACCAATGATTCTCCCCATGGCAGAGATGGGGTACTCTGTTTCGTCGCCCTGAACTTGTTGCAGAAACTGATGTGTCGATCCGATCTTAAATCCGGTAATCGCTTCGATGTAGAGTCCGCAAATCCAACCGCCCTTGTAATGTATGTAGGATATAAACAGGAGGGCATTCCTCTGTGAACAGGGTAGCACCAGGGGAGGCAGGGGCTTTGGTCCCAAAAATGGTAAAACTTTTATGAGTTTATAAACTAATACAATGATAAATATTTTAGCCTTCCAAAGATTTAAATCAGATTGAGAACAATCAGTTTAATTGGTGGCTTTGAGTACTTGAGTCTGAAATTTCCATTTTATGGAAAAGAAACATCGAAAACTTTTAATCTTTTATTCTGTTTTTTTTTTTTTACTTTCTAAACTCTGTTTCGTTAAGGTAGTGAAGCAGGGGAGTGAAAGAGATTCATGTCATGTGGGTGTAATAAAAAGCGACAAATAAAGATCCATGGATCAAATGTAAATTAGCTTAGTTAAGATCAGCAACCCCACAAAGTCCATCATTCTACGAAAATTGGCCACAACCGACGACCTGCAATGGCACCTATACCTCTCCCAGCCACTCACCCTTTTCGGTCATACTGGTTTTCTCACACTACACAACGGCACATACTTGCGCTGCTGCAGTCGCAATTGTTGGGTTATACTCCTGTTCCAATTTCCAGAGCCACACATTACCAGGGTCATCAGAAACTAGAGTTGTTCATGGTATGGTGACCCGGTCCGGTCCGAAGGCTTATTCAAAAATTGAAAGTGTTTAGATAAAAATATAAATCCAAAAAATAAATTTAAAAAAAATACATTTTTAGAAAATATGTCAGTTCTTGGGTAAAGTTTTTTTTGGTCCAGGCCCAGGTCTAAATTTGCAATAAAAAATAACCCTTGCTGTTTTGCTCCTGTTTTTCAACTTTTTTACCACAGTTTTGCCACCATTTCGGTATTTACTATTTTATTGTTAATATTTGAATAATGTATAAGACTTGTTTTTTTGTTAATTTTGTTACTATTTTAGAGGTATTTACTTGTTAAGTTGTACTTATCTTAATATCATTTAAATATAAAGTCTTTTAAATTTATTGAGAAATATTTATTTTAATATTTTTAGCATATTTGGTGTATCATATTTTTTATATAAAAAATAAAAATTTTAAAAAATTAATTCGGACGGACTGGATTGAGACCAGGCTTTAACATTTTTATCGAAGTCGAACTTTGACAAAAATTTAGACTCATTTTTCGGACGGAACCGAACCCGAACCTAAAATTTTATTAGGACCTAACCCAACCAATAAAGAATTCTATTCGAAACTAACTTTTTGTCTCACGCTACAGTATCGCTACGGTATCTAATTTCACCGCCATAGCTGTTTTTACACTAACCACAAGTAAACGCACCGTCCATCTAAATTCACCCTAAGAAACATCATATTACATCTACTAATTATATGCCTTAAACACTGGATTTAAATATTTATACATGTTATACAACTATAAAAAATATATAAGAACCCAACTCGAAATACCCATAATTAAGTAACTTCAGGCATTTCATTTGAGGGGATCCTTTCCTATTTCCTGGACTAGAATACCATCCCTTTCATCTTGACCTCCGTTAATATTGTGTATCAACAATATATATAACCACACATATAGATGCATGCGTATGGTATAACTTGTATAATGTGGGGATATATTCTTATGACCTTACATTAGACCTGTCCCGGCCCGACGGCCGGCCCGAAATATGGGAGGGTTTGGGTAAAAATATAGGCCCGAAATATGGGTTTGGCCAAAAATTTAGGCCCGTTTAAAAAATGGATCGGGCCTCGAGCAAGATTTTTTTGGCCCGGGCTCGGCCCGGCCCGGCCCGAAAAATATTACATATATATTTTTTTATTTTTAAAATATAATAGTTTTTTATTTTAAGTTTATTTACTTTCATTTCCTTGACTAGTGTTACAAAATAATAATAATAAAACATCAAGTTTGTTTTACTAATCAAATGTTAGATTTGTTACAACAATTAATACAATTAATACAATTAATAAATTTATAAATTTACTAATCAAATGTTAGATTTTATTACAACAATTAATACAATTAACAATTAAGGGCACGTTTGGTTCGCTGTATTGGATTAGAAGTGTAATGGAATAGAGGTGTAATAGCGAATCAACTGTTTGGTTGAATGTAATGGAATAGAGGCGTAATAGTAATCTTGTGTTTGGTTGAATGGAATAGAGGTGTAATAGCATAATGGAAAAAACTAAAATGACTAGAATACCCTTAGCATAAATTTATTTTGGTAAATGATTATTGTTATTGTTATTTAAATTTTAATAAGATTATTAATATCAATAATAAATAATTTAATCATATTTAAACATAATTATTATTAAATATATTATAATTAAAATATATAATTTAATAAAATTCTTAATAATCAATATTCTTATATGAAATTACTCAAATCATAATATATGATACTATAAAATATAAATTAACATAATTATTATTAAATATATTATAATTAAAATATATAATTTAATAAAATTCTTAATAATCAATATTATTATATGAATTTACTCAAATCATAATATATGATACTATAAAATATAAATTAACATAATTATTATTAAATATATTATAATTAAAATATCACAGAGCTTTTTCACTTAGCGTGCGGTTTGTTTATTCTTTGCACAAGCATCGTGATGTCAAGCTCTCAATGTGACGATAAGGACAAGTTAATGAGTTACATCTCGGCCTAGAACCCCCAAAATCATGTCATCAACTCGATAGTTTAAAATTTTTACAATTTGATCCTTATTCAATCTTAAATTATCTATTGAGCTTCCGTAAACTTGTACAACTCTCGCATACGATTGTATAACATGATAAAATGATATTTTGAACTTTATAATATGTACTAATTGTTAAATTGAATTGGAATTGATCATAATTGTTCTAACAACAAGTATGATATCCCATAACTCGAATTCGACAATCGAGTTGGGTATAGAATGTTACAAATCTATAATGTGGGCAGTTTATTATTCACATTCATTGCCGGAACATTTCCACCGTTACCTAGATTAGGTACATTATCTGAAAAAGTAGGCCTCAGATCTGTTGTTTGAGAAACTGGGGAAGATTCCATAGTCGCATCACCCTGTGTTAATTTAATTGCTTTCACGTCCTAAACATGATCCAAGGGAAAACTTTTAAAATTCTATGACTTGTGCACATATACCCGAGCTTAGAAAAATCCAAAACCCTGATAATATAAAAGAGATACAAAAATAATGCCCAAAAATGGAGCAGTTAAGAAGACCATTAATTTTGGTCTTGAGAAATATAATCAACTATTATCTATGAGAAATACCTGATACAATTGTGGACCATTGTCATCGTATCCAAAGAACCAAGAGAGACACACCAAAAGGCCTTACACCACTACAAAGAAAAAGAAAGATACATCAAACTTACCATCAAAGCAAGAGGATTGCACAATTTAGCATTTCCACTTTTTTGGTCCAATTCAAACAAACTCAAAACATAGCAGCAAGGCCGTGGATCATAAGGCATGTGAAAAAAGTGATCTACAACATTGCCATTTTTCTCTGAAGTTCCCTTCTCATATTCCACTTTCAGCTCCGAGATAATGCAAAAATATTAAGGCCAAAATATTAACTTTGATCAATAGAACAGACTAAAGCTACAAACCATGGTTTGATCTGACATAATTTTTTCCCAGATGCACATAGGTTAGAAATTAAGTAAACTAAGCGTCATTAAGAGCCATCAATACCTCATACAATCTATGATACTGTTCTGCCTGTTTTCTACTTTTCCAAACCAAAACTCGAAAATCAAGGCCCATACCACTGCAGAACAATATGAAGATTTATGTGAATCTATATATCAAGAAATATAGAAGTTATATTAGCAGCAAAGAACTGTATTAAAACATAGAAATGGTGATGAGCTACTTACTTAGTAGCCTAGTAATCAAACCTACGTATTTTGAAAGAAACGCATTTCACCTTTCTACATGCCTAACCGTCTTTCAAAATTAAAAGCACAGTCTCCTTTCTTTTGTTGGATATAGCAATACGTGGCACAAAATAATAAACCATAAAAAAAACTATATTACATGGTTAACAACTTACAGAGCTTCCTTACAAAAAAACCATAACAAGACAGCAAGATCATAAATAAAAAATTCTCTGACAAATAGGATATGAGTAAATGAATTCTTCATATATCAATCAAGGCATAGAACAAAAAGTAAAGGAAGGAAAGCTTTTTAAAAAAGGAATAAATTCCATGAAACAAAAAATGGTCATGTACTGGATAGTCGATATTTAGAAAATGAGTATTCTACGATAGACCAACTTATGAAACGTGAAGTTAGTAACTTAGGGTGCTCCTTTTGAACTCCCTATTTGATAAGTCAACAATGTCATAGATGCACATGAACTGGTACTTGCTCAAGACATTGGCGAAACACAGAGATAATTGCAGATTTAATTTTCAAGCAGTTTAATGCAATATGCATGCTAATCAGATCCAATATATCTCCAACTAAAAGAACAAAATAACGAGCTTTCAGATAATTGCGAATGAAAAGAAACCTGTAAACAACTCCAATATTTGGTGTCGACATCGTATTTTCGAACTCAAATCGGACATCAAATGTCCATATTTTGTGGTAATTAACAAAAATCATCAAGATGGAACTAGAAATTGAATACCCTAGGCTTTTAATCTTCATACATTATAAAGTTGAATTGCTTCAAAAGAACTAACTAATTCTACCAGAAAAGAAAACTAAAGCATCATCAATTATCGTTATCTTTTACATGATAACATAGAGCCTCACATATTTTCTCAAAACAAAAACTAAATGTAATTAAGCAAGTACAAGCATTGCATGTTTCTATCGCTAGGCAGTGAGTGCATTCAACCATTCCCTAATTTTGGTAAACCCAATACCCAAGGTCATATTGACACCGAGGTCGATGTAACATTGGAAAATCTAGAAATTCAAATGCGATAGAAAGTGTGAGTGTATGGTACTAAATAATATACTCACAGAGGTTTCATCAACCAAGATTGAAGGCAATTTCTTCTCAAGAGTAATTACCACCCCATTAGCAAATTGTAATTTAAAACCATTTATTAGCATAAAATCAAAATCATCGAAACTTTTTACTACTTCTAAAATCCCAAAACCCTTTTTAAAAAGAGAACAAAGAAACCTTTGATTCCAAGAGATGTTTGACCCGATCCTCATCATTGTCAAGGCGTGCTCGATCTGAACTAGCTTTCTGAAGGACTGCTCAAGAACACAACAAAAAAGAACTTTTGTTCTAAAAAATTATGAAATATAGTACATTAACAAAGCTATAAAGCGATGAAAACATTATAGAAAAGAAATATTCCAAATTTGAGCAAAAGCAAAAGCAAAACAAAATCAAAATCAAAATCGATTTTACAGAAAAGAAAAAAAAAGAAAAGAAAAACAGGGAAAAAATTTGGAAGAAGAAGCGTAACTGGAGAAAAAATGGAGAAAAGAAAAGAAATGTGAGAAGAAAAGAAGCGCACTGCATGTAAGAAGAAGTAGAAATCTGGAAGGGAAAAAATTGGGAAACGTCAGGAGAGGATGAGGGCAGAAAAAGGAAGAGGAGACGCAATGGGGAAGCCAATCGGAAGGGTAAAACAGGGAGGGTAAACGATGTAGCACCTAAACTGAGCAAAAGGGTTGTATTACAAATCGGTGGTTTTCACCGATTAGATAAGTAATTGATTACACGCGTATTAGCAATGCATTGAACCAAACGACGGAATAAAGAGGGATTAGGTGGGGCCCACCGATTAGGGGTGTATTGGCTATGCCAATACACCCAACCAAACATGTTGTAATAATTTGATAATTTTACTAACAATTAATTTTAATTTTATTAAAAAAACAATTTTATTTTTAATTAAAAACGGCCGGGCCGGACTCGGGCCCCATATTTTTTCTCCGGGCCAGGCCTGGGCAAAATCTCAAGCCCATATTTTGGGCCGGGCCGGATCCGGGGCTAGTAAACGGGCTGAAATTTTTTGTGGACCCGGCCCATGGACAGGTCTACCTTACATGCATGGAACAAGCCAAATGTCATCGCATATTTTCAGTAAAAATCCACTCAAGTTTATACGAAAAGCAATATACATTGCTGGGAAATGCACATGTGTCTTAACATGTCTATGCCACACTGTTATAATTTTCATGCCATTAAAAAAATTTATTTAATTTCAACCTAACTCTTTTATTTGAAGTCATAAACTTTTGAAACTAATAAGGGTAAATAACAACATCTAAAAAATATTTTAAAATTATAAAATTTTTATTAAAAAATAATAATGTTGACCCATTAAAATATAATGATTATAGATTTTTAAAAAAATTTATAATTTCTTATAACTATTTTTTATAATTTTTTAACATAATTTTTAAAATTTTAAAAGAGATTAATTATTCTAAAACGCTATATATATCTTAGGTTTCTCTCAACCACACACAAATTATCATTTCTGAAACAGCAGTTTCCAGTTTCATGGCTGTCTTCAAAAAGTGTTTGGTCTTTCTGTTAGTTCTTCTTACAGCCTTTGCGCTTCAAATCATCTTCTTCTCACCAATATCACCAGACATACTTGAACTACCATTAACATCACCTTCAGCTTCAGTTCCTCCATCAAACAACCAGTTACAGGTAAAAAATAATATTACATCATGAACCACACACTACCTCCTACGTTATTTATATGTGTACATGCTTGAGTTTGGATGTAGAAAGTGATTAAACTTGGAGAAGGGTTGTTGGAAGGTCCGGAGGATGTCGCGGTGGATGAAGACGGCGCGTTGTATACGGCAACCCGTGGCGGGTGGATCAGGAGATTGCATCGAAATGGTTCATGGGAGGATTGGAAGAAATTTGAAAGCAATACTTTGCTTGGAATCGCAACACCTAAACGAGACGGTCTCATTGTTTGTGATGCCGACAAGGTAATTCAATTATTCCATCCATAAGCGGATATTTTACCGCATGAACTCCGTCATGTTTGATGTTCTTTTTCTCAGGGTTTGCTTAAGTTTACAGATGATGGTGTAACAGTTCTTGCATCACATGTAGGTGGTTCTGAAATCAGGTAAATGGTTCAAATCAGCATAATTTTAGACATACTCTCTTAAAAAAATCGAGAAACCAAATAAAATTTAATTCGATTGGCATGAGAATTGTTACTAATATGGAAAGACGTAGATTCGAGTGCGCTGAAACTAGAGGTGCTCATGGGCCGCCCGGCCCGACGGTCAGCCCGAAATATGGGAGGGTTAGGGTAAAAATATAGGCCCGAAATATGAGTTTGGGCAAAAAAATGAGGTCCGTTTAGAAACCGGGCAGAGCCTCGGGTGTCACTTTTTTGGCCCGAGCCCGGCCTAGCCCGAATATAATAAATATATATTTTATTTTTTAATTTAAAAATATTTTTAAAATACTTTTTTTTTATTTTTTTATTTTTAAAATAAATTTTTGGTGTTTATTAAAAAATGAGTCGGGCCGGGCCGGGCTCGGGCTTAGGAATTTTTTTCGGGCTAGGCCTGGATAAAATTTTAGACCCATATTTCGGGCTGGGCCAAGCCCGGGCCTAGGACGCAGGACAATTTTTTCTGGGCTCGACCCGAACCCAGCCCGGCCCATGAGCACCTCTAGCTGAAATGCATTATCTTCTTATTTATGGATTGGATAGGGTTATGGGTAGTACTGACATATTTTCTAAAAAAGAATGGATATAATCGAAACTTATAACGAGATTATTTTAAAAAAATCTAGAAACATGAGGTATATGCTGCTGGTTAATCTATTAAGTAATCCTAATGTTGATTAATCTATTATTTTCCACTTTTAATTTTAATTTTAGTTTTTGTGTTTAAACAAATTGTTGGACTAGTTCAATTACTGAGTCATATTGTAGGACACTACCAAAAATGATCCCAACCTTGTAATAATCTAACAAAAATAAATAAATCTTAAATCCAAAGACTCAAATTAAAATGACTCAAATTCAAAATTAATCCAAACTCGAAAATAACTCATACCAAAATAGATCCAAATCTAAAGTAAACAAGCTCAGTTTTATCCAAATTAAAATAACTTAAAATTTTTAAAATCCGAATTCAGCCATGGCAATTAACATATTGTAAAACAAATCAACCCTACCCAATCCTATTTTTAATCAACCATGTTCTTCTTTATGCTAAAAGACAATATTGGTAACTTCAATGTCAAAAGAGAACATCCATCCATCCATCATCATCATCATCACTACCTATATACTAATGTTGGTATGTTGTTAAAAAATATGATCAGGTTTGCAGATGATGCGATTGAAGCATCGGATGGAAGTATCTATTTTAGTGTAGCAAGCACTAAATATGGACTCCACGACTGGACTCTGGATCTTCTAGAGGCAAAACCTCATGGCCAGATTCTTAAATATGACCCATCAACTCAACACACCTCCATTTTATTAGATGGTTTGTACTTTGCTAATGGTGTTGCACTCTCCAAAGATGAAGATTTTCTTCTTCTATGTGAAACGTTCAGGTAACCCATCAATATCTTCATCATTGCGAGTTCAGGTTTTCTTTCAGATTATTCTGACATTCATTTTCGATATATGTAAATTCCCGGTGAGGGTACAGATTCAGGTGCCTGAAATACTGGTTGAAAGGTGAGAGTAAAGGGAAGACGGAGGTTTTCGTGGAAAACCTCCCGAGTGGACCCGATAACATCAATCTAGCACCGGATGGTTCTTTTTGGATCGCTTTAATCCAGGTACTTGAAAACTCTTTTCCTCTTTAAAGTTCGAATGATGAAACACCATCGATGAACTCATGATTTGGTGGTACAGATAGTTCCTCAAGGCATGGAGTTTGTGCATACCTCCAAGGCATTGAAACTGATCATATCGAATTTTCCGAAACTGGTAGAACTCGTCCAAAGTGGGGTAAAGAAGAAGGCAACGGTGATCAATGTGGCAGCTAACGGTAACATAATCAAGAGGTTCGATGATCCCGATGGAACGGTTGTTTCATTTGTGACATCTGCGTTGGTGTTTGAAGATCATCTTTACTTGGGCAGTCTCAAGAATGACTTTGTAGCAAAATTTCCACTAAAATGAAATTCACAATGTGATAAATGTTCTTTCAAATAAACTAATCCTCAAATCCCAGAAATAACATGAATTTTAAAGTTTCAAGCAGTAATTCGAGACGACATAATTCGAAGCTACAAACCCCTTTTTCTATCCTCTCTCAAACATGATATGATAAACTAAAGCACATTTGTCGTTTTCGATTGATAACAGAAAGATTTTTGCAGCAGCTCTTGATGGTCTGAGCTCGCTAGTCACGCTCGCTAATGGCTGTCAAATGTTCATCTATTTCCTCGGTTGACATCACACGGAAAACAGGATTATCAGCTTTCACCACTCCCACCTGCCAAAAACCAAAAGGCTTAAATTTAATCCATCCAAACCTTGAAATGGCAATATAAAGTTGCTAACAACTAAAAGGACCAGCTGACTTGTTATACCTCTATCTCAGTAGCCTTGAAATCCTCCTGAAGAACAGATTGCAGAGCAGAAATGGCAGTCTACAGTGTAGTATCAATAGCAAATGTTAGACAAATATGACCATTTTGGCGAATGCTACACGTGGTGTTGAACATATTCCAGTACCATACATAATGAATACAAAAAATATACCTGCACCGTTTCCTCATAAGTAAAAGCTGGGTCATTCTTCATCTTCTTTTCCAAGAAATTAATTGCCTCTTGTTCTTTCGATCCAGCACTAGTTGCCTGCAGCATATTAGTCAAAATTCATTCTGGTAAAACCGACTGAAACTTAAGTTTAATTATTGTGATTTTCAATATCGTAAGTATGTTATAAACTAAAAGGGGAAAAATTGTTGGCATTTATATTACAACAATCCAATATAAAAAGAACTTTTTTAAATAAAATGGAAAAGGAGAACTAGTAGAGAGAAACAGTAATGAATATCCAGCACCAGGTATAAAGAACCAAAATCGAGAACCAAACTCGATGAGCAAAAAAATTCATTGCAAACTACCTTGTGACCGTAAAAGTGGCCCGCTGGATCACACTTGTAGAGTTGGGGTCCCTTCTCTTCATCAATACCCAAAACCATAGCAACTTTCATATAAAAGGAAACAAAATATATATTAAGGGAATGGCATAGGAAGTTACTTGGAACGTACATTAGCATATATCTGCTTGCATGTGTTAACAACTCAAAATCGGGAAAAAAGTAAAAAAAAACAAAAGTATAGTTGTAGGATGTTGAAGACATCATAAATTTACCAACTCCAAGAGGTCTCATATAAGCATGTTGAGTATAAACCTGTGATTTGTCAGCAATCCTACACCAATAAAGAATGTTTTGCTAAATTAGTAGTATAATCATCAAAACAAATATCCTAAATATCAAAGGAAAACCAATAGGAATTTAAAATAATAGTAAAAATTTGGTTGGTTTGATGTATTATTCTTTTGAAGCAAGACTTCATCCATGAACCAGCAAATAAAGAACCTCCGATCTAAGTGTTAACAAGAGCAGTAAAGAATCAGGGTATATAAAGTTTTTCCAATATCTAACATACAGAGGTGCATATATCCAACCAAATAGTCTCTTGAAGTCGCTAAATACTAGTTCAAACATTATCTAGACGAGCTGTACAGATACAACAGCCAACAATCTGAAAGCAACTAAACATTATAAGAGAACATACCATTTAGACAATACATCAACAGGCATCTCATATCCATATCTGAACCGAAACTCGGCCGCTTCATTCCTTGCTTGTTGGACCAAGGTCCTTGCATCAGCTGATGATTGAAAATGCCAATTATCACAAATGTGAAATCAGGTAACATTATAATAACCCAGAATCCTTAATACCCCCAAAACCCTAATTCACTAATCAACAAAACAAGATCATCCCAATTCAAACAAATAATATTAAAAAAAATAGTATTTAGCAATAATAAACCTGTCATGCCAGTAGCCAACAATCCAAGGAACTTGGTAATAGGGAAAAGATGAGTGACACTAGTCTGATCCAATAGCTTGTCCTGCGTAACATTATTCAAAATTAAAAACCCAAATCGAAGAAAACCCTTAAAACCACTTAATCCCAAAATAAAGAAAAAAGGAAATATAAAAGGGGAGTACGGACGGGAACTTTCTTCTGAGTAACAACGCAGACAGAGTCTTTGCCTCGAACACCAATCGACGTGATCCCAGCTGCTTTAACTGCCTTAAACGCATACTCTGCTCAATTTATACAAAAAATCAAAGATTTGAAACAAATAATAATGAAGTGGTTGGAGAAAAGAAGTAGGGGTGGGAGAGTGAATAGATATGCATACCCACTTGGAAAAGACGACCTTCGGGAGAGAAGATTGTGATATGACGATCGTAGCCGCCTCCACTTCCTCGGCTCATTTTCTTTTTCTTCTATATTTTTTTGGATTTTTTTTTGGGGGTGTTCTGAATGCAGAGATTTGATGTAGAAGACAAAGCTTTTTCTCCAAGAGATTTATGGACTCTTCGGAGTTAACTCGCGGAAGAAGAAAACTGGGTTACATCCCCAAAATGCCCTTCTTTCATCTATTTTTATTTTTGGTCTAATTTATTCCTTGTCCCTGTAATTTTTGCATTTTTAAAATCTAAACCTATTTTTAATTCCATGATTTTTTTTTGGTGAAAAAGAAACAACTGTAATCCTATTCTCCTTTTACGAATCATCTTGACGAGACTATCTGTGATCTTATTTTCTTCTCGAGGAATATGTTGTAGTCTCCAATGTTCTACAATTGCCAAGAGTTAATGGATTCTCCTAACCAAAGCAGAAATAGAACCCCCAAATGATACATCGTGAATGGCATTAATAGCTTCAAGGCTGTCAGTTTGAATTAAAACCCTCTCAAAACCCCAATCCAATATAACTTCCCAAATATCTGCTAAAACCAAGAATTCACCTTTCATTACAATCACACACTAGCCCCCCAACTGCAAAAAATCCATCCTTAATCCTAATTGAACCGTCTGTATTTAAATGCACCCAATTACTTGAAAAGGGTGAACTAGCGGTAAGTCTTTGTGTCTTGAATGATAACAACTTAGATATAGAAGCATACTGTTTTACCCAACTATAAGACACCTTGATGAGTGCATCAGTATTCCAAGAGATGCCCTGAAAAGTAAAAAGATTATGTTTCTTCCAAATGTGCAAAGAAATAATCCCGAAAAAGCACGGTCAATCAACCCCACCTAAACGAAAAGTTTGCTGGTTGTGTAGGTTTTGCATCATCCACTCGTGATAATTGAATTCCAATTGGTAATATGGTTGCTTTAAATTCACCATGTAACCAATTTATAGGTTTGGATGCGCGGTGGAGTACGTTGTGATGCGTTTAGTTTACTTTTTGTTTTACGCTACAGTATCTAATTTCACCGCCACCGCTGTTTCTATACTAATCACATGTAAATATACCGCCCATCCAAACCCACAATAAATTTTTTTTGTTTGAGTACTAATAGGATTAAAAAATTACAATTATTGAAATCAAATTCTAAATTAATGTTGATAAAATGTTGATTAATGATAGTAACTTGTGTGGATTCAAATTTATTGGCATCATGGGTTGAGTTCAATGGTTAATATTTGATGAAAATGATAATTATAATTACACCATCAAAATACTGCATATTAACAGTAATTATTTTCAAGACACCCATTTTATTTGCTGATAGTATTGTGCCAAGGCATTCACCACCTTGTAAAGTTAGAAATACAACAATACGGCATAAATGAACTAAACCGATTCCTAAGTCTTACAGTAACGGAAAATTTACTGACGGTTTCGGGGTCAAGTGGTACAAAACTTGATACCTAAGTAAGGTCTCGATATCGAGTCTCGTGAATGGTGAGACCTAGGAATCGTTTACGGTTAGAGATGCCGACTTCATACGGTAGATTTGCCTGTTGCCTTCTCTATGAAATCCTTAATATCAAATGCATCATCCTTCATGTCATTCTTTGTAATTACACCCTGCTTAAATGACAGTTAATCATTAGAATGTAAATCACACACACCGATATATGAAACTCATCCGAGTTCGACTACCGTAGATATATTAACACGTGCATGGTTGATGTTTATTTCTACAGACATAACGAATGGGAGAAGGGTGAGACCTTTTCTGTTATGATACCGGCTATTAGATTGGCAGGGGTGACATCGAAAGCCGGGTTCCAGACTGAGATCCCGGAAGCAGCCACTTGTTCTCCCAGTCCTCCCCGTGTGTGCAATAACTCCTTAGCTGATCTTTCCTCGATTACAATTTCTTGTCCGGAAGAAAGTGATAAATCTATGGAAGTAAGCGGTGCGGCAACGTAAAATGGAATATGATGATGCATTGCACATAAGGCAAGGCTATAGGTTCCAATCTTGTTAGCAGTATCACCTGCAATTCAATGGTAGGTATCGGTTATATGTACTATGGAATTCATGCGAAATGCATCATTAACAGCCATGGAATACCATTCGCTGTCACACGATCCGCTCCAACAATAACAGCATCAACACGATCTTCTTTCATTAAAGCAGCTGCAGCAGAATCTGCTATTAGAGTAGCAGGTATTTTTTCATGCACCAGCTCGAAAGCCGTGAGTCTGGATCCCTGCAGTCCAAATATACGAGAGAAAACAGAGATTTTGAATACGAGCTTGAAGTAAATGGACCAGAAAATATTATCAGGAAGCTTAATGGCCTATTCGGGTTCAAAAAGGGCATGATCCTAATCACAAATGCATACATCACCCTCGATAACAGTTCGATTTAATCCCCAATAAGACAGTTCGATAATGAATCACTTCTTTTAAAGAACGACAACTTCAACAAAAGGTTACCTGATTGAAGGGTCGTGTTTCGGTACAATATGCCCTTTCCAACACTCCTTGAGCATGAAGGGCACGGATAACACCAAGGGCGGTACCATATCCAGCTGTGGCAAGACTGCAAGATAGAGAAAATCACTGTTAGAAAACCATCATATGGCAGTATAGTACCTGTATGAACTCTAATGGCTTCTTGCCAACATTATCAATCAGACTTTTGTACAAGGAACAGCAGGGAGAAGACTTAACAAACCTTCCGGTGTTGCAGTGTGTCAAAACTGAAAATCTTTTTGAATTATTCTGTTGGTGCTGGAGAAAATTTGCACCGTGAGACCCGATTGCTTTGTTAGTAGCAACATCATCATCAAGCATGATTTCAGCAGCTTCTATATAAGCCTATAAGGATTGGGAAAAAAACATAAGTATATAGCAAGAACAACAAGACATGCTCAAATATCCTGAAACAAATCCGATTTGATACAATTAATGGCAAATAGCTTGATCAATCAAAGCATGACCATGAAAGTCACCTGGAAAACACTCTCAGGCACTGTAACAGTAGAAGCAGCCTTTGATATAATTTCTTTAAGCTTTATAGCAGCATCCGAAAGATTCACAGCCGTTGGTCGACTGAAAATAGACATAAAATTACAACAAGAAGCAAAAGACTTCAGTCTTGAAAAGACCCGACTTTTCATTTTTTTTCCTTTTAAGTATTCATACCCCACGCATTTTCAAACATGAGTATTAGATATGATATTCCGATTACACTTCAAATATATAGAAAAACATTTGAAAATATGAACATATTTATATCTGTTGAGGGGATGCCTGACTCCTTCAAGAGAAATCTTCAAATTATTGTTCATCGGAAGCCGGTAGACCCCTCAACGGGTCTGTATTATACAAGTGGTACCATACTTGCTCCTTAATGCTATATAAGGGGCAACGGTTCAAACCCCACCATGAGCGAACATACTCACGTTCCCATGGTAGGTGATTGTGCACCCATACACGGCTCAATGCCTCGAGGTGCTCCCCTCTGCGAACTTTAAGACTCTCGATGGAAGCACGGCATGACCTGGGAACAACACCAATCCGTTGCGGAGTAGATTGGCTCCTGACAAACGATACTTGGAATACTTTTTCTGAAAGAGTCCGAACTCCCTCAGCGATATCCAACACTAGTACCCGAATCCAAGTATTTTGTATTTTTGCATAGAGGTTATTACTTAAAATCCAACCATGGCCAGAAATAATAAGGGAAATAAAATGGAGAAATATATAAGAACCTTGAGACAAGATATTCTAATTTCGATTCAAGAAAAGAAGCGGCATCCTTCGATCCGCCATTAAAGTCCTTTAAGTTGGCAACTTCAACCGCCAGTGAAAGGGCTGCAGCTATGGCAATAGCAGGAGCCCCTCGAACCACCATATCTCGAATTGCGTTCCTTAAAAACCCCATCAAAATAAAATAACTCAAATCGAGTTTGCTTAATTCAATACAATTCAAAAAACAAAATCCCAATTCATAGGAATAACCACTGCATTACCATCCATCTGTTGAACCATGAATATCTAAGTACATCGTTTCCAATGGAAGTTTTCTCTGTTCAAGCTCAACAACCGATCACAATTCAGTATTTAAAAAAGGAAAAAGAAAAAAAAAAGGAAAAACCATACTAAAAAGGTCCTTATAATATAAGGTATCTCAAAGATCTTCAGCTTTATAGGGAAAAAAATGAATGAAAAACTAAACCTGGTCAAGCAACTGGAGGGAGCCACGTTTATAGCAGATAGCTTGGAGAGTGTTGTCAGCCGCAAGTCCGTCGTCAATCAACTTAGAATCAAGCGCCATTGATTGGAATTTCCGAGATGATTAATTGATGAAATGAACGGAATGGGATCGCAGCCGCCTTTTGAGCTCTGTTTGTTACTGCTACAGATCCTTTTTTTTTTTTTGTTGATGGCGGCTGCTCCACGCGACTGATATAAATTGGTTTTTGGTCCCTTCATTATACAATATTTGCCATTTTTACACCTAATTTTTTTTATTTAAATTAAATTATCATGAAAAATATAAAAACTCTAAAAAACCTTAATTTAATATAACTAAAACTCTAAAAATTTCATAATAGGAGAATTTTGTAGATACAAAATCTCAATTAATTATAATTAAAATTTTATTTAATTATAATTAAAAATATTTAATTAATGTTGTTACATAGAATTAAAACTCAAGTTTCAACACTCATATTACTGAATCGAAAATCTATTTAATGATAACCTTTTGATTTCACTAATTATATAAATCTAATTAAAATAGTAAATATGTTTTGAAAATCTAGTCTTTGATATGAACTCAATTACTACCCTTATAAATTCATTATCATACTCTTCTGATTTTTCACTCCCAACACTTTTTCTTTTGCTTTACTGGATAAGAGAAGAATGAATATATTCAATCTTTTATTTACTGCTTTTATTTTTTCTTTCATCCTATTTCATTCGAATGCGCTTAATGTCACTCATGATTCAAGATCCATCATAATTGATGGAAATCATAGAATTGTCCTTTCGGGTTCGATTCATTATCCCAGAAGTACTGCTCAGGTAATATTTTACAATTGAATTATTCGGGATTTTTTTTATAATTTGATTTTGATTAATTTTTTATTATTAGATGTGGCCGGATCTTATAAGAAAAGCCAAAGAAGGTGGATTGGATGCGGTTGAAACATATGTTTTTTGGAATGCACATGAGCCAACTCGTCGTCAGTATGATTTTAGTGGAAATCTTGATCTTATTCGATTTCTTAAAACGATTCAAGACCAAGGTTTATATGCAATTCTTCGAATTGGACCTTATACCTGTGCTGAGTGGAATTATGGGTAAATTAATTTATTTTCTTTATACTTTGATTTTATGATAATAAATAAATATTATTATGACTAAATAATAAGTGATTTGATATTTATTTAATGTTTAATTTATAATATATTTAAATGTTCAATATGTTAGATCGTTGATGAATACTATAGCAATATATGATATTTATTTTCAAATTGTATATTATTAAATTATATCATAAATTTATTTTGATAGAATTTGATAAATGTTTGATCAATTAGTTGATTCTATCAAATATTTGTATATTTGAATTTTCATCTTGTTTTATGAAATTACTATTGTATACGTATGAATTATGAATTCGATTTATTTTTATAATTGTTAGCTGTTAATTAATTTTTATTTTGATTATAAACTTGAATAAAGATGTATCTATTAAGTTATGGATAATCATTCGATGTAGATTTACTATTTAAAATGTTTGTAATTCAATTAGTTAGTAATAAAATAATTATTAATTTAGGTTTGAAGATATGATATGACTAATTAATTTAATTATACTGCTCATATAAGGATTAAATTCTAAGTTGTTTGATACAAAGTTGAAATGAAGATCTATGTCAATGACTTTTCAATTTTATGTCTTGGTCTAATTTTTATAGTAATTATTCATTATTAGAAATTAAATTTTGATTAATTAATTTTTGATTTTGGAATATTTATCAATTTTATATATGGTTGTAATGTTTGATAAAACTTCAATTAGACCATATAATTAATGACAATGAAGATGAATGACTTTATATTGTATTGCATTCTTAATATTTTTATAATATAGAGTTATTTAAAATTAGTTGATTTATATGGTAATTGGAATCAATAATATTTTTGAAAGGAATATACACTATTATTATTTATTAAATTAATTTTGATTATTTACATATTTAGATAATTGAAAA
Source organism: Gossypium raimondii (assembly GCF_025698545.1). NCBI lineage: Eukaryota > Viridiplantae > Streptophyta > Magnoliopsida > Malvales > Malvaceae > Gossypium > Gossypium raimondii. Next base: position 54,755,913 of record NC_068577.1, on the reverse strand, counting down.
AATATCATGTAAGTGATTTATAAATTTTAAATATAAAATATCATTGCTACTGTTCAATTTTTTAATGGATAGTACCGTATTTGAGACTAAATATAATCTAATTGTTTTTGAGATATATTAAAATTTGATAAATGGTATTTATGTTAATTTTAAATGGTTAAATTAATTTTTAGATTTTAAGGAAGATTAACCTAGTACTTTGAATGTTATATATCATTAAATGAGTATATACAAATATATTAAAAAAAGTAGAATTTCATGTGTTAAAATGAAAAGTATCGAAATGTATAGTATATAATGGATTGATCTACCATTGATGAATTTACTTAAATTATTGTTTAAATTTTATGACAAAGTATAAGATCATGATAATTGTTGATATGAATTACTAATTAAAGCAAATCTGAGTCATTATGTTACTGTAAGATATTATCCTTAAATGTCGAACTTTAATCTAAGGAATTATTTTGAAATGTATTAATTTATAGCATAATATATTACTAGTAATTTATTAGTTTTAAATTATCATTATAATTATGATTGTTAATCAAATAGTAGAAAATTCATACTTTTTTGGACCGATTGTTCGTAGGATTATCATTATGGAAATGCAAGACAAGCATATGTTTGTTGAAGGAATCAATGTGTAATTCATTATAGTAATATTTGACAAGTTGATTCAGTTAACAATATATCAATTCATTAATAAAAGTTGATGTTTGACTAAATATAAATGGTAATTTATTGTTGACGGTAATTAATTCAAATATGATTTTCAAATAGTATATTTTCAATGATTTTTTTTCTATATTAAAGTGTTATGATACATTATTTAAATTTATAATCATGTTTGATTAAATTTTATTTGACTTATGTTTTGTTCAAGTTACAATGAGTCTCTAAAAAACTCGTTGATGTTAATATAGATTTAATTTATATTGCAATAATTAGTTGTTCATTACAATTACATATTTTATACAGTTCTGGAATTTTTAATAAAATTTTAGTATAATGTGCATTAATGGAATCTGTAAAGGAATTATATAATTTACATTTATATGCTTCAATATATTTTTTCAAGACTATTATTTGTCAAATTGTTAAATGGTTCTGAAGAGTTGACATCATATCTTCAAAATGAGCCTAATTTTGAATTAATTGTAATTCACTATTCAAATTACTTGTAAATTTATTATAATTGTTTAGTATAATTTATCTAAATTTTAATAATTATTGTTTTTAATGATTACATTAAATTCAAATTGATTGTAATAACAGTTGTTCAATTATCTTTACAGAAAAGTGAATTTGCATAGTGATATATTTCAATATTAATGTAACATTTGTACACGTAATCTTGGTATTCAATTTCTGATAATATCAATGTTATAATTGACTTTAAGATGCTAACTGAACTCCTAATAATATTAATAATTGACAATATTTAATTAATATTTTAGCTGAATTTACAATTCTGTTAGACTTTAATCAAATTCTGACATTTGCTTACAATTATAACATTTATTAGTTAAGATTCCTGTGGTAATCTTCAGTAGATATCTACCTTAATCATTTCAAAATTCATATGACGTTTTATATAAGTTTTCAATTATCATCTTGCAAAGAACTTGCTAGAATTTCAGTTCACAATATAACTTATGACATAAATATTTGTATTCATTGCTTTCAAATTCGAACAATTAAACTATCACAATTGAAACATTTCATTAATTCAATTAATAAATTCTATGAAATCTAAACTTACATAAAATTCCTAATCACTATTTTCAATAATAAATAGATTGATAAGAATTTAATTTATCTTAATATCTTTCTATACGAGTTATTTCATTACTATTAATTATTCACATTTTATTAATTACTCGTTTAGTCTTAACACTTTACAACTGAATACTAACTTATAATAATAATAACCTATTATTCATGAGCAAATCTATAATGATTTCTATATTCGACACTGTAAGACCATATACATCTCATTAAATTATACCAATTACATTCGTATTAATCATCATAATTTCTATTAAATCATAAACTCAAATTACTGACATGTATCATAGTAATACCCTAATATTCCTACCTAATTTAATGTTAATTTCTACATAATGTCTTAAAATTTTCATTTACTATAATTTCAATAATTCATCAAATTTAACACTATTTCATAGTAACACTTCTTTGCACTAGCATGTAATAATTATGCAAACATCTCAATTTAAACACTTGATATCAATACTAATTATAACATCTATGTACATATAAATCTATACATAATGCATCAGTATAATTTAAAAATTATAAGTTAGAAGATCATAATCTATTGATCCGTTAACACTTAAATTAAAACAGAAACTTGCTACATATTCTAATAACTGAAAGATCAATTCTATCATTCATTCATTAATTCAATTCACATTCTAACACATTCAATCATACCTGCTACAAAATATATTACTTTATTATACATTTCACACTAATACAACATATATTTCATTAAGTACGATATTACATCATTAACACATTTATCTTACACTATGTCCTATTTAATTAGCCTACATCTACATTCTAATACATGTTAATTAAAAATAAATGTAGCCGTACATATAAGTAAGTTTACAGCAAGTTCATTAAGATAAAACTTTATTTATGATACTCTTTGTCTGATCTTCAATTTGCTATCAATGTATCAACAGAATTAACAAATTAACTTTATTCTTCACAAGTCTTATATTCAGATATCAATTTTCACATAATTTTATTCATAATCTTTAATAATTCACACTACTTATATTCAATATTACTTTACAATTTATAACTAATATAATTTCATAATTTTTACCATCAATTCACTTTTGCACCATTTGTTGATACATATTTTCAAATCAATTCCATCTAATATTGAAATATTCATAACTCTGAATATTGTGTCACATTATTTTGCGGACATCATTGTTCACTTTATTTGACATAACTCATTATAATTATTGTACACTTTATCTAATTAACCTTTGCTCAAAACACTTATTTTAATATTAATTAGCCAATATCACTTGAAACATGCAAATTCATATTATTAATATATTAAATGCCACACTTTGTCAATTATACAAAATTAATGCAAAATTATTTCTTATTACAAATTTTCTTCATAGCTTCACTAATCTATAATTATAGAAATAAACTATCATTAAATAATTTATCGATTTGCTTTTGCAAACACTGATTCCTTATTTGTCAATTTGTCAATGTAGCAAATAAATCTAATTTTGATTCCATTTGCAATTATTGTACAATTGCAAAGTTTTTCATTTAGTGCTACTTTTCTTTAAGTCTATCAAAGTTGTTCATTAAGATTTCGATTGTTCTAATTAATGGTCATAATTTAGAACTTTTCTTGATCCATGATTTTCAAATATAACAGTTTAGTCTATCATACGATTTCTGCAATTGTGATTCACTCAGCTTTTGATTTCCTTTTGGCGTATTCATTCGTTAATTATTAATCATAGCAAATATTATTTAGCCAAATTCAAATTAGATTTTCAATAATCTTTCAATTGAATTAATATATGTCTTATTTCAATATTATTATGTGATTTATTTACGGTTGATTGCTATTGATTTTGATTATTAAGGCATTACTATTTCGATTTCAACTATTCATTATGCAAAAGTTACGAACAAGATCTTAAACTTGTCTAATCCAATTTGCATATTCAATATATATTCATTTATCTTATATTCCTTTTGATCTTCGACTGAAATATTCGTTTCATGATTTATTCAATTGATCACTCTATGAATGAGCATATGTTTCGAATAGGATTTATGTATACGACTCCTATTCGATTTCATCGTATAATTGTTTATCGATTCACGATGTATTATTATTTCTTATGGTGTATTTCACATTGCATATCAATGCATCAATTTATCTATGTCGATTCAATATATACTTAATTACTATAGTTCTTGAAATGATGCAATAATGCGATATTCTTCATTTTATCTGCAAGTTATTCTAATCATTCTCAGTGAATACTATGTTATCATCATACTACATTAGTAATGCGTTTTCATTCATATACTCAACTTACAACAATACCCGCTTATGCATGTTTAAACCACAACTAACCATATCACTTCATAACATTAACTAATACCAATATAATTTATTCATTCCTTAGAGTATTTGGTTGCTTATGATTTTTGAACCTTCGACCATACAATACTTTAAAACTACAGTATAGGTCAACTCCATACAATATAGGTCAACTCCATTCACGTTTTTGGGGGTATTCACCATGTCATAAAGGGTACCGTTGTCAGGCTGCTGATGGAAGGGTCTATATTTCCCGTCATGTTACATTTCATGAAAATGAATTTCTATTTAAAACTCTCTGCCCCAAGTCTGCAGCTTCGATACCTTCTATTTCGCAGTCTAGTTCTAAGCTTCTTATTATGACACCAGTTCATACAGCTCAGGGTACTCTAGTAGTTAATGTTCCAATGGTTACTCGTGTTAATTCCATGAATGAGGTTTCTGTGCTCAGTGTTGATACTCTAATACAGTCCCCTTGTGTAAGTTTCAGCTCTAGAAGGTCTAGTTCTGATAGGCCACATGTGTCTTCTCCATCACCTGCTATCCCAGTTAATTCTCATGCAATTGTTACACGTAGCAAGGCTGGTATTTTTAAATCGAAGGCCTACCTAAGCAATGTAGCTTATTTATTGAATGATACTCTGCTGACATCCATGAAGCAATGCAAGATGAGTGTTGGCAAGCATCGATACATAATGAGTTACAGGTTCTTCTTCAAAATAAAACATAGGCTATTTGTCCTCTGCCTGCTAATAGGAAGGTCATTGGATGCAAGTGGTCATTTAAAGTGAAAAGAGGGTGATGAGACGTGGAGAGGTATAAGGCACGATTGGTGGCTAAAGGTTTTCTCAACATGTTGGATTTGATTTTCGCGACACGTTTAGTCCAAGAGTTAAGGCAACAACTATACGGGTCGTTCTAGCTATTGTAGTCATAAAAGGCTGGTCATTAAGGCAAGTTGATGTGAATAATGTCTTTCTCAATGGGGATTTAACAGAAGAGATTTATATGGCTCAACCACCTGGGTTTGAAGTTGCAGGTGACAATGGCCAAAAACTTGTTTGTCGACTGACCATGGCATTGTATGGTCTGAGGCAAGCTCCTCGTGCATGGTTTCAGATGCTAAAACAGTATCCAGTGGATTAACTTGGTTTTCGTACATCGAAAGCTGATCCTTCATTATTCATTCGAGCCTTCGATGGACAACTCTTGCGGCTTATGACTTATGTGGACGACATAGTAGTCATAGGCAGCTCCATTACAGATATAAACAAAGTGATAAGTCAGTTTCATAATAAGTTTGCTCTTAAAGACATGGGTAGGCTCAATTTTTTCTTGGGCATTGAAGTGCAACATACACCTCAGGGTCTGTTCCTTAATCAGAAGAAATATGTCTCGGAAATACTTCATAAAACAAGCATGGTAAGAGCTGTACCCACGCCTACACCCATGGTGAGCACTCCCAAACTAGTTTCTTCAGATGGTAGTCCATCATTTGCTGATGGTCACTTGTATCGGAGTACAGTTGGCATGTTTCAGTATTTGTGTATTACACGTCCTGACTTAGCGTTTTGCATGAACAAACTAAGTCAGTATATGAACTTACCTAGTGATATCCATTGAAAGGCAGTTAAGCGTGTATTGAGGTACCTTATAGGGGCTATGGATCATGGTTTGTTCCTCTCAAAAGGTCAGTTTAAGTTAGTGTGGTACTCTGATGTTGACTGGGTTGCCTCTGTTGAAGATCGACGTTCTACCACAAGATATATGGTTTACCTAGGACCAAACTCGATTGTATGGTGCTCCAAGAAACAAGCAGTAGTATCCAGGTCCTCATCTGAAGCCGAATACTGCATCTTAGCTAATTGTGTATCTGAGTTGGTATGGGTTAAGCAGCTGTTAGATAAAATTGGCATTTCATTTTGTCAGATACCAGTAGTATGGTGCGACAATCCTTCTACAGTCACCATGACTGCAAATCTAACTCATCATACTCGAAAGAAACATGTGGAGATTGATCATCACTTTGTGCTTGAAAAAGTACTTGATGGTGTACTGCAGGTCAGTTTTGTTCCATTCACAAGACAAATTGTTGATGTTCTTACCAAGCCTATACCACTAAAACAGTTTGCTACATTCATACAAGAATTGCAAGTTTGTTTCAGTAATGACGATATTCAAGTTTTAAACGTTGAAGCAAAACCGGGAGAATATTAGAGTAACTAATAAGACAGTTAGGCAGTTAGTTAGTTAATTATCGGTTAGCTATTAGCATGTGTTAGTTAAGTCAGATTATACTTAGTTAAGTCTGCTACTATAAATATACAAACAACGATTGTACTAAATGATAGTTTTGATTCAATGAATATTTTCACAAGCATTGTATCTTAACAGAGCATACTGACTTGCAACATCTCCCGAATGATCCTTCTCCGGATATAAAATGCTCTTCGGAGCTTAGAAGGTATGCTTTTACCTCGTATATATCACTATATTTTCTAAACAGTATGCCATGATTTCTTCCTTTATTTCCACATTTTCGCTACAAACATTACTAAGTCGCCTTCTCATTCCCTCGTTAATGTTTTGGCATAACGAAGAAAGCGATCCACACAAATCTCGGATTCGAACCGCTCGAAATGATCCTGCTTCAAAGACTTTCGCTTGCCTTCGTTGATCTCGATTGCTACTTGAAAACATCCCTCCCGGATCTCGGGAACCATAATTTCCTAAGTTGACGAGTACACTTGGAATGCTTTTTCTAAAAGAGACCGAACTCATACAACAATATCTAACACTAGTACCGAATTCAAGTATTTTGCATTTTTCCATAGAGGTTATTACTTAAAATCCAACCATGGCCAGAAAAAATAAGGGTAATAAAATGGAGAAATATATAAAACCTTGAGACAATATACTCTAATTTCGGATATAAATAATTTCCCAAAAAATTTTATAAGGTCTAAAATTAGGACCAAAATAATAAAAAAATTAAATTTACCATCAAACAATAAAAATATTAAACAGAATCAAGGGAGTGAAATCTGCCGACTTTATCTTATATATATATATAAAAGACTCTGCCGACTTTTTTATTTATTATATACTTTATATACAGTCCAAATGCCACGTGGAGTGAGTCAGCAGATTTTCACTGGCCCACCTGTCTCTCTGTGTTGGGGAGGTTTAATATCCACTGCTTCGCGGAACCATCGTAAATCCTTCGCTTAGCCAAATGGATGCCGCCACGTTTTGATCGGAAAGTTCATCTTCCTCACCATCTTCATTTTCCTACGCAACCTAAACATTTTATCCAATCGCAGTCGCAGTTGCAATATATATAAAGAAAAAACTAATTAATTAACTAACTATAAAAATGAACTCGAAAATAGTAAGCCGAAAAAAGAAAAAAAAAATTCGGTGCTGCTCACGCCACTGCAAGAGTCCATTTATCGAAGTAATCCCAGCTTTTGCATAAAGAAGAGAATAAAAAAAGAAAGAAAGAAAGAAAGGGTTTTTCGTTTTCGTTGTGTTTTCTTTAATGGCGGAGGATTTTGCAAAGGCGGTGGAGGACGGTCTGAAGTTAGCGAAACGGGTATACTTAGGAAAAGACAGTAGAACGGTGGCGCGTCGTATGGCACCACCGTTAATGGAGAGGTCAACGAATTGGTACTTACCTTCAGCTCCGATGGTTTACGCTGTTATATCCGACCCGAGAATGGTTGACAACCCGGATATGCCGAGTTACCAGCCTTACGTGCATGGAATGTATGACCCACCGGCTTTGATTCCTCTTCAGATGATGGGTGTTAATTTAAACGTGGATTGTTATGTGGATACCGCTATTATTGTAGTTGCAGGTACGTGGAGGATTCATTGCGTTATGGGTAGCCGTTCTTGTGATTGTCTTATTGCTGTCCCTATGGGTAACCAGGTTAGTTCCCTCCACTTATTAATGGAAAAATGGACAAGTTTTGATCTCTTTTTTGTGTTTTTCTTGGCTTACAGTTCTGTTTCTTTCTTTTTTCAGCTCATGAAGCTCTATTTTCCGTTTGATTATGAAAATTTTGTTCATTTCATTTTGTTGACTTAAAAATGGAATCTTTATCCTACAAAAGAGAAATATTATTGAATTCACTGTTTGGGTTAACTTGATTTTAGTGTTTGGAATTGTGTTTATTTAATGTTATCAAGTAAATAATATATTATATTTGGCTAACAGGGTTCAATTCTAGGTGTTGAAGTTGATCTTCCTACAAAATCTTATGTTACTGAACTGATTGGAGAACAAGAAAGTAAGGGTATTGGAAGATAGCAAGACCAGAAGATGGAGGATTTTTGAAGCCTCATATATTTACTTTAACGATACCGCAGGTGATACCGATGCTTCCAAGTTGTAACGAATTAACTCCCTGTTGTTTTGTTTCTGATGAATGTTTTTTTTGTTTTTGTTTTATATTCTCAGATCGATGGTGGTACTAATATTTCGATTAAGATTCGTTGGTCTCAGATGTTGTCGTATAACGCGGGCGGTTTTCGTTGACTGTACCGTTTTGTTTTCCGGAGTATGTTACCCTGCTATAAAGAAAATTTCAAGAAGGAAAAGATAGAATTGAATGTGAACTCTAGTGTAGCGAATGGAATCTTGTGCAAGGCAACTAGTCATCCTTTGAAGGTTGCATATTTTGATTTTGAATCATTGTGCTCGTGTTTTTTATTTTTTGGCTTATGATGCAATATATGATTTGCTTCGTATTTCGCAGGAAATAAGACGCCATGAAGGGAAGTTCAGTTTCTTATATGAAGCTGAAATTTTCAAATGGTCGAATACTGACTTCCGCTTCTCTTATAGTGTAAGAATCAGCAGCTATGACCATCTCCTGATATTTTCATGAGGAATATCTCAACTTGTTATCATCGAGATATTGATAATCATATCTTGTCTACTTCTTTTAATAGGTTTCTTCCGGTAACATATTTGGAGGCATACTTTTGCAGTCTTTATATGATTACGACCAAAGTGATATGTTCTGTATTTATCTTTTCCCTGGAAGTGAGCAGAATAGGAAGGTGGGTGTAGCATGTGTTTGACCTGCTCGGTTATTCTTTTCGGTATATAATCCTTATCCTTTTCAAATTTGATAGGTGTTCAAAAGGAAGTCGATTTGTTGTTGATATAAGTGAAAGCATGCAAGGGAGACCACTCGAGAGTACCAAGAGTGCAATATCTGCAGCCCTTTCTAAGCTCAGTCCAGAAGATTCGTTTAACATTATAGCTTTTAGTAATGAGGCTTTTCAATTTTCAACATCCATGGAGTTGGCTTCGAAGGACGCGATTGAAAGGGCCACTGCTTGGATTAGTATGAAATATACCGTGGGGGGCAGTACAAATTTGTTTATTCCACTGGAAAAGGTTAGTAACCGCCTTTGTTTTTTCGTTTAACTTCGTGTTTTCGGAAATGGTTGGAGAAATTAGAATCTGGTTAGTATTCCTTTCTCACGATCAATAGCGTGTTATTTATTTCTGTCAGGCGGCTGACATGCTATCAAACACGCGAGGTTCAATTCCTATGATTTTTCTTGTTACTGATGGGTCTGTCGAAGATGAGAGAAACATTTGTCACTGGATGCAAAAGCGTTTGACAAATCAAGGAGTGTTATGTCCATCCATCCATACTTTCGGCATAGGTAGTTTTCACGTGTTAGGGTCTCCTTTCGATTTCCTTTAAGTTCACTGAATTTAGTTCTCATTGTTGTTGACCGACGCCAGCTTGTTCAGTTAGTTCTTTGCACCGTACTTGTTAGTTAACTTGTTGCGTGGGAAATGGGAATGTTTCAGGTTCATTCTGTAATCATTATTTCCTGCGCATGCTTGCCGTGATTGGCCGGGGGGAATATGGTGCTGCTTTCGATTTAGGTCTGTATGCACTTTGACATTTTACATTTGAACTTCAAGCCAAGCAAATATTTGGAATTCCTAAATTCTACGAGCATAAGTCTGAACCATAGGCTAAATCCTTAAATTGTAAGGATAATGTCATATTTCATTAATCTTACTAATTATTTTTTCTGTTCTTTCAGATTCTATTGAGGTTCAGATGAATAAATTATTTAGCAAAGGTTTATCTACTGTTCTCGCAAACATCACCATTGATGCATTTGATGATTGTGAAGAAATAGAGGTATGTTCGTCCCCCCCTGTATCAGTTTCATTCATATATGGCATCCTATTTACCTCATATCTGCCTTTCTATGTTTTATTTACCTGAATATCACTGATGTACATCATGATGGTTATTATGTATGCCTAATTGCTCGGACTCGTTGCTTTTTTGCAACAGCCATTCCAATTTAGGTTCTCTTCTAATTTGGGTTTCTTTACAATGTCCGCGACAGGTGTACTCTTCACGGGTTCCTGACCTTTCACTTGAAAGTCCATTGACCATATACGGGAGGTACCAGGGCAGTTTTCCCGACAACCTTAAAGTTGAAGGTATATTAGGTGATTTGAGTAGCTTTACAATGGACTTGAAGATACGGAGGGCTAAGGATATACCTCTTGACAGCGTAAGACACATACTAGTCAGCTGGTTTTATCAATATAGTTTCCTTTGTGGGTGTGTCATGCGTTAAAGACCCTTTAATGTTTATTATCTTCCACTGGGTTGTTTGTAGTGCTAGGGTTTGACATCATCATTGCTTATTGCAATACTAACTTGCCGCTTTTCATCGATGGTTTATATATGTTTTACCTGTATACGTGAATGACTTGCGCATGGAAGTACTTCATAATTTCCTGTTTTCTCTAACAGGTGTTAGCAAGACGGCAGATTGATCTACTAACAGCTCAGGCTTGGTTTTCAGAAAATAAACGGCTCGAGGAGAAGGTTTGTTTCTAAATATTCTAGCATTTTTTCATCCAAAATCTGTGGAGAATGCTTTTGGATTGCAACTACTATGATTCGAGTAGTAGCAATGTGAAAAGTTGTTATGGATAATATTATAGCCCGGGGAATAGATTCGTGACTGTGCCGTATCATTTACCAGCGATGTGAAAAGTTATTATGGAAATACCCTTTACTAATTGCTCAGTGGCCACTTAAACTAGACTGCGTGATTGGGAATGTGTTCGATTTGTTTCACTCGTTTGGATCGCCGCATTTCTTAGTAGTAAAAAAACTGTTGCTAATGCTAATGATTTTGTTGTTGGCAGGTTGCAAAGTTGAGCATACAAAGTTGCAACATCTCCGAGTATACCCGAATGACCCTTCTCGAGAAAAATATAATGAAACATTTTGGAGCTTGAAGGTATGCTTTTGCCTCGTATAATACGACACCCTGGTATATATCACTATAGTTTCTAAACAGAGTATGGTTTCTTCGTTTATTTTCATATTTTCTCTACAAACATTGCTAAGGCTGCTTTCTCATTCCCTGTTAATGTTTTTGGCATGCCAGAAGAAAGGTGATCCACAGAAAATCGTGGAATCTGAACCGCCCGAAATGATACTGCTTCAAAGACTTTCAGTTGGCTTCGGTGACCCGATTGCAACTGCCGAAAACATTCGTCCTGGATCTCAAGAACCAGAATTGCCCGAAGTTGCCAAGATATTTATTAAGACAACCTCGAATTACTTCGGTGGGATATGTAATCGATGCTGTTGCATGGGCTGCATCCGGTGTTGTTCGAAGATGAATAATCAATGTGCCACCACGTTAACACAGCTATGCACCGCCCTGGCATGCATCGGCTGCCTTCATTGTTGCTCAGAATCATGTTGTCCTAACCAAGACGATTGATAAACACATTACGAGAATTAGTTGGAGTTTTTGTTTGAATCTGGTTGCTCGATTTTATAGTTCATACAACATCGTCCACAACCTGTTTGTATATACAAAATTTGTTTTAAAATGATTTGTCAAAAAAAATTAGTATACGTTTATCCTACTTCACACAAAATATAATGACACTTAATTTTTTTTATTTAAATTTTTAAATTGAATTATCATGACAAAAGAAACCTTAATTTAATATAGAGATACAAAATCTCAATTAATTATAATTAAAAATATTTAATTAATGTTGTTCAAGTTTCAACACTCATATTACTAAATCGAACCTCTTGATTTCTCTAATTATATAAATCTAATTAAATATGTTTTGAAAATCTAGTCTTTGATATGAACTCAATTACTCCCTTATAAATTCATTATCATACTCTTCTGATTTTTCACTCCTAACACTTTTTCTTTTGCTTTACTCGATAAGAAAAGAATGAATATATTCAATCTTTTATTTACTGCTTTTATTTTTCTTTCATCCTATTTCATTCGAATGCGCTTAATGTCACTCATGATTCAAGATCCATCATAATTGATGGAAATCATAGAATTGTCCTTTCGGTTCGATTCATTATCCCGTAAGTACCGCTTCGTAATATTTTACAATTGAATTATTCGGGATTTTTTTATAATTTGATTTTTTATAATTTTTTATTATTAGATGTGGCCGGATCTTATAAGAAAAGCCAAAGAAGGTGGATTGGATGCGGTTGAAACATATGTTTTTTGGAATGCACATGAGCCAACTCGTCGTCAGTATGATTTTAGTGGAAATCTCGATCTTATTCGATTTCTTAAAACGATTCAAGACCAAGGTTTATATGCAATTCTTCGACTTGGACCTTATACCTGTGCTGAGTGGAATTATGGGTAAATTAATTTATCTTCAAATTTTAACTAACTATGATATTTAATAAATTATCTAACTAGTTTTTAATTTTTTATTAGAGGCTTTCCTGTATGGTTGCATAACATGCCTGGAGTTTCTCTTCGTACTAAAAACGATGTCTTTATGGTAATTCTTTTGATTTTCAGTGACTTTTTTTAAAAATAAAATTTCTATTCTATTTTTGTTTACTTTTATATATAAATAATGTGTTTAATTTTTGTTATTTTTAGAATGAAATGAAAAACTTTACAACATTGATAGTTGATATGGTGAAAAAAGAGAAACTATTTGCATCTCAAGGAGGAAATATCATTCTAGCTCAGGTATATATGATAATTTTTTATGTTTTATGTTTTATTATTTTTATTATGTATTTAAATAATATCAAAATTAAATGTATATATATAGGTTGAGAATGAATATGGAAATGTTATGGAACCATATGGAGATGAGGGGAAATCATATATTAATTGGTGTGCCCAAATGGCTGATTCTCTTGATATTGGTGTCCCGTGGATCATGTGTCAACAAGCTGCTCCACCAAAGCCTATGGTATTGTATTTTATTTACTTTTTACTATATTATTTTATTTAGAAATTCTTTTTTTTTTGTGATAACGGTTGAATTTTGATTTCGATTTGTTTAATTATAATTGTAGCTGGAGACATGCAATGGTTGGTATTGTGATGAATACAAACCAAAAGACCCTAATACCCCTAAATTGTGGACTGAAAATTGGACTGGATGGTGACTTTTTCTTTTTCTTCTTAAAATTGTTCTTAATTTAACTTTAATTATAAACTTTATATTAAATTTTATTTTATTTAACTTTAGGTTTAAGAGTTGGGGTGGTGCAGACCCATTTAGAACAGCTGAAGATCTTGCTTACTCTGTTGCTCGATTTTTCCAAAAGGGTGGTACACTACAAAATTATTACATGGCAAGTGATTTTTTTTTTGAATTAAATTCTTAAAATTAATAATTTAATTTTATCAATTAACCCCTTTGTTTTTCCAATTTTTTTAGTATCATGGTGGTACCAATTTTGGTAGAACTTCTGGTGGCCCATATATTACCACTACATATGATTATAATGCACCTCTCGATGAATATGGTAATTTCATGCCTTTGAATATATATGTATAAGTTATAATTATTCTAATTAATTATTAATTTTATTAGGAATTTTGAATCAACCAAAATGGGGACATTTGAAGCAGCTTCATGATGTTCTACATTCCATTGAGTATATTCTTACAAATGGAGACGTTAAAAATGAAAAACTCAGCAATTTAGTCATGGTAATAAAATGAATATATATAAAAATTTATTTGATAAAATAATAAATATTTATCATTTTATTCTAATTATTATTCTTAATTATTATATGATTTAGGCTACTATTTATGAAACAAAGGAGAAATCAAGTTGTTTTTTGAGCAATACAAATACCAAAATAGATGCAAATGTCAACTTCGGAGGCATTAATTACTTTGTTCCAGCATGGTCTATTAGTATCCTTCCAGATTGTAGGGAGGAAGCATATAATACCGCTAAGGTAAATCCTATTTTTGTGTTTTGGGTTATTATAATTATAATAAATATGTTACGATTATTAACGGGTTTATATTTTAAAAAAAAATTAGGTTTCTGCTCAAACTTCATTGATGGTTAAGAAATTGAACAAAGCTGAAGATGAACCGAGTTCTTTGAAATGGATGTGGCGACCCGAGTTGATCGAATCTACTTCTGTTCAAGGAAGGGGAGATGTTTCCGTTAACAAGATTGTTGATCAAAAGGATATGGCAAATGATGCTAGTGATTATTTGTGGTATATGACAAGGTAAATTATTTAACACAACTATATTCAATTCATTTAATGTAAATTATATATTTTTGATTAATTAATTAATTTATTTTTGGACAGATTAATGTTGCAAAAGATGATCCCATGTTGAATGGAACAGTGACACTTCGTGTCAATGATACTGGTCATGTTCTTCATGCTTTTTTCAATGGAGAATATATCGGTAATTATGAACTATGTTTTATATATATTATATTGAATTCAAAATATATTTATTTGAGTATATATGTATTTGTTTTCGTAGGTTCTCAATGGTCAAAATATGGTAACAACAACGTGACATATGTTTTCGAGAGGAACATCAACCTATCCCTCGGGAAAAACTTGATATCATTACTTAGTGTCACTGTTGGATTCAAGGTATATACATATATATATATACACATACGACAAATAAAAAAAACTGTAGAATTTTAATGTATAATTTGAATCAAAATAATGCAGAACTATGGTCCAATGTTTGATCTGGTTGGAGCTGGAATTACATCACCAATTGAGCTAGTTTTGAACAAAAATGTTGTCAAGGATTTGTCTTCAAATAAATGGACATATAAAGTTGGTTTGAATGGGATTTCGAACAAGTTTTTTGACATAGATTGTGCTTCAAAATCATCATCCAAATGGGTTTCCGACCCTATTCGATTTACGTGAACTTCACTTGGTACAAGGTAGTTAAAAGCAATACATTTACTTATAAATGTTACATATAATGTTTGATTTTATTAATATTTATGTTTGGTTTTTTTTTTAAATTGTAGACAACATTCAAAGCTCCGTTGGGGAATAAACCAGTTGTTGTGGATTTACTAGGTTTAGGAAAGGGCATGGCTTGGGTGAATGGTCATAGCCTTGGTAGATATTGGCCATCTTATATAGCTGATAAGCAGCTTTGTAAGACAGAGACTTGTGATTATCGTGGTAGATACAGTGATAGTAAATGTGTCTCTAAGTGCGGTGAACCTACCCAAAGATGGTAATATTAAGTTTTTTACATATGTTAATATATATTTTTATATTGTTAGTATTTTTTTCATTATTCTAATTTTGTTGTTTTATAGGTACCATGTTCCTCGATCATTTCTTAAAGACAGTGAGAACACTTTGGTATTGTTTGAGGAATTTGGTGGTAATCCTTCCGGTGTACAATTCCAAACCGTTGAAATCGGATCGGTTTGCATAAATACTCACGAAGGAAAAGAAGTGGAATTATCATGCCAAGATCGACCAATTTCAAAGATTAAGTTTGCTAGTTTTGGTAGTCCACAAGGTGTGTGCGGATCTTTTGACAAAAGTGAATTTGACTCGGAAGTGGATGCTTTATCAATTCTTGAAAGGGTAAGTTATTTTCATATTATTTTTTTAATATCTTGAAATATTTTTTTTCTAATGATATATATTTTGGAAATTTTAACAGGAATGTCTGGGTAAAGAATCGTGCTCCTTCAAAATTACTGAAGAAAAATTCGGAAGACCTTCTTGTGAAGTCAAAAAATTAGCCGTGGAAGCCGTTTGTGAAGATTTTACTCTTTAAATTCTTTTTTTTTATTTAGATTTTTCAATAATTCTAGGTCTTTTTAGTTTTATATTTTAATTGTTTAGTTAAGTTTTTCTTTTTGATTATTTTAGGAAATCATCTTAGGTTTTGTAATTATATCAATATAATAAAAGTATATATATATTTTATTTATTATTTGCTTTCATGATAATATTCTCTGTAACACCCCTTACCCGAGACCGTCACCGGAATCGTGTACGAGATGTCATCCAATTTAACTTACCAATTCGGAGCATAAAAATTTGCTTTTAAAATTAAATTCACTGTTCACAACAAAACTGTCCACCTGCGTGACTGTCACTAATTTAATTATAACTCGAGTTAAGAGACTCAAAATTTAAATCCGTAAATTTTCCTGAAACTAGACTCGTATTCCTACTTACCATAAAATTTTCAGAATTTTTGACTTAGCCAATTAGTACAGTTTATTCATTAAAGTATCCCCTGTTTCACAGCTAGACAGGTCTGACCTCTTGGCACTAAAAATAAATTATCTCATTGCACAGAATTCATATAAGGTTATCGTTTGTTTCTTTTGAAAATGGACTCACTAATAAATCTATACATATAAATTATGACCCATAATTCTTTCTGTAAAATTTATAATGATTTTCCAAAGTCAGAACAGGGGACTTCAAAAACCATTCTGACCCTGTCTCACTAAAATTCAAATATCTCAAAATACAGAATTCCTTTGCCTACACTATTTCTTTCATATAAAAATAGACTTGATAAGATTTAATTCTATATATCAGTCACTCTCTAATTCCATTCCTACTATTTATGGTGATTTTTCACATTCACATCACTGCTGCTGTCAAAGAAACTTCTTCTTTGTATTAGCTACCATTTACACATACATAATACCAAAACATAATCTTTACTAACCATTTCAATAGCTAATCTTAGCCATATCATATGAACATGCTCAAAATGATTAAGACTCTATACATGCCATAGTTTAAACATTTTGAAAAGCAAATAATACCGAGATGATTATGATACGATCCCTAATTCGATCAAGTTCAAATCACTATAAAATAAATGAAAGAAAGAAAGGTGTAAGTTATAAATAGCTTAGTAAGTTACATGTAAATAATAATTACTCATTTAATAATTAACACTTTTAACATATAACTAATCAAAACATTTCTTAGCAATTTCAATCACTTACACATGCACAATCTTACCAATTCACTTTCATATACATTTTCACACTTAACATCTATCACATATGCTCATTGTTTCAATTGTACCTGCATACACACTTCATTTCATATTCACTTTAACTCATTATTAATCCCGTTGAACACTCGGAATATACACAGCTACGTAGAGATTTAGCACATAAGTGCAACACTGATATGTAGCCGAACCTACCACTGTTATGTTGTCGAAGCTACCACTGAAATGTAGCCGGTTACCATCGTTATGTAGCCGGTTACCATCAAACGTAGCAAAGCTACCACCGATCAATAACACCGAAATGTCCACGGCCTGCTCACACAAGTCGTCAGTGTCTCGCAACACATGCTAGATCACCCAGCACCCGGGACTCACTGTAACACTGATCTCTAGTGACATGTCACTTGTATCCACTTCTATTCCTAAGTTCAACCGGGAATTTACACTTAACACTTTATTTTAAACACTTTATCACTTGAATAATTCACGAACAATTTTCCTTCCACATTCAATATTGATTCACATATCAAATAAAATTCACAATTTATAAAATATATTACTATTATTTACACATAACTTACCTCGGATGCAAAACGACTATTTTTGTAATTTAGTCGATAACTTTCTCTTTTCCCCGATCACTTCCACTATTTCTTCTTTCTTGATAATTGAGCTTAGAAAAATCAAAAACCCTAACTATTGAAGCATGAAAGTTTCGGCAGCAAGCTCTTCAATTTTGAAGAAGATGGACACTTATTTTCACTTTATTTTGTCTTTTTCTCAATTTGGACAAAAATGCCCTTGACCCATTACTTAGATATTTTTCTAGAATTACCCTTTTGTGTCCATAACACTAATTTATGGTCTAATTGCCACATAAACACTTCCAATTTCATGCAATAATTCAATTAAGTCATTTAATCACTAATTAGACACACTTTGCATTTTTCTCGATTTAGTCCTAAAAATTCAATTAGGCACTAAATCATTAAAATTTTCTATCCATATTTTCACACAATATTTCAATCAATCAGTAACTAATAAAAATTTATAAAATAAAACTATTTCACTTCGAATTTGTGGTTACGAAACCACTATTCCGATTAGGCCCTATTTCGGGCTATCACATTCTCTTATAGATTTAATATACAAACTAAATCTAAAAACTCTAGAAAGGCCAAATGAAATTAATTTTGTCTAAATTATAAGCCAAACTTTTGGTCATTGACAACAATGAACAAAGACATTTATTTGCTTTTAGGTTGCAAAAGTTGTCATTAATAGACTGCTGACATGCTATCAAATTCTAGAGGTTCAATTCTTATGATTTTTCTTGTTCTTTATTAGGCTGTCAAGACGAGAGAAACATTTGTCACTGTATGCAAAAACGATAGACAAATCAAAGAGTGTTATGTCCATCCATCCATCCGTACTTTCGGCATAGGTAATTTTCACTTGTTAGGGTCTCCTTTCGATTTCCTTTTGAAGTTCACTGAATTTAGTTCTCGTTATTGTTGACCGACGCAAGCTTGTTCGATTAGTTCTTTACACCATAATTGTTAGTTAACCTGTTGTGTGGGAAATGAGAATGTTTCAGGTTCATTCTGTAATCATTATTTCCTGCATGCTTGCCATGATTGGCTGGGGAGATTACGGTGTTGCTTTTGATTTAGGCTTGTATTGTCATTTTACATTTGAATTAACTCAAGCCAAATAATTATTTCGATTTCCCAAATTCTACGAGCAAAAGTCTAAACGATAGGCTAAATCCTTAAATTGCAAGGATATACAAAAGTTTACGCCATATTTCATTAATCTTACAAATTATTTTTTCTATTCTTTCAGATTCTATCGAGGTTCAGATGAATAAATTATTTAGCAAAGGTGTATCTACTGTTCTCGCAAACAGCACCATTGATGCATTTGATGATCATGAAGGAATAGAGATACGTTCGTCTCCTCCCCCCGTATTTGTTTCATTCATATATGACATCCTATTTACCTCACATCTTCCTTTCTACGCTTTTAATTACCTGAATATCACTGATATATATAATGATGGTTATTATGTATGCCTAATTGCTTCGACTCGTTACTTTCTTGCAACAGCCATTCCAATTTAGGTCATCTTGACAGCGTAAGACAATACTAGTCAACTGATTTTAACGATATAGCTTCCTTTGTGGGCGTGTCATGCGTTAAATGTTTATTATCTTCCATCGGGTTGTTTATATTGCAAGGGTTTGACATCATCATTGCTCATTGCAATACTAACTGCCGCTTTTCATCGATATATAATGTATATATTTTTTATCTGTATACGTGAATGATTTGCCCATGGAAATTCTTCATAATTTCCTATTTTCTCTAATAGGTGTTAGCAAAACGACAGCTTGATCTACTAACAGCTCAGACTTGGTTTTCAGAACATAAACGGCTGGAGGAGAAGGCTTGTTTCTAAATATTCTAGCATTTTTTTCATCCAAAACCGGTGGGGCAATGCTTTTGGATCGCAACTATTACTTTGATTCGAGTACTAGAAATGTGAATAGTTATTACAAATAATATTATAGCTGCTGCGCAGCGATTACTCTTTACCAATTGCTCAGTGGCCAGACTGAGTCATTGGCGTTTTGATCTCTGCATTTCTTAGTAGTAAACAACTGATGCTAATGCTATTGATTTTGTTGTTGGCAAGTTGCAAAGTAGAGCATGTTAGAGTAACTAATAAGACAGTTAGGCAGTTTGTTAGTTAACTATCGGTTAGCTATTAGCATGTAACACCCTTAACCCGTAACTGTCGCCGGATTAGGGTTACGAGGCATTAGTGAATAAGACACAATTCAACACAAACATTTATCACCTTTCATGCACCAATGAATAACTATACATTTGTAACATTACTAAACTCAGATGTTCACGAATAATTTATACTAGATTTGAAAAATATAAATCATAAAACCAATTCACCTTAAATTTAATCAAACTAACTAAACATATGTTACTTATTATAAAATATCATAACAAATTACATATACATTAAAATTCCATTAGCCGAAACTTATGACTAAATAGTAAAGCATTTGGACACTTAAATAAACATCAATCATATATATGTCACTTTCATATACTCAACTTACAACAATACCCGCTTATGCATGTTTAAACCACAACTAACCATATCACTTCATAACATTAACTAATACCAATATAATTTATTCATTCCTTAGAGTATTTGGTTGCTTATGATTTTTGAACCTTCGACCATACAATACTTTAAAACTACAGTATAGGTCAACTCCATACAATATAGGTCAACTTCATTCACGTTTTTGGGGGTATTCACCATGTCATAAAGGGTACCGTTGTCAGGCTGCTGATGGAAGGGTCTATATTTCCCGTCATGTTACATTTCATGAAAATGAATTTCTATTTAAAACTCTCTGCCCCAAGTCTGCAGCTTCGATACCTTCTATTTCGCAGTCTAGTTCTAAGCTTCTTATTATGACACCAGTTCATACATTTCGTGGTACTCAGAGTTAATGTTCCAATGGTTACTCGTGTTAATTCCATGAATGAGGTTTCTGTGCTCAGTGTTGATACTCTAATACAGTCCCCTTGTGTAAGTTTCAGCTCTAGAAGGTCTAGTTCTGATAGGCCACATGTGTCTTCTCCATCACCTGCTATCCCAGTTAATTCTCATGCAATTGTTACACGTAGCAAGGCTGGTATTTTTAAATCGAAGGCCTACCTAAGCAATGTAGCTTATTTATTGAATGATACTCTGCTGACATCCATGAAGCAATGCAAGATGAGTGTTGGCAAGCATCGATACATAATGAGTTACAGGTTCTTCTTCAAAATAAAACATAGGCTATTTGTCCTCTGCCTGCTAATAGGAAGGTCATTGGATGCAAGTGGCTGTTTAAAGTGAAAAAGAGGGCTGATGAGACTGTGGAGAGGTATAAGGCACGATTGGTGGCTAAAGGTTTTTCTCAACATGCTGGATTTGATTTTCGCGACACGTTTAGTCCAGTAGTTAAGGCAACAACTATACGGGCTGTTCTAGCTATTGTAGTCATAAAAAGGCTGGTCATTAAGGCAAGTTGATGTGAATAATGTCTTTCTCAATGGGGATCTAACAGAAGAGATTTATATGGATCAACCACCTGGGTTTGAAGTTGAAGGTGACAATGGCCAAAAACTTGTTTGTCGACTGACCATGGCATTGTATGGTCTGAGGCAAGCTCCTCGTGCATGGTTTCAGATGCTAAAACAGTATCCAGTGGATCAACTTGGTTTTCGTACATCGAAAGCTGATCCTTCATTATTTATTCGAGCCTTCGATGGACAACTCTTGCGGCTTATGACTTATGTGGACGACATAGTAGTCATAGGCAGCTCCATTACAGATATAAACAAAGTGATAAGTCAGTTTCATAATAAGTTTGCTCTTAAAGACATGGGTAGGCTCAATTTTTTCTTGGGCATTGAAGTGCAACATACACCTCAGGGTCTGTTCCTTAATCAGAAGAAATATGTCTCGGAAATACTTCATAAAACAAGCATGGTAAGAGCTGTACCCACGCCTACACCCATGGTGAGCACTCCCAAACTAGTTTCTTCAGATGGTAGTCCATCATTTGTCGATGGTCACTTGTATCGAGTACAGTTGGCATGTTTCAAGATTTGTGTATTACACGTCCTGACTTAGCGTTTTGCATGAACAAACTAAGTCAGTATATGAACTTACCTAGTGATATCCATTGAAAGGCAGTTAAGCGTGTATTGAGGTACCTTATAGGGACTATGGATCATGGTTTGTTCCTCTCAAAAGGTCAGTTTAAGTTAGTGTGGTACTCTGATGTTGACTGGGTTGCCTCTGTTGAAGATCGACGTTCTACCACAAGATATATGGTTTACCTAGGACCAAACTCGATTGTATGGTGCTCCAAGAAACAAGCAGAGTATCCGTGTCCTCATCCGTCAATATCGCATCTTAGCTAATTGTGTATCCGAGTTGGTATGGGTTAAGCAAATTGTTAGATAAAATTGGCATTTCATTTTGTCGATACCGTAGTATGGTGCGACAATCCTCTACAAATCACCATGACCGCAAATCTAACTCATCATACTCGAAAGAAACATGTGGAGATTGATCATCACTTTGTGCTTGAAAAAGTACTTGATGGTGTCTTGCAGTCGGCTTTTGTTCCATTCACAAGACAAATTGTTGATGTTCTTACCAAGCCTATACCACTAAAACAGTTTGCTACATTCATACAAGAATTGCAAGTTTGTTTCAGTAATGACGATATTCAAGTTTTAAACGTTGAAGCAAAACCGGGAGAATATTAGAGTAACTAATAAGACAGTTAGGCAGTTAGTTAGTTAATTATCGGTTAGCTATTAGCATGTGTTAGTTAAGTCAGATTATACTTAGTTAAGTCTGCTACTATAAATATACAAACAACGATTGTACTAAATGATAGTTTTGATTCAATGAATATTTTCACAAGCATTGTATCTTAACAGAGCATACTGACTTGCAACATCTCCCGAATGATCCTTCTCCAGATATAAAATGCTCTTCTGGAGCTTAGAAGGTATGCTTTTACCTCGTATATATCACTATATTTTCTAAACAGAGTATGCCATGATTTCTTCCTTTATTTCCACATTTTCGCTACAAACATTACTAAGTCTGCCTTCTCATTCCCTGTTAATGTTTTGGCATAACAGAAGAAAGGCGATCCACACAAAATCCTGGATTCTGAACCGCTCGAAATGATCCTGCTTCAAAGACTTTCAGTTGCCTTCGTTGATCTGATTGCTACTGCCGAAAACATCCCTCCTGGATCTCAGGAACCATAATTTCCGGAAGTTGACGAGTACACTTGGAATGCTTTTTCTAAAAGAGACCGAACTCGCCACAACAATATCTAACACTAGTACCCGAATTCAAGTATTTTGCATTTTTCCATAGAGGTTATTACTTAAAATCCAACCATGGCCAGAAAAAATAAGGGTAATAAAATGGAGAAATATATAAAAACCTTGAGACAATATACTCTAATTTCGGATATAAATAATTTCCCAAAAAATTTTATAAGGTCTAAAATTAGGACCAAAATAATAAAAAAATTAAATTTACCATCAAACAATAAAATATTAAACAGAATCAAGGGAGTGAAATCTGCCGACTTTATCTTATATATATATATAAAAGACTCTGCCGACTTTTTTATTTATTATATACTTTATATACAGTCCAAATGCCACGTGGAGTGAGTCAGCAGATTTTCACTGGCCCACCTGTCTCTCTGTGTTGGGGAGGTTTAATATCCACTGCTTCGCGGAACCATCGTAAATCCTTCGCTTAGCCAAATGGATGCCGCCACGTTTTGATCGGAAAGTTCATCTTCCTCACCATCTTCATTTTCCTACGCAACCTAAACATTTTATCCAATCGCAGTCGCAGTTGCAATATATATAAAGAAAAAACTAATTAATTAACTAACTATAAAAATGAACTCGAAAATAGTAAGCCGAAAAAAGAAAAAAAAAATTCGGTGCTGCTCACGCCACTGCAAGAGTCCATTTATCGAAGTAATCCCAGCTTTTGCATAAAGAAGAGAATAAAAAAAGAAAGAAAGAAAGAAAGGGTTTTTCGTTTTCGTTGTGTTTTCTTTAATGGCGGAGGATTTTGCAAAGGCGGTGGAGGACGGTCTGAAGTTAGCGAAACGGGTATACTTAGGAAAAGACAGTAGAACGGTGGCGCGTCGTATGGCACCACCGTTAATGGAGAGGTCAACGAATTGGTACTTACCTTCAGCTCCGATGGTTTACGCTGTTATATCCGACCCGAGAATGGTTGACAACCCGGATATGCCGAGTTACCAGCCTTACGTGCATGGAATGTATGACCCACCGGCTTTGATTCCTCTTCAGATGATGGGTGTTAATTTAAACGTGGATTGTTATGTGGATACCGCTATTATTGTAGTTGCAGGTACGTGGAGGATTCATTGCGTTATGGGTAGCCGTTCTTGTGATTGTCTTATTGCTGTCCCTATGGGTAACCAGGTTAGTTCCCTCCACTTATTAATGGAAAAATGGACAAGTTTTGATCTCTTTTTTGTGTTTTTCTTGGCTTACAGTTCTGTTTCTTTCTTTTTTCAGCTCATGAAGCTCTATTTTCCGTTTGATTATGAAAATTTTGTTCATTTCATTTTGTTGACTTAAAAATGGAATCTTTATCCTACAAAAGAGAAATATTATTGAATTCACTGTTTGGGTTAACTTGATTTTAGTGTTTGGAATTGTGTTTATTTAATGTTATCAAGTAAATAATATATTATATTTGGCTAACAGGGTTCAATTCTAGGTGTTGAAGTTGATCTTCCTACAAAATCTTATGTTACTGAACTGATTGGAGAACAAGAAAGTAAGGGTATTGGAAAGATAGCAAGACCAGAAGATGGAGGATTTTTGAAGCCTCATATATTTACTTTAACGATACCGCAGGTGATACCGATGCTTCCAAGTTGTAACGAATTAACTCCCTGTTGTTTTGTTTCTGATGAATGTTTTTTTTGTTTTTGTTTTATATTCTCAGATCGATGGTGGTACTAATATTTCGATTAAGATTCGTTGGTCTCAGATGTTGTCGTATAACGCGGGCCGGTTTTCGTTGACTGTACCGTTTTGTTTTCCGGAGTATGTTACCCCTGCTATAAAGAAAATTTCGAAGAAGGAAAAGATAGAATTGAATGTGAACTCTAGTGTAGCGAATGGAATCTTGTGCAAGGCAACTAGTCATCCTTTGAAGGTTGCATATTTTGATTTTGAATCATTGTGCTCGTGTTTTTTATTTTTTGGCTTATGATGCAATATATGATTTGCTTCGTATTTCGCAGGAAATAAGACGCCATGAAGGGAAGTTCAGTTTCTTATATGAAGCTGAAATTTTCAAATGGTCGAATACTGACTTCCGCTTCTCTTATAGTGTAAGAATCAGCAGCTATGACCATCTCCTGATATTTTCATGAGGAATATCTCAACTTGTTATCATCGAGATATTGATAATCATATCTTGTCTACTTCTTTTAATAGGTTTCTTCCGGTAACATATTTGGAGGCATACTTTTGCAGTCTTTATATGATTACGACCAAAGTGATATGTTCTGTATTTATCTTTTCCCTGGAAGTGAGCAGAATAGGAAGGTGGGTGTAGCATGTGTTTGACCTGCTCGGTTATTCTTTTCGGTATATAATCCTTATCCTTTTTCAAATTTGATAGGTGTTCAAAAAGGAAGTCGTATTTGTTGTTGATATAAGTGAAAGCATGCAAGGGAGACCACTCGAGAGTACCAAGAGTGCAATATCTGCAGCCCTTTCTAAGCTCAGTCCAGAAGATTCGTTTAACATTATAGCTTTTAGTAATGAGGCTTTTCAATTTTCAACATCCATGGAGTTGGCTTCGAAGGACGCGATTGAAAGGGCCACTGCTTGGATTAGTATGAAATATACCGTGGGGGGCAGTACAAATTTGTTTATTCCACTGGAAAAGGTTAGTAACCGCCTTTGTTTTTTCGTTTAACTTCTCGTGTTTTCGGAAATGGTTGGAGAAATTAGAATCTGGTTAGTATTCCTTTCTCACGATCAATAGCGTGTTATTTATTTCTGTCAGGCGGCTGACATGCTATCAAACACGCGAGGTTCAATTCCTATGATTTTTCTTGTTACTGATGGGTCTGTCGAAGATGAGAGAAACATTTGTCACTGGATGCAAAAGCGTTTGACAAATCAAGGAGTGTTATGTCCATCCATCCATACTTTCGGCATAGGTAGTTTTCACGTGTTAGGGTCTCCTTTCGATTTCCTTTAAGTTCACTGAATTTAGTTCTCATTGTTGTTGACCGACGCCAGCTTGTTCAGTTAGTTCTTTGCACCGTACTTGTTAGTTAACTTGTTGCGTGGGAAATGGGAATGTTTCAGGTTCATTCTGTAATCATTATTTCCTGCGCATGCTTGCCGTGATTGGCCGGGGGGAATATGGTGCTGCTTTCGATTTAGGTCTGTATGCACTTTGACATTTTACATTTGAACTTCAAGCCAAGCAAATATTTGGAATTCCTAAATTCTACGAGCATAAGTCTGAACCATAGGCTAAATCCTTAAATTGTAAGGATAATGTCATATTTCATTAATCTTACTAATTATTTTTTCTGTTCTTTCAGATTCTATTGAGGTTCAGATGAATAAATTATTTAGCAAAGGTTTATCTACTGTTCTCGCAAACATCACCATTGATGCATTTGATGATTGTGAAGAAATAGAGGTATGTTCGTCCCCCCCTGTATCAGTTTCATTCATATATGGCATCCTATTTACCTCATATCTGCCTTTCTATGTTTTATTTACCTGAATATCACTGATGTACATCATGATGGTTATTATGTATGCCTAATTGCTCGGACTCGTTGCTTTTTTGCAACAGCCATTCCAATTTAGGTTCTCTTCTAATTTGGGTTTCTTTACAATGTCCGCGACAGGTGTACTCTTCACGGGTTCCTGACCTTTCACTTGAAAGTCCATTGACCATATAATGGAGGTACCAGGGCAGTTTTCCGACAACCTTAAAGTTGAAGGTATATTAGGTGATTTGAGTAGCTTTACAATGGACTTGAAGATACGGAGGGCTAAGGATATACCTCTTGACAGCGTAAGACACATACTAGTCAGCTGGTTTTATCAATATAGTTTCCTTTGTGGGTGTGTCATGCGTTAAAGACCCTTTAATGTTTATTATCTTCCACTGGGTTGTTTGTAGTGCTAGGGTTTGACATCATCATTGCTTATTGCAATACTAACTTGCCGCTTTTCATCGATGGTTTATATATGTTTTACCTGTATACGTGAATGACTTGCGCATGGAAGTACTTCATAATTTCCTGTTTTCTCTAACAGGTGTTAGCAAGACGGCAGATTGATCTACTAACAGCTCAGGCTTGGTTTTCAGAAAATAAACGGCTCGAGGAGAAGGTTTGTTTCTAAATATTCTAGCATTTTTTTTCATCCAAAATCTGTGGGAGAATGCTTTTGGATTGCAACTACTATGATTCGAGTAGTAGCAATGTGAAAAGTTGTTATGGATAATATTATAGCCCGGGGAATAGATTCGTGACTGTGCCGTATCATTTACCAGCGATGTGAAAAGTTATTATGGAAATACCCTTTACTAATTGCTCAGTGGCCACTTAAACTAGACTGCGTGATTGGGAATGTGTTCGATTTGTTTCACTCGTTTGGATCGCCGCATTTCTTAGTAGTAAAAAAACTGTTGCTAATGCTAATGATTTTGTTGTTGGCAGGTTGCAAAGTTGAGCATACAAAGTTGCAACATCTCCGAGTATACCCGAATGACCCTTCTCGAGAAAAATATAATGAAACATTTTGGAGCTTGGAAGGTATGCTTTTGCCTCGTATAATACGACACCCTGGTATATATCACTATAGTTTCTAAACAGAGTATGGTTTCTTCGTTTATTTTCATATTTTCTCTACAAACATTGCTAAGGCTGCTTTCTCATTCCCTGTTAATGTTTTTGGCATGCCAGAAGAAAGGTGATCCACAGAAAATCGTGGAATCTGAACCGCCCGAAATGATACTGCTTCAAAGACTTTCAGTTGGCTTCGGTGACCCGATTGCAACTGCCGAAAACATTCGTCCTGGATCTCAAGAACCAGAATTGCCCGAAGTTGCCAAGATATTTATTAAGACAACCTCGAATTACTTCGGTGGGATATGTAATCGATGCTGTTGCATGGGCTGCATCCGGTGTTGTTCGAAGATGAATAATCAATGTGCCACCACGTTAACACAGCTATGCACCGCCCTGGCATGCATCGGCTGCCTTCATTGTTGCTCAGAATCATGTTGTCCTAACCAAGACGATTGATAAACACATTACGAGAATTAGTTGGAGTTTTGTTTGAATCTGGTTGCTCGATTTTATAGTTCATACAACATCGTCCACAACCTGTTTGTATATACAAAATTTGTTTTAAAATGATTTGTCAAAAAAATTAGTATACGTTTATCCTACTTCACACAAAATATAATGACACTTAATTTTTTTATTTAAATTTTAAATTGAATTATCATGACAAAAGAAACCTTAATTTAATATAGAGATACAAAATCTCAATTAATTATAATTAAAAATATTTAATTAATGTTGTTCAAGTTTCAACACTCATATTACTAAATCGAACCTCTTGATTTCTCTAATTATATAAATCTAATTAAATATGTTTTGAAAATCTAGTCTTTGATATGAACTCAATTACTCCCCTTATAAATTCATTATCATACTCTTCTGATTTTTCACTCCTAACACTTTTTCTTTTGCTTTACTCGATAAGAAAAAGAATGAATATATTCAATCTTTTATTTACTGCTTTTATTTTTTCTTTCATCCTATTTCATTCGAATGCGCTTAATGTCACTCATGATTCAAGATCCATCATAATTGATGGAAATCATAGAATTGTCCTTTCGGGTTCGATTCATTATCCCAGAAGTACTGCTCAGGTAATATTTTACAATTGAATTATTCGGGATTTTTTTTTATAATTTGATTTTTTATAATTTTTTATTATTAGATGTGGCCGGATCTTATAAGAAAAGCCAAAGAAGGTGGATTGGATGCGGTTGAAACATATGTTTTTTGGAATGCACATGAGCCAACTCGTCGTCAGTATGATTTTAGTGGAAATCTCGATCTTATTCGATTTCTTAAAACGATTCAAGACCAAGGTTTATATGCAATTCTTCGACTTGGACCTTATACCTGTGCTGAGTGGAATTATGGGTAAATTAATTTATCTTCAAATTTTAACTAACTATGATATTTAATAAATTATCTAACTAGTTTTTAATTTTTTATTAGAGGCTTTCCTGTATGGTTGCATAACATGCCTGGAGTTTCTCTTCGTACTAAAAACGATGTCTTTATGGTAATTCTTTTGATTTTCAAGTGACTTTTTTAAAAATAAAATTTCTATTCTATTTTTGTTTACTTTTATATATAAATAATGTGTTTAATTTTTGTTATTTTTAGAATGAAATGAAAACTTTACAACATTGATAGTTGATATGGTGAAAAAGAGAAACTATTTGCATCTCAAGGAGGAAATATCATTCTAGCTCAGGTATATATGATAATTTTTTATGTTTTATGTTTTATTATTTTTATTATGTATTTAAATAATATCAAAATTAAATGTATATATATAGGTTGAGAATGAATATGGAAATGTTATGGAACCATATGGAGATGAGGGGAAATCATATATTAATTGGTGTGCCCAAATGGCTGATTCTCTTGATATTGGTGTCCCGTGGATCATGTGTCAACAAGCTGCTCCACCAAAGCCTATGGTATTGTATTTTATTTACTTTTTACTATATTATTTTATTTAGAAATTCTTTTTTTTTTGTGATAACGGTTGAATTTTGATTTCGATTTGTTTAATTATAATTGTAGCTGGAGACATGCAATGGTTGGTATTGTGATGAATACAAACCAAAAGACCCTAATACCCCTAAATTGTGGACTGAAAATTGGACTGGATGGTGACTTTTCTTTTCTTCTTAAAATTGTTCTTAATTTAACTTTAATTATAAACTTTATATTAAATTTTATTTTATTTAACTTTAGGTTTAAGAGTTGGGGTGGTGCGACCCATTTAGAACAAATGAAGATCTTGCTTACTCTGTTGCTCGATTTTTCCAAAAGGGTGGTACACTACAAAATTATTACATGGCAAGTGATTTTTTTTTTGAATTAAATTCTTAAAATTAATAATTTAATTTTATCAATTAACCCCTTTGTTTTTCCAATTTTTTTAGTATCATGGTGGTACCAATTTTGGTAGAACTTCTGGTGGCCCATATATTACCACTACATATGATTATAATGCACCTCTCGATGAATATGGTAATTTCATGCCTTTGAATATATATGTATAAGTTATAATTATTCTAATTAATTATTAATTTTTATTAGGAATTTTGAATCAACCAAAATGGGGACATTTGAAGCAGCTTCATGATGTTCTACATTCCATTGAGTATATTCTTACAAATGGAGACGTTAAAATGAAAAACTCAAAGAATTTAGTCATGGTAATAAAATGAATATATATAAAATTTATTTGATAAAATAATAAATATTTATCATTTTATTCTAATTATTATTCTTAATTATTATATGATTTAGGCTACTATTTATGAAACAAAGGAGAAATCAAGTTGTTTTTTGAGCAATACAAATACCAAAATAGATGCAAATGTCAACTTCGGAGGCATTAATTACTTTGTTCCAGCATGGTCTATTAGTATCCTTCCAGATTGTAGGGAGGAAGCATATAATACCGCTAAGGTAAATCCTATTTTTGTGTTTTGGGTTATTATAATTATAATAAATATGTTACGATTATTAACGGGTTTATATTTAAAAAAAAAATTAGGTTTCTGCTCAAACTTCATTGATGGTTAAGAAATTGAACAAAGCTGAAGATGAACCGAGTTCTTTGAAATGGATGTGGCGACCCGAGTTGATCGAATCTACTTCTGTTCAAGGAAGGGGAGATGTTTCCGTTAACAAGATTGTTGATCAAAAGGATATGGCAAATGATGCTAGTGATTATTTGTGGTATATGACAAGGTAAATTATTTAACACAACTATATTCAATTCATTTAATGTAAATTATATATTTTTTGATTAATTAATTAATTTATTTTTTGGACAGTATTAATGTTGCAAAAGATGATCCCATGTTGAATGGAACAGTGACACTTCGTGTCAATGATACTGGTCATGTTCTTCATGCTTTTTTCAATGGAGAATATATCGGTAATTATGAACTATGTTTTATATATATTATATTGAATTCAAAATATATTTATTTGAGTATATATGTATTTGTTTTCGTAGGTTCTCAATGGTCAAAATATGGTAACAACAACGTGACATATGTTTTCGAGAGGAACATCAACCTATCCCTCGGGAAAAACTTGATATCATTACTTAGTGTCACTGTTGGATTCAAGGTATATACATATATATATATACACATACGACAAATAAAAAAACTGTAGAATTTTAATGTATAATTTGAATCAAAATAATGCAGAACTATGGTCCAATGTTTGATCTGGTTGGAGCTGGAATTACATCACCAATTGAGCTAGTTTTGAACAAAAATGTTGTCAAGGATTTGTCTTCAAATAAATGGACATATAAAGTTGGTTTGAATGGGATTTCGAACAAGTTTTTTGACATAGATTGTGCTTCAAAATCATCATCCAAATGGGTTTCCGACCCTATTCCGATTTACAGGAACTTCACTTGGTACAAGGTAGTTAAAAGCAATACATTTACTTATAAATGTTACATATAATGTTTGATTTTATTAATATTTATGTTTGGTTTTTTTTTTAAATTGTAGACAACATTCAAAGCTCCGTTGGGGAATAAACCAGTTGTTGTGGATTTACTAGGTTTAGGAAAGGGCATGGCTTGGGTGAATGGTCATAGCCTTGGTAGATATTGGCCATCTTATATAGCTGATAAGCAGCTTTGTAAGACAGAGACTTGTGATTATCGTGGTAGATACAGTGATAGTAAATGTGTCTCTAAGTGCGGTGAACCTACCCAAAGATGGTAATATTAAGTTTTTTACATATGTTAATATATATTTTTATATTGTTAGTATTTTTTTCATTATTCTAATTTTGTTGTTTTATAGGTACCATGTTCCTCGATCATTTCTTAAAGACAGTGAGAACACTTTGGTATTGTTTGAGGAATTTGGTGGTAATCCTTCCGGTGTACAATTCCAAACCGTTGAAATCGGATCGGTTTGCATAAATACTCACGAAGGAAAAGAAGTGGAATTATCATGCCAAGATCGACCAATTTCAAAGATTAAGTTTGCTAGTTTTGGTAGTCCACAAGGTGTGTGCGGATCTTTTGACAAAAGTGAATTTGACTCGGAAGTGGATGCTTTATCAATTCTTGAAAGGGTAAGTTATTTTCATATTATTTTTTTAATATCTTGAAATATTTTTTTTCTAATGATATATATTTTGGAAATTTTAACAGGAATGTCTGGGTAAAGAATCGTGCTCCTTCAAAATTATCAAGAAAATTCGAAGACCTTCTTGTGAAGTCAAAAATTAGCCGTGGAAGCCGTTTGTGAAGATTTTACTCTTTAAATTCTTTTTTTTATTTAGATTTTTCAATAATTTTAGGTCTTTTTAGTTTTATTTTTTAATTGTTTAGTTAAGTTTTTCTTTTTGATTATTTTAGGAAATCATCTTAGGTTTTGTAATTATATCAATATAATAAAAGTATATATATATTTTATTTATTATTTGCTTTCATGATAATATTCTCTTATAGATTTAATATACAAACTAAATCTAAAAACTCTAGAAAGGCCAAATGAAATTAATTTTGTCTAAATTATAAGCCAAACTTTTGGTCATTGACAACAATGAACAAAGACATTTATTTGCTTTTAGGTTGTAAAAGTTGTCATTAATAGACTGCTGACATGCTATCAAATTCTAGAGGTTCAATTCTTATGATTTTTCTTGTTACTGTTGGGCCTGTCGAAGACGAGAGAAACATTTGTCACTGTATGCAAAAACGATAGGCAAATCAAAGAGTGTTATGTCCATCCATCCATCCATACTTTCGGCATAGGTAATTTTCACGTGTTAGGGTCTCTTTTCGATTTCCTTTTAAGTTCACTGAATTTAGTTCTCGTTATTGTTGATCGATGCCAGCTTGTTCGGTTAGTTCTTTGCACCATAATTGTTAGTTAACTTGTTGTTTGGGAAATGGGAATGTTTCAGGTTCATTCTGTAATCATTATTTCCTACATGCTTGCCATGATTGGCTGGGGAGAGTACGGTGCTGCTTTTGATTTAGGTTTGTATTGTCATTTTACATTTGAATTACCTCAAGCCAATTAATTATTTCGATTTCTCAAATTCTACGAGCATAAGTCTGAACCATAGGCTAAATCCTTAAATTGCAAGGATATACAAAAGTTTACAAATTATGTTTTCTGTTCTTTCAGATTCTATCGAGGTTCAGATGAATAAATTATTTAGCAAAGGTGTATCTACTGTTCTCGCAAACAGCACCATTGATGCATTTGATGATCATGAAGAAATAGAGGCACGTTCGTCGCCTCCCCCCATATCAGTTTCATTCATATATGGCATCCTATTTACCTCACATCTTCCTTTCTATGCTTTTAATTACCTGAATATCACCGATATATATAATGATGGTTATTATGTATGACTAATTGCTTCGACTCGTTACTTTCTTGCAACAGCCATTCCAATTTAGGTTCTCTTCTGATTTGGGTTTCTTTCACAATGTCCTTGACTCTTCCTGACCTTTCACTTGAAAGTTCATTGACCATATACAGGAGGTACCAAGGCAGTTTTCCCGACAACCTTAGGTATATTAGGTGATTTGAGTAGCTTTACAATGGACTTGAAGATACAGAGGGCTAAGGATATACCTCTTGACAGCGTAAGACACATACTAGTCAGCTGATTTTAAAGATATAGCTTCCTTTGTGGGCGTGTCATGCGTTAAAATGTTTATTATTTTCCACCGGGTTGTTTATATTGCTAGGGTTTGACATCATCATTGCTCATTGCAATACTAACTGCCGCTTTTTATTGATAGTGTATATATTTTTTATCTGTATACGTGAATGATTTGCCCATGGAAATTCTTCATAATTTCCTGTTTTCTCTAACAGGTGTTAGCAAAACGACAGCTTAATCTACTAACAGCTCAGACTTTGTTTTCAGAACATGAACGGCTGGAGGAGAAGGCTCGTTTCTAAATATTCTAGCATTTTTTTTTCATCCAAAACCGGTGGGACAATGCTTTTGGATCGCAACTACTACTTTGATTCGAGTACTAGCAATGTGAATAGTTATTACGAATAATAATATAGCTGCTGCGCAGCGATTACCCTTTACTAATTGCTCAGTGGCCAGACTGAATCACTGGCTTTTTGATCTCTGTATTTCTTATTAGTAAACAACTGATGCTAATGCTATTGATTTTGTTGTTGGCAGGTTGCAAAGATGAGCATACTGACTTGCAACATCTCCCGAATGATCCTTCTCCAGATATAAAATGCTCTTCTGGAGCTTGAAAGGTATGCTTTTGCCTCGTATATATCACTATATTTTCTAAACAGAGTATGCCAGGATTTCTTCCTTTATTTCCATATTTTCGCTACAAACATTGCTAAGGCTGCCTTCTCATTCCCCGTTAATGTTTTGGCATAACAGAAGAAAGGCGATCCACACAAAATCCTGGATTCTAAACCGCTCGAAATGATACTGCTTCAAAGACTTTCAATTGCCTTCGTTGACCTGATTGCTACTGCCGAAAACATCCGTCCTGGGTTTGAAGAACCAAAATTGCCAAAACTCTAATTTTACAGAAAATGGCTCAAATTAATCTTAGAACATCCCTACTTATCCAAAGAAACCTTAATTTAATATAACTAAAACTCTAAATGTTTTAATAATACGAGAATTTTATAGAATGAAATGAAAATTTTTACGACATTGATAATTGATATGGTGAAAAAAGAGGAGGAAATATCATTCTTGCTCAGGTATACATATGATAAAATTGTATGTTTTATTATATATTTAAATAATATCTAAATAAATTTTATGCATATATATATAGGTTAGAGAATAAATATGGGAATGATATGAAACCGTACGGAGATGAGGGGAAATCATATATTAATTAGTGTGCCCAAATGGCTGATTCTCTTGATGTTGATGTCCCGTGGATTATGTGTCAACAAGCTGCTGGTGATATTGTATTTAATTTATTTTTTACTATAATATTTTATTTATTAATACATATTTTTTTGTGATAATTGAATTTTGATTTCATTTTTTTAATTATAATTATAGTTGGAGACATGCTATGATTGGTATTGTAATGAAAATCAAAAGACCCTAATACCAGTTAAACGTGGATTGAAAATTGGACTGGATGGTGAGTTTTTCTTTTTCTTCTTAAAATTATTTTTAATTTAATTTAAATTATAAAATTTATATTAAATTTTATTTTAATTAATTTTAGGTTTAAGAGTCGGGTGGTGCAGACCTCTTAGAACTGCAAAAGATCTTTCTTATTTTGTTACTCGAATTTCCAAAAGGGTGGTACACTACAAAATTATTACATGGTAAATGATTTCTTTTGAAGTTAAATTATTAAAATTAATAATTTAATTTGATTAATTAACCCCTTTGGTTTCTCATTTTTTTTAGTATCATGGTGGTACCAATTTTGGTAGAACTTTTGATGGCCCATATATTACCACTACATATGACTATAATGCACTTCTTTATGAATATGATAATTTCATGCCTTTGAATATATATATATAAATATATATATTATAAATTATAATTATTCTAATTTATTATTAATTTTATTAGGAAATTTGAACTAACCAAAATAAGACATTTAAAGTAGCTTCATGACATTCTACATTCCATTGAGTATATTCTTACAAATGGAGACGCTAAAATGAAAAATTCAATAATTTCGTCATGGTAATAAAATTAATTTATATATGAATTTATTTGACAAAAATAAATATTTATGATTTTATTTTAATTATTGTTCTTAGTTATATATATATATATATGATTTTAGGTTACTATTTATCAAACAAAGGAGAAATCAAGTTGCTTTTTGAGCAATATAAATACCAAAACAGATGTAAATGTCAACTTCGGAGACATTAATTACTTTGTTCCAGCATGGTCTATTAGTATCCTTCCAAATTGTAGGGAGGAAGCATATAATACTGCTAAGGTAAACCCTATTTTCGTGTTTCGAGTTATTATAATTACAATAAATATGATATGATTAGAAATGGGTTTGCATTTTTTTAAAATAAACTAGGTTTCTACTCAAACTTCATTGATAGTTAAGAAATTGAACAAAGCTAAAGATGAACCGAGTTCTTTGAAATGGACATGATGACCCGAATTGACTGAACCGACTTCTGTTCAAAGAAGGGGAGATGTTTCCATTAACAAGATTGTTGATCAAAAGGATATGGCAAATGATGCTAGTGATTATTTGTGGTATATGACAAGGTAAATTATTTAACTCAATTATATTTAATTCATTTAATATAAATTATATATGTATTGATTAATTGATTAAATATTTTTTGACAGTAATGATGTTGCAAAAGATGATCCCATGTTGAATGGAATAGTGACACTTCATGTTTTTTTCAAGGGAGAATATATTGGTAACTATGAACTATATTTTATATATATTATATTGAATTCAAAACATATTTATTTAAATTTATATGTATTTATTTTCGTATGTTCTCAATGGTCAAAATATGGTAACGACAATGTGATATATGTTTTTGAGAGGAACATCAAGCTATCCCCCGAGAAAAACTTGATATCTAGTGTCACCGTTGGATTCAAGGTATATTTATATATACAACAAATAAAAAAACCCTTGAATTTTAACATATAATTTGAATCAAAATAATGCAGAACTATGTGCCAATGTTTGATCTGGTTGGAGCTAGAATTACATCACCAATTGAGCTGGTTTTGAACAAAAATTTCGTCAAAGGTTTGTCTTCAAATAAATGGACATATAAATTTGGTTTGAATGAGACTTTGAACAAGTTTTCCGACACATATTTTGCTTCAAAATCATCATCCAAATGGATTTTTGACCCTATTCCGGTTGACAGGAACTTCACTTGGTACAAGGTAATTAAAACCAATACATTTACTTACTTATTAATGTTTGATTTTATTAATATTGATGTTTGGTTTTTTTGAAATTGTAGACAACATTCAAAGCTGCATTGGGGAATAAACCAATTGTTGTGGATTTACTAGGTTTAGGAAAGGGCATGGCTTAGGTGAACAGTCATAGCCTTGGTAGATATTGGCCGTCTTATATAGCTGATAAGCAACTTTGTAGGATAGAGACTTGTGATTATCGTGGTACATATAGCGATAGTAAATGTGCCTCTAAGTGCGGTGAACCTACCAAAGATGGTAATCCCAATTTTTTTTTACATATGTTAATATACATTTTTATATTATTAGTATTTTTTTTATTATTCTAATTTTGTTGTTTTATAGGTATCATGTTCCTTGATCATTTCTTAAAGACGGTGAGAACACTTTGGTATTGGTTGAGAAATTTGGTGGTAATCCTTCCAGTGTACAATTCCAAACCGTTGAAATCGGATCGGTTTGCATAAATACTCACGAAGGAAAAGAAGTAAAATGATCATGCCAAGATCGACCAATTCCGAAGATTAAGTTTGCTAGTTTTGGTAGTCCACAAAAATGATACATATTTTTTTCTAATAATATATATATTGAAAAATATAACAGGAATGTGTGGGTAAAGAACAGTGCTCCTTCTAAATTATCGAAGACAAATTCGGAAGTCCTTATCGTGAAATCAAAAAAATAGCCGTCGGAATCATTTGTGAAAATTTTACTCTTTTTTTTTTATCTTTTTAATTTTTAATTTTAATTATTTTAGGAAATCATTTGTAATTACATAAATATAATAAAAGCATATGTTGTTTGTCTTCTTGATATACAAAGTAAACCTAAAAAAGTTTAAAAAGGTCAAATGAAATTGATTTTGTTACCCCACAAATTGTCTATATTTTAAGCCAAACTTTTGGTCCCAAGTGTGGAAGCATTGGAGCAGCTTTAGAAACAGTAATCAACAAAGACATTTTTTTGCTCTTAGGTTACAAATGTTGTCATTTAGTATGCTATAATCCAAACTTGTCTTTTATAATGCAACACATTTTCCAAAGATTTATGCACCGGATTTTGTTTTACAACCATAAGATATAACAGCGCCGGATTTTTGTTTTACTTGATTTTTTCTCCAATTTTTCTTTCTTGAAATTTGTTTCATTATTTGTAATGATTTTTTTTTATAGTAATTGAAAATGAGTGATTGTGGAAGGTGAAGATGGAAATGTGTAATGAATTTTTCTTTGACCGTATCAAATACGATTTCCATTTTCAACCAAATCTTTATTTTATTTGATTTTTTTCTATTTTTTTTAAATCTTTGATTGAGTGATTCAAGAAATCTCATTGTCAAGCCGAGAAGATCTCTTGCCTAATACGATATTATTTCTCATAATTCAGTTGTTGAGTTTGATTCCAGTATTATCGTCTCATGATGTTCTAAAATTACTCACTTCTTGTGAGAAGCTAGTGATTGGATAGTATATTGTTGCATCCACAAATGTTACTTCGTCTGTTTTTATTTTAATACAATTTCTTGATTGAAGTAAAAAGAATGATATCTTCTTATGTATAAGATTACGAAGGGTAATGTACGTTATATATAACAATGGGACCGTCGTCTAATTCGATTGTGACAATATTGATGGTTATACTCATTGCTCGAGTAATATTAATAAGTGATTAATTATTTCTTATGATAATATAATTTATTTTTAAAATAAATTTTAATAATTTCAATTAATTAATGATATCAAAATTAACACAAATTCAATTAAAATAATAAGAGAATAAAACAAAACAAAAAAGTTATATTATTATATCAGTGGGTTTTTTGGTTTGGTCGGAGATTGACCTCTCCTACGGATACAGACAAATTAGCTGACGTATGTTCTTATAAGGATATCTAGAAATCCCAGAGAAATGATTCCGAAACTAAAATGCCATCAACCTTATCCTCTTCTTCTTCACCGCCGATATTGCCCACCGATGATCCAATAACAACATCACTTGAAAAATCATCAAATCCAGGGAATATCCCGTAATCCAACCCGTAATTCCCCGAATCCATTGTCAAACCATCCGTAAACGACCCCACCACAGGCGTTTCCCACTCCAACCGTACCGAAGGCGATGGTGACTCCGTTCCACAACTTGACGTCGACTGCTCCGAATGGATAGTCGCCGGAGGCTCCGAGTTAGCAAACCGGGCGGCGAATGCTTGGATTTCAGACGGAGTTAAAGACTTGCCGAAGGCGATATCGGGTGGGTTATGGGGGAAGTTGAATTTAGCAGAAGGTCCACGTAAGCAAAAAACAGCAGCGTCGAAAGCACGCGCCGCTTTCTCGGCCGTGTCGTAAGATCCCAACCAAATCCTTTCACGACTGTTGGGTAGTCTGACTTCGGACACCCATTTCCCCCATTTCCGTTTTCGAGCACCCTTGAATTGTGACTCGTTTCTCTCACCTCTGGGCTTCTCATTTCTGAGTTTCACCATTGTTTTGCTGTGGAGGAAGTTGTAGTAATGGTGGTGAGGAGTATGAAGGGACATTGCGGCTCTGTTATTTATAGTTGCAGTTGTGTTGGGAGGTAGAGGCTGTGTCGGAGTGAGAGTGACAGTCAACGAAGCACCACGTTTATTTTTGGAGGTGAAGCCGCAAAAGTGAAACAACAAAACGGCCAACTCGTGTTGGGTTTTTTGACGAGCTTGTCATGTTGAAGGGTTCCTCCACGTGGTCTTTTCTAGTTCTTGTGACGGTCACTGCTTTCCCAAGTACCATAAATAATACGTGATATTAAAATTTTATAAAAATGTACTTATAAAAATTATACAAACTTGAATTAGACTGGGTTAGTCAATTAGATCGGTTAGACCGAAATAGATAAGGATATCAATTTAGAGAAAGCCATTAGACGAACTATCCTAGGAACTGAACAATTGAACCGATTTTTTAAAATATTTTATATTTTTTAATTTTTTAATTTTTTATTTAATTGAATTGGATAGATCGATCAAACTAGTAAATCGGTAGCTTGATCGGTTCAACCTTAGATCCAGTTCTGAAAACTTTGATTAAAATATTTCATTCTGACATATACTAATAGTTGGATAATAAAATTTTGGTTTAATAAAAATAATTAAAATAAAATAATTAGTTCAATTGTTCGGTTATCAAATCAACTGATCTAATAATTTTTCGCTAACTAGTTCAAGTTTAATGATTTTTTATAAGTTTATATCTATTTTATTTTATTTTTATAAATTTTTATTTATTAAGAATTCTAATACATTTTAAAATTTTAGATGTTTTGAATAAGTTTTATTAATTTTATAATTTTTATATTTTGTAATGTTCATAAATTTTTATAATTTTAATAAGTTTAATTTTATAATTTTTATTCATTTTATGAGAAAATATTAAATTAAATCAAAATTTTCCACTTGTCACCATCTGATTGATCCACCAATTTATTTTAACGGTCAATATGATTAAAAATAAATAAAAATCGACTTAATTGATTATTTTAATCAATGACAATAACTTAATTTATTGCGAATTTAATACAAGAAATCCATCTAGAAAATAAGTAGGATTTTATTTGGAAAATAAAAAATATAAAACAAAGTTTATTTTATTAAAATTAAATATCAATTTAAAAAATTAAGAATCCAACCGAATCACTTATAAAGCATTCACCGAAACCAAAGGCAGATCAGATCCTAGGCCCAATTCCCACCTCCCAAAAATTTGGGATATTTTTATTTTTCCCTTTAACCTTTTAGCAAATTTTAATTAAGTTTTCCAGAAATTTTTAAAATTTTCATTTCTCCCTTGAAATTTTTAGAAAATTTTAATTAAGCCCTTTTAAAATTTTTGAAAATTCTCATTAGTCTCATAAAAATTCTAAATAGACCCCTATTTTTTTTAAAAAAAAAATCTCATTTAACTCTTAAAATTTTAAAAATTTTACTAGGCTCCCCAAAAGTAATCCTCTAAGTATATCATTTTATTCACTTTGATCCTTAAAGGTTTTTAATTTTCCCATATAAGGATCTAACTTTATTGTTGTTCCCAATTCAACCCTAAATAAAACAGCTGAGTCAAATCGTTTCTGGGATTTTTACTTCTGGGTTCTGATCAAAAGTTAATTTTACTTCCTGGGATTTTTATTTTTAAGATGGGAAGTACTGGGAATGAAGTAGTGGAATTCGAGAGCTTAGAGAGAATCTTGTATAATGGGGCGTAGTTAGGGGGTTAGCAAAGGCCCGACCCCGTTAAAATGGAAAACTTTTTGTTTAAGTCCTTAAAAAATTTTAAATTAGTAAAGGTAAAATTATACGTTGGCCCCCTAAAAATGATAAAAATTTGATTTAATCCTTTAAAAATTATTAAATATATAATCTATAAAAATGATTAAATTGTATTTTTACTATCATAAAAATTATAATTTAATTTTGACCCCTTAAAAAATTTTTCTGGCTTCACCCCTGCTTATATTGGAACAGGATTTTTGTCAAACACCAAACGGCTCAATAAGTTTTATATTCATTGGTTTTAATATTAGCTCGGGGTATTGGAATTGTTCACGCTCTTATACATTCCCCTTCTAACATACATTATTTGTAAAGATTTTCGATCCCGAAAGCTCTATATTCGATCGTTTTAGACCAATAACTATTGGATGCAGTGATAGGCATATTAAAAGAATTCAAGTTCAAATTTTAGAAAGATAACATTATTGGAAGGAGTAACTATGAATTTTGAAAGAATTAGTTTGTGTTATGCATAGACTTGTTCATTGGTTAAGTTACCCACCCAAAATTTGTAAAAATTTTAACAAAAATATTAAACCTGAAAAGCTAACTTGGACAAAAAAATTAGGCCTATTTGAAATATGAGCCAAGCTCGAGTTAGAATATTCAAGGCCCGAGCCCAATATGATTCATCCTGATAGGTTATGTATATCTATTATATAATTTATAATGGAGAGAGATTCACTGACACAATGCAAGAACTAAATTTGATGTAAATTTAAAATTTCTAACTATTTATTTTACTTAAAAAAAATTCAACCGTTGAATATATATTAATATATAGTGTATATTAGATTGATATGATGATATATTAGATCGGTTCGAAAATTTGCATGCATGACAAATATAATTATATTGATAAATTCAATGTTTGAATCATTAGTATAAATAATATCTAATACTATAATGTAAATATTAAAAAATGTTAAGATAACTATCTATAAAATTTTAATAAGTAAAAATATATAAAATTGTTAAATATCAAAATAAAAATAATATAAATATTCTTCAAATAATTTAAAATACATATATACGGACTTGAAGAAAATTTTAAGTCCATATTTCAAGTCGGGTTAGATTTAAACAAACATAAAATATATTAATATCATATTATGCCCAGCACAAATCTGACTCGACAATAAACACTTCTACATATTCATCCACTTCTAGAGTTCAAACTTTGATCGAGCAACAACATGGTTAAAAAACCATCAGAAAACTGCTGATTGAGGTCAGTACGTCAAAATGCAGAACAAAACGCTAACTTCTCGGGTTCAATGTTCACTTTATCGTATTTCTTGTAGTAGTAGTAGGCATTTGCCTTGGTTGCAACAGGCAAACTACTAAAACTAAGACTCCTTACCTCCATTCCTTTTCGGTTCGGGTTCCGCCATCAGACCCGTCACCCGTATTGAAGCTCCATCAGTTACTATTACCGGTGACCCGGATGCAATCACTGCTACCACCCCAAAGTTTTGGTGTTTGCAAACTCATATAGAAGCATAACATATATAACTTCAAGGAAACGATACTTGATTAAAGCATGTATCACGGTGGAACAATCGAGTTCCACTCGAGCCTCATCGAAACTCGAATATCGGAAAACTTTAGCATAAGTACAACATGGAGATTGCATTCATTATGTATCAGATCTGTTCTGCTTCACACAATATGTCTTGAATTCGATGCAGGGTACATACCAATCAAAGCAGCTT
This sequence comes from Gossypium raimondii, assembly GCF_025698545.1. Taxonomy (NCBI): domain Eukaryota; kingdom Viridiplantae; phylum Streptophyta; class Magnoliopsida; order Malvales; family Malvaceae; genus Gossypium; species Gossypium raimondii. The sequence goes on along the minus strand of NC_068577.1, from coordinate 54,712,500 downwards.
GCTGTAGTACTCAGTAGCCAAGAACACATTTATATCTATGTTCCAAGAGAGGCCATTTCAGAGCATTGGATACATCCCTGCAAATATTTCCGAATCAAGTTTCGAATTTTATGCATTTTTATTATCAGTGCCGAGTGAAACGGTTGCTATATATGGTTGCCGATCGTTCGATTCGTATTTCGTCATTGACAATTAGAATTATGAAAAGAATTGTTATGATATTTCCTGTTACCGACTCGAAACCCGGACTATCGACCCATGACCCGTACATCAGGGGCTCGCAAGGAGGGTTCGCAAGCCTAATTCACATATCCCTAGGTGTTTGTAAGTAGAGGTTGCAAAGTCAAATGAGTGGACCAGTGGACACGTGTTAAGTCTAGGATAGCATACGTGTTGACATGCATGGAGCCTACTTGAGACGTCACTTCAATGAACAGTAATCACGTCTTATAAATACCCGATTCTTTTCACCTTGAAGACAGACAACAAAAACACTCAACAAAAACCAATAAATGTTGTTCTTGTATGTGCCTAATTTGACTGTCTCTTGTGGTTCAAACTCTTTACTTCATTTCACTGTAACTTCATTTGTTATCATTCTCATTGGTGAAGCTTGTAATGGTGTTTTTCTTTTAATAATTTTCTGAAGAATTATTGGGTGAAGCCAATCAGTTTAGGGCTTGATGCGAAATTCGAATCTGGAAGCTTGGCTTGAGTAGTTGAGTGTAATTAGCGATATAATTGAGATAAGTTGCTTGAACGCTAGAAAGTTTGAGTTTGACTCGAAATTCAGAACTTGATAGTAAGCTCGAGCTAGATTAAATATTTATTTTTAAAGTTTGAGCTCAATTAAGTTCATTTATCAATTTTTGTACTTAAGTTAAACTCAGCCTCAATTAAGCTTGTGCATATTCAAGCTCGAGTTCGATCTCAGCTCAATAATTAAGGCTAGGGTTAATAATATATATTAAAAATGAAAAACTTGATAGGGCTTGGGATTCGTGAGCTATTCAAGTCAAGTATTATTAAACTCAAATTCAATTCGATTGAAAATTTAAGCTGCTATAGCTTGAACTTGACTTGATAATTACCAAATTAAATTCAAGATTATTTGGAGTCAAAATCAGCACTAATATCTTATTTAACAAATGTTTTATCCAACTTGATAAACTATCATCAGATTCAATCGCTATTATTCGATATTCAAATCCATGATTTCAAGTAAAAGAAAGTATCTAAATCTGAAACTTATTAAATGTCTTTCACTAGTGCACTGCTTCAATAAATTTGGGTTCAATAGGGGAAAAAGTACCCTCAATGGTCCAATTTTTTTTTTTCTTTTTCATTCATTTTCTCAGCTGCCAAACGTCTAGGGAAAATCAGCAGCCTGTAAAAAAGTTTAATTCACGACTTGGTCCTTGAAATATACCTATTCTTTTATTTTGGTATTTAAAACTTTTTTGTCCTAATTTAATATCAAAACTATCTATTTACTATTATCAGCAGCCAAATTCTTTTCTTTTCTCACATGATGAATATGATGAAGAACACCCAAAAAATTGTTAGATTTTTTTAGTTGAAAAAAATTATTTTTTATGGAATTAATGAATTTTTATTTTTATACTTTATTTTATATATATATTTAATTTTATATATTTAATTCTATTTTATAATTTTTAAATTAATATATAAATATATGATAATTATATTTTTAATAAAAACGCTATGTATCGTGTTTTATTGGTCACCTATTTTTAACAGTATTAAAAAATAGAGCAAAATATACAAAGGAATGATATTTTAGATACTAAATTGGAACAAGAAAAATTTAAGTACCAAAATGAAAAACGAGTACACTTTAAGTGCTAAATTTTGAATTAAGCCTAAAACATATTTTTTTGTCGTACATGCACGAATCTGTGAACTGATCTGTCAGAATAGATATATATATTAAAAATATGATAAAATATGAAACAATGAAGAATCATATATATTTTTTTCATTCTTTTATAAGATTTCATGAACAATGGTGCAGTATGGGTATCTCATTATCTTTTAATGTTTCTTTTCTTGAGTTTGCAATTATTTTAATTTTCATCATATTAAAATATGGAAACATGAAATTAAAATATAGAAATAATATAATAAATGGTTCCTGGGATTAATTATTTATTTGTGTTGAAATATCATATGGTTTAAGTTTGTTATTTAGGGTAAACATTTGATCGAATCGAATTAAATAAAAATTTTGAGTTAATCGAGTTGACGAGTCCTATTGTATCATCTTATCTCAATTTGAAATTTTTCAAATCGAGTTGAGTGAAATAAAATTCAAATCAAATCAAATTAAGTGAAATTGTTCGAGTTAAATTAAAAAATTAAACATGTCAAATTGAAATTTTGTTACAAGATAACTAATTCCTTGTTAGAGCACATAAATTTGAAACCATATATATTTGAAATTTTTCCAAAGAAAAAATACTTTAATATGATAAATTTGAATCATTAATTAACTTATTTAGGTCCCAAAATTATTATTTTAGAAAATTTTAAAATTTTAACTTCTTTTATACATTCTTTAGAATATTTTAAAATTTTTTATAATTTTAAAAAATATAAAATTTGGAATTTTGTAAATATTTTAAATTTTTAAAATTATTTTGATTTTTTATAATTTTTGTTGAGAGAGATCAATTTGCTCATTTTCAAAATTGAAAAAATTGAAGAGGTATTTACACCAATATGTTATTCAAATTATTCAAGTTATTCAAATTCTAAGATTTAACTCGACTCGAACTCGAAACTTGAATTACTTATTCGAGTTTACTCAAAAAAATTGAACAACTCGATTCAATTAACTCGAAATTTGAATTATTTTCTAATTTTTTTAATCGAATCGAGTTTTGTTCACCCCTATACGTACATGCATTGTTAGCTAGATCACTTAAGTATTGGTTAAGTCTTGGTTAAGCCTGTTAGTAGCAATTAGTTTGTTAATGATTGTTATGTTGTTAGCATTCAGTTATGAGTCAGTTGGTATTCTTCTATATAAATACTCACGTATGAAGATTGTTCAACTTAGGAATGTAATCTTGATTTTCTGAGTATTCTCCTCACTGCTTTTGTTATATTTCCAAGTCTTCTTATCAGGAGTTCATCTTCTTTCTTATAATGGTATCAGAGCTGGTGTTTTCGCGGTGATTGGAGAAGTTTTTGTGATGGTGAGCAGTCAAGCTGAGTCCTACAATAAGTCTAGCAAAAATGGTTACTAACACGCCTCCTATTATAACTTCAAATCCTATGAATACATCTAGTAATGTCTCTTTTTTCAAAAATGCATCTATGAGTTCTTTTCTACCCAAAATGCAACAATTCCCTTGACATAATGTAGTTAAGCCGATTGATCAAAACTTCATTCTTTGGAAGCATCAAGTTACTCTGATCATTGAAGGTTATGGTCTTAATGGATATATTTTAAGAACTTTATCTATACCTGTTCAATTTTTACCTGATAAAGATGGCAAGTTAGTTGAGAATTTTGATTTCTTGTTATATAGACAACAAGATAAATTGTTAGCTTCTCGGTTGTCATCCACTGTTAGTAGTGAAGTTTTCCCACATCTCATCGATACTAGTAGTTCCTTTGAGGTTTGGAATGTCATCACTATGTTGTATGCTGCTAAATCTTCCACTAAAATTTCTACAACTATGTATACTCTTCATTCACAAAAGAAAAGGAATCAGACTATAAATGAGTATCTAGATAAAACCAAGCTACTTTGTGATACATTGAATGCATCTAGGAGTATAGTGTCAGAATAGGAACATGTCAATGTTGTTCTTGCAGGGTTATCATCTGAGTTTGAGTTAGTGTTGGTTGTGGAATCTTCAAATTGATCTTCTTTTCTATTAGATTTAATCACTGATATGTTGATGGAGTGTGAATCTCGACAAAAGGAGTTTGTTACTGAGTCTTTTATGTCTTCTCCTATGCATGCTAATCTTGTTCAACAGGATCATAAAGTCCAATCACTATAAGCTTAATTAATAGTTAATTAAGGCTTAGGGACTAAATCGTAAAGTCCAATCACTATAAGTTTTTAATTGGCCAAAGGTTTAAGGACTTATATAGTAAATAGGTAAGGTTCAAAATGATAATTAAAGTCTTGGATATATTAAAGTAAAAAATTCTTTAAAACTTGAGGAAAATTCTTGATGGATATATTTGGGTAATTTAAATAATAATTTTATATAGTTTTTTAAGCTTATTGTTTAAAAAAATTAAAAAATTAAAAAGGTTTATTTTTGTTATTCTTATATTTTTAAGGGTTATTTAAATTTAATTTTAAAAGGGGACAGATTTAACATGCAAATAGACTAAAAGTTTAAAAGCTTAATTGGGTGCCGCCAGTAGTCATGGCATCACCCCTTTTTTGATTCAATCTAAAAAGGGTAATTGCTTCATCAGATCCCTGAACATTTTATATAATCACACTTCAGTCTAATGCCACCAATGACAACAGTGGCACCAAGTTTCATTATTCAAAACTGGTCATTTTCGTACATTATTTTGCAAGTAGGTCATTTTCATAAATAATTAATTTATTTGGGTTATTTTTGAAAAAAAAAGTCGATTTGAGGTCATAGGAGCTTGATTTGGTAAGCCCGTGTACCAGTTTGTAAAATTGTTAAAGTTTTAAAAAGATTCTATTGTTGATTTCTTGAAGAATTAGGCTTGAAATTGATATATTTTAAGCTTAGAATATAAAAAAAAACTAGATTGTAAAGTTAATTTAGCATGTTTGTTAACTTTGTTACATTAGGGACCAAATTGAATAAATGTGAAACTTGACATGAAATTATGTTAGAAATAGAAATTTAAGGTCCCTAATGAGAATATATGAAATTGGATTTTCATCCGAAGCTAGAAATCAAAAGTTATGACTATCCCGAGTTTAGAGACTAAATTGAATAAAATGAAAATTTTTAAGGATATCGAAAAATCGAGTTCATATAGGTTCATACATATCATAGCATAGAATGGAAAATTTTGGTATTGATTGATGATATAAAATGCTTGTTTAGATCAAGAATCAGATCGAAGTGGAGTTGATCGGGGAAAAGCTAAAATTTCGGATTAACCCCTGAAGTATCCACTTTACATATTTTGAACAAGTAAGTTCATATGGAACTTACCACCCTATTTTATTTTTATGTATGAATTATGTTTGGATTTGTCTATATGTAGATTTAAGTAGAATTTAGCAAAATTGGCACATATGACTAAAAATGGACTAAATTAAAAATAGTACAAGATACAAATATGTATGTTGATTGATTAGAGGACTCATAAATGAAATTTGTAATCATATACAAGGATTGGTGATGACATATATACGAAAATGATGCTCGTGTGAACTTAGTAAAATGTTAGGATACGTTTGGCATGCCATTAGGGTTATACGCGCGTTTGATCAAGGATATTACATGTTTTTACTAGATATAGCATTTGTTGTAGATTATCGGGTTATACATATCATAGGTTTAACTCGGATGGGTAACCTTGATATAATGTCAGCTTGTGCGAGCAACTCTGTTATAATGTCAGCTTGTGTGAGCAACTTATTCCTGTGTATCCAAGTCTGTTTTACTATAGTTTCATTGAGTTATATTCAATTGATTAGAAATTGAAACTTAATTGTGAATTGAAAATGATATGGTAATTTTTTATGCTTGATATATGAATTGTTATAAGATTCCATTAAAGTCTCGATATTATGTATGATTTGGGAATATGACTAACACATTTAAATCGGAGTGTTGCATGTTTAGTTATATCATCATGTGTCAATAGCTAAGTTGATTTCCAAATTGATTATTTTAACTATGCCTTAAATGGTCAATGTATGTTTAGTGATTCCAAAATTTTAATTTTGGGTATTGTGAATGTGTGACACAAACATTTGTCAGCTTTAGTGGTTATGTGTTCTGGGAGTGTTTGGGAGGTCCCAAGTTCAAGCCAAGACTTGGGCAAATTTTGGCCCTATCTTTGGTCAGTAGGCTTTTAAGTAAAAGTTGACAAATAATTAACAGAATGGGCTTGCTGGTCTGGTGGATAAGTGGAGTGTTGGTGTGAGGGAGGTCATGCGTTCGAATCTTTGGGATGGCAAAGGTTGTATTTTTGCCCCTAATTTTGGCAAGAGTTGTGCTGAACTGGGTTTCTGAGTGGTGGATGTGTAGTGGGAAGTGAGGGAGTGAATTAGGGGATTATGGGGGAGAATATCCAAAATCTGATCACTTTTTCCTTTTTCAAAAAAAAAAAGAGTCGTTTTTCTCTCCATCTTTCTGATGTTTTCTCTCCCCCATCTCTACCGAATTTTTTTTCTTCTTTACTTCTTACTCGATTATCTTTTTTTTTCTTTCCCCTACTGCCGAAATTCTCTTGTTCCCCTTGATTTTGTAGCGTTAAGCAACACTTGTGCAAATTCAGTAAGTTGTTGGGTATCATTTTAAGAGATTATTTTGTATTCAATAGTCTAATTCCGGGGTGTTGGCAGTAGCATTTCACGAGGATTAAGGCTCTCATCGTGATTTTCGTAAACGTACCGATTTGAAGTTTTTGCGGTAAGTGTTCATCGTTTTATGAGTAAGTATTTTGGTTTCAGGATTTTGATTAATCGCGAGGTAAGACTGATTATGGTGTTATTTGTTCAAATATAGGATTTGTAGTGCTCGGGGACTGTTTTAGCATCAAACAAAACCAAGTGTGTACCCGAAACACAAAAATAAGGGATTCGATGAAAAGCCGAAATTGCTTGCTGTTTGGACAGCAACAGTAGGCTAACTTTGAAAAATCACCATAAATTATGGAAATCTAATTAGAGGATGAAAAAAATATGAGATTAAAGATATTTGAGTCTAGTTTCTAATAGAAGAAACGAAGTAAGCAAAAGAATTTCATATTATGACATATTTGAATTTTAGTGAGATTGGGTTAGAATGATTTCGGAATCCCCTGTCCTGACTTTGGAAAATTATTAAAAATTGTATAAAAATAATTATGGGTTAGAATTTATATTTTTAAAATCCTGAATGGGTCTACTTTCAAGAAAAACAAATGAGAACATCATCCGAATTTTGTATGAGAAGATAATTAATTTTTAGTGCAGAAAGGTCAAAATTGTCAGACAGCAGAACAGGGGAAACTTTAAAGAATAAAGTGTACTTATTGGCTAAACCAATAATTCTGAAAATTTTACAGTAGGAAGATATGTGAGTAAATTTACGGATCTTAATTTAGAATTCTGTAGCTTAAGATACAAATAATTTAGTAACAACGACTTAAGTAGACAACTTTGAAGGATCATATAAGTAAATAGTGGAAACACATATAAATAATTAACTAGCACGAGTTACATTAAAATGGATCATGAGGCCAAGGCCAATTTGGGTCATGTGGGCCACACGGGCGAACATCATGGGCTTGTAGGCCCATTTTCACTGTTTGACTGATAAGGTTGCACCGGTTGCCCAAGTCGACTGTGAACCTACTGTAGGGTCGGTAAGTTTACCTAGACCCCTAATTGACTGAAATGAATGTATGACTGATATGATTAAGCCTGATGATGTCCCACTGATTTGATACTCTATGCCCTGTTTACATGCATGATATTATGTTATAGTATGTCAAATCTGTATATTGTATTACATTGGGTTAGGGGATTATAATGTTCGGAGAAAGTGTACTGAAAGGCCTCGAGCCTAATTTACTGACAGCTCAACTGCAAATTACTGTCTAGTGCCGCATTCGATACTACTTGGAGTGCAGGGATGAGTGGGTTGATTATATCCCCACATGGAGTGTAGGGTTGGACGGAGATAGTGTGTAGAGGCTGGATGGGTAAGATTTTTGTGACTGCATATCTGTTACTGTTACTGATACTGTGATGGGCTAAAGCCCTACTGCATAACTGTTTTTGTACTGATATGGGCTAAGGCCCAAACTGGACTGATACTGATACTGAAAATGGCTTAATCCCAGACTGTGATTATTTGTTTACTATCTGTTCATTTGCATGGGGATTACACACTAAGTTTACGCAAACTCACCCCTTCTGTTTAATCTGTACATGTAATCCCTAGATATAGGCAGATCGGTGCAACGGAGGACTTAGTGGTGGCAACACGACTTCTTTTACACTGTTTACTACCTATTTATGATTTTACTTTTATTTGGGAGTATTTTGCTGTAATTATGGCCTTTGCAAATTTTGGTTTAAAATTTGGATTTTATACGGTTTTATGATTTAAATCTGTTAGTGTTAGGTAAAACTTGGGTTTTCAATTGAAATTAATGTTTTATCAAAAATACCAAGAATAAGCAAACTGTTTAAAAGCTTCCGCAATAAAAATTAAAAAAACGTTTTGAAATTGAATAATGATTTGTAAATGAATAATATTTTGAAAACGAACGACACGATTTCAAGTTAACATAATATAATAAAAAATGGTTAAATAGAAAAGAGGATTTAGCGACGACATATTTTTCAAAAAGCATTACCATGTGACATCGTCAGATTCGGCCATAACGTCTAGGCCAGGTTTGGGGTGTTACAATTTATGATTTAATGTACGCATTGGTTGATTTATGTCAAGCCTAAGAATGGTTTTGTTATCAATTGGTAAAATGAATATGTTAGAAGTTGAAATAGATGCATTTGGAGTATGAACTGATGAAATGGTTTTGTATGTTCTTAAATGTTGAATTGTTGAATTGAATGTTAAAGATTGGTTGGTTTAAATGATTAGATACTTGAATTGGTTATTGTTGACTTGGTTTAATAACTTTAATCTTGTGTAAGGTGGAGTGAAACACTTTGGAAATGGTTTCAATATCATTGAATTAGGTACCAAATGTTTATTTTGTCAAAAATAGGAGCAACGTCGCGACCACGAACTTTTAATGTCGCAACGTTGTCATCTCAGAAAGTGACATCGTGGAGAACATATGCATGTTGTCGCAACATGGCATACTGAGATGACCACGTAACGACGAGGAAAGGATGAAGTCGTGATGTCGAGTCACGAATTTTCAAAATATTAAAATTTGGTCCTAATTCAAGTGTGGACTAGTATAAGAGTATTCTTAAGCCCGTGTAAGTCCCAGAATTTATTTTATATCATATCATATGCCTATCTTACTTGTATTTAAATGTATAACAACATGAATTAGATATTTATTTGATTGTTGTTGCTCCGGTAATTGGTGTAGCATTCTATAGCTCAGACTCGACGATCGGGTCAGGTAAAGGGTGTTACATTTTTAGTTTCAAGGCTCTATCTCATATGAGGCTTCTACTTCTATCATCTTAAGATGGTGCTTAGTATCTTGATTCAGGTGCCATGAATCAAATCACCAACGATGACACTATTCCACAGACCAGTGACCCTTACACAAGTAATAGTGGTTTGTATATGGGTAATGGAACTAATGCTAAAGTTGAAAATATTAGTTATGGAACTATACTTTCTTTTGATAAAATCTTGCATCTTAAAAATGTGTTACATGTGCCTAATATAAAAAAGAATCATCTTTCTGTATCTGTAACAGCCCGTTTTCAGTGAAACCGGAACAATAGTTTTGGGACCAAATCCGAGTCCGAAATAAAAATTATTTTAATATTATTGCATGGTCTGCATTATGATGGAAATATCATATGAAAATTTCTCTAAGAAAATTTTACCAATTACATGTTTATTTTGATGAAAAGGACCAAATTGCATAAAGTGCAAAAGTTAAATTCTAGTAGCTAAAGGGATCAAATAGTTATGGAATTCAAAATTCAAGGTCCTTATATGGAAAATAGACCAATTAGTGGAGTTAGTAGATAAGTATGATTAGTCATCATTGGAAAATTCAATAAAGAAAAAGGATGAAATTGAAAGTAAAAGATAAAAGATGATAAATAATAAAATAAACAAAATATCATCATTTTATCATCTTTCCTAAAATTAAAGATATGGGAACCCTAGCTATGGTGTTGAGTTTTGAGAATGCTTATTTGACTTAATTGGGTAAGTATTTTGTCCTGCTTTTAATAATTTTTATATTTAGAGATTGTAATAGCTTAATCTAGCTATCTCGGAGATTAATTTGTAAAGTTATCAAAGTATTAGGGTTTTTCCATGGATGAGTATGTATGAATTATGAAGTTTTATGGTAGAAAATGAAAGGTTGTTGATAGATAAACAACTTTTGTAAAGAGAATTTTGATAAAATTATAATTTAGGGACTAAATTGAAAAGATGTAAAATTCATGGAAAAATTTTAAATTTTATGAAATAAATTGGCTGCTATTGTTACATGTAAAAATCAGCTAGGCTTGGAATAAGAATTATATTGCATGAATTTCATTTTCTAAGCCTAGGGACGAAATCATAATGAATTAAAAGTATAAAGGTAAAATGGTAATTTTGACAAAAATGTGAATTGGATTGAATTGAATATAAATTGATGTTAAATTCATTTGTATAGATCCGGATAGATCAAATACGGAGTTAGATCGTGGAAAAGAGAATGTAACGGATTAGTAGCTTTTGTGTATACGAACATTGTCGAGGTAAGTTTGTGAAACTAAATTGAGAATTTATATGTGTTAATTGAATTGTATGTATGTGATTTTATCATCACAATGTATGTGAAATTAATCACATATCCGATGACAATGTCTGACAAATATTAAGTTCCATTTGAATAAATAAAATTCGATGGATACAGGGTTCTCGAATTGGTTGTGGTCCTATATCTATTGCGGTCACACCATAGCTCGAAAGAGCATCCCGTTATTAGCTCTCATGAGCATCTTGATATTTGGCTCTCACGAGCTTCCCGTTATATGGTTCTTGCAAGCTTCCCAATTAAAGGCTTTTTCATGAGCTTCTCGATTAATGGCTCTCCGGAGCTTTCCGATACTGGCTCACTTGAACTTCGCGATTATAGCTCTTATGAGCTTCCTGTTACATGGCTCACATGAGCTTCCCGTTATATGGCTTGGAAGAGCTTCTCGTTTACCTACTCGTATAAGCATTCCCGAATATGAATTGACGAATTACAGATTTGTACACTTCATGTGTACTACTTGTGTATCTATCGATATTTAAAATGGTTCAACGGGCAAAGTACTGATATGAAGTAACATGAGTTCAAAGTGAACTATTACCTGTGTATACCTAAATTATATGGAAATGATATTATTTGATATATAATGAAGTGTGATATGTCTGATACATGTGAAACATGTTAAATGACTATGTTCATCCATGATTATGATTTATTACATGTGATTACTTGGCTAATGTGATATGGATATGTGTTAGGCTATGGCCAAATTGGTTTGGAATATGTTTGTATACTTATCTTAAATGTAAATGAATGGTAAGTTAATTTCCCGTTATACGAACTTACTAAGCTTAAAAGCTTACTTCATTTGTTTTCCTTATTTTATAGTACTCGGAAGCTCGTAAAGGTTGGAAGCTGGTCGGAGCTACATCACACTATCCATCAGCCTTTTCAGTATATATATATAGTAAACTCATTTTGGTTATAAAGGCATGTATAGGTTAATTAGCCAATATTGGCATGAAAATATTTTTATTGTAACTAGCCATTGGAATGGCTTGTGATGGACATGTTTTGAGGTGTATGTAAGTGGCCTTATCATGTTTAATGTGTGCTAGTATGGCTAAATGATGAATAATTTATTAACATGTTGATAGTTGGTTTAAAATTTGTAAATTTAGGTACAAATGAGCTTATATATGTATTTGGTCAAATTAGGAAGTAAAGAATATTGAATGGTTGTAGTAATAGGTTAAGTATAAAGCTTAAATTTTGGTTTGGTTGAATGTCTTATTATGGTCTATTGATGTCCAAAAATGTTTGGTTAGGTTGATGCCAAGTTTGGGTGAGGAACGTGGCCTTGGAAATGGCCTATTTTTGTCCACACGAGTAGAGACACGGGCATATGTCTCAACACACGGCCCAACACATGGGCATGTGGTTCGGCCGTGTGTCCCTGCATCTTTAAAATTTCAAAACAAAATACTCAAAATTTCTCACACGGGCTAGCACACGGGCATGTGGCTTGGTCGTGTGACTCAAGTCAGTGAGCTACTAAATTTGGACACGGGCTGGGACACAGCCGTGTGCCCCTATTTCGAATGCCTACACACCTGGCCACACGAGCGTGTGTCCCCTGCACTTTGGAAAATTTTTGATATTTTACGAAAAATTGTTTGAGTACTTGGTTTAGTCCTGACTTGTTTCTAATGTGTATTTTGGGCCTCGAGGGCTCATATAAGGGACTATATGATAAATTCTGATTCATTTATGATATGAATGTCAAATGAAATAAAATGTCTGTAATTGATCTATAAATTCTGGTAATGCTTAGTAACCCTGTTCTGGCGATGGATATAGGTTAGGGGTGTTACAGTATCTCAATTAACTAAAGATAATGATGTATTCTTTGAATTTCACACCTCTTTTTGTTTTGTTAAGGATTTTTAAACACATTCTACTATACTCAAAGGCCACATGCATGAAGACTTGTACAGGTTTGAACCTATTTCATCCTATCAAAAGCCGAGGTCAAACTAGTAGCATTACTTGATGGTGAAATAAACAACACAGTTTTAGATTCTTCTTTCATTATTTTTGATGTATGGCTTGAGAGACTTGGTCATCCCTTTACTAAAGCTCTAAGAAATCTTTTACTATCTTTTAATATCTCTGTTGATAAAATTATTAAAAGTAATAATACAGATTACACATCTTGTTAGTCGGGAAAACCACATAAGTTACCTTTTTTCCACTTTTGTTACAACTAATGTTATACCATTCGAGTTAGTGGTTTTAGATTTGTAGGGGCCAGCTGCAAAGGTGTCAGATGGTCATTGGTAATATGTTACCTTGATGGATGTTCATAGTAGGTTTACATAGTTGTACCTATTAAAGAATAAATCTCAAGTTGTAGAGTGTTTTCAAAATTTTCAAAAGTATGTTAAGGTTCAGTTTTAGTTTAAAATCAAAGCCTTTCAGAGTGATTAGAGTAGAGAATATACGTCTTTCACTTCTTTGTTGGCTTGATCTGGCATCTAAAAGAGAGTGAGTTATCCTTATACTTCTAAGTAAAATGACATAACTGAGAGGAAGCATCGCCACATAATCAAAATGAGGTTAACCTTACTAGCCCAAGCTCACTTGCCACTCAAGTTTTGTTCCTATGCATTTATTACTACCATTCATCTTATAAATTGATTACCAACATCTATATTGTAAAATAAATCTTCATATGAAATTCTATACAAGATTAAGCTTGATTATAGTCTTCTTAGAATCATTGGTTGTTTTTGTTATCCTTGTTTAAGACCCTACAATAAACATAAGTTGTAGTTTAAATCCAAACCATGTACATTTCTTGGATACAGTTCTACTCAGAAGGGTTATAGGTGTATTGATGATAATGGCATGGTTTTTGTTTCCAAGCATGTTTTGTTTATGAAGGTCCTTTTCTGTTTTAAATAAACCTTCTTCTCCCTTAGCAACTATTCTTTCTTCTACTCCTTTGTCTATGGTGTTTCGAGTAGAATCATTATCTCAGCAAGTTTCTTTCTTAAGTTCACCAGTGAGTGACTGTTCTGTAGACAACTCAAGTCCTATTGTTGCTTCTTCAACAAGCAATGGTCTCAATAATAATGCATCTCTAGCTGGTCTTGATTGTGCTTCACCTTCACCTATTCTTAATGGATCTTCATGTGTAGTGGGTGGTCCTTCTTCTCATTTCTTTCCCTAAAAAAGTTCTTACTATTGCAGATGTTGAAGTTCCAATTACAAATATTCAAATTCCTTTACAAGAGCAAACTGAGGCAGTAGCTTCTCAAGGTTGTGTTCTTAATTCTCATCTTATGATGACCAAGGCCAAAAATAGGATTTATAAGCCAAATTTTTGTACTACTGAGCTTCATAACAGGGAGTCTGATTCTATTGAAGAAACATTAGCACATTCTCATTGGAAGAAAGTATTTTAGAGTGAGTATGATACTTTAATGAAGAATAACACTTGGACTTTGGCTCATTTACCACCAGGAAAGAAGCCAATTAGATGTAAGCAGTTGTTTAAAATAAAAAGAAATCCATATGGCATTGTTGCTCGATACAAGGCATGATTGGTTTGTAATGGGTATTCTCAAGTAGCAAGTTTTGATTTTAAAGACACATTTAGCTTCGTGGTGAAACCTATGACCATCAAAGTTATTCTTTCTCTTTTTGTTTTAAAAGGGTGGATGCTCAGGCAGGTTGGTATCAATAACACATTTCTGAATGGAAATTTACTTGAGGAGGTATATATGGTGCAACCACCAAGGTATCAAACAAAGTCTAAGGAATAACTTGTTTGGAAGTGAATAAGGCTTTTTACTATCTCAAACAGGCTCCTAGAGCCTGGTTTGAAAAGTTTAAAGACTATCTTGTTTCCACAAGGTTTGTTATGGGAAAATCTGATGCCTTTCTCTTTATGAAAGTAGCTAAGTCTGATGTCACTTATCTATTAGTGTATGTGGATGATATCATCATCACTAGAAGTAATAATGATATTGTTGATTCAGTGGTTCATAGTTTCAACACAGCTTTTTCTCTAAAAGAGATAGGGAGGTTGCACTGGCATTGAGGTTACTTATACTAACCAAGACTTGTTTCTCAATCAACAAAAGTATATTTCAGAACTTTTGGAGAAAAGTCACATGGCACATGCACATGGAGTTCCTACTCCAATGGTTAGTTCTTGTAATTTGTCTGGTTCTACTAGTAGTCCTATTGGAGATGAAGGATTATATAATAATATAGTTGGTGCTTTGCAGTATGTTGTTATTACAATACCAGAAATCACCTTTACTATGAATCATACTTGTTAGTTCATGCATAGGCCTCTTGACACTCATTTCAAAGCTATGAAACAAGTGTTGCTATACCGAGCTGCTTCTTCTAGTCATGGCATTCTGTTTAAACTTGGTGTAATGATGACCATCTGTGGTTTTATTGATGCTAATTAGGGGCCTAATCTTGATTATCGATGTTCAACGTCTAGCTAGGGTTTAACTTTTGCAAGAAATCAAGTTTCTTGGTGTTCCAAAAAGCAGTAGGTAGTCTCTCGTAGTACATCTGAAGCATAATACAATATGTAGCTCATGCTACTACTGAAGTTGCCTGGTTAGACGGTTTGTTGGGTGAACTTCTTGTTCAGTTGAACGATAAGCCTTTGTTTTAGTGTGATAGCTTGACTTGTTTTTTATTGAAAAAGGAGAAAAAAATTCATAAAAAAAAAAGAAAAAAAAAGCATAAATGTTGCATTAATAGAAACTTAATGTGCATTAAATAAAGCACAAAAATTGAAAATAAAAAACAAACGTGGAAAAATTTGGCATTTGACCAAGTTATAATTAAATTTTAACTCTATACAAGTACGACTATACCAAAACAAAGAAAAGAAAAGAAAATATGTATTTGTTTTATGTAATGAAATTAAAAAATTCGTATATTATTTAGAAGATTAAATTGAAGGTTCATATTTTAAAATTTATATTTGATTTTTATAAACGAATAGGATGGGTAAATTAAATAAATATGCTGAAATTTTTTAATATTTAAGTAAATATCCTGATTTTTTTTATACTTATCGGAGTATACTGTTTTTGAAGAGAGAAATAAAAACGCGCCTTGTAGAATGTATTTTCAGGACAACAACCATATTTTTTTTCCTACAGAAACCCCCTCCAAATTTCATTCTTTTCAATTCAAACTTATTTGTATTCATTTTAAATCTTTCTCTAATTCATATTCTCTTCGATTTTATTTTATTCATTATAATTTGTAAAATGACAAGTCAATTTATTCATTTGGATGATAAGCACATCTCTGACGTTCAATTACAAATGGTAAGAAAATATTATTAAATTATTTAATTTTAATTAGTTAATTATTACGTTGTTAACATTATCAATTTTTTATGTTTATATACTCAGGTTGAAGATCGGATTTTGGAGACGTACATACACAATTTAAGTGTGAGTGCATCGATTGTCATTCGTGGACACTTGTGAGATGCGAGATTCTTATAAGTGGTTCACATGCTCGGGGGGACTAAATTGGATCCCCTACTTATCAGTGCGTTAGTGGAAAGATGGAGACTGGAGACACACACATTCCATTTTTCCTACGGTGAGTGTACAATTACACTTAAGGATGTTGGTTTACAACTCGGTCTACCGGTTCATAGGGAAGTTGTTACGAGGCCAGTGGTGAGTGGTGATTGGAGTGCAACATGTGAGCCACTATTAGGAAATATGCCAAACAAGTTTAGGGGTAACCGAATCGAGATGGGATGGTTGGAGGATAACTTCAAACATATCGAGGCCTCTACGACTGACATTGAAAAAGAGCAATTCACCCGCGCATTCATCTTGAGTTGCAATAGACTCCCGGCTTATTGGATGATGGCTCCATCCTCAAATGACAAATGAAATTTATAAGTCACCGCGTTCCACGGCATCACCGTAAATTCAAATATATATTAAAGCTATAACAATTTCTATCTCAAACATAGATAAAAATAAATCTATAAACTTCTAATTTTCAACCGCAAAAAAAAAACACAATTTTTAACGAAATGAAAATGCATCCTATCCAAAAATAATATACCTGATAAATATAAAAAAACAACGTATTTACTTAAATATTAAAAATTTCAGCATATTTATTTAATTTACTCCAAATATGATGCATTGATGTCATATTATTAAAAATAAAAGGTATTTTGTATTTTATTTTAATATATTAAGATTATTTTCTATGCACATAATTAAGTTTTATAAACGAAGAAAATAAACATTGGAAATATCGACAAGGATTACGTGAGACTGACAATTTATGGCATTAATTTAATTAATATGGAAAAGCTTTTCTCCACGTAAACCCATCCAATCAAACTTAATGTTTATTAAATATTTAAATCGTTTTGTTTTCACAAAAAAAACTCTATGTTTATAAAAAATTATGTATTTAAAATACCAAGGTATAATAAATAATAAAATTTATGGTTGAAAAGTAGTAATAATAATATATATGTAATATGTACGAAATTAAAATAAAATTTAAATTGGGATACTAATTCAATCAACAACACTATCAATATTATAAACAAACAATGTAGGTGAAACAAGTTGTGTAATAAAATTAAAATAATAGTAACAATGACGGAGTGAGGGGGCTGGCAAGGGTCCGATCCTAACTAAAATGGAAATCATACTCGTTATAATTAAAAGTCAAGATAGAATTGATGTAGAATTAATTTTCAAAAATAAAAAATCATTTTAAAATAATGATATATATATATATATATATAAATCTAGACTATTTTTAAATCTTAATTAAAAAATACTAAATTAGTTAAAAAATTTAAACCTAATTTAAATTAAATCATTTGTGTTGGAAACCATACTAATCTTTACTATTGTTCAAGCTCTCAACAGAGTTGGTGTCATTAGTTAATCATGCACCAATTTAATTAGAAAAATTATGAAAATACCCTTCCATAACAAAAATATATAATATTATTCGAGAATACTTTAGTCTTTTATTTTCTTTAAAAGCAAAAAAATTCATGTGAGGAGATTTGAACCCATGCTATTTACACTAATAATATATTTTAATATAATATTTACATTTTAATTGTGTTATGCATTTTTATTACCTCCATTAATTGTATATATAAATAATGTTGTTGATTGAGTTTGTGTCACGAGTCAACTCGACATTAACTCAAGATTGATAACAATACTATGATAAATAATTGTAGTGGATTTAATACTCTTAATATGATAAATCCACATGTTTTAATTTCATTTTACTCATAATATAATTTTTTCATTTTAATATTGTACATATTTCATGTGTTATTATTAATTAATTTCAAATCATACATTTCATTTTTATTATTTGTGTTTTAAATATGTAATTTTATTTTAAAAGTCATGATTGAATGAATGTTGGGGTTAATTTTACAAATCACTTTAAAATAATGATATACTAGTATGATTCTCACCCACGCTTCGCATTGGGTTAAATTTTGTTTTTCAGTGGTCGAGGGTTCGATTCTCGTCTTGAGTATGGAGCAACTTTCAAACTTGACTAACATCTACTGTAATACCCCGAAAATTACTATAGTAAGATAATATCCCTGATATAGAAAAATAAGAAAAAAAAGTGATAATAAGGGTAATTTTGAGTTATGTCAACATTGGGCAATATATTATGACATATTAATTCAAGAAAGAATTAAATCGAAAAAGTGAGAAAAACTTTGTTGCCCAAGAGTAAATACCCAAAATTTGTGGGGTTAAAGTGTAAATATGAAAAAGTTGAAGGATCAATAGTGTAAATATTTTAAGGGTGGAATAATCTAGAAACTAAGGAAAATGGATGAATTAGGACCAAATTAAAAAGGGACTAAATTGCAATTTTACCAAATTAAGTTATGACTCAAGGACGAAATTTTAAAAGATTATGAAGGGCAAAATGGTCAATTAGAGAGAGAGAGAATTCTAGAAGGAAATGATGATGTTGGTGATATTTTTAATTAATTAATTAGATAAATGTTATTTAATTAATATTTTATTAAGATTTTAGTATTATTTTAGTATTAATTGATTAATATAAAAGAGAGGAAAGATGAAGAGAATTCATCATCTTTCCCATGCACCAACGTGAGAAGAAGAAGAAAGGAAGAAAGTTTTCTTTTCTTTACAAATTGGTCCTTTTTAACAAAAATCCACCATTTTCACCTAGAAATCAAAAGAATTTCCATAGCTTCCAAGAGAGAAAACTATTAAGGAGACAATGAGGAGCTAGAATATCAAGTTAGATTCAAGAAATAGAAGCTGGAGGAGAGAGAAAATCAAGTTAAAGATTGAAGTCAATAGTACAAGGTAAGAACAGTAAGATTTCAATATATTTTTGAGTTTGATATCATTGAAAAAGTAGGAAATTAATGTTAATGTAGAGTTTCCTTATATAAGGTTCTATATTCTTGTTATGTTATTAAAGGAAATAAGAGAAAGTGATAGAAAATATTGAACAGAAAGGAAAGGAAAGTGTTATAAATTTAGTTATCAACATTTTATATTAAAACAGTTTTGAGACAGCAGCAGTAATCTGACTTTGAAAATTTGCCAAATATCGCAGAAATTTAATTATAGGATGAAAAAATATAGAATTAAAGCTTATTGAGTCTAGTTTCTCATAGAATAAACGGTGTAAGTAATGGAATTGTAAATCATGAGATATAATAAATTTTGTGAGACAAGGTCAGAATGATTTTGGGTTCCCCTGTTCTGATTTTGGAAAATCATAAAAAATTTAATAAAAATAATTAGGGGCTTAAATTTATATATTTAAAATCCTGAATGAGTCTATTTTCAATGGAAACAAACGGTAACATCATTCAAATCCTGTACGAGGAGATAATTAAGTTTTAGTAAAGAAGGGTCAAAATTGTCAGACAGCAGAACAGAGGTGACTTTAAAGAATAAACTGTACTTATTGGCTAAACCAAAAATTCTGAAACTTTTATGGTAAAAAGATATGTGAGTCTAGTTTCAGGGAAAATTTTCGTATTCTTATTTTGAGTTCTGTAGCTCAAGATAAAAATAATTTAGTGACTATGACTCAAATGGACAACTTTGAATAAATTTACAAGTAAATAGTGAAATCATAGATAATGTTACTTATAAGCATGTTATATAAATTAAGGATGTGGGATGGAGAGGAGGGAGGGAAAATATATATATATATATATGAATATTCAGCTAGCATGGATAATTTACACGTTTTAGGCTCAGGGACTAAATTGAATAAAAGTAAACCTTTATGGGTAATTTTATAAAAATGTCAAAATGACCAAATTGCATGAATTGGATTGTTTATTTATTTAAATTACAAGAATTTATTTTTCTGAGCCTAAGGATTAAAAATCATCATTAATTAAAATCTTAGAGGCAAAATAGTAATCTTGCCTAGAGCATTAATTGAATGTATCAGAATATAAAATGAATGAAAATGATGATCAAATTTATTTATAAAGATCCGAATGACTCAAATACGAGACTTGAACGTGGAAAAGAAAAGACATCGGATTAGTGAAATTGTAAACACGAACAAGTAACGAGGTAAGTTCGTGTAACTTGAATTATATTCTTAAATGCTTGAAATGTTGTTATTGATGTGAATATGATTTGAATGTTCATTGTATGAAAATTGATGAAACATTGATATATTTAATAAAAAGGGGAAGAATTCTCGGTTGAATGGAAGGAAAATTCGATGGATCTCTGAAATGGAATTGACGGTAAAAAGGATCTAGCCCGGATGGGTGATCTTGATATAGCCCTCCCGAAGAATATGTGGAAAATGGATTTAGCCCGGACGGGTAATCCGAATTAGGGTCTGAATTTAGCCTGGACTGGTAATTCAGATCCAAGCTCATTAGAGTAATTGTCGCTGCGGATTTAGCTCGGACCGGTAATCCCATTGTAAGAAATGAGGTTCATGGAGTGTGCTCTCGAATTGGAAAATGTGCGCACATGAATATGAATTGATGGACCCGAATTTGTACACTAAAGTGTACCCCTGAAAATCCATCGAAATTCCGAGAAATTCAATAGGATAAAAATAGAAAATGATAAGTACTTAAAATCATGAAATTAAACTTGAAATACATAGAAATGAAAATTATTTGATATCTTGAAATATGACATGGAAAATACATGTATGTGAAACTTGCTCGATAATTATGCATATTCAAGATTATGAACTCTCATGGAATAAATATACATTGAACTTATAGAAAATTATGGTACATGAAATATTGTCATAATGAATTGAATGATTTATATTTAAGAAGAAACAATAAGAAAATATGAGACTATATTTGATACGTTGATACAAGGAAAATTATGTGTATTAGGACAAGTAATAAATTTAAGTGAGACATGGCTAGGAAATAAGTTTGTCAATATTAAAGTACACTAACCAATGTTGTTGCTTGAAGTTTAGGCAAGTGCCAAATTACTGTTGAATGGTAATATATTTAATTATAAGGTGCATTGGCATGGTAAGTGCTTAGATGAAAATATAATTGAGCTTATGAAAGAGTGGAAATGTTTCAGTTATGTAAATTTCTTATGAAAAGATTTGTTATGTGATACGCCCGTATGAATCCTGCACCTAATTCGAAAATAAAAAAAAATTAAAATCTATATATATATATATTTAGAATTCTGCGAAAAATTCCCTATGATTCCGATTTAATCCCAGTAGGTTCCTAATGAATGTTTTGAGCTTTAAGGGTCCAATAGAGGGACGTTATGATTATTTTCAGAATATGAATAATATATGACTCAGAATTATTGAAAATATTCAGTAAACTCCGATAATGCCTCGTGCCCTATTCCGACAACGGATACGGG
The DNA here is from genome assembly GCF_025698545.1 of Gossypium raimondii. Taxonomy (NCBI): domain Eukaryota; kingdom Viridiplantae; phylum Streptophyta; class Magnoliopsida; order Malvales; family Malvaceae; genus Gossypium; species Gossypium raimondii. The sequence goes on along the minus strand of NC_068577.1, from coordinate 54,690,924 downwards.
TAGGGGGTGTTACATCTACCCCTTAATGTGCTTATAGAATGCTGAGGGTTAGTTATTGGACTCGCTCCGGTAGATACATTGAGAAATCAAAGTAATAATAAAGTAAAAAAAATTTAAAGGCTGGAATATGCTCTAAATTCTTGTACTATTCGTATATTTGGAATTTAGTTTTCATACTTTTACTTTCAGGAATTTAGTCCCTCTACTTTTTAAGTTTAAAATGTAAGTCTATTTGTTAACATTGTTAAAATTCATTTGTTAAATTTATTGGTGTGATAATTTAAAATTTTAAAAAACTTACTTGGAATTTATGTAAAAATGACATTATAATAAACCTAAATTTAATAAAAAAATTTAATAGGATTAACCATTCTTAAAAATTCATTGTGATTTAGGATTTATTTTAATTTTAATCCAATAATTTAATTACGATTATAATGATTTTAAAATATATTAGTTGTAATTATAATTATAATTTTCAAACTTTAAAAATAATTAGATAACTTCGTACTTAACTACTATTTTTCTCATTATTAAAAATAACTAGCAAATCGAAATTATGCTAATAAAATTTAAAATGAAAGGTTTATAAAAAATTAATAGATTTTAATTAATTAATTAATTTAAAAATAAGTGGACGTGACTTGACCTCACCACGTTACACCACCAATAACATATCATTTATTTTTGGACCACAAAAACCTATTGTAGTTTAACATGTGTATCTCACAAGAGAAAGCTATTACAAATATAAAAGATAAATATTAAAATTTGTTGAGTAATATTTTGCTTGTGTCTTATTGATACGAGTATCTGGGTATTTATACATTTTGTTACTACTGCTATTACAACTCATGATAGGACTCCACTATTTTGTCTTGACTCTGCTATCTCTAGTATTGACATTCTCTGCGAGCTCCAAGTTTGCTGGGCACATGTCTACGGAGCACACGGTCCTTTTTGTTCCTGGGACTAGCATTCAGGGTGAGCTCCGTACCTGTTGAATGCATGCCTGGGTGGCCTGTGGAGCACGTGACACTTCCTACGAGTTCCTTGGGTATATATGAGGTGAGACTGCGACCTTCCCTAGGTCCCCGCGAGCTGGGTCTATAACCCTATCTTGCAAGCTGGTTTTGCGAGTTGTTCAAAGGTAAATTATGAATATGTATCCAATAAGAGGTCGCAGAAAAATCTATTTCTCCCAAAACATTACATGTCTTTCATTCTTTTAACTCCAAAAAATCCCCCCATAACTAACCATCACCCTTTCTTCTCATCATATCTTCAAATCTAAAAGAAATACTATATTTATTCCTCTCCTATTGGAAAATATGGACATTACATATATAATAAGAGTAATTACGTGTTATTATTTACCATCATAAAAAAATTAGCCCAAATTAAAAGTGATCTAATTTAGTTAAGGTTTATTGGGAATTAGTTATTAAATAAAGTATGGGTCAAATATGTGTAGATACTCTAGTAACTAATTTGTAATTGATGATGGGTTGATTAGAAATTACGATTAATATGCAAAAGCTATATGTTAGAGTTATGGTCCCCAAATTACACATACGTAACTTTTCTAATATCAAATCTTTAGAAAAAAGAGAGTCAGATTCTTTGAATTACTTGTGTGCTAATTTGGAAGATCAGGACCATAAGATCGAAGATTCCAATAAATCAATGGATTTAGGTACACTTTCACATGTAATTTTGTTCTTGATTTATTATTGATAATTTGACTTGACAAATCTTGGTTTACAATTTTAAGTTTATATCAGATCTTGTTTTATGAATCTTACAAGTGGCATCCGAGCCTCGTCATGTTGAATCATTGAGAACAAATTGATTCTCTATCATTTTTTGATTGATTCATTTTCAAATTTTACAATTTTAATATATGGATTTAATTTTTCAATTCTACACATATTAAATGTATGATTTGTATTTATACACATGATATCAAAGGGTGCTAAGCTGCTAACTAACTTCTGTAACTATCTTTAACTACTAACTTCTTTAACCTTTCTTTAACAAACCAACTACTCAACTGCTACTACTCTAACATTCTTCCGATGTTCTGTTTTGTGTTGACCTCTTTGGTTGACTATTTCTCAAAGGGAGGACTCGTAAGGCATCTCGAAAGGAAGAAAACTTCTTTGGAGTGATAGGTTTGGTGAGAACTTCTACAATTTGGCTTGCTAAGGGCACAAAATTGACATGCAGGATACCATCATGAACTTTCTTTCGGACAAAGTGATGATCAATCTCCACCTTAACCTTAGCATGATGAGTTGGATCGGCTGCTATTGACACCGTGGAGGTGTTGTCACACCACACTACTGGAGTATGTTGTAGATGGACACCAACTTCAGTCAGCAGCTACTTCACCCATAGTAGTTCAATAATACAATTTGCGAGATTGTGATATTCTGCTTCTTAGGAGGATTTAGAAACAACAGTCTGCTTTTTGGAACACCATTTAACTGGATTGGAGCCAGGGTAAATGCAGTAACCTGTGGTGGATCGTCTGACTTCAATAGTGGACGCCCAGTCAGCATCAGAATAACAGACCATTTCAAAACAACCTTTGGTGAAGTATAAGCTATGATCCAAAGTTCCATTAAGATATCTCAACACACGCTTCACTACCTGCCAGTGAGTATCCTTTGGAGAATTCATGTACTGACTCAGTTTGTTGACATACATACTGTAAAGTTCCAATAATGCTACGATACAAATAACCATTAGGAAATGGACTGCCATATGTTGCAGTCAGCTTGGGTGTAACTACCATAGGTGTTACATCATAATCCAATCATATGATGCAACTTAATATTAGTTAAATATTAAGTAATCAATGAGCTAATATTTTCTTTGTTCATTTTTCTTTTCGTACAAAAACCAATAAGGACAAATATACAAAAGAAAATAATTCAACCATGAAATTTTATTAACTAATCTGCTTGAAAAAATATAAGCATAAATGACAATAGCCACACCAAAGGCACAAAATCTCAATACTTTATCATGGGATTGATGCGAGTGGAACAATCACATACCTGATGTGTTCGCAACGGAAGCTCTTGTAAGGTATTAGGCGATCAAATTTGTGAATGAGTTGATTTTCAACTCGATGATTTTGGAGGGGGATTCACTATTCATCATTAGCAAACTAGCAAGTAAACAACCAGATTGAGCAAGACAATTACTAGCAATGTTTACAGAGATTCGAGTTCAGCACATTTAGAGAGAAAGTAATCAAGCAACACACTTTCAAGTTAAAGAGGGTTTTTAGAAGAAGAGACTTACCTATTGGATTAAAAAGGCTTCAATGTAGATTGAAGTCGTGACAATGGAGGACAAATGCTCAATCTACGTGTCTTCTTAGCTATTGGCTACATGCATGAATAGATTTGGGGAATTTTCACACTTATTTTCCCAATTTCCTTATCTTCCTCTACGAATAGAAAGAGTCTTTTGGAATGGAGGTTTGCACTGAATTGATTGTTTGTTATTTGAGTTGGAGAGGTAAACGATGGAAGAATGAAGCCGAAAAGCTTTCCTTTTTTAGTTCATTCATTCATTCTCTCTCTCGTGCAATTATATGTGCGGGCCGAATTTTAGTTGAGGTAATTATTTCAATTTTTAATCTCTTTGTGCTATAATAAAAAATCATTTTAAATCCTTAAAAATTATAAATTATTTTTCTATTTCATTTAAATGAGATAAATTTTAAACTAAAAATTCATACATGATTTAGAAAGAAATTAAAACATTTCTTTTATCATTAATTTTAATTACTTTTTATTTCTATCATATTAAAAAGATGTAGTTTTATATAATATGTTGAATATATATAAAATCACTAAAAAATATAAAATCGAGTAAAAATAAATTTTAATCCAATTTAATCAATTTAATACTTTTCTCTAAATCGATATCTCAACCGTTCCCAAATTTAACCGCTCCGATTCAAACCTTTATGATACAAAAGAGCACAATGAGAAAACCTATTTTTTATCATTAAAAAATTAAATTACCACTGATAAATTAAGAACAATTTTTCTGGTCATAGATCCTCGTTTTTTAAAAAAGAAAAATTGTTTCTGGTTTTCTCATTCGAGAGAAAAACTGAAACTCTCGCTGAAACCAGGAGGAGAAAAAATAAATTTTAAATTTTAAAAAACAAAAATTAAAATAGAAAAAAAAAGAGTACTTGGCAGTGCAGTCATTTAGTCTAAAAGGAAACGACTGAGATTGCCCAGATTCAAAGCTTTTTCCCCCAAAATATCGAATGCAACTTCGATTTTCTTCTTCATCAAAATTTCAATCTTTATTTTTTGTTTTGCTTCTTCTTTTTTTTTCCATTGATGGGTTGCTAGATTTTTATTAACCTCACATAAATACTCTATCTTTATCCAGACCCAAATCTTTACAATCTTTTTTTTTCACTTATAATCTTTAGTTTTATTTGTTTTTTTCTTTTGGGGGGATGATGGCATCTTCATCACTGGCAAGTCCTTTATGCACTTGGCTGGTGGCGGCTTGTATGTCGGTAACGTACGGTAAAGACCAGTCCCGGTCTCCATTGTTCAACTCATCAGCCTCCGCTTCTTCGAACAGGCTCGGCCGTTGGGCTCGTAATAGAAGGAAGGCTCTCCTTTCTCAATGCTGTGGTGGCGGCGCAACCCCTAACAAAGACGTGGGCTTGATTTCTTCCTTCCGTGGATCCACCATTCAAGGCTTGATGGCTTCTTGCTTGGCTTTTGAGCCTTGTAATGATTATTATTCCTCCAAAAATGGTAGCTTTTTCGGTCAAAATGGAAGCTTTTCATCTTTCTTCGGCTCCAAAACTGTTCCTTTCAATAATAATCGCAAGCAAAAAAGGCTCAATCGACGAGCTCATCATTCTGGTAACATATAATGTTTCTTTTTCAAATCTGGGTTCTTTTTCTTTTTTATTGTTATGAATTTTAATTCCTGTAGAGAGCTCTGTTTTTGCCTCTTTTTCTTTAATTGATTTTCTTGAAAGCAAGTCTAGAAATGAAAACAGAGATATAATAAATGTTCCTTTGTACAATTTCACCAAGATTTTTTTTTTTAAATACAAAATTAAGAGCTAGAAATGTAGTTGATTTTAAATTCTTATTAAGTCCATAGCCATGGAAAATCATTATTTCCTCAGCTAATCTGAATTTAATACAAACAGATTATACATGTGCAAGCTTTAGTACTTCTTTCGCAATAATTAAATTATAGATATAATTGATTCTGCTTTTCTCTCTCTCTCTCTCTCTTTTTAACAAGTTGTTGTAGGTTGGTAGTATTAATTGTCTTGTTTTCATGGGTTTGCTGCTTCTTTCAATATAAAATGGAAAAATGTTTGTTTTGCATTCTAGAATTTTGGGCTTTTTGTATGTATATGAGATTGTTTATATGTGTTGTTTGTAGAACTTACCGGCTAAATTAAGTTCATTCTGCGGTTTAATTTGTTTAAAAAAAACTTAGGACATGCCATGGCTATAGCTGTGCAACCCACAAGAGAGATTACAACGAAGAAGAAGCCTCCTACGAAGCAAAGACAAGTGGTTGTGACCGGGATGGGAGTAGTAACTCCGCTTGGACATGAGCCTGATGTTTTCTATAACAACCTGCTCGAGGGTGTTAGTGGTATAAGTGAAATCGAGACTTTTGACTGCGCTCAGTTTCCGACAGTAAGTTGTCTTTGGGATCTCTTGTTTTGCTCTTGTTTGTACTGCTGCTTGTTCTTACTGCTCCTGTTTTCTCTCCAGAGGATTGCTGGAGAGATCAAATCTTTCTCAACTGATGGATGGGTCGCACGAAACTTTCCAAGAGGATGGACAAATTCATGCTTTATTCTCTTACTGCCGGAAAGAAAGCTTTGCAAGATGGGGGAGTAAATGAAGATGTAATGGAGGAGTTAGATAAAACGAAATGCGGAGTTTTGATTGGTTCAGCAATGGGTGGCATGAAGGTAAAATCTTTTTCTAGAAGAAGGAAAGTGTCATGGTATATAGTTTTCTTTCTATATCCATCGATTCATATACATTGCTTGTTGTGGAATGAACAGGTTTTCAATGATGCGATTGAAGCTTTGAGGATCTCATACAGGAAGATGAATCCTTTTTGCGTACCGTTTGCTACAACAAATATGGGTTCTGCAATGCTTGCAATGGATTTGGTTAGCTTAAATTTAGATTCTGCAATGTTAAGATAGACCTTGATGGATGTTAAAATTTCGAGTTTGAGCTTTAAACTGATGATTTCTTCAGGGATGGATGGGTCCTAATTATTCAATCTCCACTGCCTGTGCTACAAGCAACTTTTGCATATTAAACGCAGCAAACCATATCATTAGAGGCGAAGCTGTAAGTCTAGCAAAGAAAAACATCCAATATATCATGTATGATTGATTGCACTGTATCAACGGTATTTGTGTCAAAATTGCAGGATATGATGCTTTGTGGTGGCTCTGATGCAGCGATTATACCCATTGGTATATTGTTCTAACTTTCTTATTCAGCATTGTTTTATAATCTTTCCGCTTGGTATAGCATGTAATACTCTATTTTATCGTTTTTTTCATTTAGGTTTGGGAGGATTTGTGGCTTGTAGAGCGCTCTCTCAGAGGAACAATGATCCTACCAAAGCTTCACGCCCTTGGGATGCTGTAATATTTCGAAAACTCTTGAGCTTCATCACTATCATTTTTCCTTGTGCTGTTGTTTCATTTTCCCCTCTTCATAGAACAAAACCAGTAAAACCAAGAATGCATTTATGAATTAAACTTCATGGTAATTAATGTCAACTATTCTAACCTTTTGAACGAGTATTCAACGTGTTTATCATATCTTAACAACTCACATCACAAATGATATGTATCTGCACATGGTCTTTTTGACAAAGTTACACTATATATTTATCGAGAATTTTCTAATCAAAGGAACATAATTTTCCTTGTTTTGCTTCGTGCGTGCTATTTACCTTGATAGTGGTTCTATTTTTTTCTTCCAGAATCGCGATGGATTTGTCATGGGGGAAGGTGCTGGGGTTCTACTTTTGGAAGAATTGGAGCATGCCAAGGTACACTGTCTTCAAACCCTACAAATCCATGTTGTAAGCAATAGGTTTGTACTTAGTTTCTTTTGTAGAAAGGAAATTATCGTGTTTAGATTTCTGATTTTGCAGAGGAGAGGTGCGACTATCTATGCAGAATTCCTTGGTGGAAGCTTCACTTGTGATGCTTATCACATGACCGAGCCTCACCCTGATGGTAATGAGCCACATCTGTATAACCACAATTCTTCTTAAATCCCGATTTTATTTTCTAAATATAGACGTTGAGACTTAATTTGCTGCTTTTGCTTTATTGTTTTTCCGTGAAACAATGATTTATATAAGCGTGTAATTTTTTTTTGGCTCATGGCATTATCGAGTACATGCATGTCTTGACATTAGATTCTTGATTTTCGTGATTGAGCAGAATAAATATCATGAGATTGCAACTTATGCCTCTTTGTCCGAGTATTCCCTACTGTGAAGATAACCCACATTTATATAATTAGCGATGTTTTACATGTTCTTTCTGAAGCAGTGCATGTTACTCTATGAAAAATTAAACTAACATCCATCTCGTGAAATTTAAAAATAGGTGTTGGTGTCATTCTCTGCATCGAAAAGGCCTTGGCTCACGCTGGTGTATCTAGAGGAGATATAAACTATATTAATGCTCATGCTACATCGACACCAACTGGAGACATTAAAGAATACCAAGCTCTTCTTCATTGTTTTGGAGACAATCCCGAGGTAATTTCTCCTACTTTTCTTGAAAAATTGAATCTCCATGCATTTCTGTTTTTCAAATTTATGCATTGTGATTATTGATAAGATCTCCATCATTTGCAGTTAAGGGTGAACTCTACAAAATCAATGATTGGTCACCTACTAGGAGCTTCCGGTGCTGTGGAAGCTGTTGCAACAGTACAGGTATGCAATTTTGAGTTTTGGTTATGTTCTTATTTTGGATTTAGGGCGCAGATTGGACAGAATTTGCACGGTGCTGAATTTTTGTTGTTTATGTTCTCTTATTCGAGAAGATTGTTCTCCCTACTTCCTCTGTATTTCTGTTTTGTGGCTATATGACACGAGCAGGGATGAAAGGAATCATGCATCTTATCTTCTTTCTCCCATTTTCTTTCCCTTTTCCGGAACCTGAACATTGACATGGTAATGTCTTGTTAATTGTAGGCAATACGAACTGGTTGGGTTCATCCAAATATCAACCTGGAAAACCCGGATGTAGGAGTGGTATGTTGCCTCTTCTCTCTCTCTCTCTTGTTTCTTCCTTCTCATTCATCAGTTTTTGCTTTGTGACACATACATACTGTAGTTTTTTTCCCTCGGTTTTCCGACATGGTTCAATTTTGCTTTCCAGGACACAAGTGTGCTTGTGGGGCCAAATAAAGAAAGATTGAACGTTAAGGCGGCATTGTCGAATTCATTCGGGTTTGGCGGGCATAACTCATCGATCATTTTCGCCCCATACAAGTAAAAATAGTTCAACAGCTGCTCTCCCAGTGTTTTCTTACATTTGGCCGAAGGTATATACTCGTTTTCAAAACATTTCAAATATCATCAGTTATAGGTAACTGTTTAACATATCAGCTATTCATGCAGAGTATCCCAGAAAATCCTCCTGTAGACAAAACATAACTCTGAAAGTGTTATTATTACGAAGTAGTACGGTGGTGGCCGTAGCAGAGCTCTAGAAAAAAAAAAAAAACACTCCTACTGTTTCATAGTTCAGTGTTTGTTTGGGAAGGTTTCGTTTCTCTTAAACGTAGTAGCTACAATTGAGGTTTTAGTGTTTGAGGCCCCAGGGCCATTGAAGAACCAGTAAATGTAGTAATTTTTGTGTTCATGTAAAAGAAATGGCTTATATCAGTTGTTTTTTTGTTTTTAATTAAAGCCAATTTGTAATGAATCCTGAATTGGCAGCAGGGTGGATGCTTTTCTGATTTAATCTTCATGCAAAAGCTTGCTTTCTACCTTATGTTATTAACCCGTAACATGATATGAACTCCGTCCTAAAATTATCATATGAACCTTTTTTGGTGGAAGATTGTATATCTAGAAGGATCCAACACTCATTACATGCTATAATTTTAACATGACATACGATGAGAGGGTTTGGCTAAAGGTATTAGGTGGTTTGGAAAAAAATAGACTCAAGCTTGAATATTCAAGGCTTAAGTTTGATTATATTATGTAATTTATAGCACAAATAAATTTATAGTAATCTATAATATTATTATAATGTAAACGAATATATGTATGATTTAATGAGAAAAATTATATAAAATTATTAAATCTTAAATTGAAACGGTATAAATATACTTTTTAGAATTAAAAACAATCATATGAGTGAGCCTAAAATGGACTTGGGTTAGTCATTTAGGGCTAGTTTGGCAATGCTTTTGAAAAGTGCTGTGGAAAAGTACTTTTGAGGAGTGCTTTTGAAAAGTTTGGTTTAAAATTTGAGTATTTAGCATTGCTGTCAAAAAATTCTTTTGAGAAATAAAATGTCCATTTTAGACATGTTATTATCAAGTAACAAATGTGCATTTAAATAATATTTAAATTAGTTAATATTATTATATTTTAGTAAGAATATAAAAAAATTATTATATCTTGTTGCTAATATTTTAATATATGAAATATAAATTTTAAATATTTTTAAGCAATAAATATTAATTATTTATAAAATTTAATTAGATTATATAAACTATATTTTAAATATTTAAATATAACCATTAAATAATTGTAATTAGTATTTTAAAAATATTTTTTATTTTTAATTAATGATTTTAACACATTTGTAATTAAGCACCAAGAAAAAAAAGGAAAGTACTATGTTATTGGAGGGGTGAAAAAGTAATTAAGCACTAAAAATGCTTTTGAGAGAAAAAACCTAAAATTTTTAGCTTCTCCTTTTTAGAAGTTCCAAAATTCACCTAACATGTCACCAACTTATTCATCAATGACTAATAATGCAAGACAAAGAGAAAATTCAGAAATATTTGTTTTAGAAAAATTGTTTGAAATAAATAAAGAATGGTGTAGAAAGCACTTCTATTCCAACAAAAATAAGCAAAAAAGAGAAGATTACTTTAAAAATTATAATGATAAAAAAGAAAATATTCTTCAAGAATATTATAGATTTATGAATACTCATAAAGTCCATATAAAATTCTTTGAATGGTTTGAAGAATATTATTTAGGATCTGTTAATACAATAAGACATAATACTAGATGGCAGACTAATAAAGGAGAAGTTGAATCTCAACATCCCCCTTTAATGGAGGTTCAATATCTTCATAAGAATACTGGAATAAAAGCAAACCCTTTAAGAATGAGAGCTCCCGATGCAGGAGAACAAATCTCATCAAAAGATATCAAAATGATAGTAGAACAAAACAATTAAACAAATATTAATCTTCATACAATAGGAAAACAATTAGATTATATTGAAAATTTGGTAGAAAGTCAACCAATCAAGAGAGAACCAGTAAAAGAGATAACCGGAAAAAGTTCCAAAGAACCAATATTCACACCTTATGAGATTCCAAAAGCTTTCCAAAAATCCCAAAATGATTTCCTAACAGAAATCCAAAATAGACTTAATGCTTTAGAAAACCATAAGTCTGAATTAATCGCCCCTGATACCCCAATACAAACCCAATATTCAGTAAATACATTACACCAATCCTCCCAATCTGACTCGGATCAGTCAGATGAACAACAAATTAACAAGATGGCTTGGAAAGAACCAAAAAGATTATATTATCCAAAAATCACTGCTGATATTAACATAGAAGAAAAACCTGTTTTCCAAAATAAATACAATGCTAATACAATCTATGAATGGAATATAGATGGAATGTCCGAATACAATATTCTTAGTTTATTACAACAAATGACAATGGTTTCAAATGTTTATAAAACCCAAAATCAAAATGGATTAATCAATGACCATGCTATAGCTAATCTTTTAGTTGCTGGATTTACTGGTCAATTAAAAGGATAGTGGGATCATGCACTGACTAAAACCCAACAGGAAGAAATTTTAAAAGCAATAAAAAAAGATGACCAAGATAGGATTATTTTAGACGAACAAGGAAGAGAAATCCAAGATGCAGTTCGGAGATCCTTCTCATCTTAAAGATAGAAATTCAGAATTATTATCAAATTTAAAATGTAAAAAATTAACCGATTTTAAATGGTATAAAGATGTCTTTATGACTAGAGTCATGCAAAGATCTGATAACCAGCAACCATTTTGGAAAGAAAAATTTCTAGCAGGACTTCCCACATTATTAGGAGAAAAAGTTAGGAATCAAATAAGAGAAAATTACAAAGGTATTATTCCATATGAAAAGCTTACATATGGTGAACTAATTAGTTTCACCCAAAAAGAAGGATTAAAAATTTGCCAAGATTTAAAATTACAAAAACAGCTCAAGAAAGAAATATATCAATGTAGAAAGGAATTAGGATCATTCTGCCACCAATTTGACATCAGGAATGAGCCTTCTTCTTCAAAAACATGTTGCCCTGAAAAGCCAAAAAATAGGAAAAAGAATATTTCAGAATATTATAAAAAAACCTAAATATAAAAAATACAGAAAAGGGAAGAAACAACAAAAAACAGAAAACAAAATCGACAAAACAATAAAATGTTATAGATGTGGAAAACCGGACATATCTCAAAATATTGTAAAATCAAAAGAAAAATCAATAACTTAAATTTAGAAGAAGAGATAGAACAAAAATTAAATGAAATCCTATTAGAAACAATTCTTACGAAAATGATACATCTCTTCAAACAGATGAATTATAAATAGAAGAATTACATACAACATACTAGTCTTCGGAGATGAGAATGAACCTTCAATTAATATGCTAACTAAAGATCAAGAATTTATGATAGAAGTTATTGATAAAATTCAAGACCTAGAGCTTAAAAGAGAATACCTTTTGAAATTAAAATCCTCATTAAAAGATAAACCGAAAAAGAAAAAGAAATCATTTCTAGTCAATCACAAATGTATAATATACAAGATATAATATTTAATAAATATGAAAAAATAAAACCAAGACAAATTACAAACTCTGAATTACAGTTGGAAATAAAACAGATTAAATTAGAACTTTCTCAACTTAAAATAGAACAACAAGAAATGAAAGAACAAATTAGATCCTTAAAACACGAAACCTCAGAAAAAAGTTCATCAGAAACTGAACCTGAACCTGAAGAAAATACACAAGAATATATGATGGTTCTAACTGAAGTGTCTATTCAAATATATTTAATAAAAATAAATATTGTCATAAATAATGAATTTCAATTAGAAACAATAGCCCTTTTTGATACAGGAGCGGACCAAAACTGCATTAGAGAAGGAATAATTCCAACAAAATATTATAATAAAACATCAGAATCTCTTAAGGCTGCAAATGGTAAAAAATTAAAAATTACTTACAAAATTCCCAATGCAGAAATATCCAACAAAGGTATAAAATATCAAACATGTTTTTTAATGGTAAAAGATATTACCCAAGATGTCATATTAGGAACCCCATTCATATCCTTACTCAAACCTTATAAAGTAACAAATAATTCTATCTCCACTAAAGTTTTAAACACTAAGGTAGAATTTCCTTTTGTAGAAAAACCGAAAATAAGAAACCTCAACCTATTAAAATCTTTATCCATTCATAATGGACAAATTAATAATTTAATTAATTACAAACAGAAGCAAATCTCTTTCCTAAAAGAAGAAATATGTTTTAAAAAATTAAATGAACAATTAAGAAAAAGAGAAATACAAAAAAGAATAGATCAAATCAAAAAAGAAATAGAATCAACGATTTGCTCTGACATTCCTAATGCCTTTTGGAATAGAAAGAAACATGAAGTAACATTACCATACGAAAATGATTTTGATGAAAGACAAATACCCACAAAAGCAAGACCAATACAAATGAACAAAGAAATGGAAGAATTTTGTAGAAAAGAAATACAAGACCTTCTTAATAAAAAATTAATTAGAAAGAGCAGTTCCCCTTGGAGTTGTTCAACATTTTATGTAATAAAAAATGCAAAACTTGAAAGAGGAACGCCAATATTAGTAATTAATTACAAACCTCTCAATCAAGCCTTAAAATGGATTAAATACCCAATACCAAATAAGAAAGATTTGCTACAAAAACTTTGTAATGCAAATATTTTCTCAAAATTTGATATGAAATCCGGATTTTGGCAAATCCAAATAAAAGAAGAAGAAAGATATAAAACAACATTTACTGTACCATTTGGACAATACGAATGGAATGTAATGCCTTTTGGGTTAAAAAATGATCCATCTGAGTTCCAAAGAATAATGAATGATATTTTTTACCAATATTCTCAATTCACAATAGTATACATCGATGATGTATTAGTATTTTCAGAAAATTTAGAAAAACACTTTAAACATATATCAATCTTTATAAAAGTCATAAGAAATAATGGTTTAGTAGTTTCTAAATCCAAAATAAGTTTATTCCAAACCAAAGTAAGGTTTTAGGTCATTATATTACCCAAGGAACCATTACCCCAATAGAACGATCTATAGAATTTGCTAGCAAATTCCTGGACCAAATTCTTGATAAAGTCCAATTACAAAGGTTCTTAGGAAGCCTCAATTATGTTATAGACTTTTATCCAGGTCTTAGCAAATTATGTAAACCATTATATGATAGACTCAAAAAGAATCCACAACATTGGACAAAAACCATACCAATATTATCACCCAAATCAAAAACAAATCACTAAGCTTCCTTGTTTATATTTAGTGATCCAAATGCCCCAAGATAGTTGAAACAGATGCTTCAAATAGGGTATGGTGGGATCCTAAAACAAGTTAAAGGAGGAAAAGAGCAAGTAGTCCGGTTTACTTCCGCACAATCGGAATCCTACTCAACAAAATTATAGTACTATTAAAAAGAAATTTTATCAATTGTTTTATGCATTACAAAATTCCAAAGTGATTTATTAAATCAAAAATTCCTTTTGAAATCGATTGCAAATCAGCAAAAGAAGTTTTACAAAAGATGTTCAAAACATTGCCTCAAAAGCAGATTTTTGCAAGATGGCAGCAATTTTGAGCATATTTGATTTTGATATTGAATACATCAAAGGAGAAACTAATTTTTGCCCGATTTTCTCACCGAGAGTTTCTTCAAAATGCCCCCAAACTCGAGACAAAGGAAAAGGGAAAATAGAAGAATCATCCAAAACCCAAATCACATCAAAACCAATTAAAACATGGTATGAAATTTGCCATGAAGAAGATGAGAAATCATCATCATCGTCAAAATCCTCCAAAAATACAATAATTCAAGATGCACAAGATCCAAATGAGATTGGTTCTCAAATCAAAAAATAGATTGAGTCCCTATCTCAATCTCCAGAAGTAGCATTGGTCTTTTCGCAAATGAAAGAGGAAACTCCTCTCAAACAAATTGTCTTTGAGCAAAGAAGGTTTCAAAAAATAAAGAGATTGTTTTACACAAACCAAAATCTCTTAAAAATGTTTTAAAAGAGACTTCTCTCCAAGATGTTTTTCCAAAAGAGATAGCGGTATCTTCACAAACTGCTACACAAAAATCTTCACAATATTTTCCAAACAAATATTTTGAAAAAATTCTTGTTATAGAGGAAAAATTTTCAGAAAAACCTCCACATATACTGGCAAAAGAACTTTTCAATGGATGGCATTTCAAACCATTGGATTCTCAAAAACCCCAACAGTATTATGAAAATATACTGGTCCAAACTGGATCTGTTTTGTTCAAACATTACACAGATCCAAAAGATCCAAATTTTATTACCCATTCAACAGCCCAAATATTAAAAATTCTTCGACCAAGAGATTGGAGTGAAAACCCAAATGCTCCAAAGAAATTTCCAGCCAAATTTACCACCAAAATAGACTATTACCCATATTTTACATATTGGGATTACCAAATGGCATGGTACAATGCCTTTTTAATGAACAACCAACACATGAGACATTCGTGGCTCATATATTTCAAATATGGCACCCAATTCAAATTCCCAAACTGGTTCCAAGAGTGGTGGAATTGGTATGGACCATCATCCTTTGAGATACTACCAGAAAAAATTCAAAACTTATGGCCCAAATTCTTTGACAAATTTCATCCTGAACCAGATCAAAAACACATTTACAGGACAATCCATTTTTTCTCAAAACTAAGCATTTCCTGGATTGTCTCATGGAATTATTCTTATGAGTAAGATCAACACACTGGAATTCCATTATTAGTTCGCAATTACAGGACTAAATGGTGGGACAAATTTAATGATGAGAAATATGATTCAAAATATTTGGATAATTTTTTCAACAAGAATCCAAGATTATGTAAGTCCGCAGCCCCGGATCAAACCACAGCAAAATTTCTTCAAGCAAAGTCAACAGCCAGTGCAATGTTAGCTCAAGCCAAGACCAAAAAAGAATACAAAAAACTCATGGCTGAAATGCTCAGCTCATTGGACTCCGAATCTGAAGATGAATCTCCGGCATCCTCAATCAAAACGGTGGATCTTGCAGATGATACCACTTCGGTAACCATCACCAGGTCCAAAAAGAAATAATACATGAACAGGAGAGATTCCCTGCAAGAAATGATGTGAACAGGAGAGATTCCCTGCAACAAAATAATGCGTGAACAGGAGAGATTCCCTGCAAGAAATGATGTGAACAGGAAAGATTCCCTGCAACAAAATAATGTGTGAACAGGAGAGATTCCCTGCAACAAAATAATGCGTGAACAGGAGAGATTCCCTGCAAGAAATGATGTGAACAGGAAAGATTCCCTGCAACAGAATAATGCGTGAACAGGAAATATTCCCTGCAAGAAAAGACAAGTGAATAGTTATGTAATTTGTATTTTGTAACCAGAGAATATATTCTCTGAAAATTTATTTTCAAAAGTTTCAAATGTAATGAAGTGCTTTTGAAAAACACTTCTGAAAAGCTAAAAATTTCAGCCAAAAACAGTTTGTTTTGCACAGTTTTTCTTCTAAAAGTGCTTTTGAAGTCAGAAGTGTTTTTTTTAAGCAATGAAGAACTGGCCCTTACAAATATGAGGGGCCTGAGCAAAATTTTAAGCATTTATTTTGGGTCGAGCTGAGTTTTGGCAAGCATAAAGTATGTTAATATATCATGCTTAAGCTCGGCCCAACTCAACCTGAATCGGCCCATGAACACCTCTAATCATGATCTTCTCCACACTATATTTTCTGAAGAAGAATGAGAGGCAATTCAAAAAATCCCGGTGGACCATCTTTTACAAGATTAGTTGGTCTAGCATCACTCGAAAGACAATTTGTTGGCATGTTTTGACTTAAATAACTTGATTATTCACTTACATCTTTTGAGGATTTTGAGCCGTAAAATACATTATTATGATTGATGAAGTCTTGATCAAGAAATGATATTATTTGAAGAGTCCTAGTATGATCTACTAATCATATTTGGAAAGATAATGATTTTGAAGAAGTTTAATTAACGAAGGTTTCTTCTTATTTTATGACTTATCAACATTAATAACCAGAATTTATTCATTTTTTGTTCTGTTTAAAATAGAGAACTTGGGTTCAATTTTAGAGACAACATTATTAGAAGAGGTAACTATAAACTATGGAAAGATTAATATGTATGGAACATAAAACAAATATAAGAAATATTTTAGTTCCACTAAACCAAAAATTGGGAAAATGAAATCGTCATACTTTTTCTTTGTTTGTACCAAAGAAGTGGATTTACCTTTGATTAAACAAAATTAAACTATGATTTCAAATGCATTAAGGATTCTGGATGACTGAATGTAGGGTTAGTAACACAATTTAGACTTTTATGATTGAAGAAATGGACGAACAAATCAAGAACAGACATGAACGTTCGTCTTTGCCTTTGAAAGTCAATAATAATAATTTCTGCATGTGTCGCATTAGGGTTTTGTTATTTAACTTTGACTTTAAGACCAGAGCTGGTAAGTGGTTCACTCAATAATATTAGAGATGACAATGGCATGAGTTGGCACGGAAATTGATTTATTTTCTTTCGTGAATATTGAAAATGATTAGAAAGATATTGATTTCCCATGTTGCATGAAGGACCCGAAGGGCAACCGTGCGACTGTTCCACATTATTGGCTATGGGGTTTGCCCTTTTACCTCTTCTACTCCCCACGCTTTCCTGACCTTGTTTCCCTCATCGCTCTGCAACGTAAACTGAAGTCCATATCTCTTGGCAAAATACCATATGAAAAAGTCAAGCTGATCATCGGTTAATTTACGAACATCGGTCGGTGGACATGGTATAACATGAACAAGTATCCAGTATGGAGCACCATCAGAAATTCACGTAGACAAATAGAATATCTAATTATCACACATAATAAGAATTCAGATTCCATAGATGACTTTGTTTTCAGAAGAAAATCTCAAAAGAGATGGATTTTACATGATACTCGGGTGTGTTGGACACGATTAGTATTATTATTACCTTGTGTGATGATTGATCATCATCACTTATTCCAACAACTTCAGCTAGGGGTGTTCATTCGGTTAACCGACCCGAAATAACATTAATCGAATTAACCGACCTTTCAAAATTTTTAACCGTTAACCGAACCGAAATTTTTTCAAAAAAATTAACTGAACTGAAATTTTTCGGTTAATTCGTCGGTTAACCGAATTACCCGAATTAACCGAATTAACCGAATTGAATCACTACATAATTAAATTATTTTTAGACTTTAGTTTTAGTTTTAGATTTAGAATTTTATTTTTATTTATTAAATTATTTGTAATTTTTATGATTGGGTTGGGTTGGGTAATTGGGTTGGGTTAAATACTTGGGTTTGGATTGGGTTTAGTTGAATAGTGAGGCTATTTATATATATTATAATTTTATTTATTAATTTTTTCGGTTAAACTGAAAAAATTCGATTAATCGACCGGTTTCGAACTGAATTAACCGTTGACCGAAAAATTAAAAAATAATTAACCGACCCCCGACCGAAAAAATTCGATTAACTGACCGATTAACCGAATTCGATCAATTAACCGAATTTTTTCAATTTTACCCGAATTTTGCACACCTCTAACTCAAGCTCCAAATTTCTTAAATTTGTCGTAAGAATCTCAAAAAGCACATGCCTAAAAAAGTACTGCTTTTCAGCGCAAAACACGGAATACGGATACGACACAACATGGACTCAGTTTTAAAGCTGGTAAACAAAGGCTTTTAAAGCAATCACCTGCTTGGTACAGATAGGGATCTCATCGGCAGGGTAAAAATAGACGACAACAGGTTTCCTTTTATCAAGGAAAGGCTAAAATTTTTCCCATCTTGCTCTTTCAACGTGAATATTGGAGGCACTAAACCTTTCTCGACCTGCAAAACCCCCCAAAAATCATAAGCAAATACTGAGGGAGGTTAGCCAATCAAATCAACCAATTAAAAAGAAGAATGTACCTTGGCAGAAATGGAAGACTTGAAAGAGGAAGAAGGGATGGAAAGAGAAGGAGAGAAAGAGTGCTTAATGCCATGAAATAGAGAGTGTGGTGATTTGGAGAGAATTGGGATACGATGAAAGACAGAAGAGAGAGTGTTGGGAGAGGGAGAAGGGAGTAAAGAAGGATGAAGAGTGTGGTTATGGGGTGTTGATACAATGCTCAATAAGGAGAGAGTATAGAGGAGAGGAGAATGGTTGCTGAGGAGCTTGGTCCACCTAATCGATGATGAAGACTGGATGAATGTTGAGAAAGTGTAGGCTTGAATTTTTTATATTTGTTTATACAAGTTTTAGATTAAGAATTTAGTCACCGTTCATTATTGAAGAGTGGTTGGATGGTGTTAAAAGCATAGTGAAAAAAAGGAGAAACTTGTAGCTTTTTCAAGAAGATGAATTTTTTTTATTGTTCATGAAATCTCAAAAAAGAGAGTACTTCTCTCATGAGAAAAGAAGACGAAAAAGTGGTACGTTTGGTCTTTTGAGGTCAGGTGAAGCTTGGACAATGATAGGTGATTATAAGATAAGGAAGAGGTGATAGATGAGATTTAAGATTAAGCTTTCGTCATAACATGCTTTCTTTAATTAGTAATGTTTTGTATTGATAAAAAAAATGCTATATTTTTTGAACTTCAAATATTAATTTTATGTTAAACCAATCATTACCATATTATATGGGATAGGATTAATGGCTCACTCATCTGAGAAAATTTGAACATTAAAACCTCAAAAATCCCTTCAATAATTTTTATCCTCGAACCCAAGCTTTGTTGGTAAGTATTATATTTTATCAAACTAATCTTATTTGTTTTTTTAATCTTTTATTATCTATTTTCAAATCACCTCAACTTCGGACTCGAATGTTGATTTAGTGACTCCCATGTTCATTTTTTTTGTTAGGAATAATAAAATGGGCTTTACAGAGTTTGTGATTAAGCCACAAATTTGAATGATTTCATCCTATAGCCCATATATATTTCCAAACCCATCTTTATAAAGACCAAAGGTCGATTCTACAAAATTTCTATGGCGTCATTTGCTTCCAAACCCATGTACATTTTTGGCTACTACTAAATGATAAAAAATATATATATTAAAATCAATAAAAAAATCACAAAATTGTAAGACATAAAGATGGAATTCAACATACTGGCTCTTCAGAATACATTTGAGAGGATGATCCAAAATTTATAAATGCTCTTGCAGAAGGGGCTCCCACCATTGATGACTGGAACAAGGCACGTACGTTACTCAAGTTTCTGGAGATGTTCTACGATGCTTCTATGAATTGTGGGGTTCTTATGTTACATCCTGTTTGTATTTTCATTCAAGTTAGTTGATGGCCTTCAAAATAAAGGAAAGCTTTACCAACTACTGGGGAAGCATAATATCAACTGGAGGCGGTCCTAGTGTAGGTAAGACCTCTATTCATCTCCAATGGAGGACGAGACTTGGAACTACAGATATACTTGGAGGATGGTCTATCGGTTTTTTTTTTTTTTTTTTTAATTGGAACTACCCAATTGAATTAAAAAAATAGATCAGGGACTTAATTGCTTTTTTGAAAAAGTTTGAGGGCTTTTACACTGTTAAGCCTTAATTTTATTAGTAATTGTATTGTTGAATACTTTCTTATACTAACATAATACATATTATGATATGATTTTATAGTAATTAATATTCTTTTTAGAATTTAAAATTATATGGTTGTGTAATTAATGAAAGAGTAAAAATCGGTTTACCCTCTGTCCAACTTGATGTTTAGACACAAGTTTGAATGGGATAATTTAACAATAGTTTATAAACAGATAGTAAAGCAATGTGAGAAGTCAACAAATGAGATCTGTTAACGCAGTTTAGATCAACAATCCTACTGCTCAATGAATGGTTTTATTCAATAATCATCCAAATCACTTATTGGCTTAAGTCTAATCTACTCTTACACAAGAAATAATTGCAGGTCAACAATGATCCCAATTATTACAAATCACTCACTCAAAATCTCACATACAAATCAAAATGGCAATGAAATAAAATGTCTAAAACAAGAGTTCAAAAATAGATATTCAAATAACCGGTCAAAAGTACTCCCACAAGCACAACGGCATTTTTTTTGTAAGATTAGGTATGAGACGATGAAAAGCGATCCTTTTTCCTCTTTACTTCTAAATTCGATCAATATCATTAAGGATAGAATAAAACATAGCCTAAGGATCATTTGCTGATGGTATGACACACTTTGAAGATCAAATTAAAAAATTTGAACTTTATATTGCACTTACCTATTCCGAAGGTATATCCATACTGTTGTCCAAAAATCTATTCAGACAGCTGTTTAAGGAGTTATTTGAACATGAGGAGAAACTTCAAATACAATGACAACTAAAACCCCAACATTTACAATTTATATTACTAAATTTACATATGATAAAATTACATTTTAAACCAAAAAAAAGTTTTATACTTCCACTCCTCCTGAGAGGTTACTCTCTTTCTAATGTATGGGCTCAATTATGAGTCTTTAGCTTCAACATTTCCATCAAGATGTTCATGCATGGGTACTTAATTAATTGCTTTCTTTTTTGTACAAAATTGCTTCTTCTTTTTTTGTTTCCCATAGTTTTACATGGTGGAATCGTGGGGATATATATATGTCATACTTGAGAACATCACATGTCATGTCGTTTAATTGGTTTTTCTACTTTTGGATTTTATTGGACATATATATATTGTTTGTGTGCAAAATTAAAAATACAATATTTGTTGAAAGAGACCTATGCTTTGCATTCAAAAACTTTTTTTTAGTCCCAAAAGCAAATTTTATTTATTTATTTATTTGTTGATCCACCTCTGAAAATGATGGATCTTTAAAAAAGAAGAAGAAGATCAAAGAATCAAAGATTTGCTTTGAAAATAGTATTTTATTACACTTATACCATGCAAGAATACAAAGACTGGTTAGGGATTTGCCTTATTTATACAAAATATATATTGGGATATTTTAACAAAACGATGGCCATAAATAAATAAATCATCATACATCCCTTTGCCTTCACTTTAACATGCAAAATTTGGTATCCAACTCATCAGGTTCTTTTGCTGTTCTTTGCCTCCAATGAGAAACGGGGCCCTTATAACAGTATCAACATTACACAAGTTGCTTCATGTCAACTATATATGGATTTGAATTACAATAATGTAGGTATTAATTGTGTTATACAAGTTCCAATAAAGGAGGAGATAAAAAGAAGAAAGTGGTAGTGTAAAAGAGGTCGGTTAAATTAAGCATGCGGAAAGTAGAAGAAGACAAGAGGAAGAAGGTTATTGCGAGGACTGACATGGAGTACTAAGTGCTCAAGATTGCTAAAGGGTGAGAAGGTCCCTTTTTCTTTCGTTTTGGAAGGTATTTATAGGGGAAGTCCTTTTGTGTGGTAGTGGTGGCGTGGTAAGGCAGTTAACATTATGGAATGCGTGGGGGATATATGTGATGGGGCCCATTCTATTATTCTTTTTGAGGGAGTACGAGGTTATTATGTTCAAGTGGATCCCAATAATCTTGGAAGAGTGTTCAAAATGAAAAGCGAGTGACTTGACCATAGCTAGAACAGGAAGTGAGGATCGTCTTCAGGTGCTCACTTGGTGTCTTCTAAAAGCGCCTATTATATGGATATATTAAGTATAAGGGTTCACACAAATGTTCATTTCTAACTATTACTGAAGAATGGCCATCTCTGAATTTTTATAATATCTTACCACTCTTCTTTATTGATTGTTACATCGGAACAGGCCTCAGAAGTTAACTTTCGACACCTTCTTATGTTTCATTCTTTTTTTGTTAAACTATCTTCATAATGCAGTTGTCCTTCAATTGCCAATCAATTATGATGAATATAGAAATATTTTGTTGGTCCCCTAAACATATATGCATGGTCCATTCATGGGCACCTCTCTTTTTCTCTCCTCGTGGGTATTGTTTGTCTTAATTCCCATTCTTCAAACCATTCTTCTATATGCTTGAATATGATCTTATATTATATAGTGGTACTTTTTATTTTAATACCAACAGACCAAATTCATGGACAAGGGTTGGCAGGCCAAGTTCAGAGTTAATTAGGACGAAAAATTAAAAACATATATTCCAAAACTCTCATAAAAGTCCTTTAATCTTTATTGGATCATTATCATCAACTTACACTCAGTAATACATTAATTAATTAATATGATTTTAGTAATAAATAAATATATATAATGTTTGCTATAATAGAGTTCGATTTTATTGAGAAATAAAAGTTAAAGGAGGTTGATATGAGAGTTTATTCAAAAGATAGAGATTTGAAGCCTTGGGAGAAGAGGTATATTTTAGTGGTAATGTGCCAATTCGTTGTTATGGAGTTTAGTGAGAGATTTGAGAAAAGCACTCATAAACTACATGCCTTCTCTTAATTTGCGAGCTATCATTCAATTAAATCTCTCATTAGATCAATTGTGTTTTTCGATGCGATGGAAGTACAAAGTATATTGATTATGCAATAGTCTTACCATGGTGGTTGAGTGTGGTGCGACCTTGATCTAGGCAAAGCATAAAGCTTAGATTGGATTTTAAATTTAAAAATTTAGGTTGTTATCATTTTCTCTTTTTGATATAATGTCTAGAACTATTCATAATCTCTCTCTAACTCTTAAATAGGAGGATAACTTGCTTTCGAGTGCTCATATCCTCCTACACTGACAACAATATCGATACAACTAAGCTAAGAATCAATCTAATTATTTATAAATAATACAAGGTGTACAAAATTATAACAATAATCATATTTATTTCTAATAACTTTTATTATGATGTGTTTTTTTTCATGCATCAAGTGAAAATTCAATGTTAAATCAAAATTAAAATAGTGATATAAAAGGGGGGGACAAAAATTCTAGGAGTAACATGGGGATGGGAAGAATGGAGCTATCAACTGAAAACCCTAAAATCCGATTGCCACGACCATCTCCCACGTGGGCTGTCCCTATCTCCCTATTTTACTATAGCCCCATGGCTGAGTTGACTGACTTGACTCAGTCCCAATGCCAAAATGACAAACATACCCTACATTTGCTGCTTTTATTACATTTTTCCCTAAAGACCCGCAAACACCGAAGACTGGACCTTCTCTTTATGGAAGGTAGCTAACTGGGCTTTGTCTTTTTCTTCTTTAACTTCTTCATAGGCCAACCAAGTCTTCTCCATGGTAACACAGACCTCATAACTCGATATTTAAATTATTTTAAAATAATAATTTTTTATAAGAGAATTATTTTAAAATGATACTTAGAATTTTTTTTAATTTTGTTTTCAATTTAAAACATAAACAGGTGCATGGGATGAAAAATGTTTGTTGAAAGTAAATGTATTTTTTAATAAAATTTTATATATTAAATATTAATATATAAGTCAAAAGGATTACAAAGCAATTAGTAAAAAATTTATATAAAAAAAATAAAAATTAATTAAACAAAGTGCACTCAATTAAGGCAACGGTTAAAAAAAGATCAAATAGGTCGTTCCATTAACAAAAATTGTCATTGGCTGGTTTGACTATTAACGAACAGTGAAATGGTTGACGGACGTAAAGAGAATCTAACATTTGGCATGTCACATCAATATTTTTTTAAAAAAATTGATAGAAAAAAATAGCATTTAAGCAACTACAATAACAATTAACTTGTTATACTCGCAATCCTGTCAGCATACAAAGCTCCTTGTAATGAACTTGACGGATCCATGACTAAAATATATATGTCCAAAATGAGCTAGAAAATGTAACTTCAACAACCATTTATCTATATTCATTATGAACGTAGTTTAGAATATTAAAAGATATTTTAAAAATAAAAATCATAAAAATCCTAATATATAAATTACTACAAGCCTGGACTACAATTCATTTAGGTTCATTCTGAACCTGATTCAAAGTATTTTATTATTTAAAAATTTACCACATTTATAAATAAATACCATAACATATTTTTGTTGAATTCACATTTGTAAATAAATTTGTTAAAAACTTTTAACTTATTTGCTAATAAATAAGAAAATAAATACCTATCTTTAAAGTACTAATTTTTCATTAATCTAAAAGTAAAAATAAATAATATATTAGTTTAATTTTAAATGCCAAAATTTGATTATTTGTTTAAGGTAATTTTTTAATAAAATTATTTATAAGTGTGATAATTTTATTGTCGATTGAATTCATTTAATCAAATATTTGAATACTCGAGTTTTATTTATAAATTTGATAAATAATAAAAATATTTAAAATAAAAGAATTAATAGTATAATGTATAATGTATAATGAAAAATTCTTTAAAAAATTTTAAAGAGTAATTATTTGATACACCATCGGTGATTTTGTTAGACTCCACAAACGGATTGAGGTGTGATAAGTGTCGTATTTATTTATATAATTTATTTATTTTACTACACCCTATAATACACCATCAAACATTTAATCCGTTTGTGGAATCTAAAATACTTTCTTGACGATATATTAAATAATTTTTCAAAATTAAATTCGAATGTATATATTATAAAATATAGATTGATTAAAAATAAATAATACGATTGACCTTCTTTTTTTAAAATTTCACCAATGTTAGATCAATTAATCAGATAATTGTTTATAATTGTTATACACATACATTAGCATGTCACAATATAAAATATTTATTTATTTTAATAATCTCATTATAAATTTTGATCATATTTACTATTTTGATACAATATTTAAAATTATCTATAATCTTCTAATCAATAAATAAGAAAATAACACACTTTAATATACTCGAATTTACATTTTCCTGCATTAATTGGTTACTTAATCTGCCATAAAACTCTCCCTTCTCTTCTTTCTAAAATTGGGAAATATTACACAAACAAAACAACGTCAAAAGTCAAAACAATAATCATTCTTGCAGCTGCCATGTACTTTATTTGTGATAAGGATTACTTGGATTCCAAACATTCATTTTTTTCTTTTTTTTTTTCCAAATTTTTGTGGATAAATACTAAAACACCATGTATTTTTAAATTTAATTTTATTAATTTGTAATCTAAATAATTCTTTGGAAAACAGTTTTAATTTCTAATTTTATTTTAATTATCACAACTTTCTTGATTAAGTTTTAATTCAATTGACATGAATATTATTATTAATGTAAGATAACGTGAATTGAATGCACAAAACATAACATTCTCTTATTTATAAATTTAAAAGAGACTATATATGAATGATTTTAAGTACTATAAAATATTCACAGCTTTAATGAAACCAAACTTAATCACCCTAATATTCTTTCATCATTCTAAACGAATTCTTGTAAGGATAATATTTTACAAAAAAAAGTATTCAACATTATAATCATCATTGAACTAAAAGTGGTTGGTAATTAGGGATTGGTCTAAATAAAATCAATGTGGGTACATGTTAAAAAGCAAGTTACACAATTAGACATATATATTCAAATTAGGTTTATTTGTCTTAAATGATTGTTATTAAGGGTAAGATTGAGGTTTCAGGTTCAAATTCTAATAGTTTAAATTAGACGAGTTAATTCGAGTTGAGTTAATTGATTCGATAATAACATTTAATATAGTTTATTTTAATTACTTGTTGATATAATTATATTTAAAAAAAGCTTAAATTAAACTGCTAATTTTATATAGTTCTCCTAAGTATAGTCAAGTTTTAAACTTGAATTCTCTTTTGGAAAGTACAACGTGTAGAAATTCTATTACACATGTAAAATGTAAAAATAAATTAAATTGAGTAAAATGAATTTAAACACGCACAATTGTTTATCATATTGTTTTCGTCAATTTTGAGTTAGTGTTGAGTTGACTTATGACAACAATTCAATCAAAAACATTATTAACATATACAATTGGTGGAAGTAATAAAATATACATAATACAATTAAAATGAAAATATTATATTAAAATAAAACTTTGGTTTAATGGCAAAGTTAATATTTTATTAATGTAAATAGCACAGGCCACATGCAAATTTCGTATTGGATTAAAAAAAACTAAAATACCATTGAATAATATGATTTATTTTAATTATGTAAGGACATTTTCGTAAGTTCCATGATTGAGTTCGTGCCCAATTGGCTCGTGACACCAACTCAATTAGGGACTTGGTAATAGTAATACAAAACCAGTTAAAACGAAAACAAGTAGCAAAAAAAATAAGAGTCGAAAAGAATTGACATAACTGGTCTTTGTTAACACAATTTAGACACAACAGTATTACGTCCACGAAATCTTGTCTTATGAATGATTTTCTTCAATAACCATTCGAATAATCTATTAGCTTAAGCCAGTCTACCCTTACACAAAGAAGTGATTGCAACCCCAATTGTCACAAATCACTTAATCAAATACCTCACAATACAATAAAAAAAGTGTCACAAAATAATCATAAGAACACAACAAAGCTGTCGACAAAGACAGTCCAAAACTATTCTTGATGTGCAGCACAAAACAACCTATTTATAGGCCTCTTCAAGCGGGTAATTATCTTAAGTATTTATCACATAAAAATATTCATTAATCTATCTTCAAACTCTCCAAAACTCTCTCAAGAGATAAAAAAAAAAAAAAACTTTCAAGCTTATCTAATCACTTCAAGCAATTTGATTAGGAGTCTTATCACCCTAATCGACCCATGTTTCTAGGTTTGTCAAAAACGTCACATTCAAGTGATCAGAACTCAACATAAACGAAACTTATTAAAAGCTTAAGTTAGAAACAATTTTATTATAACAACAGAGGTAAGGAGCAAAATATTTTATAAAAATGGAAAAATAAGCAGCAGATTTGAAGGTTTTAAGAGTGGCATGGCCATGGCAGCTTGGCAAACGCGTCGATGCTAATGCGTGTTAAAAGAAGAAAGGATTTCGTGTCTTCCACTTACCAAAATCTTCCCCCACCGCTCTCATACATATATTTAATTCACCTTTTTTATACTTTATACACACAAACCTGATACCCCTATTGTCAGCAAACGAAAAGCAACGGAGCTAACACTGTCTATCTAAAAAAACAAAGCATCTCTAACAACCCCATCATTGGTCATTTGAACCTTAATATTATAATTTATTGAGTCCAACTATCTCAACAGGTTATGATGAATTCATACAATGAGAGGGCTTCATCGAGTTGGACGCACAATCACGAAAAGAAATGACGGCTTTTGAAGTTCAAACCCCAGCACTTTAATAATTCTTTTCGAAAAATTCTTGCATTCAAGACATCGTCAAATCTGGAAGACAAACACGAAAGCCGCTGGAGCCCAAAGCTTTGCTGTAATATACTCTCTTTTTTTCAAGCATTATTAAATTAAGTTTGGATTAAGATTTCGACATCATAAGAAAAATGAAATATTAATCTCTTGTATAAATCAGAAAAAGAAACATGATTAAACGACAATGAAACAACAATGATACACAAAATGTCATCTCCCCCACCACCACCAGGCTGCCGGCGAGAACTCGGTTAAATCCTCGTCGTTGAAACTAACTCATCTCTTGTCTTCTAACATCGCCTATAAATTTCATTTTATTATTACATGATCAATGTACAGCTTACGAATTACGGTCCGTACCATCAACAAGCGTAAAACTCAACCAGCTCTTCCAAAGACTCGGGTTGAGGATCAGCATTTTCGAGCATCCAAAGCAAGTGTTCGAACAAAACCACCTCGCACGACACGTTGATGACGGCGTCATCGTCTTCACCGGACCGTTCGGCGAGCTCCCGGAACAAAGGGTTGTCGATAATGTCGGAGCTAATAAGGTACCGCCTACGGGATTTCCCAACGTAGACAGGGTGGAGATCGGCAGAGCTTTCTTCGTTGTAGATGATATCGGAAGCCGCCACCGCGGCGGTTGACGTGGGGGTGCGGCTTTGCTTGCTGTTGAATGAATTAAGCTTCTTTAGAACCGATAAGAGCTTGGTTAGCTTGTTGCTGCCTTTGGCCATTGCTTTTCTTATGGGGGGAGAGGTTTAAGGGTTTCCCAAAGAGTTTTTGGAGAGCCTTAGCAGAGAAAGAGGGTGCTTGTGAGCTAAGAAAAGAGGAAGACGGCTCGTTTATAAAGGAGTTGGGGAAAGGTTTTAAGTTGATCGGTCCGGTCCACGTGATTCAATCAATTGATTATCCATCCAATAATTATAAAATGAACAATTAAAATTTTCAGAAAAATTAATACAAAATTAAAATCATTAGAAAAATTATAAATCAATTCAACCACCGATTTTTTTATCTCAATTTACTTTAAATTTAATTTAATTTTTTGTTCGAATTGATATACTAACCAATTTTCGATTCAAATGATACAATGAGTTAATCAGATTTAATTCCAACAACACTAATCTAATGAGAAATAATATTAGTCATGAATAGGTATAACCACCTCCAATTACACTTGGGATTGTGCCACAAGAGGAATCAATTTTTAGAGAATGAAGGTAAGAATGAGTGAGAGGTTTTTGTCTTTATTTGGTTCTTAAAAATTTACTTACCAACTAGAAGGTTGTTGTGTGCATCTTTTAGAACAAATGATTCAACCACCAAAAGATAATTTATAAAGAAAGAAATCACCACTAATGTAACCAATTAAAAGAGAATATGGTTTCTTATATAAATTAAATGAATTTAATAAAATGTTTGGAGATTTAGAATTAGAATACACATGTCGATTGAGTCTTAGCTTAATTGGTATGAGCATTATTATCAATGCAGGAAGATATAGGTTCGATTATGCTTTAAAATCATTCAAAACAAAAATTAGAATACACATAAATATCGTAATTAAAAAGAAGATATAGTTAGTATAATAAATTCAAGAACAAGACTTCACTAGAATATAATATATGGAATCAAAGGTTTCGTGATCACCATACATGTAATTATATAATATTGTTAATATTTTTATGTAATTATGTTAATCTAGTGTCGAGTACAGTGGTAAGACATATTATATTTTCAAGAGAGAACGCAAGTTCGAATCTTGGAAGAGATAGTTACAGAATCTCGAAAGAATTAATTTTCATGAACAATATCAAATGGACTCCTGACGTATACGAATGAGTTTTCAAAATTCCATGGACATGCATAAGAGAAATGCTATCCCCACTTACTCAAATAACTATTAAGGTGAAGCGGTATCAGAAGCAACAATTCTCTTTATGATAAATAGATACATTTTGTAAACTCGTTATTACAGGTAGTTCCTACAAAGGATCGGATTAATGACATATACAATACTTGAATTCTCGATGTAGCATACTTTAAATATAATATAAAAAAAATATAATTAATGTTAAATATTTTTATTGAAGAAAATAGTGAGATGATAACGTCAGACATGTGCAAGAGTGTGGAAAAAGGGTTTCAAATACGTTTGAGTTAAATCCAAATTTATTGATCCCCTTCTTAATTATTTTCTTATTCTTTCAGAAGATTCTTAATCCAGTGTTTGATATATCGACTTTACTCTCAACCTTTTTCATTTTTCTAGTTAGAAACTGGCATTTACCCTCACCTGCCATGGAAATTATAATCATTTTTGTTATATGTGAAATTAAGCTGAGTAGCTCGCCCGACTCGATTGGTTATAGTTTCCACCACTTCCATTTTATTGGGCTGAGTTCATACAATAAAGTGTAACTGAATTGAATTTGATTTAAATTATTATTTAAGTAAATAAATACGGGTAAAATACAATCAATTAATTAAGTTCATTAAATTATTGGTTATTGTCAATGGTTATTGTATAACCTTCTCTGTGAAACAACTGTATGTGAATGCCACGAATCTGTGACCAAAATTTAAATAGCTTTCATCTCTAATCTCCAATATTGATCGTCAAACCGATTTGGATCTAAAGTATATTCTTCTACTCGTCGATGGGTACTGATCTATCATACTAATCATCGAATTGTCGCTTTGAGTTTGCTAGCCGGACTTTAAAAGAAAGAAAAAAAAAAGCTAACAACCCAGTACTTAAATACAAAATTTCGAATAATAAATTGATCATTTGTAACTTTTTGAAGTTAAGTAGCCAAAACTTTTTTTTTTTTTGTTTAGACTCAATATTATTTTTTAATAGTGAACTGAGCTTGGAAATAAAAAGAAATTACTGGATTGTAATTTAATTTGATATATGAAATAAAATTTGAGTTGGAACTAAACCTGATCATGAGTTGGGCCAGGTTCAAGCTGGGCTAATCCAAAATTTTAAACTCGTTTTCTAGGTCTGGGTTCGGTCTGGCCTGAAAAATGAGTCTAAAATTTTGTCTAAGTTCGACCCAAATAAAAAATGTTAAACTCGAGCCAACATCAAATAATAGCAAAATGATAATAAAACAACATCAAAACAAGACTAATAATAGCAAAATAGCAGTAAAATTAATAATAAAATAAGAGTTATTCAAATAATAACAGTAAAATAGTAGCAAACTGATAACAAATCAGTAGCAAACAACAGTAAAAGAGCAGTAAATAAAAGCGAAAAAAATGTAAGCAAATTTGGGTCAGGCCAAAAAATCTTACCAGAGGTTTGACTCATTTAAAAAACGGGCCTTACTTTTTGTCTAAGCCCATTTCTCGAGCCTATATTTTTACCTAAATACCCTCACTTTCAGGACGAACCTTCGAGCCTAGGAGGATAACCTGACCCATGATCAGGTCTAATTTCAACTTAATCTCTCAAGTCAAATTATTCATTGGCATGATGGGTTTGGCATGGTTTTTATAATTCGATTAATTTGATGTAATTCAAATTATTATTTAACTGATTAAAACAATTTATTATAAAATATATAATATGAAATTAATTTTACTACATATTATTATTATTATTATTCGATTTTGATCCTCGTATATGTGTAAGGTGAAACTTTTGTATTTAATTTGTATTTATAGTAGCAAAAGTACAAAAAGGGTCCATCTTTTCCTCTACTAATATTTTAGATATAAATATTATGTGTGAATTTTTTATTAATATTTTATTTTAATTTAAACTATTATATTATAATAATTAACTTTAATCATAATTATATAAATATATTAATTATAAAAGCAAAGGTTCTAGAAATTTCAATTTGTTTACACTAAATTCAAGAAAATAACACATTAATTACATTTTATAGTATTATACTGGAAAATTTTAAACAAATAAACCATTTTTAATTGGTTGGGATCATTTCACTATTCTCAAATTTGATATTTAATCATTTTACTTTAATTTATTTTATGTTTTTAATGTTTTAGTCTTACTATTAATTATTTATGATTAGATACAGAAGTGGTTTATTTTACTTTAAAAGCACCAATTTCAATATAAAAATATTCATCTCAACATAATAAATTAGATATATATATATATATATATTTATATATTATAACAAACGTCGATAATAATGGTAGAGCGATAGTAAAGCAATAAGAAAAGAAAATAAGAACACACAGATTTGATGTGGAAACCCTTTAGGGAAAAATTACGGGCAGAGGAGAAGAAATTTACTAATGTTGAAAAACGAATGATATAATAGGAGTTTCAACTACGTCTATTTTAGGGTCGAAAAACTCTGTTCTAATCAAAGTCAAATAGTAAAAGTATAGTTCTATACGGCCTCTCGCCCCCATAGATCTCCTTATTTTGTCACTGTATTTATTTTCTTCAATAAGTGACAGGATTCAGGTCACACAATAATAAACAATTTTAACTATTTGAATTAAGAATTAAAGTAGAGGAAATTAAAGATAAAAGTTTGTAATATGATCAAAATTTTGCAAACAATAATTTGAGCAATAACACGTGGGAAACGAATCAAAATCAAAATGATGTCCCAGAAAACATGTACCATTCAACATATCAAAATAAGCCTCAAATCAAGGCCCCATACCCTTCCCATGTGAATATCTCATCAAAATATTGCTCACTTAACTTGTTTTCCATCCTAAATAAACAACCCCTCTTTTAGTTATCAACTTCATAATCTTTGTCTTAATCAATTAGCCCCCTTTAATAGATATATTCAATTTATTCATATTTGATATTTATATATTTATTATGCTACTACTTAATAATAGGTTAAGATCCATCTATTTCACATGGCGCAAAGAGTCTAATACATTAATAATTTTTTATTGTTAAAATTTGATCCCGTATGTCGTTATGAGCAAGGGCGAAATCAGAATATTTTTTTAGGTGGTCGAGATTAAGTTATCATTTTTACGATAGAAAAAAATGCAATTTCACCATTTTAATAAACTATATCTTTATAATTTTTAAAGGATTAAATCAAATTTTTATATTTTTAAGGAGGGCAAAGTGTAATTTTACCTTTATTAATTTAAAATTTTCAATTCCGCCCCCCCTAATTTCGCCACTAGTTATGAGGTACGCGTTGCATGCCGTGTGGAATTATATGGTTGTCAATCACGCCAGCTTTTAACCTAGAAATTGATGAAATTTTTAATGAAAGAAGCAAAATGTAATTTAACTAGTACCAATACAAACAATATGGTTAGTTATTATTAGCAATATACATAGGATAAATACAATAATTTAGTCAAAAAAATAAAATGAAAAAGAAGAACAAAGTTCCATTCCTTGAATGATAGAAAGAATTTAGTGTTTGATTTGAAATTAAGTAAGATATGTGGGCTTTGTGTTCCATTAGTTTCCAATAAAACAGCATTGGATGAATGGATTCGGATATGTTGTATACCAATAATAATCATTAAATCAAAATTTATGTAATAATAAACATAATTATGTTGTGTAAATGACAACAAGACATGAATTTGTTGAGTTTTATATCTCTTCCTTGTCCATATTACATCAACTTAAAATGACAGAATTGGAAATATGATTTTGGATTCCTTGTATGGAACATGATACTATTTTGCTATATATTATTATTTTTTTAAAAAGACATAAATATTTAAGTTTTGAAACACCGTATCAACTGAAATGGAGGAGAGGAGGGTTTTTTGATGAAGAAGCAGAGAAGAAGAAAATCATAGAGTGAAATGTCTGGAGTGCCACCCCTAAAAGGGGTCTTTAGAAATCTCTCTCTCTCTCTATATATATGGAGTTTTCGGGTTGAACTTGAAGTCGGATTATGATATATTTTATTATAATTGTATAACAATAAACAATGTCTATTTTGTATTGAGAGTTGGGATTTAAATCATGTTGAAATGCATGTAATTAATTAAGCAAATTATTGATTATGGTCATCCTAATTATCATCCACATCTGGCATGTGATTTAGCATTATATATTTAGATAAAAGTATATAGATATGAATTTTTAAATACATGGAAAAAATATAAAAAGTTATACAATATAGTTATATCCAACAATAAAATATGTAAATAAATAAATTAAGTACTAATAATTTAGAAAGTGTTATTAGGGATATTTCATCTAGTATTGAGATATACTACTTGAGTTCTTAGTGGAATTTAAATAGTCAGTTCGATTATTATTTGAATTGAATTCTTATTAATCGAATTAATTAAATCGTTAATTAAATAGATTTTTTAAAAATTCATGAATCAAAACAAATTAATTTTAATTAAATCGATGAATTAACTGAATTAATTGAAATTTGTTACGTGTGTGTTTTTTTTTTTCTCTTTTAGCTTAACTAAGTTTAAAACATGACAACAAATACAGCCACAATGTTCTTCTTTGTTCTAGTTTAAAAAATTTAAAAGAAGAAAAATAATAAATAGTAAACTTTATAAATGATCACTCAATTATGCCTACGTTCTGTATTGGTTACCTAACTTTAAAATTTTTCAATTTAGGCATTAACGTTTAAATTGTTCCTATTTTGGTCACTCGTTGTTAAATTGATAATTAAAAGCCTTTTCTTAATTGATATAATAACACATTTAGGCCTAATATTTACATATTCTATCAATTTGATCCTAATTCAAAATAATTCAATAAATTTAACCCTTCGCATTTACAAATTCTATCAATTTGATCTTCAAATCTCCTAACCAAAACTTTCAACTTTTAAAACAGAAACATTTCACATCTATAAAATTAAAAAAAAATTTATATGTTGATCCTCCCATTCCACCATTCCACACAATGTTTTCATAAATACAAAAATAATTAACAATTTTTTTCCAAACTTTTCAATGATACAGTTGCTAAATTTTGGCTTTTAACAACTATGTGGGTCAAATTTTATTTTAATAGTGCAAAAATTTGACCCATCATTTCTATTTTCAAATATTATTTAATATTTTAATCATAATTTATATAAACACACCTCCATTTCATTTATGTTATATATTTATATACATATAAAGATTAATTCTATATATGATACAGGTTTAATATCTAAAATTTAAAATCTCACGTAAATATAAAAGATTAGGAACATACAATAAATTATTACTTAAATCATTTAAATTATGTAATATATAAATATATATTTTTTATAAATAAAAGAGATAAATTCAACAGTGTGCTTATTAAAGGCCTATAGTATCCGACACTTTATGTAAATCATTTTCAAAGACGGATCGAATATGAACAAGTATAATTTCAAACACCGATAATCTGTTAAACTCACTGTTGACAACATATATTAAATATACTTGTTTGTGGATTTGATAAATGCTGAATATATATATATATATATATATATTCAACATAAATACAGTTTAGGTTCAAGAAAAGCTGCAACATCAATTGTAGGAAAATTGTCCATTCTATCTTCTTTATTTAATTTAGTCATTCAACATACGTAATTATGTTATTGACTTGGTCGGGCCCTTCTTCTCATTCCTACTGTGTTTATCCAATCGATATAATTGTCTTCTGAACATAGCTTTGATTACCATTGACTTTTATGATTTCTGCTTGCAGCTGAAGCCATATAACCTAACAGAGCTAATATTATTTATATGGCTAGAATATTTTTCACTTGAAGGATTGGGTATACGAGTATGAATCTAAAGTTATAGTAATTATCCGTTCTCCGTTGTTTTCAAAAATTGAAAATTTTGGCTTGAAAGTTTAAGGATTAAATTGATAGAATTTATAAACGTAAAGATATTGAGGACTAAATGTGTTATTATACCATGCAGTGCCTGATTTGGTATGCGGATAATCGAAGGCTCACCATGTGCGATTTGTTTCAGCTTCTACATATATGATGCAAGCTTTAATTTGTTGCATAAAAAGGATGAAACATGTGAAGCAAAAGTTGCCATGTTTTACTTTACTAGAATTGATGGGCTCAACGCCCAGATGTTGAAACAATGCCCAAAACATGAACAAAAACAAATACACATTAAAGAAAAGAGAAAACAAAAGAGTTGGATCAAAATGCCAAAACAACAAAGATTATTCTCAAGAACTCGGAAATCCCTCCCAGTTCTTTCCCCGGCAACTTCAATTTACTCTTCAACTGCCAAAGGTACCGATTCGGCCTGCGAAAACCAGTTATAAAAACATTAACAATGCAAGTCATTCGTATTTAAACTGGATAAAAAGAAATGGGGCATGAGAATTACCAGCTTACGGTACTTAAGAGCGTAAAACATCTCAAGGTAACGACGGCTCTCGAGGCGGTCGAGGTTGGACACATGCTTCCAGAACCCGTAGACACCGGTCAAGGTTAATAGTCTCTCAGAGTAAATTTTCCATGTGTACCTGATCAGAACCATTGCAGGTATGTAAGAACAATGACAGGAGTTGGCTTGAGCAAAAAGAAACGAGGAAATGAAGAAAATGAGTGCTTACTTCTCTTCGATACGTTTCAAACCTCCCTCAGAGATTTTGGTCCAGTAAGATGGGTCTGTCTTGCATTTCTCGAAGAAGTCGACAAGGATCTCAGCAGCTTGGTCGCCGTGGTAAGGATCAATGTTGAAGCCGGATTTACCGTGAACGATAATCTCGGCAGGTCCACCATTGCAAGTTGCGAATGTCGGCAAACCACAAGTCATGGCCTCAACGACAGTCAACCCAAAGGCTTCATATAATGCGGGTTGTACGAAGGCACCCTTTGTGTCACAAATGTAACGGTAAAGTTCACCGTTCCTAACTCTGTTCATTTGGGATGATATCCATCTGAACTGACCGTTCAGCTTGTACTTCTCAATGAGCTCGAACATCTTCTTCATCTCAGCCTTCTCTTCCAAATCCTTGGACTCTTTTCTCCGATCTCCACCGACAACTACAAGGTTAACCAATTCACGCAACTTAGCATTCTTCCCGTACCATTCAACAAGTCCACTTAAATTCTTAACACGATCCAGCCTTGCCATTGTAAATAGAATTGGCTTGTTGCGGTCGTTTAGCACACACCAGTGCTCTTCATTTTCAACTTTGCTGTAAAGAAGTTGTTCGATCTCGGAATGGAAATGCTTCAACCTCTTCTTCTCCTCGGTGTAAGGGTAGTATATGCTCATGTCGGCACCAGGGGACACAATGTTGAATTTAGGATCAAACACGTCAATTCCGTGAACAACACGGTAGAGACCAGGAAGAGTGAAAGCAGTGTGACTCTCGTATTGACCAACAGTGTCCTTGCTGAAATCATAAGAATATCGATGTTAACGGTTTATAGAGAAAAACATTTCACACAAAAAGTATCGAATCCAAACATCTACCTTCCGGCAATTTCTTGGAAGGTACTGGTGATGATGAAATCCGTATGGTTCATAGCGAAAAGATCAGCTGTAAATTGGCAGGAGAAATGATATTTATCCTCGAGCTTCTTCCAGTAGATGTCGGAATCTGGATACTTTGTCTTCTCCAAAGCGTGGGCAATCGTACACTACAATAGAATGAAAAATCGAATCAATACACCGAAACATAATTGAAGATAAACACAAAAATATCCCAGTAAACTAGTTTCTAACAAACCTGTGTAACTCCCAACTTATGTGCCAGCAAGGAGGCGACGATATTACCATCACTGTAGTTTCCGATGATTAAATCGGGCTTGCCTTGCAACTCTTTTGAAATCTCATGAGCAACATCCTTAAAACAAAGAGAGATTATACTCGGTAAATGAAATCAAAGAAATGGGGGTAAACTAATGCAAGAAAATTAATGGTTCATATGGCTCACCTCAGTGTAAGTTTCCAAGTAAGGCCAGACTTCAAATCTCGAGATCCATCTACGTACGATTCCCTTCTCTGTTCTGAAGGGTATCCGAAGAATATCCGAGTACTCCGTCCCGTATACTTTCTCGAGCCGTTGACCGCAAGTTGTTCCCACGGCATCAGGGAGAAGTCGAGTAATCTAGAAAAGGTTCAAAAGAGATATACTGTAAGCATGAATAACAGCCGAAATCAAATAAAACCGAATCGAAAGATCATGAACACTCACGATGAGAATACGAGGGGTAATATTGAGTCCTTGTTGCTTGATACGGTTGAGCATTTCGTTCTCCAAGGCACGGACTTGATCCAAGATGTAAACAACCTGCATGGGAGAGTCAAAAGATTTAGATTTAACAAACTTGTTTTATACACGAATTACAACATTGAAATCTCGTAATTGTTAACCTGGCCACCGGTGTCGGGATACCCCAAAACATTGTCCTGAGCAAAGTAACCGTGAGGTGTAAGAATCACGACATTGAACACCATGGGAATTCTCCCGAGGAACTTCTCAAGGGTGCAAGGATCGGGTGCCTCGAGAAGATCCAAAAGGAGTTGGATCATCTCGAGCACACGCTCAGCTGTATCACCCCACCCTCTCTCCAAACCAATCTCCTGGAACTTGTGTTCGAAATCGGCATAAGAAGTCTCAGCCGGCAGCGCAACAAGATACTCCTCTGCCTTCCTCAAAACATGTTGGAGAGAATTCAAGTTTTGAATCCTATCATTCAACATCATGTTCTGCAAAAACATAATGAACCCCTCAGAATCATCAACTGCAAAAGTTCAAGTCCGATCTACGAAAGCACGATAAATCGACAAATACGAGGCAGCAGCATATGTTACCTTGCCCTTATGACAATGGACTTTCAGGAATTCAAGCAAAGGGTGCATGCTCTCCTTGTCATGGAACAGTTTGGCCGAAAGGTGGCGATTAAGGAACTCGACGCCGTTACCGATTGATTTCGAAAGAGTCGGGCGAGGGAACGACGCGTTGAAGGGCTCGAAATCCAGTTCCAAAACAAAGTTTGCATTTGAACTGTGAGCAAAAAACAAAGCCTTTAATAAAAAGATTAAACAAAACTCGATCAAAATTCAATCAATTCATGTTATTACTATTATTATACCTTCCATCAACAAGCTCTTCCTTGAAACGAAGATACTCAGCAACAGTGAGTTCTTCAACAACAAGAGCATGAACATTAACTCTAATGTACTCCCAAACACCAGGTCTTGGTCGGACGGCCAGCGCCACCCACGGCGGCAACACGATGGCTTCCTATAAACACAAAAAAAATCAAAATTTGGCAAAGAAAAAACAACCCAAAGTATATTTTCTTTTAAAAAAAAAAAGGGGGTTTTGTTTAAACCTGACTGGCTTTCAGTATTTCAAAAAATGCACCATCAGCTAATTTCTTTCGGTTCTCTTCAGGGATAGCTTCAAACTCAAGAATGATTTGATGGTGAAGAAGGATTCCTTTTCCTTTACCTTCAATCCTATAGCCAAAAAAAAAAGCCAACAATTTCACAACTTGCATGCAAATTTTATTGAAAAAAAAAACAAATCTTTTTTTAAGGATCTTGTCTGAATTACCTTGAGAGCAAAGCCAAAATCTCGTTCCTGTGGGCGGTAAGTGTGGAATCCAAACGCTCACGGAGACTGTGGACGCGAGTGAGAGCACGCTCAGCCATTTCTTCGAACTGAACCCAGAAATGGAAAAAGAAAAACACAGAGCAAAACAGAGTAACTAAGTGTGTAATAAAAATGATGGAAAGAGAAATAAATGGAGATGGATAAACATGAAAGGAAGAAAGGGGAAAAAAAAACATAAATTATGCTCTTCTAGAAGGCTACAAAATTCCAAGCCCACCCACCAACCCCATGGAAAGTCATGTTAATCAATGTTCTAATTTTCAACTAAGATTTTGCAACACAACATCATGAGATCCAGTCTTAAATTTTCAAACTTTTCGGCTAGAACAAGAGATTTATTCACCAGGAAGTTTCAAAAGAGCAGATCAAACATCAAAGCACCTAAATTTGGGCTAAAGCTTGAAAAAATCCAACAAATATTTTGGTTGAAGATTTATGTTGGTAAAATTCAGACATTGTAAGTAAAAAATCACACTATCAACTTCGAGCTGATCATCTAACACAACAAAAACAAAACCCGAACTCAAAATTTTGTTTGGAATTTGGACAAAAGAACTAGAGAAGAGCAATGCAAGATAATATTATTACCTTGAGCTTTCAACAAGGCAAAACTAAAGAAGAAAAAAAGACAATGCTGATACTAAAAATAAGGGGGGGGGGGGGAACCCAGAAAATCAAATGAACGCAAATAATGAAATGGGATGGTGAAAGAGGTGAGGCTAGTGAGCCTTTTATACGCAAAGGGGGAGGCTGTCACCTCCACCAACTTTTATTTTCTTTTAATGGATAAGTGAAATAAAAATCATGTTTGTGCTTATAAAAATGGATTAAAAATTACATTTTCTATATTATTTATTTATAATTTCATAAATATGAATACTGCGTCCAACTTACCCATGGTTTTTTTTTAAACCGCTTTTTCTTTGACCTCCATTGACACCAGGCCAATGGTTGAAATTCCATTCTTTATGAATATTTGTTTATTTCTTTTTATTTTTTTATGGATTTTATGTTTAACATCTTTAATTCCAATTTATCATTTTTAGTTTTAATACTACGATTTATTTAAATATTTTGTTTAAAACAAGATGAAATTTTAAATGGTTCTTTTATTTTGCATTTATTAAAATTTGTAATTATATTTTGCGTTTAATTTTAAGTAATATAAGAATATATTTTACAAAGTTACCAGAGTTATAATTACAGATAAGATATATCCAAGTCAAAATATATGTAGATCTAAATCAAATTATCAAATTCGGTTAACATAAATTAAATCGAATTGAAACTC
Source organism: Gossypium raimondii (assembly GCF_025698545.1). NCBI lineage: Eukaryota > Viridiplantae > Streptophyta > Magnoliopsida > Malvales > Malvaceae > Gossypium > Gossypium raimondii. Next base: position 54,650,108 of record NC_068577.1, on the reverse strand, counting down.
GAAGAAGCTCAAATCTATGTTCATGTTGTCTATTAAATGCTTTCCGATACTAGAAGCCCGCGCTGCGCCGCCGGCCACGTAATAGTTTAGACTCTAGAGGGTGTATTTGTCATTTCCTCTAATTAAGTTTACAAAAAATTTAGCTTGCCATGTGTCAAAGTCGCTGACGTACGGGGCCTCGAAGAGGTAACAATGACCATAAAGATCCTCTGTTGAGGCACGTGGCGAGGTAGGGTTGGTGTGTCGTGAATATTGAGGGAACCTGACTGATTCAGTTTCGTCAGAAATATGTCTAGGTGGCAAGTGGGTCCCACGGTGTACAAGTGCGATACAGCGAGCTCTAGAATTAGATTGGCTGAATCATCCATGTGTGACGTGGCTTTAGAGCACCGACAAAACTTAGTTGCTAGTTACTAAATAAAATAGGGTTAAATTACTATTTAAGACCTAAACTCCACAACTTTTATGGTATTGGGATTTAAACTCTTTTTTGTCCAAATTAGGTCCTAAATTTCACAATTATTCCCATATTGGGACTTATACTTCATAACTTTTTCCCCATCGGGGCTTAAACCTTTTTTTGTCCAAGTTAGGTCGTAAACTAGACAATTGTTCTTACGTTTAGGGGTGAGCAAGATTCGATTCAAAAAACTCGATAAAATTTTTAAATTTTGAATTCAATAGTTCGAGTTATTTAAGTTAATCAAGTTATTTGGATCAAGTCGAATAAAAAATTAAGTTTAGTTTTTCAGTTTATCTCGAATATGAATTACACAATTCGAGTTACCTAAAAATCCAAATAAGAAAAGGCAAAACTATGCTATTTTGATAAATATTTACCTTTTCTAAAATTAAAAGTCAAAACCATTAAGTTAAAAGGCAAAACTACGTTGTTTTGATAAATGTTTACTAATTAAGTTAAAAGACAAAACCATTATATTGTTTATATAGTTAAATAATTTTATATTTCGTTTACTAGTTAAATAATCGGTTCATATAAACGTAACATTGAGTATAAATAATATGATTCGTTGACTCGACTTGACTTGAAATTTTTTGACTCGACTCGATCGAATACTCACCCCTACTCACATTGGGACCTAAACTTTAAGATTTTCATGGACTAACTAGGAAAAAAAAGTTCAAGTCCCAATGTGAAAGTATTTACCAAGTTCAAAGCCAAACATTTACAAAATAAAAGAATAAAAAAATCAAGACCCAATATGTGAAGAATTCCTAAATTCAAGATCTAACTTGAAAAAAAAAGAGTTCAAACCTCCAATCTAGAAAATTTATCATGTTTAAACCCACAAATGTGATTTAATCCAATAAAATAAAATAGAATAAATTTATAATATTCTCCTAGAATATTATTTTAATTAATTTATAATCTTGATGTCTTAATTTAAGTCTTATTGCACGTAAATATTATATTTATTGTAAGTTTAATTTCACTATTTATGGGTCATATTTAGAGAGAGAGAGGAGGATTCGCTTACACCCTTTTTAAATTTAAGTGATTTTACATCTTTCTCGTAATAATTTTGTATACGGTTAATATTTTAATAATTTAATTATTAAATTTATTAAAATATTTATACTTGTCATGCAAATTTTGAATCAATTCAATATCTCTATCATTTCGATCTAAAATATTGTCTATCTTAATATATTTAGCGATTAAATTTTTATATAAAATAAATAGTTAGAAATTTTAATTCATGTCAAACTTGACATATATGATCTACATAAATGAAACATGAAAAATAATAGTTGGATTGTTAAAATATTAATTATATAAAAAGTTACAACACTGATATAAATAAATCCCTCCCCGTTTAGAATTATTTTCGTTTAGGATGTATTTCGAATTTGCTTTGTATATTAATGAAATAATAATAAATTAAAATAATATCCAAGTTTATCCAAATGAATTTTTTTTTATAAATCTTGGAATTTGCAAAGAAAAGAGAAGAGGTTATGGAAAATAAAATCCATTGGCTAGGATTTGTGGTTTTGTAGCCACCAAATGTATTTCAATTCGATTTTCGAAACCCTTCACATGGCTTGTGACTGTGAAGGCATGGCTCTCAATTTGTATATTAAAAATAAATAAATAAAAAAGTAGTAGCATTTTCCTTTCAGATTTATTATGGTATTTCTCGTTATCGACCCAAAATCTGGACATAATCTTAAATTATTGATCCACAACCCGAGCAAATACAAAAGAACATGGACCTCACAAGAGTCCCACAAGATAGAGACATTAAGGGCCCGCAGGAAAAGCTTGCAAGCTAGGTTCGCATGCATGTTGTTGGGTATTCGCAGGCAGAGGATGCGAAGTCAAGCGTGTGGTATGATAAACACATGTTAAGTCTAGAGTAATATATGTGTTAGCGTGCATAAAGCCTACTTAAGACATCATTTTGATGAATAGTAACCGTATCTTATAAATACCCGATTCCCTTCATCAAGAGAACACGTAATAAAAACACTCAACAACATTATTAATTTTTTATAATGAACAAATGAATTTAATTAAAACTCTACACCTTATTAATGGGACAATTAACAAGAAATTCCATTCATCATCAATTGATTGATAATCACATTAATGTAAATAAATATATATATATATTAATCAGCATGTAGCTAGAGGTAAATAGGGCTTTGACTCTTTAAAATAGAATTTTTTATTTAAGCTCTTTAAAATTTTTAAAATTTTAAATTAGTAAAGATAAAATATACTTTAACCCCTAAAATGATTTAATTTTGACCCTTAAAAAATTTTCTAACTTCGATATAAATATATTTATCATATAGAAACAAATTCTTAATATATAAATATAACGAATTAATAATTTAAGGTGGTTTTTTTAACTAAAATATAATAATTGAAGGATCTAAGACGTGCATGGTTAGGTAGTGTTTGACTTACTAAACTTGTGTGCAGGCTGCAGGGAGATTTAAAACCATGGCTTAGGAAGAATGATTTTGAACCTTCACCCTTTCGCTGACTATACATTGTATTTCTAAGTTAATAATAATCATTTTTTTTAAATGTATCAAAAGTTAAATTAGCGCTCTTGTCGTTAGATCAAAAGATTATTAACAATTTATTTTTAAATTTTAAAATGTTTATTTGTGATTTAATTCATTTGTTATAAGACTAATTTCATATTTTTATGATATTTTTTAATTGTTATCTATGAAAAATGGCTTTAATTTTTTTCTTTTTTTACATTAATCTCATTATAGGTTTTTATAATATCAGCTCTTTTTTATATAAAGCCTAAAAGTACCCATAACCCCTCCCCAATCCTCAAATAGGAGGATAATGTGTTCAACGCACTCGAATTCACGCCCTCTAGGAACAGTGTTAATACCAATCAAACTAAAACTCGATCGATGAAAAGTTATTCTAAGGAAAAAAAAAACCTCATTTCATATTGTTTGTAGGTCAAGATATTTTGGAATTTGCGTGCTATTAAAGCATGAAAAAATGGGTTCTTTTAAAAAATTTAAACTATGCCATAGGTGTTTGTATTTTTCATAAACTTAGAATTTAGTTTTTATATTTTTATTTTCAATAATTTAGTCCTTTTACTTTTCAGATTTTAAAATTTAGCCTAGTTATTTATTTATTTATTTATTAATGTGACATTTTGAAATAAAAGAAATATTCATTTAGTAATAATGTAACTAAAAATGACATTATAATATATATGAATTTAACAAAATAATTTTAACATATTAATAATTAGACTTAAATTCTAAAATTTAAAAAAACTAAATTTAACTAAATTTTAAATTTACGAAAAATCAACTCTTTTTTTTTCAATTTATTGCTTTGTTTATGGGTGAGGAAATCAAATAAAATAAAACATTAGGTATTGATTTACATTGATTTCTAATTAGCTTCTCAAATGGTTAGTGGGGACAAAGGAATGATTAAAATGATGGGGCTTTGTTAAAATTAGGTATTTCATTGATTAAAAGAGCACCATTTTTTCTTACATTTCAAGCATCAACAGCTCATTAATCAATCTCCCATTGATTTTTCTCTTGCTTTTCTTGTTAAAGATTTGGATGGTTCAACTTTTATTTGTTAGGTTGTTTTTCTTCTTCTCTTCCAAGTTGTGATTAAAGATATTATTTTTATTAGCGAGTCCTAAGCGACAATTCGACGATCGTTTTGGTGGATTAATATTCATCGACGAGTAAAAGAACATACCTTAGATCCAAACCAATCTAACAATTAATGTCAAAGATTAGAGAAGAAAGTTGTTTAGATTTTGGTAAGTAAATTCATGACATGTAAAGTTGGTTCATAAAAAAAATGGACTGTAGAAGAGAGAGAGAATAAAAGCTTTCGATTGTTTAAACGGTGCGAACAAAAAAGGCCATACAACAACAATTTTAATAGTCTAATGACTCAAATGAAAACTTTTGAATAATTCAATAATTATTTTATAACTTTTTGAAGTTGATTGATCAAAACCTAAACTTACTAATAGTTTAATCACTTTAAGTGCATTTTACTTTTTTAACCCAATTCTAATTTAAAAATCGAGTTGAGTCGAATCAAATAAATTTATTTAAGTTAAATTTTAAAAAATAAACAATGCATATTAAATTTATTTAAGTAATATGACTAAATCCAAGTTAAGGAATGTAAATAACATGTATATTTCAAAACTTTTAAAAAGCAAAAAATTGATAAACTTGATTTGTTAATTTACTTATGTAATACCTCAAAATTTTTATATTTTTAGAAAAAAAACACTTTATAAGTATCTTGATTTTTTAATTTTTAAAGGGATCAATTTGAATATTTTTAAAATGACTAAAAATAAAAAATATTCAAATTGTTTTAGTTAAAACCACAATCACATACATTAGAAGTGATTTTTGATTAAATAATTAAATAATAATTTTATGTAAAAAGTAGATTTAAAAAATTCCCTTTTCCAATTAATATTTTGAAATCCCATTTTTAAAAGTTTATAAAGGTGAGTTTGGATGGGCGGTGCATTTACCTACGGTTAGTGTAAAAACAGCGGTGGCGGTGAGATTAAATACTATAGCGATACTGTAGCGTGAGACATAAAGTAAGCTAAACGCACCGCACCGCACCCAATCGCCCATCCAAACCCACCTTAAGTGTGGTTGGATGCTGAGTATCCTTCAATTTCACTTTGATTACGACAATGTTTTATCTCAGAGTATCTCTTTTTGTGATGGAACTTGTTTCCAAAATTTTGAATTTTTATAATAATTATTTGTAACTTTAACGAAATTTGGTGACAGAACAACTCCCAATTATGTTTGGTTTCATGCTGGATAATTGGCCTTTCTTCTTTTCAACCAATTTTATTTATTTAAGAAAAGTATTGTTCTTTACTTGCTTCCGTTGCTTTTAAAAAGTAATGCAAAAATTATTTTTGTTAATATATTTTAATAAAAATGTTAATGATTTGGCTAATTTTTCTTAACTTCTTTTAATTTTTTAACTACATCAAATTTCATCAAAGTACAAAGACTAATAGCATATTTTATCCTTCTGAAAAAGTACAAGGGAAGAGAGTAAGGAGGAAGTAGAGAGCAGTAAACGGTTCACCTGAAGAGGCGAAGAATTGAAAAGGAACAAGAGAATAGGTTGATTGTTGGAAAAGAGGATATTTGCTCAGAGTAATGTTAAAGGCTCAAAAGTCGAACAATTCTTCATCGTTGGGAGGGTATTTATAGGAAAAGTCCTCTTGTGCACTACCGTGACATGGTAGGATAAGTGCTCAGCCCCACCAGGTGCATAAAGGATTATTCATAAATATAAAGGATATTCATGGTGGCCTCATTCTGTTATTCATTCGATTAGTACAAGGTTATTATGCTCAGGTGGGTCATTCGTTGCATTGAGGGTATGTGTACACCTAAAAAGCGAGGTGTCTAAGAAGCAGATGTTTGTCTTGTCTCAGAAGAGCAAAAGGATTTGTCAAGAATGCCTATCCAATGGGTGGTCCCAACAATGGAAGGATGACACTTCTCTAATGGAATCAAAGGGAAAGTCAACGTTGTCTATCTTGCTGACATATGGACAAATTGAAAAGAGGTATAATAAATTTGATTTAGATTTGAATTTCGTTTGTTAAAAAATTAAGACTCCTTAGTATTAAAAAAAAAGGTGATTTACTAGCAAAAGACCTTGACTTCTTTTGAAGATTAAAACTTATTTTTTTTCACTCTTACGATGAATATACCTTAATTTAAATAAAACTACGAAAATTGTAAATAAATGTAAATTTAACTCAAAATTCAATTGAATCAAGTGAAATCATTATTAAAAAATCTTCTCCATTTTTATTGACTAAAGTGCTTTTTTGGATTCACTACATCTGTGATATGGTGAAATCTTTTACCTCATAGCTACAGTAATTAATTTCACTGCCACTGTTATTTTTAACCTCACCGGAAGTAAACGTATTACTTATCCAAATTAAACTTAAACCACCTTTTATTAAAAGAAAAAGAAAACTCCTTCAAAAAAAAATAATAAATAAACACTTTTTTTCTGTTGAAAAGAAAGAAAAAAAAAAGACTTAATGTTTGTATAGACTTTTAGCATATACTTGAAGAATGGTCCACTAGTTTTGGAATCAATTCTTTGAAATTGTCTAGATAGAAAGCTGAAACAAAAATTCCAAGTAATAGAAATTCTAATGAAAAATATATACAAAATTTAATTATTTAAAATAAAAAACTCTATCCATCCAACTTGCTATCATCCATATCAATAAAAATTGAGTGCAATGATAAGGTACAATTTTTTTCAAGAAAATAATTTGAATTTGAACTTTCCATGAACCGTAAAACCAGGGGTGACTTTAAGGGGCAGGCAGAGCCCCCAAAATTGAAAATCATGCAATTTAGTCCTTTTATGAATGATGAAAATTTAAGTTAATATATCATAAAATTGCATTTTGGCCCCCTCAAAAATGAAATTAAATTATGTTTAGTCCCTTTGAAAATGATGTAATAAAAAATTAAACCCCTACGTAAAAATAGACATAGAGGATACTATTATAGATACCTTGCCTTGGCAGTGCTCATCTCCACTACCTTGACACTTCCGCCTCACCCTTTTATTTAGACACCAATGCCTAGCCACCTTTACACGACATGTAGAACTCATTCCAATAACTTTGCCAAGAATAGGTGTCGTACCTCTCTTTGCATGATGTATACATGATACCTCTACTATAATTCAGTCCATTCACATCATAGCCTAACTAAATGCTAGAATGCCTTTTAAGCAGCCAACCATAATTAGACTCCTATTGCGCATGTGTTGAGGTCCGAAGATAAAAGGGAAACTCACCTCCACCTATAAATATCCATCCCTGGTACTAAAGAGGAAGTGATTGCTACTTCTTTCTTTACTAGACTCCAGATATTAACCTTAAACTTTTCGCACTGTTTCCATCCTGTAAATCTACATCTAAAACTCTAACTATATTTAGCTCTCAAAAGATACATTGGTTTAAAAAAATCCATAAAATATATATGTATATAAATTGAATGGTTAAATTTTGTTATTGGTTCATGTAACGTGTAAGTTGTGGATTCAATCTCTATACTTTAATTTGATCATTTTTAGTCATTGTACTTTTTCAAAATTGTAATTGTAATCCTTATCAAATGGTAGTTGTTAAGTTCTTTAAGTTAAGTTCTTCTATTTCTAGAATCTTATGTAACAAACATATTATTATATGTAGTAATCATTGTATCAATGTTAATGAAAAACCCATAAATTAATTTTTTCTCTTTTTTTAGTACTTGATAGTGGTATTAAATTCCAATTAAGTTTGGACTCAAATCGTATTAAAATATTAAATGAAAGGCAAATTTTTTCAATATTATTTATTTTATTCACAAAATTCAAAATTAAAATTTTACTTTAAAAATTGAACTTTTTATCATTCGATTCAAATGGATAACTTTCTTGATTAGTTTAACATTGCACTCATGTGGTTTTCAAGTTTATTCAATATTCTAAATCCTACTTAACATAAAGTTTTCATTTAATAATTTTATTCTTTAGTATCAATCTTAGTTTAGTGGTAAGAATATTTGTGTTGTAGTAGGAGAGTTTGGGTTCAATCCCTAGCAACCCTACCTGATTATCCGTAGTCATCAAAAAGAATATTATTTTCTAATTTAAATCACTATTTAGATGAGTTTTCTTTTTGATTACTTAACTAAAATAATTATAATTTGGTCACTAAACTATTCGAAAGTTTTCATTTAAGTCATTGAGCTATTCAAAAGTTTTTATTTAAGTCATTTGGTCGTTAAGAGTTTTTCTTCTTCTTCTTTTTTGAAGTTTTACCAGCTAGCTCCAAGTGACGATTCGATAATAGGTACGATGAATTAGCACTCATCGACGAGTAGAAGAACATAACTAAGATCCAAGTCAATTTGAAGGTCAGTGTTGGAGATAGAAGAAAAAAATTGTTTAAATTTTGATTCGCAGATTCGTGATGTTTAACGTTGTTTCATGAAAAAAAACTAAATCGTACAAGAGAAGAGGAAATAGAGTTTTTATTGATGCAGGAAGTGCGAACAGAGAAATCCATATAACATCGGTTTAACAACTTGATGACTTAGATGAAAACTTTTGAATAGTTCTGTAACAGCCTAATTTTCAGTGGTGTCGGAAACAGTGATTTGAGACCACTAAATCTGACTAGTGAGTCTTAAAAAATTAATAAATTAATAATTATGGGTCAATTGTGAATTTAGAAGAATTTTTGAATTGGTGAATTTTGTGATTTAGTGAATTTTTGTGATTTAAAAAGAATTTAATAGGTAAACTGGGTCTAAAACGAGGTTTTGAGACCTCAAATTCATAAGCAAGCCATAAATATTTTTAAAAATATTTATGGAGTGTCATTGAGTTAGTATAAAAGTTTCGTTAGAAAATTATAACTTTTGGATAGTCAATTAATTAAAAAGGACTAAATTGGAAGTAGTGCAAAATTTGTTAAATTGAGATTAAATAGCTTAAGTGACTAATAAGGAGGGATTTAAAAGGTAATTAGGCCCAAACTATATGGGCTGGACGGTTGGGCAAGAAAAATCTGGAAAAGTGATGTAATAAGGGTAAAATTGGAAATTTTGTAAAAGTTAACAAATAAAAATCTCAATTAAAAGAGTTTCTAGGCAATTCTTCATAATTATCAGCCAAAAAATGCCATTGAAGAGTCCCTCCAAGCTGGTTTTTCATATATTTGAATCATGTAAGTTTAATTCTTGATTATTTCTTCTAATTTTTGTGGTTTTGATACTTTTACAATTAGGTCCAACTAATTGTTTCATTAGTTATTGATCTTATGGCTGATTTTGAAAGTTAATTTTTAAGCCCCGAACTTTTAAGTTAAGTCAAGTAACACCTCATGCTCGACTCCGGCAACGGTCTCGGGTATAGGGTGTTACATTTTATTGGTATCAGAGCTCGGTTTAGTCGATTCTCGGAATGAATGTAATGAGTAAAGTGTCTAGAAATACATGCCATATAAATCTGTGATAGTGTGATGTGTATGATCCGATCTGATTATTGTTATTTTTATAGATTATAAAGATGTCAGATAGATCTGATCGTGCTGAACAAGAAGAAGCTAATAGTAGAGTACAGACCTCTGAACAAGGAACAAGCAGTAATGTTCCAATCTCTCTGGTTCAAGAACAAGATCTTAAAAATATGATATATGGAGTGATGAATCAGTGGTTTACTGATGTAATGCAATGGAGAACTCAAACTCCACAACCTCCTCTCCCTACTGCACCGCCTGTGGTACCCCCGGTGGCTCCTCCACCTCCTTCGACAATTGAATCTAGTAAACACTCTCCAATTGAAAAGCTTAGGAAGTTTGGAGCTGAAGAATTTCGAGGTAGATCGGATGATGACCCTGTAAAAGCTGAGTATTGGCTACAAAGTCTGGTAAGAGTATTTAAACAAATGGCTTGTTCTCCGGATGATTATCTGAGATGTGTTGTGTCTCTGTTAAAAGAAGAAGCATATAATTGGTGGGAAACTGTGGAAGCAGTAGTATCTGAAGAGAACCTTACTTGGGAATTTTTTCAGAATGAGTTTAAAAAGAAATATGTTGGTAAAAGATATCTGGACAAGAAGAAGAGGGAATTTCTTGATTTGCGACAGGGAAATCGAACGGTAGCTGAATATGAAAGAGAATTTGTATATCTCAGTAAATATGCTCGAGATATTGTGCCGACTGAAGAAGAAATGTGTATTAGATTTGAGGAAGGGTTAGGGGTGTTACAAAACTTATCTATAATTTAGTGATTAATAGTATAATTGACCTAAATTTAATTAAATATATAAATACTTATATAACCTAGATGTTAGATATTGGTCTAAGTCTTTTCACCGAAAACTTGTTGAATTTAGCAAAGGTCATTTTCAATCATTTGACTATTTGTCAATTGCCATGCAAAACACAAAAGAAAAACCATGAAATGAGCCGAAATTGTACATAGGTGAAGAATACGATTTTAATAAATCTAGTTAAAATTGTTATTAATAAAAAAAATGTGACAGTAAGAATGACCGCAAAGTAATAAGAAAGAAAAATAAAAATACGTAAATTTTACGTAAAAAATTCTTTTTGAGAAAAACTATGGGCAGAGAAATAGAAATTCATTAATGTTGAAAAACAAGAATATAAGAGGTTTTTGACTATGTACCATTTTTAAAGGGTTAAACGAACCCTTTTTTTAATCAACGTCTAATAAAAAAAATATAGTCCTATATAGACTCAAATTGTGTGATAAGGTTCGTACTTTTGTCCCCACAAATCCGCAATTTTGTTTTTCTATTTTATTTTTTTAACAAGTGAATTGCATCTCTAACTTTTCAGGCATAATCAAACGAGATTTGAGTCACACAACTCTAACAAAAAATAATATAAAATATTATTCAAAATATTTTATTATTTTGTGAATTTTGAATGAAATTAATAAATATGGAATTGCAATTCAATCTATAACCTATTTCAACACAGTGTAGCTAATTTCTATTGGAATTCCACCTTATTTGGATGGGACTTGTTTCAAAAAATGTAGACAATACCCCATATTCTATGTACAAAATGTTTTCTTTTCGTTCACACAAATGCTTAATTTTACTTTTATTTACTTTGGAATTGCATCACTTAATTCTTTATAATATCGTTGAGAGGTTTTGATTTTTCGAGAAAAAGTTTCTAAATAAATTTGATATTAAAGGTAGAAATATTTATATTCGATTTTATCTTTGAGTTTTATTAACAACAAGAGATAGTAAAAAGTTTATAAAACGAAAAGTATTTTTACCACTCTCGGTAAAATCATTCGTGAATCTATTTAAACTCTAGATAAAATCGAAAGACAAAACCTTTAAATAAAATAGAATATTGATATCTCGAGTCCAATGCTAAACTTGAGAACTCATATATCAAAATATATCACCACAACTAATATATCAAATACTAATTCATATTCTTATCAACTATATATATTTTAAAGTATTATCAACAATATATTAATTAATCTTAAAAAAGAGTTGTGTAGATATATAATAATTTATATAAAATAAATGCAAATGCAAAATACTTCAATTATCGATCTTATTTGATCCACTATTATTAAAATTAAAAAATTATCATATATATTTAAATAATATTAAAATTAAAATAAAACTAATGGTTGACAATATAATTAAACCTAATCATGGACTGAGTAAGCTTTTTTTTTTCTTGGAACTGGCTCAGCTCAAATTTGAAAAAAGAAAAAACATGTTATCTTGTCACTGTTTTGGTGTCATTTTGTTATTATATTGCTACTATTTTCAGGGGCGAAGCCAAAACAATTGTTTTGTGGGCGAATGAAATTTTAATTTTTTATAGTCTATATATTTATAATTTTGAAATGATTAAATCAAATTTTTATAATTTTAGGGGGGTCAAAGTGCAATTTTACCTTTATTAATTTAAATTTTTTAAAAAAATTGAAGGCCTAAATAGAAATTTTACATTTTAGGGGGAGCCAGGACCCCTACCAGCCCCCCTAGATTCGACCCTGACTATTTTGTTTGGATATTGTATAACTTTTGTTTTGTTGTTAATTTTGTTACTACTTTAGAGTTATTTGCTTGTTAAGTTGTACCTACCTTAATGTTATTTTTAATTTGTTGGGAAACATTTATTTTAATGTTTTTAGTGTATTATATTTTTTAATTATATTTTTATATAAAAATAAAAATATAAAAAATTTAATATGAATGAACTGAGCCGAACCGGATTCAAGTTTTAACATTTTTATTAAAATCAAATTTAAGTAAAATTTTAGTATCAACTTAAAATTTTAATGGAACCGGACTCAACCAGTTCACTCTAAATATAATAACTCAATATAAAAGTGAACAAGGGATCCAATGGATTATTGAGACTCGAGGCCAGAAATAAAATTAACAATTGGGGCCAATTTGGGCCTTAACATTTTTATCAATCGGTCAATCTGATGTGGGCTCCACATCAGTCCCAAACGGTTAGGGAAAACGGACCCCACCAAATTCAAATTTATACCGGCTACTGGCTCCCTTCAGGTGCGCCGCGCACAGAACGGAAAAAATATTAAAAGTAAAAAACAAAATAAATAAAGTATCCGTTACATTGCCTCGTTCTTCTTCTTCTTTCTTTTACAGAACAAAATCCAAAAAAGAAAAAAAAAACTATCATTACTTACAAACGCTAAATGAGAGCATTTGAGTTTGAATTCCACTAATACATCGCGTGTGTGTTTATCTGCATTTGTTGAAATCTTGATTTTCAAGAACTGGAATTTACGAAGAATTTGGATTTGACTGTAAGTGTTTCTATTTTTATTTGGTTGGATAGTTGTGAAAAGGTTAGATTTAAAGTGAAAACAGAAAAAAATGGAAAGCAAATTAAAAATATTACCTTTTATAGATGTTTGATCTCACTGATATTTAATGTTTGATCTATTTTCCTTGATGGATTTTGGATTAGAATCTTGAAGTTCTTTAAGCTGATTCCGATTAGTTTTTTTCTTTTAAAAGCGTATATTCTTTTTATGTGTATTTTACAGTGAGATTAGATTGGAAGATGGTTGGGACACCAGCCACGCCGTTGTGTAAGGTACAAAGGACTCCGGCGATGACTCCCGGAGGAGGACCTAAGGTTCGGGAGGAGAAGATTCTGGTGACGGTTCGGATGCGACCGTTGAATCAGAGAGAACAAGCAATGTATGATCTTATTGCTTGGGATTGTGTGGATGACCATACCATCGTTTTCAAGAATCCTAATCATGAACGCCCCGCTAATCAGTACAGCTTTGGTATCTTATCTCTCAAATTATTGTAAATTTGCTCTGCATTTTAAATGATGTTCTGGTTTTTCGATATTTTTATTATCTGAGCGCGAAACTCACATCATCAACCTGAACCCAAACTTGATGAACTCGATTTGATTTGACCAGACGTTGAAAACTTGACCCTCAAACCCAAACGCGCTCTAACGGTTCGAATCCAAAAAATGGAAACTGATATTAATCCAAAACGGTCTGAATCCAAAAAACCTGAAACTCATTCTAACCTGAAATGGTCTGAAACCAAAAAAACCGGAACTGAAATGTTCCAAAGAATCTTAAAATCTAAACTAACCCGATTGAGATTGATTCAACCAAAAATTAACTCAACCCGCCCAATTGACAGGTCTACTAAATGAATGAGGAATTAAGAAATGGCGGGTGGGTGGATTGGGGGATTGATATATGTTGCTCCACTTTTCATTTTTCTACCTGTGTTCTCTCTATAGTCTCAAAACTTAGAAATATTTGAATATAGCCATGTTAGACATATAATGGTATATGCTAGAAATACCCAAGTTTGAGTAACATAGGTTTGATTGGTTGCTGAGAAAGTGAGAATTAAGTTCTTTCATTAATGTTTCTTTTCTAACTTTGGCTAAAATAAATGTGGCAGATAGAGTATTTGATCCATCGAGCTCTACTCGAAAGGTTTACGAAGATGGGGCTAAGGATGTTGCCTTATCTGCTCTTACAGGAATTAATGGTTAGATTTAAATTTGCTTCTCTTTTCGTAGTCATTAGAACCAAGCAGCCTTGAAAAAAATGGTGTTTAATACCTTTTTTCATTGTACAGCAACAATCTTTGCATATGGGCAGACAAGTAGTGGGAAGACATTCACAATGAGAGGAATTACTGAAAATGCTGTGAAGGATATCTACGAACACATAAAAAATGTAAGTTACAATCTGATAAGTAAATAACTGTGTTCTGTTTTTTGCTCGTTATCATAACTTTTAAGAATCTCAATCATACAGACTCAGGAGAGAGAATTTGTTTTGAAACTTTCTGCAATGGAGATTTACAATGAGACAGTTGTAGACCTTTTGAATCGTGATTCTGGTTGCTTAAGACTTTTGGATGATCCTGAGGTACATAAAAGTAGCTTTACTAAAATGAATCCTTTCTTTTAGTTTTTCCTGCTTGAAACTTTATTTTTTGCAAAATGCAGAAAGGTACCATTGTGGAAAAACTTGTTGAAGAAGTGGTCAAGGACAGCCAGCATTTGAAGCACTTAATTGGCATTTGTGAAGGTAATTTTATAATTATTAGATGTAATTATTCATTTATTTATTTATCTATCTTGTTAGTTAAAATGACATACACTTGTGCGTAATCATGAACATTTTATACTTAATTCTGCAGCACAACGGCAGGTGGGAGAAACAGCTTTGAACGATAAAAGCTCAAGGTCTCATCAGATTATCAGGCTGGTAAGACAGAACTATTACTTCTTCCTCCTTCATTTTAAACTTTTATTAGGGTTATTTAACTTATTTAGGAATAAAAGATTTATTTGATATTATAAAAACTAAAAAAATAGTTTGGTTCGAATAATTACCTTCTTTTTAACTTATGAACTAAAAACCAAACCAGAAATCGATCTTCTGTTTTCTCGACTTTTTTTTATGTTCAGTCCTACTAGAAGTTGGTTATATGGATACAAAGTTTATATTTTAGATTTGTCTTTTAATCAACCAAAGAGCCTCTCTCTCTCTCTCACCTACAAGCTTGCACATTTTGCTCATGTTTTGTGCATGAAAATTATATTCCATGAGTTAAGTGAAATCTTGCTGTGCTTGGATCATTACTCTTTGCAGACAATTGAAAGTAGTCTTCGGGAAAATGCAGAATGTGTGAAGTCTTTCTTAGCAAGTTTGGTATGTTTAATAATTCTTTGTTGTGCTGTTTTTTACGTTCTTCGTAAAAAATTATTAGTTTAACCAAAAGACAAATATTGCAGAATCTTGTAGACCTCGCAGGGAGTGAACGTGTCTCTCAGACAAATGCTGATGGTGTAAGATTAAAGGAAGGTAGTCATATTAATCGCAGCTTGTTGACACTCACAACAGTGATCAGAAAGCTAAGGTAGGCTAAATCCATCTCATCCGTGAAAGACACTTCCACACGAAACGTATGTTTTTTTAGGAAACTGGGGGTCACAGGTTTACTTGGTTTGTTTTGTAGCAGTGGTGGAAAAAAAAGTGGTCACATACCATATAGAGATTCAAAACTTACACGAATACTGCAGAACTCACTTGGGGGGAACGCTCGAACAGCTATCATATGTACGATAAGTCCAGCTTTAAGTCATGTGGAGCAAACTAGGAATACTCTCACTTTCGCAACTAGTGCAAAGGAAGTAATCAACAATGCTCATGTAAACATGGTAAGATCATAAATATAACTAGCAAAAATTAGTATGTTCCAATTTCTGTATGTTATATTATTGGATTGCTTACACTAGAGTAGAGAACGGTAGAGTATAAGAAAACATATGTACAGGTAGATCTACTCCATGTCGTAGATGACACTTAGCTCTGTTTTGTTCTAGGGGGATTATTTGGTTAAGGAACTCTGATCTAGATTTTCTGCTTTTGATGAAACTATTCTATCGAGTTACATGTTTAAAGCATGCTTATAAACAAACAATATTAGGTATACATGTCAGCTTGGTGTGCCAAATAGCTTCACAAATTTGATGTATCATCTATGTTGTTCTGACTTCCTGTTTAAGTATCCGTGTCTGACAAGGGCATGTGATATTAACCTCCAAGGATTAGATAATTTTAAAAACTGGAGATATCTGCATAGCACACGTGCCCATATCGCAAACAACTAGGTTCAAGTAACAGAGTATCACTTTGTATGATGCATTCTGCATGGCACATTGTGCTCTTCATTCTGATAACTTAAATTGTTTCTGACAAACTTCTTTATTATTCTTTCTGAGCTCTCTTTGCAGATTATTTCAGACAAAAGATTAGTAAAGCATTTGCAGAAAGAAGTGGCAAGACTTGAAGCTAAACTACGAACTCCGGAGCCTACTTCTGCCTCATGCTTACAATCTTTATTGATGGAAAAGGAGTTGAAAATCCAAGAGGTATAGATTACATTACTCCGATTCTTCCTTATGTTCTATGAAGAAAGCAGGAAAAAAAAGAACACTTCTTTATGAGAGTTGTTAGAACAAGGATTATTGTGGTTTTTGTAATTTAACTGTTAAAAGATAACTTACAGATGGAGAGGGAAATGGAAGAGTTAAAGCGCCAGAGAGACATTGCACATTCCCAGCTAGAACAAGAAAGAAAAGCACGCAAGGTACAAAAGGTAAATATTAGCCAACTATCGTGTCATATGTTATTAGGATTTTTCATTCTTTTAAGTATACCTGTGTCTGACACTAATGTTCAGTTCCATCATTTTGTAATTCTCAATCTTGTTATGTTGTTTCCAGGGATTGAATCAACGTGGACCTTCTAGCAAAGGAGTTAGATGTCTCTCTTTTGATAGTGAACCGGTTCCAGGCTCTCCGGATGCTCGGCCTAGGAAAACAGTTGGAAGATATTCGACACTAAGGCAGTCAACCACATCGACAGATCCATCCACGCTTGTGCATGAAATTCGGAAGCTCGAGCAGCGACAGAGACAGCTTGGTGAGGAAGCAAATCGGGCACTTGAAGTACTACATAAAGAAGTTTCTTCCCATAGATTAGGGAATAAAGAAACTGCTGAAGCAATAGCAAAGATGCTGTTCGAAATCAAGGATATGCAGGCAATTAGCTCTATTCCTGAAGATGTTATGATAGGGAATGGGGCTAACTTGAAAGAAGAGATTACTCGGTTAAACTCTCAAGGGTGCACTATTGAATCATTAGAGAAGAAGCTTGAGAATGTTCAGAAATCTATAGACATTCTGGTTTCATCTATTTCGAATGGTGAAGAGACGCCGGAGTTTAAGACCCAGTTGAAGAAAAAGAAAATTCTTCCTTTCACGTTGAAGAACAGCACGAACATGCAAAATATAATAAGGGCTCCATGCTCGCCATTATCTTCTTCTCATAAGATAATGGAACAAGATATTGAGAACAAGGCCCCAGAGGATAATGAAAATGTCTCCTCTCGCAGCCATAAATCGCCTGGCTCGTTTAAAACTCCTCCTTCAAAGGCTGATGCTAGACAGGTCTCATCTAGAGAGGGAACTCCGTCTACGAAGCAAACCAATTCAGTTGATGTTAAGAAAATGCAGAGGATGTTCAAGAATGCAGCTGAGGAGAACATACGCAGCATCAGAGCTTACGTCACTGAGTTGAAAGAACGAGTTGCAAAGCTACAATATCAGAAGCAGCTTCTGGTTTGCCAGGTGAGAACTCTTAACACTTAAACATCTTGTTATTGATATTTTGTTCGAAAAAAATGTGTCTAACTCCACCATTGCTTAGGTGTTGGAGCTGGAAGAAGCAAAGGAGTCTGGAACAGATGATGCAGAAAGTGATCTTCAATCCCCGATGCCATGGCACATGGTGTTCGAGGATCAAAGGAAGCAGATTGTCATGTTATGGCACTTGTGCCATGTTTCAATTATACATCGAACACAGTTTTATTTGCTGTTCAGGGGAGACCCAGCTGATCAGATATATATGGAAGTTGAGCTTAGAAGGTTGACATGGTTGGAACAGCAGTTTGCAGAGCTTGGCAATGCTAGCCCAGCTCTTTTAGGCGATGAACCTGCAGGTTTAGTTGCATCAAGGTTAGTTAAGTCGTTTCTACTACCCGTAGATTGAGACTTGTGTCCATGATTGTTCCTTGTATGAAAACTCTTAACCATGTTTGACCCTCATGTCGAACGCATATGTTGACATGCATAGAGAAATATAACCCTTTAAGCACACTCCAAATACAGCCATACTCATGTTGTTGTTGTTGTATGGTGTTGAAAATTTGCAGTATCAAAGCACTGAAGCAAGAAAGAGAGTATCTAGCAAAGAGGGTGAGCTCAAAACTGACAGTAGAAGAAAGGGAATTGCTGTATTTGAAATGGGATGTTCCAGCAGTAGGCAAACAAAGGAGACTGCAATTGGTTAACAAATTATGGACTGACCCATTGAACATGCAACATGTGCAAGAGAGTGCCGAGTTGGTGGCCAAGCTGGTTGGGTTTTGTGAGTCAGGTGAACATCTTAGCAAAGAGATGTTTGAACTCAACTTTGTTAACCCTTCTGATAAAAAGTCATGGATGGGTTGGAATTTGATTTCAAATCTCCTGCATTTGTAAAAAAGAAAAAAAAATGTTTTATAGCTATTGATTCTTTGTTATATTTGATTAAATAGGGTTTATGTTGTCATTTAACCCCTGTTGCCATGTCAATTTTTTTACCTTTAAAATGTTTTGCAAAAAATTGACGGATGATCTTTGACAATGTTGAAAAGATCATATGAGAGGTTAAACCGATCAGACTTCTAATTCTCGGGATTCAATCCAGTTTTTTATCGACTCAATTGATTTGTTAATCGGTTCAAATATTTCTCATTTCTTAATGACTGGATTGAATAAGTCATATTGATTTTTTTGTCATAGTATATCTTTTCTCTTAGTGAAGTTGATTTTATTATTGTTCCATGCTACTGTGAGACTCCATCAAGCCAAGCAACTTGAGGTCAGAACTAGCATTAGGTACAATTATTTAAGGGGTTGATGCTTTGGAATAAGTTGTTATTCAATTGCTCTCCTCTTGCAGCATGTAATGGCTGATTCCATGGTCATCAACCAAGTTCCTACTATTTCAACAATCAAGAACCTTCATATCAGAACCAACCATCTTTAATGGTAATCGAATTTAATTCAATCGGAGGTCAGTTAATGATTTTTTAAAATTTCGATTATCAATTCATTCGGTTCAAAATCGAGTAATTAACCGAAATCAATATTATATATTATATATATTTTATATTAGTAATGTATTTTTGAACTATTATTTTTATATTAATCAAAATAAATAATATATATTTTTGAATTATTAAAATAAAGAAAATAAACATTAGTAATGTATTTTTTTATATGTTTTATACTTATTTTAACCAAAAGACAAAACATATAAGCTTTCAACCAATTCAATAATTATTTTATAATTTTTGATGTTGAGTGACCTTGAATGTTAATTTTAATAATAAACTTTTAAAATTTAAAATTATGTAATTGTGTAATTACATTTTTCGTCCGAACTTACTTTCAATAAGCATGATAATGACATCTTTAACCATGATTAATAACACTTTCAGTGCAAGAGAACATGATATCTTCCTATTTAAGGATTAGTGAGAGACTATGGGTAGTTTTATACATTATATCTAAAAAAAGAGAACAATGTTTCAAAATTTATATAAGGTTTCAATATCAAAATTTATATAAATATAAAATATCTTAAACATGATTATGATATAACAAAATACACACACGACACGATTACACCAATTGCCAGGTCTACCTATAATTGTTCTTCCAAACACCTTTTTGAACTGCAATGTTAGTTTTCATGGGGGTATAGCCGAAAAAGGAAACAAAGAATCAATGATCTGAAATCCTAGAATTGGAGCTCCTTGAAAAGCGAAGGGGAAAAAATATATATTTACAAAACTGAAAAACCCTAAGAAGGAATTAGAAGAATGGATGAGCTTCTGAAAGCATTTCTTTTTTAACTGTTGACTATTTACTCTTTTCCTTTTGTAGGAATTAATGTTTGTAGACATACATGAGCGGCCAAAATGAGTGCTTGAGGAGGATATCTTACGTACCGAGTACTCGAATAGCTGGTTCTGCTTCTCGCTCAACTTTTGGTACCGAAAACGAGCAAAACTTTAATGGCAAAGCATCTGTCCGTCATTTACCCACTGCACAAAACTATCGGATAATTGCTCAGGAACATTGGAATTTGGCATATCAGCAAAGGATAGCTTGGTTCCTTTCTGCTGTGTTTCCTACATAATATAAAACAAAGGTTAGCCATTATCTGGTGTATAAACAACAAATTCATAGCTGCCTTTCCTGGTACCCTAAGTTGTAACATGTTTAGTAATATGTCAAGAACTTTCTACCACTATTACGAGTACAAACCTTCATACTCGATCCGTTTTCACAGGTGGATGGGGTTGTTTCGCCTAATATTCCATTGACAACATTTTCAGATGAACGGCCATCAACTAGAGAGCTTGTGAGCACTAGTGACCTGCAAAATATCCATGTCAATGAGGAAAATTTATACTGTTTGTAGTCTTTGTTGCTCCGACTCTTCATTTTTCTTTTAAGCACCTGTGGCTGATGCATATCCAGATATGGGTATATGAATATGAGTATATGACCCTCTAAATAACATAAAACTATTAAAATTTTGAATAAATTCTTGTCGGACACGTATTCATATCTAGCATACACACCTGAGTCACAGAGTAACATAGTTTACAGCGATTAAAAATTGAGAAAACTGGCTTATTAGTCTAAAAAATGCAGAATATCTACCCTTAACTTCCATGTACAACATTGAGCAAGCCGTGTATTAACAATGCCCTTTTTGTGCGTGTGCATCCTTGTTAGACATTATGGTACTAAACTCTATCTTGATTCATGAATGGAAAATATGTGGCAGGATTGAGGACAAGTGTACAACAGAAAATACCATAGAGCTAAAGGTTTATGCATTTTCTATGCGAACATCTCATGCTACTGTAGCTTCAAGGATCAAGCTTTAGAACATACATGGATTATAGAAAATGAAAAAGTACCTCTCAAATGGTTCGCCATCGCATGAATTTCCGGCAGATGAAAGCCAGTCTATGTCAACAAAGTTAGAAAAGCTGAATCCATCCCCATGTTCGGAGCAAATATTGTCAGATCCAAGGGAGCGATCGATTTGCACCTGTCCGAACAGCTGCCTTTGGGGCATTGAGGGCGTATACCTGAACCAGATCAATCAAAAATTTAATGGAACAACCATAAATACAAAATGCTACATGAGAATCGTTAATACAGTAAACCATAAAACAGATGGTTCCAATCTGAATCGTGCAGCAAGTTTTAAACAAAACTTAAATTTATGAAAGCATTGATATAAACAGTAGCACGGCCAAACATGCAGATTAAAGGATCCATACAAAAAAAACCACAGAATCCATCTCATCTCCCATGGAGAATAGATAGCTATGGCCATCAATTAGAAACAAATGACACTTCCAAGTAGAGGACATGCAACAATGAGAATGGAAAGCAAGGAACCTTGAATATGATATATCTCTTCCACAAGTTGAAATCTCAGGTGATGACTCTGAATGGCCATTACTTGCTCCTTGTGATCGATTAGGCAAAGTTGAGTTGGTAAGTTTCTCTTGCTTGTCATTCCTGGCTGACATAGGCGACTCACTTTGACGAAGAATGCTTCCATCAGAAAGAGATCTTGGAAAAAATGACCTGACAATAAGGATTAGCAAGTGAAGAGATAAAAGCAGTGAGATCCTCTTCCCAGGCGTCAGACTGAGTAGGCAAAATAAACAGATGACAAAATAGGAAATCAAAAACCAAAATGAAGAAGAAAATCAAATGCAAATAAAATGTTGATAAACCAGCATCATATCACCTATTATTTCATTATGTCATATCAAGCATGTAAAACCGTGAACAAGGATCGTAGACTTTTTTTCTCAAAACTGGTGACTGAAGCAACAGAATGCATGCAGTGAAAGGAGCACCATCAACCCATCATAGCGACCAAGAATACATTCATTTTGGAAAATTAAAACTTTAATGAGAAATAATAATAGGCAGGTAAAACCAATCAAACATAACAGCAAGTCTGACGATCACTTCCAGAAAGACTCTGGATAAAGACTTTAATGAAGAAAAGCTTCTCCAGGAAAGTTATATTTAAAACTTCAATGGGGTAAAACCATCCATCACTAAACAAACAAAGCCAGGGAATTTAGTACATCCCCATTCCCTAGGGCAACAAGATTTATGACGACATATCTATACCAGATGGTAGCACAGTGATACAACTGTTTGGACTTGCATTCTCACAAGTCCTAATGGGCTGCTCGTACCAGCTTACTATCAAAACTCAAATCAAGCCCCCATAACCAGAATTTTTGAAACAACAAAAAAGTTGAGCATTCAAAAATAGAAACAGAAAGATGCATAATCCCAGGAACAATGAATGATGTCTGTGGTCACACTTCATGCCTTAATGAATACATTTCAATATTTTTTAAAAATAAAGCCACCTTCCATCTTCATCCACAATTGTATCCCAATTTCTTACCCGTAATGCTGATTTGAATCCAATTCCCAAAGAGCAGGTTTTCCAGGCTGGGGTTGGAAATTCCCGAGGAATCTGCAAGAGGAATTATTCAAATTTTGCTTAAGATCTTATTAATAGCACGTACTTTAGAAAAGAATTAGGAAAAAAATTACAACTGAATTGTCAAATTGACTAAAATCCAAACCAAATAATGTAAGTCTTTAATTCCATTGCGGTAGGATGTATTAACCCAAAACAGGCAAATTTCATGCATACTTCCAGTTTGCAGAACATGATACTCAAATATCATTCAGTGCTAAGTAAGGCAGCCATCAATTTTCACCTAAGAAGTAATACAACAAAGATTGTAACTTACAAATTAATTGCATCTTGTTTCTGTGCATCCATATATGCATTGCTATAATATCTTTGAAGAGTTCTAAAGAACTCCTGGGACTGGGTTGCTGCTCTCCACTGACCCCGTCTCTCTGAGAATACCTGCGTAGGAAAAGAAAAGAAAACTAAGGCTTGTATTAGAACTAAATTCTGATACCAGAATGAGTGTCTTAACAACCAATGCAATTACTATTTCTTGCCATCATCCATTGACCATCACTTCTCAAGTGCAGATATAACAACCACATAAAATTCTCAATGGTTATTGATTTTTACTTTTTATTATTTCAAAATAAGTGAAGTAAGACCATGCCTACAATAATTTCTCGCTGTCAAATCAGAAAGAGAAAATCATGGAGCATAGAAAGCATTTATGATTGGTTGAAAGCGGGGAGCTTTGAACTCTAGCAAAAGAGCCAATGTTATTTTCTACCAAAATTTGTCAATAATGTGGTTCCTGAATAAATTCAAGATTAATTGTAAAGAAGCCTACATCAATGACATTAAATTCCAAATGCACCAGGAATATTTGGCAATGCCAGATTCAACCAAGAAAAGAAAAAGAAAGAAAGAAAAATGCAAACCAAAGATACAGCAACTAAAGAAGCCTCTCCTATTCCAATTTTGGAGAATGTATGTGGTTGCAAATAGCACCGGAAGTTGGAATTACCTTATTGTGAGCTGCAGAACCACTGTATTGGTGTGCAAGTGTGTCACCCATTCTCTCATAAAAAACCATTAATTCATCTGCCAAAGGATCGTCAAGGTCTATCTTCGGGGTATCTTTAACGCCTAAAGTATTAAGCTGATACCCAAGAGCAGCCAATCCATATGCATATTGCGCAACATTAGTGCGATCCAGACAATCTATGCAGTTGGTCCTAAGCACACCTCTTTGGAAAGTGGGAGGCTTGACAGAATGATTTCCATTAGCAGTATTATTATCACCAGAATGATTCCCCTCCAATCTGTAAGCACCCTCGTTAACATTGTCACAGTATTTTGGGGGTGACATGTCACCATCATCAATATTCCTGCTCATATTATGAAAATCAAAATCCATTTTCAAAACATAGCAAAAAAGAAAAACATAAATAAATAAATAAATGATTCTCACCATTACTGTAAGATAAAAAGCCATAAGTAATGCATAAAGCCAAGTATTTACGTAATACAAGAATCTAAGACCTGAGAATTTGAAATACTAACTCATGACAGGGTCTAAAAAATATAACTACTTAACTGAGAGAGAGGTTGTATTTGCCATCTGGACTACATGCTCTTTTCAGTCAAGTTATTTTCCCACATCAAAAGAATCATAACTAGAAAGCTAATTACAACCATATTTCCAAACATTTCTTATACAAAAGTGGAAGTTATTAAAAATTAAAATCTTACTTAGAGGAAGGCCAAGCCGTACACTCGTCAGGTCTCATGGTCGACGTCACCCGGCAATAAAAGGAACCTGTTAGTGTTAATGCATATGCAGCCACTTTACCCAAAAGTAGCAAAACATTTGTCGCTTGGCTGGAAGAAACAAAAATATAAGTTTTTAAGCTGGTTAGGAAAACTCAAAATAAAAATGAATAATACCAAAGAGCAAACAGAAATGGAAGAATAAGAAAAGTAAAAATACATGCAAGTTCCCGTGGAGAATAAAAGGATTAGGACATATACCTCCGAAAATGTTTGTGTAGATCCCAATGAAGGAACCTCAAACAAGTCTCTTCCGACATATCTTTATTGATAAAATCAATCACATGCGCAAATTCTTGACGAAGAATTGACTCTCGAGGCTTCTTTTCTTGTGTCTGCTCATCGCACAAAAGCAATTATATAGAATCTTACTATCAAATCAATCATAACTCATATCATATCTACATCAATAAACTCCCAAGCCCAGGTGGCCTTCTTTGTCCTTGTAGGGTTCTATTTGAAGATTTTCTGCCACATGCAATACCTTTATGAAATTTAGCAATTTTGTGAAAGAATGAAATAATTTTAAAGGGATGGAATAGTCTGATTTATAAAGGAACTAAGGCATGCTGCAGAAAGACCTTAAAACGATACAAGGTTATATTATGAAAACTAACCTTAATCAAATTCAAAATAATTATAGGATTGCCATATCTCTCAACAAGATTTTCAAAATGAAGTCTGGTTGCTTCATAATTTTGGTCCTTCTTTGACACTGGAAAAAGAGAAAAGGATCAGTGTTTTTTTCCTAACAAAGGAAGCATGCCTGCAGTAATACTTGAAGTACTCTCATAGATTACAAGCACATACATATAATATCTGGTTTAATATTCAATCGTGAAGTTTCTTGTGACCAAAAGAGTGGGATTGAGCCTCTATTCTGGACAATTGAAGTTATTTGTGTGGGAAGCCCATCAGAGACATCCTCAAAGACAATCTGCTCTGTCTCAACATCATTAGCTACTCTGCCTTTTTCATTTACTCCTCGTTTCAAATACCTAAATGCAATTCAGTTGCGCATGAAGACAATAAATATAAACCCTTAACCTCCCAAAACTATATTACAGAATAAGGGTAACTAAGTTTATTTCATCTTCATAGCACTGCACTAGCAAAACTAAGCTCTTTTTTTTTCCCTCTAATGACAGATAACTCTTACCTGGTACCTGCATAGTGTCGGGATCGCCTTGCAATGAGTGTAAGTTTCAAATCCCGTCCAGATACAGAAAGTGTGGTCTACATTCACATAGTTCAATGTCAAACATTGAAGCAACCATCCATTTAAGGAGCACAACAGAAACAGAAATAAAAATTTGCAAATTATAATTTCAAATCAGCAGCATACTTAACCTGCTTAAAGAAGCCATACACCAATGCAACTGTCCATAAAGTATTCTTGAGGTGCTTGCGGATCCCTCGAGTCAAGAACTCATTCCAAACAAACATGGTCTCATAAAGAATTTGGTCAGGGTCATTATTGCACAAGTTCTTTTGGAGACTACGCATAACATGGTATGAATAGCTAAAGAAGAAGTCCTTTGTAAGATCCACTGAGCACAGGAGCTTCTTGTATCTAAATAATGAAAAAAACAATTAATACAAATTAAAACATATACATGCATGAAATGCATAGAAGAAAAACACTTAGCTTAAACAATGAACATAAAGAAAGATAAGAAAAGAACATCATCAACATAATTTTCATGACTTCCAAGCAGCAGACAAAGCATAATGCTCATAGAATAGAAGCAGACCTGATCTCATTCTTGTCGTTTATACTCGAGTTAACAGTCGAATTTGGGAGGGGAATCATCTCACTCTTCAAAACCGCATATACATTGTGACCACAAATCACACCAATCCTTCTTCGTTTCGTAATAAGCAGCAAGTAGTAAGGTCCCAAAAATTTAATAAATCCTAAAACACAAAAGAAAAATAAATAATTAGATAAGCATTTACATAAAATGAATTACTCCTCTAAAAATTAATGACAAAATTACACCACCCATACCAACAATTCCATAACAAGTAGTAACAAATTTCAATCCCCCAGTGGATATATTTCCTTCATGTACTCGCCTCAGCAACTCAGAACATTCACTCTCAGTATAAATGGTAGAATCTTCACGAATGTTCAGCTCGGAAGGATCAAGCCGGTCAATTTTTAATACTCTCCAATAAGTTCTACTCTTATTCCTTCCAATCATATAAAAATTCTGATGAAAGAAAAATCACAATGCAATTTATTCAGAACAAAGTTCAGCCATTAATTTGATAATTCAACATTAAAACAACGCTATTTTCAGTAAAATTACATAAAAAATTAAGTTACTAAGAACAAAATTCAATGAGATCACAATGAGATCAAAGCAAATAATAAAAAGGATAAAAAATTACCGATAAAGTTTCATAGAGTCTGAATTTCTGCATATAGGTAGACGTTTGAAATTGGAAGGAGCTCTCCTTGTTGTTAATATTATCACTATTATTTTCTGCTGCAATTGGTTCCATGATAAGCTTCTTCGGTGTCCGTTTTCAATCTCTTGCTTCAGATCTCCCCGAGCCCCAGGCTCAGGGAATTTATCAGAATAGCATGCACTAACGACGGAAATTCTATTATTCTTCGTTTCCGTTGAAAGAAATTTGCATAACTTGTTCCAAAAATTTACCTTGCTCTTGCCAAACAACAATCGTACCTGCAAATAATGGAGCTTGGCTGCTTCAAATACAACATTTTTCTTCTTTGACCGAAATGGAAATTCAGGAAAAAAAAAATAAAACTGATGTTTGACCTTTCCTTATTCCAACCCCGATTATCTTTCCATTCACAACCAAACAAAACAAATGCTAAAAGCGGATTTTCCACAAGAATTTGTGATCTTCTCCGGTCACGGATGAAATTACAGAGATCGAATAAATCAAAACAAATTTATTTATTTATTAAACGTGAAAAAAAATTTAAAAACGCTTATAAACGAAACTAATGGAAACAAAAGATTACACGACGATTAAATTAAAATAAATGTTCCCAGGGTCGGAAAAAATTATTTTCCTTTATTTATTTATTTGGATGAACAGGTAGCTGCTAGGCTCATCTTTGATGTTATTCGTTTTTTAGCTTCCGTACAGCTGTTTTCTTTTTTTTTTTTCTTTTTTTAAATATTATTGATGATGATGATGATGATGTCGGGTTTAAAATATTATTTTTAAAAAGAAAAATTAAAAAACGAAATTCTCCCCCTTAGTTATTCTTCCTCAGATCTGAAGAAGGACAAACGAAAACCACAACCTCGCTGACCGCTAATTAACTTTTTTAAAATTTTATATTTAAATTTTAAATATTCACTATTTTTTAAATATAAATACAATTTATATCAAGTATTTACATTATACTAAGAGATTTAACAATTTAACTTAATTTTAATTTTAAAAATTTAAATATTAAATTCTTAAAATAAAAATATAAGAATTAAATTTTAAATTTGTGAGTATTTTAACTTAAATTATATTAAAAGTTGAGTTTATATCACCAATTCATTGAATACTAACTCAAATAAAAAATAAATAATTTAATTTTATATAACAAAATTAGTGGAGTTAAATAAAATTTTAAAATAAAAATCACTTCTCTATTTTCCCTCATCCTCTCGTAATTTTTTCTCTTATTTTCTCATTTCTTTTAGTTATTTTTCAGTGATTATAATTTTTTCACTTCATTAATTATTTATATTAAACGTGTTTAAATATTTTCACAATATTGTTATCTTTCAGCAATTTTTTATATTTTTTACAACTATAATGTGAGGTCATACTATTTCTGAAAAAGATGATTATCTGATCTACTGTAATTTGATATGTCAAGTTAGGCTCCCCATTACACTTAAATAGCTTATTCTCGAGTAATTTATATGTTTTTGTCGTGTTTTTACTTAGTTTTAGTTTTTCGGTTTAATAAGTGGTTTAGTGTAGAGGTGCTCATGGGTCGGGCGACATGCACGAAATATGAGAGGGTTCGGGTAAAAATATAAGCCCGAAATATGGGTTTGGGCAAAAAAACAGGCCCGTTTAGAAAACGGGAAGGCCCTCGGGCACCACTTTTTTTTGCCCGGGCCCGGCCCGACCCAAATATATAATAAATATATATTTTTTATTTTAAAATATTTTTAAAATATTTTTTATTTTTTTATTTTTAAAATAAATTTTTGATGTTTATTAAAAAATGGGCGGGGTCGGGCTCGGGCTTAGGAATTTTTTTTCGGGCCGGGCCACGGGCCAAAATTTTTTCTGGGCCTGGCCCGTCCCGGCCCAGAGCACCTCTAGTTTAGTGTGTTTTGCGCTGCTTTTGAGACCTGGATTGGCCAAATACATTCTAGGGACCCTAACGGTTGATTGAGTGTTGTAGGGAGTTAACAGTGGCCCAAACGTGAACAAAAACATCACCTAGAATGGGGCATTGCAATATCGAAGCGTGGAAGTCGTGATACCCTTAACAATGCTGAAACAAAAAAGGTTGAGGCCATCTACAATGGTATCGTGATACCCAACCTCCCAATGACCCCCATTTCAAGACTGACGAAGGAATCGCGATACTACTGTCATGATGGGACAAAAAATGATTGTAGAGGTAGTCATTGTCCAACTTTAACAACAATAAAAAACACATGCTGAGGGACATTTTGATCAACAAAAATATGGTTTTGTGCCTGCTAAAAAATGCCAAATTTTGGCTTCAGAGAGAATACACACGAGACGCGAGACTTTAGCTTAGTTTTGGCTTCAGAGAGAAAACACACGAGACACGAGACTTTAGCCTAGTTTTCCCGTTTTCTCTTCATCTTTTAGGGTTTATGTTTTCTTCTTCGTAGTTTAGGGTTTAGTTTTTTGCTTCCCTTTGGTTTTTCTTTATATTGTGGTAGTTGGTTAACATAGTTATTACTGTAACTAGACTTTATTTACTTGCTTAGCCTCTTAAACTTCTTGTATTGTCAATTTAATCCTTAGTATTAATATAGCTTAGTTTTCTTTTTGTTTCTCCATTAAAAATCTGATTTTTAAGTACTATTTTTCATTTTATTTGCTACCATTTTTATTGCCTTCAAGCTTTTTCAAGAAAAGCCCAAACCTTTATCATTTTCTTTGCATTTAACATTTATGCTTAATTTTTATGATTGTTAGATGTTTTTTTGCTTAAACATGTTTATGTGTAGCTAAATTCAAAGTGGTTGGTTGATGGAAGTGATGGGTAATTGATTTTTGGGTTCAAGAACTATATCGTACAAACTAGACTAAATCAAATGAACTTCAAAACTTAGGATTGACGACCCTAAGGGAAAATTAAGATAAGTGAGACTGAGAGGAGATCTTATCGGGCATCAATTTAATAGTCCCTGGTTAGTTTGGTGGGTCGAGAGATAGACCGGGCTAATTTGTCAAAATTGGTAAAGTTGAGGCCGAGATGTAAAACTGAACCAATTTAGGAGTAATAGTGATTTAGATCCCTAATTCAAAGGTTAAATAACCTTATGGAAATCAACCAGCCGTTGATTGTTATCATATTTTTTTTTCGAATTTGCTAGTTTCATATTTTGTTTCATTTACAATTTAGTCCTTCATTGTTGTTAGGTAATTAATTAGCGTAATTCAACTCGTGAATGGTCTATCGTAATATAGTTCCTAATGAGTAGTTAGCTAGACTCCTTTAATTGCATGTTTATGGTTTAGGAATTACTTAATTACTGGCTCTTTTGGGTTCGACCCCTTAGAATACTAAAGTGTTCCATCGGACATTGTAAATATTATAACTAATATTGTCCACTTGCAGTTAAAATTGCACCTTTAAAATTGCTTGTTTTTATGCACACATGCGATAGCAGTCAACACCCAATTAATAAGCCATAACTTAAATTCACTTTTTATATATATATATTTGGTGTTGTTACTATTGGGCAATTTACCATTAAAAGCCTAATTTTTTTAAAATTTACCGAAATGGGCCCGATATCTTATTATTTACCGGAATGGTCTCTTTTCTCCTAAATCGTGTCCACGTCAGCGCGGTTTGCTGACGTGGCAGCAAATCGCGTCTACGTAAGCGCGGTTTGTGTCCACATCAGCAAAGCACGCTGACGTGGACGCGATTTACTGACGTGTAGCGCGCTCCTAGGGACGCGATTTGCCCCGAGCGTGAACAGTGCAACGGTCTTTTTTTTTTCCGTTGCCCCCCAGTGGTCCAAAAAAAACTATAAATACCCCCACCCTTTTTTTTCACAAACTAACCCTCTCTCAAATTTCCTCTCAATTTGCTCTCAAATTCCTTCCAAATTTCTCTCAAATCCATATTTAATCTCAATTTACTCTCAAGTTCTTCTTAAATTTCTCTTAAATCCCTATTTTTAAATAATTAAAAAAAATTTTAAATTTTTTAAACCATAAAAATTTGTACGATTTCAGTAATGGCCGGAGAATTAACTCGTCTTGATAAGCAGCACATATCGGTGGAACAACTGAAAATGGTAAGCGTTAAATTTAATTTTTAAATATTATTTAAGAATTTTTTATTTATGCATTTTTAGATAATTATTAATTTATTATTTATTATAAAAGTTTGTAGATCGGATATTGGAATGCAATATCCAGAATATGCATGCTCCTCCATCACTGTTGGTAGAGAACTACCTGCGGGAAGCGGGTTTTTGGCACGTGGCGACGGTAGGCCAGGGATGTAAGGTGGACCCGAAACTAATCAGTGCGTTGATCGAGAGATGGAGACTCGAGACGCACACATTCTATCTTCCATGTGGAGAGTGCACTATCACTTTGGAAGATGTCAGTCTGTAATTGGGATTGCCAGTGGATGGGTACCCAGTCACCGGGTCTGCCCAATCTAGCGATTGGGGAGCGGTGTGCTACGAGTTTTTGGGTGCTATTCCGGAGAAAATGGACGGAGGTAAGATCGAGATAGGCTGGTTACGAGACACATTTCCAGATTCGGATGAAGATTCAACCAAAATAGAAAGAATCCGATATGCTCGAGCATACATTCTTCAGTTAATTGGAGGTTATCTGATGCCGGACTCGTCACAGAGCCGCGTACATCTAAGATGGCTGCTGAAACTCGTTGATTTTAGAGCAGTTGGTGAATTGAGTTGGGGGTCTGCAGTCTTGGCAACGTTATATCAGGAGATGTGCGGGGCGACGCGACCGAGGAAAAAAAATCAGATGTTGTCTGTCACTACTGCAGTCATGGGCACGGTTTCGCTTTTTATTTCTACGTCCTTGAGTGGACCACTCATATACATTCTCACTCATAACGAGGTAAATTTTATATTAGATTTTACAATTATTATGTAGATTTTTAAAAATAAAAGTATGCTAAAATTTTATTTAATTAGGTGGAACCATCCGGCAAGTCATGTTCGATTACCTACCTCTCTTGAAGATATACGGCTTCTATTAAACCAGCAGTCGAAAGCACATGTAAGTATTAAATAAAATTGATATTTCCATCATTCGCTAGTCGATTGGTATTTAGTATTTAGTATTATGTATATAACAAATATTTCTATCAAGTTCATATAGTTTCAATGGACACCATACGAGGATCCGGCAATTCAGGCAGTAATTCCAGATGAGTTCTTAATGAAGCATAGATTTTCCATGAACATGTGCCGTCTTGCACCGTACACTTCGCCTAAAACTTATCAGATTTGGATTTAACAACGTGGTAGTTAACACCGTTTTTGATGCTATATTGTTTCAAAGCACCAATAAAACTATCATTGTTGGTAAACTGATTACCAACTTCAAATTCACCCGAATCTAGCCCTGAACTTGTACGATTACGCAACCAGTGTGGTAGATCTGAAAACTCTAATGCATCATCTGCAGACAGATTGACATTATGCATGTGGGCTGGAGGTAAGTATGTTCTGAATCGTGGATTTTCTTCTTCATCTGAACTCCTTTCAGCATCTTTAGGTTCTGTTAGAATAGACTCCGGTTCAGAAAATAAGCCAACTTCTGCACCATCAGGCCCGGACTCTCGAGGTGGATCCACATCGGAGACATCTTCTAACCCACAATTATCTGCAGTGTACGAGGTCCCCTCACCGGTTGACGTCGTAGGGAGTACATCATCCCTTCTTCTAGGCATTTCATAACGTCCCCAGTTGGATGTAGATTGTCAACCACTAGAACTTGATGTTGTTCCCCAGTACGTATTTCCAGCATCAAACATCGAGCCACTGACGTACATGTCCCATCCACCGACAGAGTGTCTTGCGGGGGATGTGCATTCAACACCACTACCAAACATGGGCTGTTCCGTGTTTGTAACCCGCTAACCGAATGTCGGCTAGGGGTCGTGTATACATCTCGAACACCGATCGCAAGTACATCATTTGGCAATGTAAATTGTACATATAACTCAATGTAAGCTGCTCCACTAGCAAGATGAGTCTGCACCATTGCCTCCAAGCTACGAGCACCTTTTATGTCGAACAAGTCATATGTCACCGGATCAACAGAAGAACAGAATCGATACGTAATAGTCAGAACTTTCATTGGCGTCGTTCTGAAAATTTTAAGCATAATTCTTTTACGAGGTTCTGTCAAATCTATGTTCTGGTTAAAAACCAGTCGCACCGTATTCTCCGACAAAAAAATAACACCATTCTCGGTGTGGCAAACCTCACCATCGTAGTAAATAACAGCACTAATACGTTCACTCATATTTGAAACTCTAACTTTCTTAGCCTCTCTAAATTGTTTCTATTGTGACTTATGCATTCTGAGAACATTTTTTGCCTTATTTATAACCTCAGCCCAAACATGCTACTGTAGCAAAAGCGCGTCCACGTGGGCGCAATTTCACAAATTCTTCTCATAAAGCATCCTGCTAGAAGTGATTTTATACTATTTGCTCAGAAACGTCAAGTTGAAATTATTTTTCTAGGACCTACTGTAGCAAAAGCGCGTCCACGAGGGGCGCGATTTCACAAATTCTTCTCAAATAGCATCCTGTTTGCAGCGTTATTTTATACTATTTGCTCAGAAACATCAACTCGAAATTATTTTTTCAGGACCTACTGTAGCAAAAGCGCGTCCACGTAGGCGCGATTTCACAAATTCTTCTCATAAAGCATCCTGTTTGAAGCGTTTTTTAAAACTATTTGCTCAGAAACGTCAACTCGAAATTATTTCTTCCAGGACCAACTGTAGTAAAAGCGCGTTCACGAGGGTGCGATTTCACAAATTCTTCTCATAAAGCATCCTGCTTAAAGCGTTTTTTTAACTATTTGCTCAGAAACGTCAACTCGAAATTATTTTTCCAATACCTACTATAGCAAAAACGCGTACACGTGGGCACGACTTCAAAAATCCTTCTAATAAATCATCTTGCTTTGATTTTATCTTAAAAACCCATAAACACGAAACGTAATCCAATTTTAAATAAATTTTAATTAATTTAATTACGAAACCTTAAACCCTAATCCCTTATTTGTTTACTTTTTTCTCCAAAAATCCTAAAAATCCTAAAAACCCTAAAAATTCTAACATGGGAAACACGACGAAGTCGAGTCCCCAGGGGCGCACTACGTGGCAGCAAATCGCGTCCACGTTAGCGCGCTTTGCTGACGTGGACACAAACCGCGCTTACGTGGACGCAATTTGCTGCCACATCAGCAAACTGCACTTACGTAGACGCGATTTGCTAACACGTCCCCTAACATCGCACTGACGTGGACGCAATTTAGGGGAAAAAGACCCATTCCGGTAAATAATAAAATAACGGGCCTATTTCGGTAAATTTAAAAAATTTTGGCTTTTTTTGGTATTTTACCCTGTTATTATTATATTAATGTTACTTAAGCATATTATTTTTCACTAATTTAGTGTATTGAGTTAATTCTACTAGAGCTTCCTAAATTATTGTTCTCATTCTAAATTGGTTCCCAAGCTTAAAACGTTCGATTACATATCAAATTATTAATGTTATATCAATTAGGTTATTCTATTATGAAAATGTTAATTTAACTGTTAAATGACATTATGTGACATAATTGAAAGTAATTTTTTAAAAAGTAAAGCATTGCCATACGACTATTGAAAGTTGCACTGCAAATAAAGTAAAATAAAAAATAGATAATGAACGGTAAAGCTTTTATAAAAAAGTTTCAAAAACTCAAACCCAATATTTTTACAATATTCATCTTTACAATATTCATTTTTCTTTAAATTTTTCATTTTAAGCTACATACATAAGATTTTACATCTCATTTATTGGTTAACAAATTAAGCAATGGAATGACTTTATTGATATAACCTCGATAATTTAGGAATGTAATTAGAATGTTTCACAGTTTGGGGACCAATTTAGAATGAATGTTATAGTTTGAGAATATATGGTGAAATTAACTCTAATTTATGTGTTGTTTTATCAAATTTATCGTATATGTTTGCATCTTATTTTGTACATGTTTAATGTAATTTTTTGTGCCTAAATTTGACAACTAGTCCATTTGTAGCTTTGCCCATTTTGGTACTTGAACTTAGATTTTGTAAATGTGATGACATAACACTTTGAGATTGTGTAGCGCCATCACCTAAAACTTAAAAAAATATCTATGTTTTTATAATTTTTAGATTATATATATTTAAAAAAATATGATAATATAACAAAAGAGTGTCATGTCATCAGACTTTTATGAAATACAAATTTTAGGTATCAAAGTGGACATAATTGTTAAGTTCAGATATCAAAGCGAACAAAAAAACGCATAAATGAACATAGACCTAGTTGACAGGAATCAAAATTCACGTTAACCCTTTTGTATAATATCCAAAGTTAACCATTTTTCTCCTAGACTTTATTAGGATGTAGTCCTAATTTATTGGCTACTTTGGTGGGGATTAGCATTATAATTGATTTGTATATCAACAAGTCCAATAATACTTATGTATTCAAGACTTGTATAGGGCATATGAATTGAGGGGTTTAGCGCATAGTCTGTTCATTTGGAACTTGTTTTAGTAAGCGCATTCTGTAAGTAAAACAATTGAGTCATTTGATTTTACAAACTAAATTTTGAAAGGGAGAATTTAGTGGAAAGAATTCTAGATTTTAAGTTCAAGTGTAAGCTTGCTACACTAGTAAGTGATAGCATTTGAATCATTCTTTCTATGAGGTTGAAGATAGTGAACTAGCTTTCTGGGCCCATAAATAAGGACAAATCTAGAAAAAAAATTAGGAGGGTCAAAATTGAATTATAAATTTTCAAGAGGTCAAGATATAAGTTTTATCATATATTAATTTATAATTTCATCATTTTTTAAAAAAGACTAAACATATTTTTTTCTCATTTGGAGGTCAAAGTACAAATTTACCATGTATAAATTTATAGGGAGCAAAATTATAATTATCCATTTTTGGGGGCAAGGCACACTCTTGCCCCTTTACATTCGTCATTGCCCACAAACATAGATAATTACTAAATTGAGTAACCAATTGTCTTGTATTGTTGTTCTTATTGTTATATGCACCAATTATATTTGCTCATATAACTCAAATCCTGACTAAAATATTAAATTTTTAACGATATTGGCGTGACAATTCGCATGACAATTCACATATGCTTCATGCAAACATGATACTATTCGTCTTATATGCCACGCTAATAAATAATTTAAATTTTATAAAAATATTAAAAAATTATCAAATTAAAAAATAAAAAGTTAAAAAATTGCATGAAATACTCGTGAATTGTCATGTGTGTTGCCATGTTTAACAATTTAACATTTTAGTCAAGATTTTCGTTAAAATAATATTTCGATTATTTTTAAAAACTGATGGTCAAATTCAATTCTTTTAAAAGGTTAAAAGTTTAATTTAATTCAAAAAATATTAAGAATCAAATTGACAAAACATGTTAAAGGTTAAATTTGTAATTATGCCGATAAATATTAAACAATAAAATGTTATTTGATTTTTATTATAGAAATAAAATTATTAATAAAAATAGCTTTCAATAATGTAGATTTTAATTGTTGGAAAAGACTTGTTGAATGGTTAAATTCTAGACAAAGGCTTTTCAGGTTAGAATTGATCTGAATTATTGTTTAATAATAATAAAACTTTTATTTAAGTTTTATTATTAAATATATTATATTAAAATATACTATAAATCTCTATGTTTTTGTAGATTTAGAATATAATCTTTTATTTTTATTTTAAAGATTTAATTTATTTATTTTTATTATGGAAGATTTTAAAAATGTTAAAGTGGCGTTTCATGTCTGCAACAATTACCATATCAATAAAAATAAAAAATTAATTTTTACTAAAATGAACCTGGACACATAAATGTATAAATCATTATTGAAATTTATAAAATATTAAATAAAATTTAAAAATAAAATTAATAAAACCCATTCAAAAATTAAGCTTTGATTTTCTTATTTTTGCTAGACAAATATTTATCGAGATTCATTCCAGTAAAAAAATAAATATTCCTTTTAATTTTATTATTTTTGCTATGTGGCACTACCACGTCAGCAACTGTCGCTGACATGGAGTGCCATGTTAGCACTGTTAAAGGCCACATCAGCGCTATAACAATTAATGCTAGTTAAAGGGCTTATTTAATAAATTTTGTTAGTTTAGGGGTTCAATTGGATACAAAAATGTCGTAGGGCTTAATTGATTTTTTCGAAAATTTTGAAGACCTTTTAAACCGTTAAATCATTTTTACACTATTAAGTGCAGTGATGAGATATATAGCATTTTAAAAAATATATATTAATTCGAATTTTGAAAATAATAATATTAAAATAATAATAAACATAGAATATGAATTGTAAAATAAATAAAAAATATATCATAAAATTTATATACATAAATTATATCACATCAAATTAAAATTCTATATATTATATTACATATTGAATAATGTATATATTTCAATAGACGCATCTGCACCAAACATGAGGCAACCATTTGGGTAGGGACGGAGGTAGGGGGACTCTCACCTAAATACCTTTTAATGGCTGCTTCGATTCCTGGTATATGCCACCATCACCATGTGCTCAATTATTGATACCCTTCCATCATGGTTACGAAATTGACTCCTAAATTATATATATTTTTTATAAAATTATACTTAAATTATTAATTTTGTTTTATTTTATTGAAAAATGTACGACGTTCAATAAATACATGTTATAACCAATAAGTGGTTGGATGTAATGGTAAGACACATCTTTCAAGGAGAGAATATAGGTTCAAACTTTAGAGACAACATTGTTGGAAGAGGTAGTCCCAAACCCCGAACATGGACGATAAAATGAACATACATAATATAAGAAAAAACAAAAACATGTTACGTGTTATGTTTTTATTGGTTTAAGTACTACTTTGAGATAAATATCAAAACTACACATGAATGTTAATCCAATCTGCGATATTATATATGAATTTTGATTTTGTGCAATTCTATATGTGTAATTTTAATTTGATTCAATTCTATATACGTTTATATATACAACTGCTAATAATTATATTTCTCCAATATAAAAATAAATTGATATATTTATTTATTTAAATGTATACAATTTAATCATAATTAAAGTTTCATGTATAAATTAGAACTACGATAAAAATTTCATGTGGATAATCGACCAAATTAAAATTCATATATCAAATTACACGATAAATCAAAATTCACAGTCTTGTGATTTGCCCTACTACTTTTGGCATAAAAAAATTAAATGCTTAAGTGAAAAAAGGGTATAAGTTTGAGGATTAATTTTGTCTTTAAGCCTTGATTGTTCCACTTTTTTAACGTTTCAAATTTTCTTTCATTTGGCTTACTTAAATTAAACCTTTTTCCTTTTTTCTTTTTGTCATACGTGGTATTTAAATTATCTTTTTTTTTTCAAGTTAGTTTCTTCGTTAGTCAAATCGTTAACTCACAAATTGATACTTAAATTATAATTTTTTCCCATTTTGATACTTAAACATTTTTTTTGTCACAAGCGGTAGCTAAAAATATTTTTTAATTTATTTTTAAATTATTGAGAAACGTTTATTTTAATGTTTTAACATTTTTGATATATCATATATATATATTTAAATAATAT
This sequence comes from Gossypium raimondii, assembly GCF_025698545.1. NCBI lineage: Eukaryota > Viridiplantae > Streptophyta > Magnoliopsida > Malvales > Malvaceae > Gossypium > Gossypium raimondii. The sequence continues at coordinate 54,611,375 of NC_068577.1, read as the reverse complement.
AAAAAATTAATATGGGCAGACTAGATCGAGCTCGAGTTTTAATATTTTTATTCGGGCCAATCTTAGATAAAATTTTAGACTCATTTTTCGGATTGGGCCCGAACCTATCACACAAGCATAAAATTTAGTTGAACCCTACCCGGCCCATTGACACCTCTTCTCAACCCAACATCAAGTAATACCAAAAATTTTAGAACAAAAATCACATACAGAAACTTTAATTATTTAAAAATAAAATAAAAAGTAAGTCTTAAAATTTTAAAAACCTAAGAGTGCACAAATTTTTCTAAAAATCAGATTTCAATTTATTAATACAATCAAAATTTAATTAACAAAACCATTCATATTTACCTTAAAAAAATAATTAAGAGTGATTACCTCAACTTTATAATTACATTTAAATTCAAACTCATATCTATAATTACAATAATTAATTTTAATGGAATAATTAGTAGCAGTAAGTCAAAAGTTGAAAATAGGTTAGTGGAAGAGAAGCGAAATCTAAGGAGGAGTCAAGAGGAGTAGATAGACAACCTTAAACTTGGCGAGAATCAAAGTTTCTTTTACCTTACGGGGTTGCGTGTTTCTGTTTCAGGCAGTTAAGCAAAGCAAATCCTTATTATTTGTTTATTATGGGGAAAGGGAAAGGCATTCTTTATTTCTTTAGCCTATTCCTCGTCCTGGTTGTCTTGAACCCCTAGGTTAAAAAGTGAGAGAATTTAAAAAATGAGTTTGGATAAAAACTCGAAAAGTTTCGGGTAACATTTTTTGGCTTAAGCCCGGCCCAAATTTGTAAAAGAAAAATTGTTGCCTTTTCTTTTCATTGTTTTGTCATTGGTTTGATGTTGCTACTATATTATTAATATTTTGTTGTTATTATTTGGTATTGTATAACTCTTGTTTTATTGTTAATTTTGTTACCATTTTAGAGATTTTTGTTTGTTAAGTTGCACCTATCTTATTATTATTTAAGTATAAATAATTTTTAAAATTATTGAGAAATATTTATTTATTTTAGTGTATTTGATGTATTATATTTTTAAATTTATTTTATATAAAATAAAAATATGAACAAATTCTAATACGAGTGGACATGATAGGATTTTAGTATTTTTATTCAGATTAAACTTTAGTAAAATTCTAAACATATTTTTGGGTCAAACCAGACCCAAACATAAAAAAAAAAAAACCTAAAATTCTATTGAGACTCTTTAGCCTTTTGCAGTGCTAACCTTAATTTGCCCTTCCATTTACTTATTATATATATAAAATATTATTTTAAAAATTAAAATATATGTATGTAAATATAACTGGATATTTAAATCCAATACATTAAATTCTGAACTATTTAAATTTAATAAAATTTATTAAATAAATATTTTCACCGGTATTGTTTATTATTATTTTATCTTTTACAATTTAAAAATAATTATTTTATATTTAAATTAATTAAAAACATAAAATATTATATAAAAATTAATTTAAAAAATTAACTCAATGAATGAAATTAAGGATATAAACGAATTGAGTTGAACTTGAATAATAGCAACATCGAGCTCAAGCTGCATTTGAACTTCAAGGTTCTATACTCAATTCGAGTTTTATCGAACATCAATTTCTAAGCGAGAGCTTGGTTTGAGACTCAATTGAGCTACTTGAGTTCGATTGAAGTTGTTTATCAATTGTCATACTCAAGTTCAAATTCGAGCTTGATTAAATTCTTTTGTACTTGTTTTTTCTATATAATATGGGCAATTAAGATAAAAAGGTCGATTAAACTCGTGAGCCTCTCAAATCAAATATTACCTTACTCAAATATCAATAGCTTGAGTTGTTTGAACTTGAACTCAACTCTATAATTACCATTTTGAATTCAATTTTTTAAAATAAATTTCAAATAGTTTATTAGAATCGATGTCTCGTTTATTGAACTAATCCAAATTAATAGAATTTAATTCAATAAATTTTTATAGGGATAATATAATTTTTGACCTTTGTTTGTACTTGTGTTTTTTTAATCTACTTTGGTACCTGAACTTGGCAACTAAAGTCGTTTTGGTCCCTGAACTTGAAAAATATAAAAGTTCAATGACATGGTACTATGAGATTGTGCCACAACATCACTTGAAAATTAAAAAAAATTATATACAATTTCAATTGATGACATGGTATAACCTTAGAGTATCACATATATTGTTCTAATAATCGAATCACTAGTTGAACCAATCAAATCATTGATTCTCGATTTAGTCAATTTGATTGGTTCAACTGTAAAACCAACGATAATTAAAAATTCATTAAAAACTTTAAAAAAATACAAAAAGATCATTAAATCGATTCAACTAATGATTTTTGTCCCAATTTTCGCTTTTACTGATTTTGAGCAGTTTTCTATTTAATTGGTTCAACCTCTTTGTTTGAGCTAGTATATCGGTCGATTCTCGGTCCAATTGGTTTTACCAACCAATGCAGTCAAGTTCCAAGAAAATTGTAACATCATCAAATCTCGAAGGAATCCAAATTCAGGAATCAAAATGGATCTAGTTGCCAAATTGAGATATCAAAGTGAACAAAAGAAAAAAGGTACGAGTACCGAATTGAATCTAATTACCAAATTAAGGGGCCAAAAATTATATTATCCCAATCAACTTTTGGATTAATTTTCTAAAGAACCATAATATTATATCATAATCATAATTATTTACAAAATTGATCTCAATTGAATTGTTACCGCCTCCAATTTCCCTTGAGTTTTATTTCGTTATACTTCCCTCTTTATTATTATTTTTCCTTTTCATTTTATTACATTTCACAATTTCCCTCATCGTCAAACCCTATTGTCACCCTTTCTTTCTCGTGGCGTTTCGAAATTAAAGATTTCAATCGTGTAATACTAATTCCCAGATGCAAGCGAAAAAGGTATGAATTTTATTTTTATTTTTAATCTCAATTTCTATTTTTATTTTCCTCCTTCAAACAATAAATTAGGATGAAAAATCAACCATGATTTTTGAAACCCTAGTTCTAAACGAAGTTATTGTATTTTGATTTTGTTAAACAATTACGTTTGAATTGTGCATAGGAGAACAAAAAAAAAAATTGTTGGGTCCTCTGTTTTCTTTTGGGTTGATGAGATATATTTATTTCGTGACTTAATTTGTTGTTTAGGGTTTCTTTTTGCTAGGCGGCTAAGACGGGTGTTCATTTTTGAATTTCAGTGAAATTACTTGTTGTTGTTGGATTTAGGAATCAGGTTCTTGGTTGTGGTTGAATGGCAAGATTTGAGGGTAGGGTTTCGTATTCGTCGCTTTCAGAGGTAGAAAAGGAGAATAATAATAATAACGCCTATCAATTTGATGATGATTATATTGATTCTGATTGGACTGTGCCAGAAGATAAAAGTATCGTCTCATTAGGCTCAAAGTCGATAAAGAAAGGTAATCCTTATGAGTTTCCTGCTGATTCTGATGAGTTCATCGATGGAGGATATGATTCAAGCGAAGATGTCCGTGTATCCATGCCGAATGGCTTGGAACCAGAAGTGAACTTGAAGAATGTGTTGAGTGGATTAATTGCAATTGTAACCGGGACTAATAAAGGCTCCCCGAGTGTTTCAGTGAATCAGCAGTGCCAAAGTTCTAATGTTTCATTTCTGGGGTCTGGAAACAATGGGGATACCTGTTTGCAATCCTCTGTTTATATACCGAGTGCCCCGCCGCTTATGGAGCCAAGGGGGATAAATTATAATGCATATAAAGAAGTGCTGGAAGCTGAGCCTCCGGAGTGGCTTCCAGATAGTTCTACCACTGTTTGCATGCAGTGCAGTTCTCTCTTTACAGCAATCACGCGTGGCAGACATCATTGCCGGTTTTGTGGAGGGATTTTCTGTAGAGCATGTTCTAAGGGAAGGTGCTTGCTACCTGTTAAATTTAGGGATAGAAATCCCCAGAGGGTGTGTGATTCTTGCTATGATAGACTTGATCCATTGCAGGGTGTTCTTATTAACTCCATTAGCAATGCTGCACAAGTAGCAAAACATGATGTCATGGATTGGACGTGCACTCGAGGTTGGTTGAACTTGCCGGTTGGTTTGTCCATGGAACATGAGATCTACAAAGCATCCACCACCTTGAGAAGCTATTGCCAGGTTTGAGCCTAGTTTTAATTATTCATACAAGACAGTAGCTTTGTTTTTCTGTCTAGATCATACTTACCAGCTAGATTGAGCTTTCATGTGATTGGTCTTGCTCAACCGGAGCACATATTGGAGCTACATAATTGAATATATTTTGGCATGGTGAGATGTTTCGAATAACAGTAGTTCAAACGGACAGGTTGCTCGGTTGAGTCCAGAGAAATCTATACCACTGGCAGTTCTTAAAGGAGCCAAAGGCTTAGCTATTTTAACTGTTGTTAAAGCTGGAGTTCTTTTAGCATACAAGCTCGGGACTGGTCTTGTTCTTGCTCGAAGGTCCGATGGAACATGGTCTGCTCCATCAGCTATATTCTCTGTTGGTTTAGGATGGGGTGCTCAGGTAAACTTTTGACTCTGAAAAATATATACCTGTTCAAGCAGAATTTACACATCTAGGCAGCTAAGGAGCGATTCCCTCCCACGTTCCGTAGTATTTATATGTATAATCTATTAGCTAAATGCCAGTTTTATGCATTTCATAGATTGGGGGTGAGCTCATGGATTTCATAATCGTGCTTCATGATTTACAAGCTGTAAAGACATTTTGTAGTCGCATGCATTTTTCTCTTGGTGCTGGCTGCAGTGCTGCTGCAGGACCTGTGGGGAGAGTGCTGGAAGCAGATCTTCGGGCAGGAGATAGAGGCTCCGGCATGTGTTACACATACAGTTGTAGTAAAGGTATTCCATCCTGCAATGTATTGCACTCCTTTCACTAGTTTGTGGATTCAGCTATCCAATTTATCACAAAATTTTGCAGGGGCATTTGTTGGTGTGTCACTGGAAGGGAACATCATTGCAACAAGAATGGATACCAACCTACGGTTCTATGGCGATCCTTATCTCACCACTACTGACATATTACTCGGGACTGTGAGCCGGCCAAAGGCTGCTGAGCCCTTGTATGTTGCTCTGGATGATCTGTACTCTAGCCTAAATTGTTAGTTCAGACCATTTGGGTACATTATCTCGGTCTGCAGCTCGAAACAAGCAACAACTTGACCAACATGGTGCACATCTTGCCTTGTTGACTGTACAAAATATAGCTGCCTTTCATGGTTATGTGGATGTGCATGAAGTAAACATGCAATTCAAGGACGAGTACCTTTTATAAGCCAAATTACGCATTGTACCAAATATGCATTAAACATTTGTGAAATAAACCAGTCAACTGTAAATGTTTCTTATTCTTGGTGATTCAATGTTTTCAGTTACTTTTGAGTGGAAGATCTTCCAAATGCCCTCCAAAAAACATGAAAGCTGCAACATTGTATTCGAAAAGAGAGAAAAAACTAAAAAAGCTTGGACATCAGCTAATAATAAAATTTAGTAGAGTAACATATGAATATATTCTACAATTATTATCATCTGTGATAGATAATCATTTAGCAAAAATACGAAGATTCAAGTATACGATCGTATGTTCAAAGAAAAAAATAATTTCTGGGTCAATTACTTTTGGGCTTCTTTGTTTTCAGACTCGACTTTGCCCAAACATATCTAGAATGGGTTCAATGGCTGAAGATTCTTTTCGTCGTCTCCGATCTAAACCTATATTACTTGACCCAGAAAATAAATGGCGCAAACCAGAAACCGCTCTCTGCTAAATAGAATGATGCGTCTTGAAAGGTTATCTGCTTTTTAGAAAACGCCGTCGTTTAGCGAGCAAGTTAACTAAAGTTCGTCTGGCCTATCAGAACCAGACTCCTTCCGTGATAGAGAAAATGGCAACGAATCCAGCAAGGGCACCTTCGAAACTTCCTAAATCCGGAGCCATCTCCAAAGGCTACAATTTTGCTTCTACTTGGGAACAGGTATGTTTTCTTTTTACATAACTTGCTCTTCGAACACACAGATGTTTGCCTTCACGTTACGAATTGAATCTCTTATAGTTTAGATCTGTTATAATTTGATCTCATTGAACTTATAACTTTCAACTTATGACTGTGAATTTCGAGAGAAGAGGAAAACCAGCTTTTTAATCGACTAGCTCTTTTCTATTTCGATTTCTTTCTCGCATTTCATTCTTAATTTTAGTAATTAACGGATCCTATCTCTTCATTCGAGCCATAGAAGGAACCGAAATGTGATAATAATATTAATAATTATAATCTGAAGAGCTGAAAAACATTTTAGTTTGAATATTGGATCTGTGAAGTGGAGCTGGAAGCTTTAATTTGGATTATTTATGTTTAATTAATTTCTTTTGGGGATTTTTCTCCGTAGAATGCACCTTTGACGGAGCAGCAGCAACGAGCAATACAGATGCTATCTCATGCAGTTGCTGAACGGCCGTTTCCAGCCAATTTGGTGAGTAATTCTATTTCTTGTTGGTAACATGTGTGTGTGTGGGTGTTAAATTTCATTCTGAATGTTTTGGTTGGATTATGTTGGTGTTTAGGCTCAAGAGCGAACTTCAGGGCAAGATAAAGGTTTGTCCGTTTCTACAAAGGATGACAATTTTAGAGATTCTGAAGCTATTGATGAAATTTTGGTTAATTCAAATCAGGTATATTAGTTTAGTTGTATTTCTTGAGTGAAATGGAGATGAGGAGATCTGAAATTTTGTGGATGGTATTTTATTTTCTTCTTTGAATGATCTAGTGCTACCATGGTTTTATGACATCGATGAGATTTGGATCTACTGCATTTGATTCTTTTTTCTTGTTTCCACACTTTCTGGTACAGTTTTATAAATGGTTCACGGATCTTGAATCAGCCCTGAGGTCTGAGGTTAGTAGCAATTTCTTGTTGCGATATATATGAACATGGAGTGATTTAATTAGATATCTATTTATTGCATCTCATTGCTTCTCTTCCTTCAGTCTGAGGAGAAGTATCAGCACTATGTTGATACTCTAGTAGACCGCATTCAGACTTGTGATGATATACTTCGACAAGTATGTTCTTTTTCTTTTGTATCTCCATGCATTCTCATTTGCTTTGCTAGCTATTTTATTGGTTATGTCTATATTTTACGCAAAGATTTTAAAGCTAGCAAGTACTCCTGTGTAGGTGGATGAGACCTTGGACCTATTTAATGAACTACAACTGCAACACCAAGCTGTAGAAACAAAAACTAAAACTCTTCATGATGCATGCAATCGATTGGTATGGTTTTCATTGGGAAGACTTCGGATTTAGTTTCATCTTCTTGTTTCTAGCTTATTCACTTTGGCTTTATGTTAAGTGGCTGTAATCCACTTATTTTTTAGATGGAAAATTTGTCTTGAGTTGGTTGATTCATTGCCTCACAAGCTTGTTCTCATTGCAGGTAATGGAGAAGCAAAGGCTGATTGAGTTTGCTGAAGCACTTCGCAGTAAGCTTGAGTATTTTGATGAGTTGGAGAATGTAAGGTTTGAATGCTATCTTAACTAGAAATCAGTTTAATTAAGTGTTACTTCCTTGTCTTTGCTTATTATCCTATTATCCTTTAGGATTTATGCTTAACGTTATGTTTCTTGATGAATTGCTGTTGGTGCAGTAGTTCTGAAATTTATGGTTTGTCTAATTTTACCTCTTCTATACAGATTACTTCCAACTTTTATTCTCCAAACATGAATGTTGGAAATGCAAACTTTCTCCCACTTCTTAAACGGCTCGATGAGTGCATATTGTAAGTTTGCATTTGAACTTAGTCTGCATGTGCAAACTGTTTGACAATCGTGTAATAACTGTCCATATGAGCACATATCATCAAAATATTTTAATCAAAATTTTCCCTTGTAGGTATGTTGAGAATAATCCACAATACGCAGAATCCAGTGTTTATTTGCTAAAATTCCGTCAACTCCAGGTAAGGAAGGAATGGTACAATCTTGGACTTTTTCTTTTTTCTCTTTTGGTAAGTGAATGAAATGCATGCATATAAGTAGATGTTTTGACTAAATGCTCCTGGAACCTGTTTTTACAGTCTCGGGCTCTTGGTATGATCCGCTCTCATGTAGTATCTGTTCTCAAAAGCGCATCTTCTCAGGTAAAATATCCACCTATAGATGAAATTTGCGTATATCGGCATGTATTTCTGTATGAAATAAATGCCTCCCAAAATGCTTGTTCTTTCTCTCTTTAGGTCCAGGCAGCAATTTGGAGCAGCGGTGGCAACAAAGAATCTCTTTCTGAGGGTGTTGAGGCATCTATAATTTATGTTCGTTTCAAGGCAGCTGCTAGTGAGGTAATGATTTCATTTTTTGATGTGGAAACTGTCACATTTTGTCAAATCTGAATATTTTCCCAATTTAATGGCAAGTAGAGTTATATCTCTTCTATATGAAGTGGGACCATATACTACAATTAGATCCCCCCTCAGCAGAGGTAATTAACATTTTTAAACATTTGCAGCTTAAGCCTATATTGGAGGAAATTGAAAGCAAAGCATCAAGGAAAGAATATGTTCATCTTCTTGCTGCATGCCATAAATTGTACTGTGAACAGAGGCTTTCTTTGGTGAGTGATTACCCCCGCAAATGCATGCACCGTTATTTCAATATTCAAATTGGTTTTTAATGTCTGTTAATATACTATTTTTTTAAAGATTAAAGGTACAGTGCATCAGCGCATATCTGAATTTGCCAAGAAAGAGGGTTTGCCATCATTGACTAGATCAGGATGTGCTTACTTAATGCAGGTATAGTGAACTTACTGTCATATTTAGCAGTTGAATATGGAGATGAATTTTGGAAATTTTGTTCAATTAAAGCTAGATTTGTTATTTGAGTTATGCGTCCTTTGCATTGTTGATTTTATTTGGTGATATTTAGAGATGATAAAATCTAGCCCAGCCGTTTGCTTTCTATTTAAACTGGTTTTTTTAAATTGAAGAAACGTGCACTGTCTTTATTAACTTCATCCTACACGTTTCGATTGATGTAGGTGTGTCAACTTGAGCATCAACTCTTTCATCATTTTTTCCCATCTTCTTCTGAGGATGTTTCAAGTTTGGCTCCATTAATAGATCCTTTGTAAGTACTCTTGTAGTTCGATGTTGCACAGCTTTCTTTTCCCTGTTTCCATTTTTTTATGGTTTCCTTTAGTTCGCTTAATGATGCTTTATTGAAATTTATCAAAATAATATCCAGAGTTTGACTTAAGTATCAATATTTTGCTGTATTACTAAGTTGGATTTGTTGCAGGTCTACATACTTGTATGACACATTGCGGCCAAAACTCATTCATGAAGCAAATGTTGATTTTCTTTGTGAAATGGTTGATATTCTCAAAGTTGAAGTCTTGGGAGAACAGCTTAGTAGAAAGAGTGAGTCATTGGCAGGGTTACGCCCATCATTAGAAAGAATTTTGGCAGACATTCATGAACGCTTGACTTTTCGTGCTCGGACATATATCCGTGATGAGGTTTGTTATTGCTTATGTGTGCTTTCATGTATATGTTTGTGACTTTATTCTCTGTTTTTGAAAGAACAAATTATTTTAGTTGTCAATCTTTTGAGATTTAAAAATAAAATTGCATACAGTTGCACTTCATGTTTACCATGTTGGGAGAAACTGTATTGTGCTTTCTGAATGTGCCTGTCTGAGTTAATACCACACTTCCCAACACTGAACATATTGTCTTCTTGAATACTCAGATTGCAAATTATATCCCGATTAACGAAGACTTGAATTATCCTGCAAAACTGGAGCATTCTGCAGACGTGGTGTCAGAAACAGCTGTAAGTGTTCTTAACAATTCTTTGCTTCTCTTATAGATTGGATTATCCTGCAAAACTGGAGCATTCTGCATTTGTCATCGGTTGTCTGACAATGGAAAGCTACTTTCCTGCAAGTCAATTCAGACCCTCATGTAAATGCTCTTTATTACCATTATTTATAGGACCTAACTTGATTTCTACAATTTGTGTTGAGTTATTCTCCTCCTCCTGTGCTCAACTTTAAGTGTTTAGCCAATTTGTTGGATTGTTTAACACCCTAACAGTTGTACTTGTACTTGCCGGTACACTGTTGAAATTTTTTATGGGTTTGTCCTAGTTGGTTGGAAACAACCTAATTGATGACATGTTACCCTAATCACTTAGTGAAGTATGCTGTGTCAATTACTGCATCTTCGACATATCTGGATATTGACATTGGCACGATTAGCAGTACATTGCTCATGTCTGCTTGAATTTCTCTTTCCCTTTTCTAAAAGTATAATTGTGCCACAATTAACACTACTAATTGCATTGATTTTTCCTTTCTGTCTGCAGACTAATGCAAACCCAGATGTATTCAAAACTTGGTATCCACCCTTGGAGAAAACCATATCTTTTCTCTCAAAACTGTATCGTTCTTTGGAACCAGCTGTCTTCACTGGCTTGGCACAGGTGCTTTGAGTCTTTGGATTTTCACTCCTGTTTAGTTCTTATCTACTGAATTTCTAGTAGTATTTCCTTTGCTGATTTGTCCTTTAAAGGATTAATTTTGCGCTTTTTTTTTTCTCAGGAAGCTGTGGAAGTTTGTTCTGTCTCAATCCAAGTAAGTTAGCTATACAAACAGTTAATCAAACTATTTAAGTTCTTAAGTTTTTTGTTTTTATGAGTGTGTTTTTGCTCTATAACTTCAAACTAATTTTATATGCTGAGAAGTTTGGTTTTAGATTTTTAACGAAATCATGTTATCCCTTCTATGATGAATTTGAAGGCTTATTCCCTCTTTAACATGTTCTCAAACATGCCATGGGCTTGGTTGGTTTTCTAACTATTTGTATTTGTCCCTCTTTTATCTTTCAATTGTACATAGAAAGCAAGCAAACTAATTGCAAAGAGATCCACACCAATGGATGGGCAACTCTTCCTTATAAAGCACCTTTTGATATTAAGGGAACAGGTTATCTTTTTTACCCCTCTTTTTCTTTTTTAAAAAATTAATAAGATGTAACTTTTAATGGATTTTGGCCTTGCAGATAGCACCATTTGACATAGAGTTCTCAGTTACACACAAAGAGCTTGATTTCTCTCATTTGCTGGTAGGCTAAACTTTCTTTTAACTGAAACACATTGCTTGGTGTTTACAATCTTTTCTATGTCGTTAGCATTCCTAGGAGGAAGCTTGTTTTTTTGTTTCAGCATGATAGTGGGACAAATAAAAAATAGTATAATACTTATTTTCTTAAGATTCCTTTGTTGTTTAGGTTGTTCAACCTTCAGTTTTTTCCATTTCTGGAATTTCATTCATATTTTACCTTTCTTTTACATGGAATTAAAGCCAGATTTGTTTTCAAATGTCTTTGACAGGAGAACCTGAGACGCATACTTAGAGGTCAGACCTCATTATTTGACTGGTCTGGATCAACATCATTAGCAAGGACCTTATCTCCCCGTGTTTTGGAAAGTCAAGTAGATGCCAAGAAGGTTACCATTTTTTACCTTTTGATAACTTTATTTACCGTCCTTAATGAGTTGAAGTGCCATTTGCGATCTTGGGTGCATGCCAACGCATTAATTCTCAGTTCTAGGAAATGAAAAATTGCAGAGTTTGTGAAAAGTTAATAAAGTAATATGAATTTTAATTCTTATTCCCTGAAGCAAATTATTGCTTATTAGCAAATAACCTATATTTTTGTGAAGTTATTTGGTCCTGCAACTATTATACTATTTCACTGCTGCATCCCACCTTTTCCTCTTTTCTCCCCTTTTGTCAACACTCCTCATTGCCTTGGGCATTATTTTAATTATAATTCACCATTAATTAATGCCATTCAGCATTCAGAAACTGTTGCTTTTCTAAACTATGATTTTATTATCTAGTAATCTCAAGGCTTGACAGTTCTGCTTTTATCATTAGCATAAGATGTCTTCTGTGCTCGTTTACATGCAGGAACTGGAGAAAAGCTTAAAGGCAACTTGTGAAGAGTTTATTATGGCAGTCACTAAGCAAGTAGTGGATCCTATGCTTTCATTTGTTACCAAGGTTCATATTTTTCTCCTCAATTAGCCTTTCCACAACTTAAGATATTAGAAGCTAAAAGGAGTAGATATTTCTTGCTAGCGAAATAAGTCCAGTTCCCTTTGAGTGGTGCAGCTTGAAAAAGTATTAAGTCCAGTTGAAATGTCAGAAATTTGAGCTTGGATATGAATATTTACTTCAACTAGTGATGTGATATTTAACAGAATACCTTGTATTCATACTTCTGTGAATCAAAGCATAACTTTGATAGTGATGTTCTTTTTCCTGCATTGACGCATGACTAATTGTCTAAGGTTTCTATTTGTTCCTACAGGTAACAGCTGTAAAAGTTGCATTATCTTCTGGCACGCAGAATCAAAAAAGAGACTCAGTAATGGCTAAGCCACTCAAGGAACAAGCCTTTGCTACACCAGAAGCAGTGGCTGAACTTGTTCAGAAGGTGTCACATTTTTAATTCATGTTTTGCCAGTGTACTTGGTCATTACAGTATGCCATTGGAGCATACATGTATGGATACATACAAACTTTATTTATGCATGTAGTGCTTGTCTGTATCTAGACGTATGTATACGTATCTCTATGCATATGAAAAAATAAATCCATGATAGATTTAACCCCCAATTGAATGAAATACTGATTATAACAAGCATGAAACCAACTCCTATTGTGGACAGCTTCAAGACAGAATGAGAGCATGATTAACATTTTAAGTATAAACTGGAATTAAGTATATATCTTCCCTTATATAGCATTAATGCCATGCCTATTTATCCTTAAAAATACCATTGTGTCGGGCCCTTTCATCTGATATGTAGCATGAATGAGTTTTACATTCATGGAGTTCTCTACGATAATCCTTTTTTTTTTCTTTGGAACTACTTATTTGTTACCTTTCTTGTTGACTTGCAAGGCTGATATTGTCATAGACAATTTTCATTCATCAATATATATGTTTAGAGTATGCATCAAGATGTATAATTGTCTGAATTAAAATTGCAGCACTCAGCGACAAATTTGTTAATAATTTCAATGTTTAGATTCACGGGATTGACTGTTTACGTTTCTTAAACAGGTACATTTAGCCATTCAGCGAGAACTTCCGGTTGTGATAGCAAAGATGAAACTTTATTTACAGAACTCATCAACAAGAACAATTCTTTTCAAACCTATCAAGTAAGCTGTTTCTCTCAAATTCAAAATGAACTTTATAGTTGTGTATCTAAGACCTATGTATCTGTGAAATTCTTGTGTCCAACACTCATGTTCGAAGCATATCCGGACATGGATGGAGATATAATCCTACAATGGACTCTCCAAATACATGAAAAACTTGAAAAAAACACGTTCAAGTCTGAGTAACATAATCTAAGACTAAGAAAGACCTGAGGAAAGAATAACTTGTTCTTTAATGTTTAAGTCTTGTAATCTGTCGGAGCAACATGGTGATTCTTTTATTAATGCAGGACAAATATTGTGGAAGCCCATATCCAGATTCAATCTCTTTTAAAAGCAGAGTATTCTCCAGAGGAGAACCGTACAATCAACATGGTCCCAATAGAAGAACTGGAATCACAGCTCGACAATCTCTTGTAAGGAGCTAACAAAAGGTCAATCAAATTCTTTCAACTTGACTCGGATTTCTTTAGTAAATTTTGGCTAATACATACCCTGGTTTAGTCTGTTCATAAGGTTATACTGATAGATAAGTAGAAAAAAGTAGTCATACAAAATTGTCCAGTCTTCAGAATTTTCATTTCTCACGTTCATATATTGGCTACCATTGTTGATCATATTTTTCATTTTATAAAGTTTTATATTTTCGCTTCATCAGCCTAGAATAGGTAAAAGTACCATAGAGGCCCTTGTATTAGGAGTTAAATTGTATTTTACTCCTCTTACTAAAAAAATAGGCAAATTAATCCCTGTACATTAGTAAGGACTAATTTACTTTTTGATCTATCATACAAGGACTAATTTGCTCATTTGTTGAGTAAACGGAGCAAAATACAATCTAACTCCTAATATGACGGCTTCTATGATAGTTTTACCGCTTAGTATATGTTTATCTGATTCTTATACGTCCATCCTAAGTTCAACCTTAACACTGTACACCCACCTAAGCTTTTTAAAAATCCCATCATGAACGGACTTGGTGAGTGTGGGTACAGGTATATGTTCAACTGTACCCGTCTCTAAAAAGGTGGACACAGGTTTCAAGGCTGAAGACTCACATGATGTATTTTATCAAACATTTTCACGGGTAGTAATATGTTCGGACAAAGCAAGGCTAAAGCCAGAACAATGTACAGTGTTTGCAGTTAAATCAAGTCGCCACTCGCCATGGACAAATTCTGCTTGGCATTTTTCACTTGTTACACTTCTAAAGTACAAATTAGTGCTTTGAAAACTGGAACCTACCAAGAGACAGGACTCGATATCCACGTGGATCTGACCTGTAAAAGTGAAAAACTCTTTGATTGGCTTATCTGCTAGATTCTCATCACTCATCACAATAATGTGAACTGGTAAAATTCAAATACCATAATCATATGGAAACCAAGTAGAATCCAGCCAAGCTTCACTGATGATAAACTCCGAGACAGCGAAATCATAAGCGCTCTCATAATCCATTATATGGTACCCAGGCCAAGCAACCCGATCATCCGTGATTGTCCGTAATTATTGTACTCTCCATAATAAAGGGTGTCTAAGCCTTCATCACTAGACCATTTTCTCCACCCATTAGGATCAATGAAGTCATCAATGTAGGATTTTAGAAAAACTGCTGTGGAATATAGCCGCCATGGTCTCCCAAGGTAGCTTTTAACATTGTTAGAGTTTCGGTACAGTTCATTCGTGGCGAGTATCGAACAGTTCTGTATCGAAATTCCTGTGTACTGATCCAAGGTGTCTCAAGATTGAGCTGTAATGACAGTGAACTGACCCGGCATTGGCATCCTGGATATTATGTTACATGCCTGGAACACTGCAGCAGCGTTCCCAAATATATAATCTATGGTGCCGGATATGTTGCATTCACGGTAAAATTGTCGAAAAGAATGGACATATAATGTATCCTGGTAGCCATTGAAGGTACATCTGTAGAATGCAGCTAAATCTGCACTTACTCTTAATGCAACTGCTTGGTGCTTCTCTGGCCCTGCCCTGTTCTGTATTGTTATGTCTCGAGCTAAAAATCCTTCCCCTGATACCGCTGCAACATAAAGTTACAAAAGCAACGATTTAGATTTCATGGAACATGTGTGACCTATGGATAAGTCTAGTATCACGGTTCGTGCCAAGCTGTGGTTTTGTCACTGAAAGTTGATAGTTTCAAGCATTCAACTAAAACAAAAATTCGTAAGCAAGAAGAGCAAGGAGTTATGGAGGATTTACCAAGAGTTGCAGATCTGAAGGTGGTCCAACCATCAACTACACTCCGGTTCCCAGTAATGAAAGTGACCTCACTGCCATCTCCGATCAAAACAATGTTGGTTTTACAGCTGGGGATCACCACATTCTCTTCGTAAACCCCTTCCCTAACATAGATCATCACCCTTTCCTTACTCTTATTCGGAGCAAACCTTATAGCATCACCAATGGTGCTGAAATTCCCCGTCCCATCGACCGCAACAGTCACCACTTCCCTCGGATTGTATTCGTCGTCAACTCCTCGCAAAACCCGACAAGATAGCCGACGATTCCGATGCCGTTTTCCCAACTTAGGAAGCATAGAAAGAGAGTTACTAACGTGCTTGTAAGTACCAATCAATGATTTCACCATAACCGGCTTCAATGGACCCAAAGCTGAATCCAACCCTTCTAAACATGTGTTCTTGTTTGTTAATGCTGCACTAAGGTAAACTCTTGCATCGGCTAGCTTCTTTGAATCCCCATCTTTGATGCTTGACACTGTTTTCTCCAATATAGATAGTGTGGTTTCATGGAGCTCTTTGCAGTCTTGCAGTGTCCCTCTTTGTTTTTCAACAATATCGTTGCTGTTTCCGCCATTGGAGAAGAGATTCGTTAGCTTTGTAGCTTCGGATAGTGCAGTATGGAGGGTTTGGAGTAGGTAAGTGAGTATGTCGGGACTGATGTTTATTGAAATGGAAAGCTTCAATGAATCGAAACAAGAATCTGGGTATGGAGTGGATTGGCAGATGCTTTGTATGGAAGTGAGATTTGGGCTTAGAGAATTTGTTGAAGAAATGTTGAGACCCAAGGTTGAAGAGAAGAAGATGGTGATAAACAGGATGGATATTGCTTTACTGGAGGAAGCCATTGAACTAAGAGGATTTTTTTTTTCTTTGTTTTATAGACCCAATTAGATCAGATTAGCCAAATTGTTGGGACTTTTAATTTTTTTTTTTTAAATTTAGAATATTTCAAAATAGATACGAGGATTATAGTTGTTGGAATCGGATTGAATCGTCCGGTTGGATCCGTTGAATCGTAAAATGTTCAGTATACTAGTCCGAACAAAAAAAGTTGAACTAGTTGGACTGTGAATCAATTTGAATTGGATGGATTGAGATAGAAAAAAAAACTAATTGAGTTAAGAGTTCAGTTGAATTGACTTAACTTTAATTTTATGATTTTTTTTAATAATTTATTTAATTAAAATTAGACCAGCGATCTAATTGAAAATTGATAGTTTGACCGATTCGACTATTAATCCAGTTCCAAAAATCATGATGATAGTATAATTTATTATAATTTTTGAACATATGAAAATCTTAAAAAATTTCACACATGCCTATTTAAAATTCAACAATAAATTTATAGAATCAATGGTTATTTTACAATGTAAAAAGGAGTCACATTAAATAATCAATGCAGTCCTAGGAAAATTTTAAAATCAACAAACAAAAGAAATGAAACTGATCATATCATTTGCCTGCTTGACTCTGCATCAAAGGCAAAGGATGGATTCCAATCAGTGGACACCATTAGCCAAACCCAATACCAGCATCAGAGATACAAGTAGCAGGCTTCCAAATCCGGCTGCTGGAACTTTGTTAGACACAGAGAGTTCGTGTTTCCCGATGTCGATCATGATCTCGAAACGACAAGGTGGCTGAGATGGATCCACGGTTGTAACCGTTGATAAGTTATTAAACGAACATGCATCTTTCCTTTGATCCATGGTTTGATAATACATATTGAACGCATATGAAGCGTTGCGTTGGGGGTCTAGATTAGAACACGAGGATCCGGGGCCAATGCTTGTGCAATCGGCGTACTGGCAAGCTTGGCTAATGCTTTGAGCCAACGCGTTGGGGTCCGAAACGCCCACTGAAGGCGATAACACGCACCATTGCCTAGCCAAGTACTTGACGCCTTTGGCTTGGGTGAGTGCTTTGCCTTTTCCCAAATCCAACGGATATTTGATACTTCCATCGTAATTGAAGATACCCCAATGCCTCTCGAAGTTCCCAGGCTCAACACTCTTGTTGTCTTCGTCGATGAGAGAAAATATGTACACGTCAGGTGGGGCACGACGTTTTGGGGTGCCTTGGCCTCGAATGATACGGTCGAGAAGGCCTTGGTTGAACCTGCGGGCGTTGTCTATGTTCGCGTTAGGGTCACAGTCAGTTGGCCAACCTACTTCGCCAATGACAACCGGCATTTGTCCGAATCCATTCTTTTCAAGGGCCGAAATGAGGGTATCGAAGTTGGCATCATAAACATTGGTGTAAACAATGGGACCATCGACGACGGGATTAGCCTTGTTGTTAAAGAAAGCAAATTCTTTAGGGAAATTGGGGTCAGCTTGGAGACTAAGAAAAGGGTAGATGTTAATGGTGAGAATGCCACCATTGTCTTGAATGAACTTGATGATCTTAAGCATTAGGTCACGGATATCGGGTCGGAAATCACCACCGGACGGTAAGCCACTGTCGGTCTGGTAGACATCCGCGTTTAACGGTACTGTTGTCTTCACCTTCTTGCCTAGGCCAGCTTTGCCCAGAGCTGCTTGAATGTTTTGAAGGGCTGGTAATGTTGTTTGGGTGAACATATCTTTGTACGAATGAAGAAAAGGTTCATTGCCAATGGCTACTAACCTGAAAAATCACAAATCCCATTCTCAATTCACCTTCTAAATTAAACTAAAACAAATACACATAATTTGGGTAAACTATCAAAATAGTTACTTTTGTTTGCCTCATATTACATTTTAATCACTTATGTTTGAAATGTTACATTTTAGTCACTTACGTTAACGTGTTGTAACATTTTAGTCACTAAACCGTTAATTGTCATTAACGGTGTAATAGTAAGCTGACGTGGCATGTTAAATCATCATTTCAAACAGAAATTTTAAGTTAAATTATGCAATTGGTATCTATATTTTTTCGTTTTGAGCAAATTTAATTTTTTTCTTTTATATTTGTTTTCCTCCCTTCTCTGTCTCTTTAAATTTAGTTTTTCAATGTTTTCATTTGTTAAACCCTATACTTTTTTTGGAACAATTTAATTTTTTCTTTTATTTCTTTATTTTATTTTTCGTTTTCCCTTTAGTTTTAACAAATGAAAAATATAAAAAATTTCATTAAAAGAGATGGGAAAGGAGGAAAACAGAGGAAGCAATAGAAGATAATGAAAAAAAGAAAAAAGAAAAGTTAAAAG
The DNA here is from genome assembly GCF_025698545.1 of Gossypium raimondii. NCBI lineage: Eukaryota > Viridiplantae > Streptophyta > Magnoliopsida > Malvales > Malvaceae > Gossypium > Gossypium raimondii. The sequence continues at coordinate 54,592,650 of NC_068577.1, read as the reverse complement.
ACGAAAGAAAAAATTAAATTGCTCAAAATGAAAAAATATGGGGACTAATTATATAATTTAACCTAAAATTTTATTTAAAATGATGATTTAACGTACTACGTTAGCTTATCATTACACCATTAACGGCAATTAAAGGTTAAGTGACTAAAATATTATAACACATTAATGTAAGTTACTAAAATGTAGTATTTCAAACATAAGTGACTAAAATGTAACTTGAGGTAAACAAAAGTGACTATTTTGATAGTTTACCTAAATTTTTTCAAAATAAATACATCAAATTTTTATATATTTTAAAATAAAGTGACTGATATTTATATATTTTTATAATTAAAATTTATTTGTTGGGTCATTTCGGCATATTTGGTCTCTAAATGTAACTATTGGGTGTCGAATTCTTAGAATTTTTTAATTCCACCAAACATCCATAAATTATAAAAGAAATTCTAAATTGATCTTAAAATTTAAAAGGTTTTAATTGAATCCTTGAACTAAAATATCATTCCAATCAAAATTTTTTTATTAAAATGTCAGCTTAAAGGCAGAAGTTCTAAACCGATGGAAGGACCTAATAGAAAACACTTTAATTTGAAGATTCAATCAAAATATTTTAAAATTTAAGGATCAATTTAAAATTTAACCTATATTTCAAGAACATATAACGAAATTAACCCAAAAAATAAACATGGGGAAGAAGAGAGGTTTTCACCTTATATCAGTTCCATATTTGGAAATATAATTAGAAACATTTTGTTGAACCCAGGCTTCAGCATTTCCAGCGCTTCCAGCAAGCGATGCCAACATATCATTCGGTATCCCCACCATAACCTGAATTCCCGATTTCCCAAGTGCCTTAAGTGCACCTGGATCAGCTTCAAACAGCTTCACTTTATCGAATCCATTGTCTTTAAGTAGCTTCACCACTATGTTAGGCGGCAATGGATGAGTCGACTGCAACCCCCAGTTGCAGGCCAAACCAGATACACCCCTCTCAATTCCCAACACCCAAACAAACAATAACCAAAACAAACGAAATCCACCCATTTCTTTTAGAGAACAATCACTGTCTGAAAATAGAAAAAAGTTGAGTTGTTCTTGGATGTCTGGTTTTGAAGTTTAAAGCCATATACATATATATAAAGGGTTGAGGAAAAATGTGCTTTTACGAGAGGGATAAGAAAAGGGGAAAGAACTGGATTCCAAATGCAAAAACCCAAGTTTGAATCATCAATTTAAATAATATATAAAGAGGAAATGCAAATCACGAAAGGTATAGAGTGTGAAGATGTTGGAAGAACCATTACGTGTGTGTAATATTTTGAGACAAATGTCGAAAACCAACATGGAAGGAATGTTTGTAAAAACTTTCCAACGAGGACTACCCATCATTGTCTGGTTTGATAATGAAAAAAGGTCTTTTTCTTATCCTTTAAAATTTTGTTCGGATTCAGCCTTTGTTTAACAACTGGTTTAATATTTGTTGCTTTGGTATTGGTTTCAGGTAGAAATCATCGTGGATACCTTTCTGTTCAATTATTCCTTTCCCTGTTTCAACCTTCAACTGTTCTTTTATTGGACTTAGGCCCGCAAAAGACTATAAGTTTTGGGTTAAGTTTATACCTCTCTATGGCTCATCGGCCTGCTTAAAAGTAAGAGAGTTTGAGTAAAAATATAGGCTCGAAGAATGGAATTGGACGAAAAATAAGGCCTATTTAAAAAAACAGGTCAGGCATTGGATAAGACTTTTTTAGCTTGAGCTCAGCCCAACGCTAATTTACAAAACAAAACAAAAAAAATCTGTTGTTTTCTTGCTCCTTTTTATTATATTTCCTTGTTGTTTTGTCATTATTTTGTTACCATTTCAGTATTATATTATTATTATTTTATTGTTATTGTTTGGATATTGCATAACTCTTATTTTATTGAATGGACTAAATTCAAGCCTAACAAATAAGTCTAAAAGTTTGGTTGGGTCTGGCCTGAACCCAATCCAACATGACCCATTCACATCGATCATGGAATCTTTTTTTACAAATGAATTTAAGTTATTTTGTGCGATTAATATAGCATCTCCTTTCAAAACATTACATATATAATAAACGCAATTATTGACAAATTATATTAAAATATTATTAACATTTGTTTTGACTTGAATAAAAGAGTGATTAATTTTTGTGTCAGGCACCCGTTTAACATGGGTTTAAACCATATTTCCTTATCTCCTATCCTTAATATTGTAAAAAAACAAAAAAACATTACTAACATTTTCTTTGAGCTGTACCAGTATAGATACAATTAAAAGCAAAACATATGAGAATAAATAGTATTAAATCAAAATAATTTAGGATTTAAGTCCTTAGCCTTAAACTTTGCCTGTAGTACAAACACCTTATTGGCAACATATATATATTATATATATATGGGTTAAAATATGTTGTTAGTCCTTATACTTCTACAAAACTTAAGATTTAATCTCTATATTTTAAAAATTATAAAATTCAAGTATTGTAAACTTTATATTTTAAAATATTTCCATAAGAATTTACCAACTTCAACATGTTTTATTTTTTGTCAATTATATATTAGGTCATATAAGGGTAACCTAATTAATATATTAAGTTGATAAATATTTTTAAAAGATACTAAAAATATTAATGATTGAATTCAGATTTTAAATAAAAATAATTTTAACAATCTAATTATAGGTTTTGCTTATATCTGTGTTTTGTTTAAAACAATATCTAAAACTACCCATAACTCTTTCTCAACCCATAAATAGGAGGGTAATGTATTTTAATGCACTTAAATTCACGTATTTCTATATTGATAATAATGCTCATACCAATCGAACTAAGACTCAATTCGTATTTTTAACTTTTTTTAAAAATTGTTTTCGTATATGATACGATAAGATGGAGAGGGCCAGGAAAATGGGCTAAATAGAAGAAAGCAGGCTGACCCGACCATGTAACATATAAGCATCGAAATCCGTGTCTCTTTGAAAAACACAATGCCTAAACAAAGGAAACAAACGTAATTAACGGCTTTTCTTCTTTCCTTTTTTTTCTTTTTAGTTACAGTTCCAATAACCACATTCAAATAATTATTAAAAAATTAATCAATTCTTCTAATACACTCATAATTAAAACATAAATTTATACTATTTTATCGTTGCTTTTACACTACGCACACATACTTGAATCCAAACATAATATCTAGTACTTCAATCCCTCACCGGTGATTGTTTGATAGTTTTTAGCTTAATGGTTGATTTCATTATTATCAGTAGGGTTTCATGGATATGTGAATGGATTCTTGTTTCTGGGGGAACATTTTGACTTTTAATGAAAAGAAAAGAAAAGAAAAGAAAAGAAAAGAAAGAACCAAAAGAGATTCCTCAACGAGGAAGGCGAAAAACAAAAGAAAGCAAAACGCTACACCAAAGTATCTTTCTTTCTATGCTTTTGCTTTACAAAGGTCAGCAATGCAGCCGAGAGAGGCTCTTGAGTCAGGCTTTGACATGGAAATGCCCAAACCCCAATATTTTCTCTCCTTCCTTCTCTTTTACTCAACCCTAAACCTACGTGTGTTTTCTCTTTCTTTTATGCTTAAAGTGCAAAGAAAACAGCTCAATCCAAATCCTCCTGCTTTTTTTTTTTCTTTTCAAGTTCATAGGTTGATTGGTCCTAACCCAGAATCTAATGCACTGTCCAGTTCCAAGAGTCAACTTCTACTAGATTTTTGGTTAAAATTTGCTATTAGTCCTTGTATTATGTATAAATTATAAATTCAGTTTTTGTTCAGTTTTAGTCCCATACTTTTTTGAACTTTAGAATTTGAGTTTTGACCCAAATGTTAGTGGTTAAATCCGCTTTGATTAAAATCTGTAATTGTGGTCATGTGTATAAAGTTGTAGATTTAGTTTATATTTCCCAATTCCATCAATTTTAATTAATTAGGACTAGAATTTAAATTTTAAAAGTATAGGGACTAAAAACAATCAAATTAAAGTAGAAGGACTTAAGCAAGATAATTTAACCTAGAATTTTTTTTTGTTTCATTTGCTGTCTCTCTCTTTATCTCTTTACCCGTGTGTATGTACGTGTGTGAGGTGAGTGAGGCTTCACTTTCACTTCTGTTTCTTTGGTTAAAAATATAAAAAAAATCTTTGCTTTGCTTCGTTATGCTCGCTCCTTGTCTTATAGTGTGTCAACGCTTACAAAAAGAGCAACAACCACCCCCTCAAAGGAAGTTTCCTCCCCTCCCTCTAAAAATAACCCCCTTTTACTTTGTTTATCTTTACTGTTGCTTTCTCTTTGTTAGGCTTTGCTTTAGGGCCTGTTTCAACTCTTTAAAACCCACAAAAGTCGCACCAAGTTTCATTTAATGCTCTCCTTCCACCCACTTGCAATCGCTCTTACACTCTCATCTCAGGTACTTCTCCTCTCATTCCAACCTTATTTCTTTAATGGGTTATGTTTTATCTTTTGGTACAATTTAAAGAAAAAAATCCTTCTTTTTTTTTTTTTTAAGTTTTTTGACTTTTCCCACTTCAATTGATGGATACCCAATCTTTTTTTCAAGAATTTAGAAGTGAAAATCAAGTGGAGCTTTGAAACAATGGCTTTTTTATGGTCTTTTTTTGTTCTTACCCAAGTGGTATGGTGTTGTTGTTATCACTTCTTTAATGTTAGCACTATTTTCAGCTCTTCATTACAGTACCTTTTTGATAGAAACTAAATTTTCGGTTTTAATATGAGAAAATAGAAAAAAAAGTAGAGTCTCTTAGTGCTTTCTATCATGTGTGTGGACCTTTAATGGCTAACGTGTTAGTTAGGTTGTCAAATTTTGCCTAATCTTCATAATTAAATGATGTGATATTCAAGCCCTCATTTGCCTTGTTACATTTTTTCTCTAAAATGGTGATAGATTTGGGAAACTTTTCTTTTTTTGCTTTTGCTTCCTTTGTTTAATGGTAAAATTTGGTAATCTATTGCTGATTGCAGTTAATTTTCTGAAATAATGGAGATTGGTAATGGCTGCATTTCAAAGAAGAGAAAGTTGGTTGAAGAAGGGTCCTTGGATGAGCTTAATGAAGACCTTTTAGAAAGGGTACTTTCATGGCTGCCAACTTCAACGTTGTTTCGCCTCGGTTCAGTGTGCAAGAGATGGAAATCAATGGCGGATTCTCAAAGTTTCAAGCTTGCTTGCTCAAGGATTCCTTCAAGGGATCCATGGTTTTACATGGTGGACGCCGATCTTAATCGATCGATTGTCTTTGATTCCGCCAAGAGTAGTTGGAAAAGACTCAACCATCCGTCTCTACTATTGCGTGATCATAACCGCGACTCCATCCCGGTTGCAGCGTCCGGTGGCCTCGTTTGTTTTAGAAACATGTCTGGCGGTTACATCGTATGCAATCCCGTGACTGGATCTTGTCGCGAACTGCCTCCCGTGGATCCGGGTCAGTCCCTTCTTGCTATTGCAATGAATGCATATTCCAACTACCATGGTTCATACAAGCTAGTGTTGGTCTCTGGTGATCTTCCAAAACTTTCGTTTAAAGTTTATAACTCGATTACCGATTGCTGGGAAGAAGAGATTATGTTGAGGAGAAACGCCGATGATTGTACCAAATCCAACGACAACGACGAGGATGCCGTTTACTTCCTTAGTACAGCCGGAAACGTAGTGGTAACCAACATGCAAAGAAGCCCTTCCAAGCAATATTCATCAGTGTTTACACTTAAAGATGGTGAAGAGATTGTTTATTTCCTCACCTCCTCAGGCAGAGTAATCGCTTGCAATCTTACCCGAAAGTGTTTCTCCGAATACCCAAGACTGTTGCCGGTCTTCTCCGAGTACTCCATCGACGTGGTGGAGTGTAAAGGAGAGATGTTGGTCGTAGTGTTATCCGAATTCTTCGAAAGTGCTAGCCTTAGGGTATGGCGATATGATCCAAAAACGAAGACATGGAATCAGATTGCAGCGATGCCGCCTGCAATGTCACACGAGTTTTACGACAAGAAGTTGGACATAAACTGTGTTGGTGCTGGTGATCAGGTCTTTATCTGCTTAAGCTCTGCTGAGCTTTGCAGCTATGTTCTGTACGATTTTGTGACGAACCGATGGGTGGAATTGCCTGAATGCTCGGTGAACGGTGAATCATTGGAGTTCATGTCTGCGTTGTCGTTTGAGCCGAGGATCGAGGCTTTGGTATGAAAAAAACAATGGTGTGAATTGTAAGCAGTGGTTTAAAAGGGATTTGAGTATTGACATTGCTTCATTTTATGTTGTTTTTTCTAGTATTCATTGAGTATTTGTTCTGTTATTTGAATTGTTTAAGCAGATTAGCCCACAAAAGTTGGCATACAATCATATTATGATGTAATTTGTTGAATGTATTCATGAGATTATGCTTTGAGACTATTATTGGTTTCATCATTCAGTTGGAATTTCATGGGATAAAATTTCAAGAATTTTCTAATTTTTTTCAGAAAGGTCCTCAACAAATATTTTCATTCTTAAAAATAATAATAAATTTGATATATAACAAATCTAAAATCATAACCAAATTGATAGAATATGTAAATGTTGAGGTAAATTTATTGAACTTTTAGAATTAGAACTAGAATTATCTAACCATGAAGTCCTATTATCCCAACAAAAATAAATAAAATCAATTGAAAGGGACGAAATTACTTTAAGTTCTTTTAATAAAATCAATTTGCTCAATATCAAAATTTAGAGGGGCTATAGAGATGTTTTACCAAAAATGTTTATAAGTACCCATTAATCCGACCTACACTGAGCCCAATTGTTTACCTTCAAGGCCCATTGCCTCATACAATTAAATTAAGGTTAAACTGTGCATATAGTCTCTACACTTTTCGATAATTAAGAATTCAATCCTTATATTTGTGTTTCCAGTAATTTAAGTCTAATTATTAATACTGATAATTTTTAATTAATGTTTTTGAACCGATTAGATCAAAATTCAATATAAATCGATTAAAAACTAATTGGATTGGATCCGCAGGGAAATCAATTTTGAAAATTTTGGTTTACTAATTTTTAAATGGGAACAAATTTAATAAAAAAAAATTACAATACAATGTTTTCTTCATTTCTTTCTTTTAAAATATAAAAACATTAGACTACATAATTTCAACACTTTTTTCATACAATTAATTCATCGAGGAAAGTTTTCCAGAAACCATGAAACAAACATATGCCAATTTTCCAATCATTATTCCCCCCCCCCTTTTCTTCTGAAAATGTAAACACAAAAAGATCATAATTATTATCAACCAGCGGCCATTGAAGTAAATTTAAGCTCTCACAGGGTATCTATCAGTGCAATCAAGCCATGGGTTATCCCTTGAAGGCTTCCTCACACGACGCATGGATCGCCAAACCACACTGTTGCATTTAAACCCAGAACCGAATGCTATTTGCCAGATCCTATCCCCTCTTTTAACCCTTTCTTTAGCTTCCAAATAAGCCAATTCGTACCATATGCTGCTGCTCGATGTGTTGCCGAACCGGTGTAAGGTCATCCTCGATGCTTCCATGTTGTTTTCGCTGAGTTCCAAGTTCTTTTGCAGCTCGTCTAGCACCGTCTTGCTTGCGGCGTGGACGCAGAAGTGTTCGAAGGCGAGCTTGTAGTCGGGGATGTATGGCTTCGACGACGGTGATAGGGAGGTTTTGGATTTATCGCCGCCAAAGAAGTGGCGCCAAATTAGGGTGGCGAAGAAGAAGAGTTGTTCGGAGAAGGGGAGGACGAGTGGACCCAATGTTGTGATGTTGGTTTTGAGGGCGTCGCCGCCGATTTCCATTAGGTCTTTGCTGACTTTAAGACCTTTGAAACCTTGTTCATCTTCTTCCTGGTAGATTGACCTGATCCACAAGTTTACCCAAAAATAAATACTATTTTTAATAAAATTAGTATATAAGTATGAATTTCACAAATATTCAAGGAACTCATCTATGTAGTTATTAATGTATTTTATTATATTATAATTTTGCTTAAATTAATTTAAATTTATATTTATTACAAAAATTTATATCTTGTTAGCATTTATTTAACCATCTACCAAGTTATATATATTGTTAACGTTAGCTGTAATTAATCCCGCATGAACAGGTAAACAGGGAAACAAACCTGAAACTCCGGTCATCGGCACCTTTATGCGTCCGTACAAGGTGTTCAAGCCGATACTTAGCACGGCGGTAGTCACGACGGCGGTTAGACAAAAGCACAGCGGAGCATCCCATCCTGAAAAAACAATTCGGGACAAGCATGGACCTGTCCCGTCCAGGGTACCAATTATAACCCACCATCTCAGAGCTCACCACCACCGCATAGTTATTCGGGTTAGCTTGCAACATATCTCGAGCTAAATCCACCGCAATAATCCCCGCACTGCACCCCATCCCGCCGAGGTTGTAGCTCAAAATATTACCCCGCATCTTATAATGATTGATGATCATCGCCGAGAGGGACGGAGTCGGGTTAAATATGCTACAGTTCACAACGAGGACCCCAACATCCTTGGGTCGGATCCTGGTTTTCTCAAAGAGCTCATCCAAGGCACCAAACATCACAGTCGACGCCTCGAGACGGCCTTCTTTCATGGTGGCACAGTTTTCTTTAGACATAATCACCTTCGGAACGTATGTTTCGTCCCCAATCCCTGAAGATTTCAGTATCTTTTTCTGGAATTCAAGACTCGCTTCATCGAACTTGCCTGATGCTCTTGCAAGCTCAATGAACTGATCTTTCGTCACCTAAAAATGGAAAAAAAATTAAGGCCAAAAAGAGAAATATAGTTGACGAGATGCATGCATGAACATATGTTCATTATTTTTCACCTTTAAGTCATCGTGAGGACGATAACAAGCGAAATCAATTAGATAAATGGAACGAGGGCGTGACATGAAGTAAACGGAAACGGTGAACACAAAAACAGCGAAAAAAGACAGCACGGTGGCGAGATCATAACGAGCATCTTCCCAAAGCTTTTTCCAAAGCTCTTCCCTACTAAGACTACCCACTTCGGCACTAAAAACAAGTACCAAAACAGGTATGGTAGCCAAATATATACCATGGTTGATCAAATAATGGTACCCTAACTTCACATACTTCAAGTTAACTGACTGAAGAAAATCAGGTAGTCGTCTTCGAACCCGAACCGAGAACGTTAACGAACCGGCATTCGGTCCCGATGATTCGATCCCACGGTTGACAATCTCAGTTGACAACAGATCTTGCTCATTTCTAGCCATATTAAAAGACCTGGTGTAACGGTGAAGAGCCACCACCATACATACATATATATATAGAGAGAGAGATGCATTAATGTGGGATGTAAGGTGGTGGGTGGATACAGTTAATGCTTACACCAACTTGGACCGGTGGTAAGTAGTTGAAAGGTTTTGAAATCGCCATGAATTCTTTCATTAAATGAAATCTAGTCCAATTCGAAGCCAATCAAACAGGGTTTTTGTTTGGTTTATTACGATTACCAACTGGTAATACATGTATGTGTGATATAAAGTTGTTTGTGGAATCTACATTTCCTTGTGAAAATTTTTATGGATATTCAGTCTTATCCTTTGCCTTCCATTTTTCTTTTTGCAGTCAAATTATGTGCAAAGACAAATAAACCCATAATTAAGATTGCATTGGAGGGAGTAGTTGGGAGGTTCTCCTTTTGAAGGTAGCAGCTGGCATAAGCTGTTTAAGCCTTAGTTGCACATATCTATAAAAATACATAACCACCATCTTTACTTGAAATAAATAGGTAGTAGTAAAGCATCAAACTTTAAGGTCTAGACCACAAAGCACCACTTGCACACCGAATTGAAGAAGGTTCTGGATTCTTTGGTTTGTGGAACAGGAAATCCGGCCTGATTTCAAGTTCAGGGTATGGTTCAGATTCAGGCAACCGGTTGGATTTCCATTAATAATATGGTTAAAATGTATATGCCACAAAACTTAAACCATCTAATAAATTTCGAATTAAGATATTTTTTCTCGAAAATGAATGGGGAGCAAGGTGTTGTGGATTTTCATTTTTTGATATTAGATATGAAACCATAATTATTTGTTCCCACCTCACTATACTATATGAAATTATCATTTTATTCTTATATATAACCGTAGAATAGTAACCTATTATAGAAAAATATTCATATATTTTATGTTCAAATTCTTTTATAGAATTATCTTTGAATCTTTACTTGAATTTAAAAAGATTGAAAATATTAAAAATAAATAGCAAAAATTTAATTGAAGTGGAGTGGGATGGATGTGTACAACATCTATGGAGGTGGTTATACATCCATAGTGGAGCAGAGCAGCCAACTATAGAACGGTGGTGGATTTATCAATGTTCGCCCTTGCCCCCACCTCGCCCCATTGCCATCCCTAATGCAACTTAATAAATAAATATAAATGATAATATTTAATGCATCGTCAATGTATAAGTCTTATGTACTATCAATGAATTATATTAAGTCACCTCATCAATGAGTAAAATAAAAAAATTTTAAGGACTTAAAAATAAATATTAATAAATTTATTTAAGTATAATTAAAATAAATTAAAGTATTATTTTCTCATCTCCTTCCTACTAAATGGACAAAATTGATAAGTTTCAATAAAAGTTTTCTAAAATCTTTAAAAAAAATCAATAAGAGGAATAGTTTTTTTTTTAACAATCTCATTATAGGTTCTGTTCATATATATTCGTTTTAACACAATACATAGAACTACCCATAACCTCTCCCCAACCCATAAATAGGAGAATAATGTGCTTCAGTGCACTCAAACTCACATCCTCCTGCATTTACAGATAATCCATAAAAATCATGTTGGGGATAAACTCGATTTAAGCAACGAACAAGTAAAATAACGAAGAGATTAAATACAAATATTTTACGTGGAAAAATCCCTCAAAAGAGGATTACAACTACGGGTAAAGATAATTTCACTAAAATGAAAAAAGCGAAGAGTATAAATGATGGAGATAAAACTAAACCCCGAAACCCGAAATAAGAACCATCAAAACGTAAATACAGAATTCTCTGAAAGCTTGTAAAAGCTAATACCTAAGTGTATAATAGGTTATCTTTCTAGGGTGGAAAATGGCTTATTTAGAGGCTAAATTTGTAGATCAAATAATATTAAAATAACCTACACTAATCAGAGTTTAAATGAGAAACTAAAAATAAAGTTTAATTGGGAGAACAAAAACCGAAAAATACAAGCCATAACTCCACAAATCTCCACCTTAACTCGTATTTCCACAATGCCTCCTTTGCCAAAGCCCACCATGGGCTTATCTTGAACTATGCAGGATATTAACTAAGTCGAAGCTATGATTAGAAGCTGAAAGTCTTCTAGTCTTCGACTTGTGCACTGCCAAATAAAAATTGACTCGAGTCTTATTTCCACGAATGTAATGCCTTATCTTTTCAAACCTGCTGTAACACCCCCATACTCGACCCAAACGCTGAGTCAAGGCATCAGGATGTCACATTCGTTGCCAAAGCAACTATTGAAAATTTCAGATCAATTTAAATTATTATTTAATTAATGTAGATCATTAACTAATTTTAGTAATAATTGAGTTTACGATAGAACTAATTATGAGTTAAAGGAGCTCATTAAAACATCCACAATTGATCAAAGACCAAATTGTAAAGTTCATAAAATTTTTTGAACTGTCATCGCGATGTTGGGGTTTCCACGTCATGACATGGCGAACTTGTCATCGTGACGTCGTCTCCATTTCCTACAAGTTTCACGTTTTATTTTTATTTATTTATTTATTTTATATCATTACCTAAACCGTATTCAGATGTCATAACCACCATCTCATTTTACATATCATCCACTTACATCTATTTTTGATCTCAAGTCCTCATAAAAACATGATATTCAATTAAATATAACAAAGTTTATAAAATTAACACAAATATTAAAATTTTCAAATAAGACCATTGGAGGACTTGCACTTATAAAATTAGTTTACCCACTTTATGTATATTTCATATTTATTTCTAAATTGTGCCAATCAATTTAATTCTTCATAAAATTTTAACAAAGAATTCACATCAATTAACAATTATTCATTTATTATGTTATCAATTCGCTTAAACATACTCATATGTATCAATCATTCCATCACCTACAACCATTTCAAAACATTTCAAATTCATCTACTATATATATATATATATATATATTCATATATTTTCCTCCTCCTCCTCTCCATTCCACATTCTTTATGTATATATTTGTTAGAATCTTTAGCTTTTAGTATATAGCATACTTATATGTAACATTATATATAATTCCACTATTTACTTATGTGTTCATATTAAAGCTGTCTACTTGAGTCATGGTCACTAAATTATTTATATCTTGAGCTACAAAATTCTAAATTAAAATCCGCTTGATGTTTTTGAAACTAGACTCAAATATATTTTTACCATAAAATTTCAGAATTTATAATTTAGCCAATAAGTACAGTAAAATCTTCAAATTTATCCCTGTTCTGCTGTTTGACAGCTTCGACATTTCTTTACTAAAAATTAATTATCTCTTAGTACAGGGTTTGGATGATGTTTCCATTTGTTTCTCTTAAAAATAGACTCATTAATAATTTAACTATATAAATTTTAACCCTAATTATTTTTAAATTTTTTATGATTTTCCAAAGTTAGAACAGGTGAACCCAAAATCAATCTGACATTGTCTCACAAAAATTCATATATCTCATAATATGAAATTATTTTGCTTACACAGTTTCTTCTATATAAAACTAGGCTCAACAGGATTTAATTTCATACTTTAATTAATCTCTAATTCAATTTCTACAATTTTTGGTGAATTTTCAAAGTCAGACTACTGCTACTGTCCAAAACTATTTTAGTGCAAAATGTTGATAACCAAGTTTATAACACCCTCCTTTCCTTTCTCTACAATATTTCTCATCACTTTCTCTTATTTCCCTTCACTAACATATCAAGAACATAAAACCTTATATAAGAAAACTCTACTTTAATATCATTTTCATGCTTTTTCAATAATATCAAGCTTAAAAATATATTAAAATCTTGATGTTCTTACCTTATCCTATTGATTTCAATATTTAACTTCATTTTCTCTCTCCTCCAACTTCCATTTTCTTGAATCAAATGCGATTTTCTTATTCTCCATAGTCTCCTTATTACTTTTCTCTCTTGGTGATTATGAAAATTTGTAACACCCCTAACCTATATCCGTCGTCGGAACAGAGTTATAAAGCATTACCGGAATATACAAATAACGTAAACAAATATTTCATTTTATACAGTATTCATGTCAAAAATCAAACATAAAGTCCCTTATATGAACCTTTGAGGTCCAAAACATGCATTAGAAACTAGTCGGGACTAAACCGGATACTCAGAGAATTTTTTGCAAAATCTCAAAATTTTTCCTAGGTGCAAGGGTCACACGCCCGTGTGGTTAGGCCGTGTGACATGCCCGTGTCTCAGGCCGTGTAACACTCTGACTTGGGTCACACGGCCAAGCTAAGGCCCGTGTGCTAGGCCGTGTATAAATACCTAAGCATTATGTTTTGAAAATTTTAAAGATATAAAGGACATACAGCCAGGTCACACGCCCATGTGTTAGGCCGTGTGTCACACACAGCTGAGGCACACGCCCGTGTCTCTGCCCGTGTATACGAAAATAGACTATTTTCCAAGCCATATTTCTCACCCCATTTTGTCATCCTCCTACACCAACACTTTAACAAATTCACAAGCTATTATAGGTCATTTAACCCAACTCAAAATCAAGTCCTATACATGATATAATACCTCATATAATCAAGTATACACACTTACTTAAATTACCAAGTTAACATATATGCATATCTTATCAAATATGCTAACTTAATTCAATCATCAATATGCCAATATAATTTCTATCAATCAACCATTTCAAACACATACCAAACATATCCATCACAAGTCATTCTAATGGCTAATTACAATTAAAGCATTTATATGCCGATATTGGCCAAATAACCAATACATACCATTATAACCATAATTGATTTACCATATATATATACCAAAATGGGCTGATGGATAGTGTGAGTGATCTCTACCAAGCTTCCAATCCAACGAGCCTCCGAATTACTATAGAATAGGGGAAAATAAAACAGAGTAAGCATGAAATGCTTAGTAAGTTTGTATAACATGGTAATTAACTTACCACTCATTTAAATTCAATTTAAACATACAAGGCACATTCAATCAACTTGATTACGATCCCTAACACATATCCTCATCACCCTTGTTAGTCATATATTTCATACAAATATCAAGAAACATGTATGGGCTCAACAATAATTAGATTCCCATGTACATATACTTTCCACATCATGTATTCATATAACATATACAAATCATATCCTTGTATTTCAAGTACATTTTCATAATAATTCATCTCGAGTTCAAATTATTTCATATCAAAACTTTGCCCATTAAATCATTTGAAATGTCAATGTCACACGGGTAATACACTCAAGGTGTACAAATCTATAATCATGGATGAACATATACATCAAACAAATTCCATGCTCATATATTATCATCTCATATTTTCATATATCATGTATTATCATTTTCATGTATTTCAGGCAGGTACGTGTATTAATTCATTTCATGTTCATATTTTCTCATGTCAGGATTTTGCCCGTTGAATCATTGAAAATGTCAATGGATACACAAGTAGTACACTCGAAGTGTACAAATTAGAAATCCATCAATTCATATTTAGGAATGCTCTTTAAAGCTCATAATCGAGAAATCATTTCTCAAGCAATATAACAGGAAGCTCACAAAGAGCCATTAATCGAGAAGCTCACAAAGAGCCTATCAAGAAGCTTATCTGGGCTATATAACAGGAAGCTTAAAAGAGCCATAATCAGGAAGTTCACAAAGAACTTTTAATCAGGAAGCTCATGAAGAGCCTTTAATCAAGAGCTCCGGATAGTCATATATCGAGAAGTTCAAGCGAACCATATCAGGACGCTCATACAGAGCTGTGTTTGTGTCAGTAATGTATGCAGGATCACAACCGATCATATAACAGGACGCTCACAAAGAGCTGCGGTAGTTCGCAACACATGCAAGATCACTACCGATCAGGATGCTAGTAGGAACCATAAAATGAGAAGCGCGATAGGGCTTATAACCAGATGGTCGTGGGAGCTCTGGTGTGTCCGTAACACATGCAGGACCACAACCAATCGGGAAATCTTGTATCCATCGAATTCCATTATTCAAACGAGATTTAATATTTATCGGGCTTTGTCGGATATGTAACTAATTTCATATATTTAGCATTTATACAATTCACATACACAAAATTTAATTCAAGCATATAAATATACACAATTTAGTTACACGAACTTACCTCGACAAATGTTCGTGTACGTAAAATCTACTAATCCGACATTTTCTCTTTTTCTCGTTCTAACTCCGAATTTGGTCTATCTGAATCTATATGAATGGATTTAACATCAATTCATGTTCATTTCAATTCAATTCACATCTTAGCAAAAGTTACCATTTTGCCCCTATACTTTTAATTAGTGACGATTTCGTCCCTAGGCTCGAAAAATGAAATTCATGCAATTTAATCATTATTCCAAGCCTAGCTGATTTTTCAATGTAAAATTTACAGCCCAAGTATTTCATAAAATTTAGAATTTTTTCCATGAATTTTACATCTTGTCAATTTAGTCCCTAAATCATAATTTCATCAAAATTTCCTTTACAAAAGTTATTTATCTATCAACAACCTTTCATTTTCTACCATAAAACTTCATAATTCATCTATGTTCATCCATGGCAAAACCCTAGTACCTTATAACTTTACAAATTAATTCCCGAGATAGCTAGATTAAGCTATTACGAACTCGAAAATATAAAAATCATTAAAAACGGGCAAGAATACTTACCTAATCAAGCAAAATAAGTTGACTTGAGCTTAGGTTTCCATGGCTAGGGTTTTCATGCTTTAAATTTGGGAAAGATGATATAAATGATGATTTTTTTATTTTTTTATTTATCATTTATCATTTTTTATTATTTCACTTTCCAATTTCATCCTTTTCTTTATTTTATTTTCCATGGATGAATCATTATCCTTAACCACTAAGCATTTTTAATGGTCTATTTTCCATATAAGGACCTCAAATTTTGAATTCCATAGCTATTTAATCCTTTTAGCTATTAGAACTCAACTTTTGCACTTTGTGCAATTTGGTCATTTATCAAATTAAACATGTAACCGGTAAAATTTCTTTACGAAATTTTTATACGAAATTACTATCATACTATAGACCATAAAATAATATAAAAATCATTTTTCTTTTGAAATCAGATTTGTGGTCCCGAAACCATTATTTAGATTTTATTGAAAATGGACTGTTACAAAATTTCTTGAAATTCTTGGTGAAAATAGTGGATTTTTGGTAGAAGGACCAAATTGTAAAGATAAAAAAGTTTTCTTCTTCTCTCCCCTCACTCACGTTGGAAAGATGGAAGGATCATCTCTCTTTTTTCTTTTTCTTTTTTCATCTTCCTCTCCTTTTATACTAGCTATTTATAATAAAATATTAGTAAAATATCTCATGAAAATATTAATAAAATAATATTTATCTAATTAAATAATTATAAAATATCATCAAAATATCTCCAACATCATCATTGCCTTCTACAGTTCTCTTTCTTTCTAATTGACCATTTTGCCCTTTATGATCTTTTAAAATTCCATCCTTAAATCATCACTTAATTTGGTAAAATTATGATTTAATCCTCATAATTCTTTACCTATTCAATTTGGTCCCTACATGCCAATTCCATATCATCGTAAATTGGATTATTTTCACTTTTAGTCTTTCAATTTTCTTATTTTTACACTTTGATCCCCTAAATTTTGAATATTTACACTTGAGCCAAAAACTTTTCACATATTTACAATTTAGTCCTTACTTTAAATTAATATAATAAAACCTACTTCTTAATTATTACTATTATTTTTATTTTTATTTTGATACTCTTCAATATTCTCTTCTATCATCTTTATATCATTTTCTCATTTTATCGAGAAATCAATTATACATCACGTCATGCTTCTTGATTTAACTCTCTTTTGATATCTTGCAACTTTCAATTTCTTTGATCTTATACCTTATTTCACTAAAATTTTATCTCATACTATTTACAACCAAGGGAGTTTTGAGGATGTTACACCTGCATCTAAAAGAGAACCTTTCTTATACGAAACGATCATACCTTTTTTCCTCCTATGACCAAGTTGTCTCCACTTCAAACGAGTCGACATCAACTCCTTAACAAAAGAGGGGCGTCATGTTTCACCGATTACCATTGATCCTTCCAAAGTATAAAGACTGTTAATTTTTTTACCTTTCATAAAAAAGAGAGCCCCACAAGATACTTTAATGTCGCTTGACTCTATATTAATTCTACAACCCTTCAAGTCCAAAATTCCCTAGAAGATAAGATTTTTCTTTAAGTCAGGCACATGCCTGACATCTGACAGTGTCCTAATTGTCTTGTCGTACATCCTAATCTGAATAGTACTAATACCGATTACCTTATTGGGTGAATCATTCCCTATACGCACAATTCCACCTTTAACCCAACTGTATGTGGAGAACTAATCCCTGTTGGGACACATATGGAAAGAACACCCCAAATCCAAGATCCACTCAAACATAAGCTCGAAGCTTTTACTTGTTGAATTATTTGCCAAATTAGCACTAGCTAAATCTTCCTCGTTGCTCTTAGCAACTCTTTTATTTCACAGTTTCTAACAATCTGTCTTGATGTGACTTAACTTCTTACAATAGCGACATCTATTGTCTCACTTCCTTGATGCTACCAAAATCGAGATTTGCCTATTTGTCTTGCTATCCGAACCAAACTAATTGTCAAGTTTGTATTTACTCAACAGATGATCCTTCACATCCTCGAATGATAGATTATCTCTGTCATAAATCAGGGTCTCCCTAAAAGAATTGTATGAATGAGGTAAAAAGCATAATATTAACATAGTCTGATCTTCATCGTTAATTTGGACCTCAACGTTCTTTAAATCATTCAAAAGAGTAATAAATTGACTGATGTGATCTCTAAGGTGCTTACCTTCATTCTTGCGAAACATGTACAACTGTTGTTTCAGTACTAATCAATTAGCCAGAGACATTGTCGTGTAAAGGGTTTCCAACTTTTTCCATAAGGTGAATATCGTTTTCTCTATCAAAACCTCCTGTAATGCATTATTTTTTAGACATAATTGAATCATGGATAGAGCCTTTTTTTATCTAACCTATCTCATTTTGATTTATCCATGTCTACTGGTTTCTTCTTTATAAGGACCTTTTCAAGATCACCCTAAATCAAAATTGCTATCATCCGAACTTGTCATAGTTTGAAATTTGTGATGCCATTGAGCTTATCAATATCAAACCTTGCTACCATCTCTGAACGGGTTGATTGTGGAAATCGAACTAGCTCTAATACCAGTTTATTGCGAATAAACCCAATTTAAGTAACGAACAAGTAAAATAACGAAGTGATTGAAAAGATCGAACGCAAATCTTTACATGGAAAAACCTCTCCGATGAGGAGGAAAAACCTCTCCGAAGAGGATAAAAAACCACAGATAAAGATAATTTCACTAAAACGTTAAAAACGAATAGTACAAAAAATGGATATAAAATTAAACCTGAAACCCTAAATAAAAACCCTCAAAACGTAAACACAAAATTCTTTGAAAGCTTGTAAATGCTAATACCTAAATGTGTAATGAATTATCTTTCCAAGGTGGAAAAACGATCTATTTATAAGCTAAATTTGTAGGTTAAATAATATTAAAATAACCTACACTAATCAAAGTACTAACACAAAATTTAATTGGAAGAAGAAAAGCTAAAAAAATATGAAGCATGACTCCATAAAGCAGATGTGATTTATAGTTCACACATATAACTGTTTTCTAAAATCTTGGAAAGGAAGCAATTGGAAGAGCCATACTTACTAAGTTTAGTTCTCTATTAAAATAGCTTAGCAATGATTAAAATTAAAAAAAATTATTTCTTTTCAAAAGAAATCCTAAAACCTAAAATCCCAAAACTATGTACGTGTCAATAAATACTTTCAACAAAAATTGAATTGCATAAAGAACAAGAAAAAGAGATGCGTGAGTTTGGTAGGTTTGTCCTTATTTTCTTTAGGTTTTACATGTTAATTATATTTAAATAAACTTATCAATATTTATTTTAAGTCATTTAATATTTTTCTGCTTTTATTTATTAATGAGGTGGCTTAATACTTAATCATTGGTAGTGTATGAGATTTATGCACCGAGGTACATAAAATATTATCCCTTAATTTTTAATGGGTGTTTCCATTTTTCATATATTAAATCAGATTTATTATTGTAATATATACTTTTTAAAGTTGTTTTATAAAATATTTTACGAAAAAATTTAAATATATTTTAAAATTTTTAAAAGTTATATTTATTTATTACATTTTTTTTCAGATGAAGTTGGAAAGAGTATCAGACATAATATTGAAGACAATTGGATCCCAAAACACCTTCTAGTTTTTTTCAATTTATTTATTGGATCATGGAGTTAGAACTTTAGTCTTACAATCCGTGTGAATTAGGCGATTTTTTTATTTCAAATCAGTTTAAGTTAGCCTAACTCTCGCAAAATGAGAATTAGCCTAACTCTCGCAAAATGAGAATTCTCGATAGAAATTCTCCAAGGCACCGAAAATAAAGCGAAAGCAACTCAAAAATAAAAGAACAACGAAAGAATGGAAAAATCCACAAGAAAGCAAAACTCAAAAGGTGTTTGAGTAAATGCTCTCAAAATATATTCGTTAGCTTTGAATGAAATACAATGGATGATTACAAATGAGGGAAAAGTCTCTATTTATAATTAAGCTCACTCAGATCCAACGGTATAATTTAGTTTACATCGATTGTCGATTTGAAGATGGTTAGGCATGTCCTCACGGGTGGGCAGCTGGATTTGGATCTTAACAGGACCCTTTTGGTTTTGATTTCAAAAGTTCTCGATGTAGATTCTATAAGCCAATTTTGACCTATTAGTCTTTGTATTGTTTTGTATAAGATCATTACCAAGATGATCGTTATTCGTCTTCAACAGGTGATGAAAGTTCTTGTGAAAAATAGTCAATCAAGTTTTATAGCTTCACGCTCCATTTCTGATAACATCATTATTGCTCAAGAGGCTCTTCACACGATGAAGACAACTAAAAGTAAAAAGGGATGAATGGCAATTAAGGATGATTTGGAAAAAGCCTACTACCGGGTTTAATGGGATTTCCTACAATATACCTTATACGATGCTAGTTTGTCAAAAGTTATGGTTCATGTAATAATAAATTATGTCACATCATCATTTATGTAGATTTGATGGAACAATGTTCTAATAGAGAAATTCATTCCATCGAAAGGAGTCAGATAGAGGGATCCTGATGAAGTTGGCTAGCATGCTGCATGATGAAGTGAGCCACATCTGTCGCACCACCACCAATATGCGATCATGAAGATCGAGGAAGGCGGTCGCTTCAAACAAGCTCAATCAATCCAATTCTTGTTCATTTTGTAATCTCTAGTTAATGAAATGTAATTTAGTTCATTTAGAACTATGTTAGGTAGATGACTGATGTAATTGGCGGACTTATGAGTCATTAAGCGACTTTGCTTGTATGCACAAGTTAAATACTTCAAGTTTCAATGTTTAGTGGTGTTAGGTAACAATTAGGTGAATGCTTACTGTTTTTTGACAAGCTTAGTGCTTGGTTTATGTATTGGCATTATGCCATTATTTATTTTCATGAATGAAATCAGATTGTTCATCAATTTTCTCTCAAGTTTCATTGCTTTTCTTCATCAAATTTATCTCAAATTTGGTTGGTTGCTTAGCAAGCATCGAGACTTGCTGCACAAGAGTGAAGTCAGACTTGTTTTATTTCTGTTCTAACACCAACAATTGGTATCTAGAGCTTTAATCTTAAGGGACCTATTATACAAACCTATGGCCTCATCAAGTTTTTCACAACTGCACCACAAGTCTTCAATGGAGAAGGCTACCACATATGGGTGGTCAAAATGAAGACCTACCTGCAGGCCTTTGATCTGTGGGAGGTGGTTAACTCAGATGTTGAACCAGAGCCACTCAGAGCTAATCCAATAGTGGCTCAAATCAGGCAACATACTGATGAGAGGACCAAGAGGCACAAGGCCATGTCTTGCATCTAGAACTCAGTGTCTGATGTGATTTTTACAAGGATTATGGCCTGTAAATCACCAAAGCAGGCCTGGGACAAGTTGAAAGAGGAGTTTCAAGGGACAGAGAGGACAAGGCAGCAACAATTGTTGAACTTAAGGAGAGACTTTGAGAATTTGAAGATGAAGGAAGAAGAAACTGTTTAGCAGTACTCTGACAGGATTATG
Source organism: Gossypium raimondii (assembly GCF_025698545.1). Taxonomy (NCBI): domain Eukaryota; kingdom Viridiplantae; phylum Streptophyta; class Magnoliopsida; order Malvales; family Malvaceae; genus Gossypium; species Gossypium raimondii. The sequence continues at coordinate 54,571,055 of NC_068577.1, read as the reverse complement.
GCAGTGGTGAACAACATAAGGCTCCTTGGTGAGCAGTTCAATGAAGCAAGGATAGTGGAGAAGGTAATTTCAACCTTACCAGAGAGGTATGAGGCAAAAATCTCATCTCTCGAAGACTCAAGGGATTTGACTAGCATTTCCTTGACAGAGCTCATCAATGCTCTCTATGCACAAGAGCAGAGAAGAGCTAGCAGATTGGAGGAGCACCAAGAAGGTACCTTTCAGGCAAAGACCAACACTGCCTACAAAGGCAAGAAGACCTGGAAAAATAGGCCTAAGTCTGATGCTGCAAGGAGCAATGATCAACCTTGCAGGCATTGCAAGAGGCCTGGACATCCAGAAGAAAAATGTTGGTTTAGACCAGATGCTGTGTGTCAACACTGCAAGAAGAAGGGTCATGTTGAGAGAGTCTATAAAAGCAAGGGCAAACCCAAGCAGAATCAGTTTCAACAGTTGAAAGCTGAGGCTCGAGTAGCCAAGGAGGACAGTGACCAAGAGGAGCAAGTCTTTGCTGTGTCATGCTCACCTGCACAGGAAAGGCTCTCATCTGGTTGGCTCCTAGAAAGTGGATGCACCAATCACATGACACCTGATGCTGCAATCTTCAAGTCTTTAGACAGAAGCTACAGAACCAAAGTCAAAATAGGTAATGGTCACTTTATAAAAGCTGAAGGCAAGGGTGATGTGCTGATATGCACTCCCACAGGTGCCAAAGTCATTTCAAATGTGCTCTTGGTGCCTGAAATTGACAGGAACCTACTCAGCATAGCTCAATTGCTGGAAAAAGGGTATTCTGTGGTGTTCAAGGACAATCAGTGCCAAATCAGTGATCCAAGTGGATCCAAGCTGATGGCAGTCCCTATGGTTGATAAAAGCTTTGTGATTGACTGAACAAAGGAGTCAGATATTGCCTACATGGCTACAACAGATGAATCCAAGCTTTGGTATCAAAGACTTGGTCATGCCAACTACAAATCGATGGAGCACATGTGCAGGAGTGGCTTGGCTGAAAATTTCATAAGCTCAGTTCAAAACCAGGAAGTATGTGAAGTATGTCAGCTAGGCAAGCAGACCAGACTTCTATTTCCCTCGAATCAAGCCTGGAGAGCCTTTAAAATACTACAACTAGTGCACACTGATGTATGTGGCCCCATGAAGACTGAGTCACTAAGTGGAAACAGGTATTTCATACTGTTCATTGATGATTTCTCGAGATATTGTTGGCTTTACTTTTTAAAACAGAAATCAGAAGTGGTCTCTGTATTCTGAAAGTTCAAGACTACTGCTTAGACTGAAACAAGCTGCAAACTGAAGACCATAAGGTCTGATAATGGGACTGAGTACACCTCAGCTCAGTTCCAAGCCTTCTGTGATAAGGCAGGCATCAAACATCAGCTTACCAACACTTATACACCTCAGCAAAATGGTGTAAGTGAAAGAAAGAACAGGAGCTTGATGGATATGGCCAGGTGCCTGATGATTCAGAAGAATCTGCCTAACGCTCTATGGGCAAAAGCAGTTAACACTGCAACCTACATTCAAAACAGGCTTCCAACCAAGGCTTTGGACCAGAAGACTCCATTTGAGTCCTGGTTTGGATTCAAGCCATCACTGGCTCATCTGAAGGTCTTTGGATGCATTTGTTATGCACATGTACCTGCTGTAAAAAGGGACAAGTTGTCTGAAAGGGCTCGACCTAGTGTTCTGGTGGGCTACAGCACTGTTAAGAAGGAATATAGGATCTTGGATCCTTCAACAAACAAAGTATCAGTCAGCAGGGATGTTGTGTTTGATGAGAAGGTATGCTGGAACTGGGAAAGGAACATTGATGATAAACCAATCAGGGGCACTAGACCATTGGCTGAGATTTATGAAAGGGCTCATATAGCCACAACAGAACCAAGTAGTTTTGAAGAGCCTGAAGCTCAGCAAGGGTGGAAGCAGGCAACGGCTGAGGAGATCAGCATGATTGAAAAAAACCAGACTTGGGAATTGGTTGAAAGGCCAGTCAAAAAGAAGGTTATTGGAGTGAAATGGGTGTACAAAGCCAAGCAAAATGCTGATGGAAGCTTGAACAAGTTGAAAGCAAGGCTGGTTATCAAAAGGTTCAGTCAGAAATATGGCCTGGACTACCTGGAGACTTTTGCACCAGTGGCCAAGCTTGACACCATAAGGCTGTTGATTGCCTTAGCTGCACATATGCAGTGGAAAATTCACCAGCTTGATGTAAAGTCAACCTTTCTCAATGGAATTCTTGAGGAAGACATCTATGTTGAGCAACCACAGGGGTTTGAAATAGCTGGGAATGAGCAGATGGTGTACAAGCTGAAGAAAGCTTTGTATGGCTTGAAATAGGCTCCAAGGGCCTGGTATAGCAGAATCGATGGCTATTTGATTGGTTTGGGATTCGATCGAAGCAAAAGTGAGCCAACACTGTATGTTATGAAGGAAGAGGCACAAACACAACTCATTGTGTCCCTGTATGTTGATGACCTGCTGATGACAGGAGGAGATCGATCAATGCTGGTCAATTTCAAGACCAAAATGCAGGAGATGTTTGAAATGTCTGATTTAGGAAGGATGTCCTATTTTATTGGAATGGAGGTGTCTCAAACACAGAATGGGATATTTCTGAGTCAGAAGAGCTTTGCTTTGAAGATTTTAACTAAGTTCTCTATGCAAAACAGTAAAGGAACAAGGACTCCTGTTGCTATTGGAGAGAAACTATCGAGCCAATGTGATTTTGAAAGGGTCAATGAAACAACCTATAGAAGTCTGGTTAGTTGCTTGTTATATTTAACAGCCACAAGGCCTGACATTATGTATGCTGTAAGTTTGCTCTCAAGGTTCTTACATTGTTGCAATGAGAAGCATTTTCAAGCTGCTAAGAGAGTGCTCAGGTATGTCAAAGGTACATTGAGCTATGGCTTGATGTATAGGAAAGAAGAATGTCTAAAGCTAATTGGCTATACTGACAGCGATTGGGCTGGTTCATTAAATGACATGAAAAGCACCTCAGGATATGCTTTCAGTCTTGGTTCAACCATGTTTTGTTGGAGCTTGAAGAAGCAAACCTTGGTGGCTCAATCAACTGCTGAAGCAGAGTATGTTGCAACAGCAAATGCTGTTAACCAAGCCATTTGGTTAAGGAAAATCATGAATGATTTGAATGTGAGTCAAAAGGAAGGAACAGAGATTTTTTGTGATAATCTCTGCTGTCGTTATTGCCAAGAATCCAGTGTTCTATGGGAGAACAAAGCATTTCAGCATCAAACTCTATGTTGTTCGAGAAATGGAGGAAGCATTAGAAGTCAAGCTAATTCATTGCAAGACAAATGATCAAATTGCTGATATTTTGACCAAGGCTCTTAGTGCAACTAAGTTTGAATACTTAAGGAAGAAGCTAGGAGTTAGCAGCATGCTAACCAAGGAGGAGTGATGAAGTTGGCTAGCATGTTGCATGATGAAGTGAGCCAGCATGCTGCACCACCAGCCAACATGCAGATCATAAAGATCGAGGAAGGCAGAAGCTGCTTCTGCAAGCTCAATCAATCCAATTCTTGTTCATTTTGTAATCTCTAGTTAATGAAATGTAATTTAGTTCATTTAGAACTATGTTAGGTAGATGACTGATGTAATTTGCAGACTTATGAGCTGTTAAGGCAGCTTTGCTTGTATGCACAAGTTAAATACTTCAAGTTTCAATGTTTAGTGGTATTAGGTAACATAGGTGAATGCTTAATGTTTTTTGACAAGCTTAGTTCTTGGTTTATGTATTGGCATTATGCCATTATTCATTTTCATGAATGAAATCAGATTGTTCATCAATTTTCTCTCAAGTTTCATTGTTTTTCTTCCTCAAATTTATCTCAAATTTGGTTGTTTGCTTAGCAAGCATCGAGACTTGCTACACAAGAGTGAAGCCAGGACTTGTTTTGTTTCTGTTCTAACACCAACAGATCCCCTCTCTCCTTATTTGTTCGTGTTAGTAATGAAAAGGCTTGGGCATATGATTGAAGTGACTATGGAAAAGGGGTCTTGGGAACCTTTGTTACTTTCTCGTAGAGATCTTCCTTTATCTCTTTTTTTTTACAGAGGACGTTCTGCTCTTTTATAAAGCTGATGATAGGGGAGTTGATTGTCTCAAACATGTCCTGGATACCTTCTTTCATTACTCAGATCATCGTGTGAATAGGTTAAAGACCCAAGTATTTTTCTCAAGGAATGTTCCTGATGAGGTATCTTCAAGGTTAAGTTCTAAACTTGGTTTTACTAAAGTCGATAATCTAGGCAAGTATCTTGGTGTCCCTTTTTTTCATAATAGGGTGAGGGTTGGCACTTTTCAATTTCTAGTTGACAAAGTTTGATCTAGACCTAATGGCTGGGATTTTCGAAAACTTTCGTTGGCTAGTCTTCTTATTTTGGTTAAGAGTGTATTAGTAACGATCCCTAACTATTTTATGACTACTGTCAGAATTCCAATGTCAGTCTGCTATGAAATTGATAAGTTGGCTAGTAGTTTTTTGTGGGGATCATCAATATTAGAAAAGAAGGTGTCACTGGTTAACTGGGATATTTGTTGTACACCAAGTTTTAACGGGGGTTTAGGGATTAAGAGACTTTAGGATCATACAAAACTCTTCCTTTTAAAGTTGGGGTTCAATCTAGTGACTAATACTTAGATGCTCTAGGTTCGGATATTGAAGAATAAATATAATATTCATGGGATCCTGGCGGATGATATTCAGCGTAATAACTGCTCTTACATTTGGCAAGTTCATATCTAATGTTTGGGAGGATGTAAAGAAGGGTCTCATCTAAGCGGTTTGAGATGGTTGTCTGTTAATTTCTGGCTTGATACTTGGCTTAATGAGTCGGAGCCTTTGGCACAATATTACATCAACAACAAACTTATTCAAGTTTCCCTACGTATCTGTGATGTTGTAAATACGGATGGTTCATAGGATGCGGATTGGCTACATTCGATTCTTCCTTGTGAGATTGTTGAGCAGATGTTGGGTTGCGTTCCATCGATGGAAGTGATTGGTCAAGATTATTAAACTTGGATATGGATGTCGGCAAGTGTTTTCTCAATTACAGGAACGTACAAGAATTTGCTTGCTCCTTACGTCTAAAGGAAGTTCAAAAGTGACTCCTTCACTTGAAAAGTTCCGGCACCACAAAGAGTTCATTTTTTTCTTTGGTTATTTGCCCGGGGAAAACTCTTGACTGATGAGGAATGTACAAGGCAAGGTATGTCCAATTATCCCTTTTGTGAATATTGTGGCTTGTCTGTGGAATCTACAATTCATGTTGTTAGAGATTGTCGATTTGCTCAAGTTGTTTGGAAATCGGTGGTTCCAAGATTTAATTGGAATGTTTTCTTTAACCTTTCATTTGTCAAATGGATTATTTGGAATATTAGAAATACGGGGAAATTGAATTTCCAAAGTGGTGAGTGAGGTTCTTTCTATTCAATTATTTGTTGGTTCTTTTGGGAGAATCAGAATGAGTTTATCTTCAATCATGCTAGTGGTAACAATCATGATCTTATTTCTTCGGTAGCCACTTAGATTGAGTCTTTGAACACCAAGGGTTTGTCTCAAGCTTGGGCAGCTACATCTAGTTTAAGGAGGTGGTGGCAACTTCTAGATATCGGATGGGCCAAGGTTAATGTGGATGGCTCAGTTTTAACGGCAAGATCGAGGGCAGCCTTAGGTGGAGCAATAAGAGGACCTATTGGGGGTTGGCTTGTGAGATTTGGAATGGTGAGAAGATTGACTAATATATTTCATGTTGAAGCTAGAACAATGCTTGAAGGTCTAAAGATAGCTTGGGCACGTGATTTCCATCAGGTGGAAGTGGAGAGTGATAATGCTCTTTTAGTCGATATCCTGAGAAATGGATTAGCTGGAACCAACAATGTTGCTGAAGTTAGGATGATTCATACATAAGTTTATTAAAAATTGACAAGAGGTATAGACTCATCTCGAGAGATAGTAACAAAGTTGTTGACTGCATAGTGAAAGAGGCTACAAGTAATTTGGATCAATTGATTATTTTTTATGATCCACCTTGCAATGTGTTACGAATTTTAGAAGCAGACATGCATCATGCGCTGTTTGCGATAACTACTGTTTATTATGCTAGATAGTCCTTAGCCTAAGTTACTCTTTCTTGCCAATAAAAAAGATTTAACAACAGTTATAAAGATAATTTGAAAGAACAATGCATTAAATGAGATCAAATGAAACATATTTCCCTAAAGTTTTTCTTTACGTGTGACCTTTAAAATAATAATGATAGAGATGTTCAACAAATCCATTCAAGTGATAATTTGGCTCATATAATTACTAAAGCATTGGTTACTACAATATTTGAAAAGTTAATATACAAAATTGAAATACATAAACTCAAAGATCTTACATCATATTGTCACAAGGAGAACAAATTCGAGTTGCACTCCTCTTCCTCCTCTATCTTAATGGATATTTTGATAAGACTTTAATAATACATCATGTTATGTGTGTTAAGAACATGTGTAAGAATTTTCTTAGTAAAATTGTATTGAGGCACATTTTGTAGGGCAAACTATACTTAAGATCACTAAGTATTAGTAAGTTTACATTTTGGTCATTCAACTTCAAAACATTATTGTAAAATGATCACTAACTATTGAAAAGTTTTTATTTAAGTTACTAGGCTGTTAAAAGCGTTGTTATATGCCATTCTTTGCTTGCACCGCTTGCACCAATCGATAATCGAAAGCTCTCCTTCTCTTTTTTTTTCTATAATTTAGTTTTTTTTTCTATGAAACAACTTTAAACTTCATTAATTTATGAACCAAAATCTGAATAACTTTTTTTTTTATCTCTGACACTGATTATTAGATCAAATTAGATCTAAGGGATATTTATCTACTCGTTGATGTAATGGTGGAGCCATACAAAATAATGAAACCAAGTGCGATTGAAGAAGTTAAGCGAGAGTGACCGTGGGCATTGCTCACCGTGAACATGACTATCAAAATTAGATTTAATATCTTATCTATACGATCTTTTTCAATAGTCTCACAAATGTCACATTCCTATAAACTCCTTATTGGATAAATTTTCAATTTCATTTTCATGCTATGGTACTATGTCCGAATATTACGTGTCTCATCATCAATATTGTTAAAAAAAAAAGTCAGAAAAAAACCAGTGGACAAATTGACAGCAATTAGAGAAGAGTAGCTTTCAAGATTTTAATGGTCCATGTATTGGCTGGTTAATGTTTAATTGTAGTTGGCAGTTAAGGTTTAATCACAGTCATCAATGGCTGCCATCAAAGCATTTAATATATTTCACTAACAAAGTATTTAAACTTAATTAATGTAAGCCGCTAAATATGATAGAAAACTAATGTTAGTCGAATTCGGGTCGAAAAATAAATATGATTGTCTAAATTGAAAAAAATTATTTTATTATTGTAAGGCAGTGGTCGATGACTGCCGGACGATACTACACCGTTCTTGATGTCTCGGAACTAGGATTCGCGGATGATGAGCTTCCCTAGCTCTTTAAGCCTGTAAAGCATAAGGATTGCTGCAGAGTCACAAGAGCTCTTTTTGTCGGCTCTTACATCTCCGCTGCATTCAATAATGCCTGAACTCGGTCCATTCAAGGTGATCTTCGTTACAAAGCTGTTAAACCCGATTTTTCGGTCTGCACCTTTGCCGATTTCCATAGGAGAACTGCAAGGGAAAGCTGTAGCAAATCAAAAACCAAAACCTTAAAATAAAGAAACGAAAAGGACATACCGTGATCTTCCTTCTGTTGTTTCGAATGTAGGCCTAGGCCATAACTGTTTCCGACAAATCTCGTAAAGAGTGGCCCTCGGTCGTCCTTTATTTGTGTTTATCCTTGCAATAACTATAAAAACGGAAAGAGAGAAATGTACTCGTTATGTTCTAAATTCACGATGGTAGATTGCATAATGCAGATCCTCGAGATGACGAAAAGTAGAAAATCATACGGTTTCAATACCAAATTCTGAACTTAATGTTGCATCCCTAGGGCGTCGGAGCTGAAACCATATGCTGTCCTTGAAGAAGCGTTAGCCGGAGAAGGAATCTCAGCTCCATATGCTGTCCTTGAAGAGTCGTTAGTCGGAGAAGGAATCTCAGCTATCCTCTGCTTCTTGCACATTTTTGGCTCTAACAAATCATCATCAGTGGTTCCACTCGAACCGGCATGATCCTGTTTCGTTCTCTTTCGGGAGATCCCTCTATCCTGAAAAATACTTATGGATCAATTGTTGATCTCAACATGACTACCCTCACTCATTTTCCGTATCTTGGAAAGCTTTAAATCGTAATAGGCACATACCTCGAGTTCCTTCAATAGATATAAAGCTGCTTTTCCTTTTGCTACCTTTTTGCTTCGATTGAATGCCTCTCCGACCAACAAAATATCATCCAGCTGTAACCAAAGCTTGGCATGCACCATTTCTCCCGTATTAACGCACTTTTCCCTTATGAAATACCCGAGAGAGTCACATAATTCATTCAGTTCTCAAAGTGGAGGCAACTCGAGCTTATCGGGAGTCACGATCAGAGATAACAATGGCTCAACAATTCTCCAAACTTCGTCAAGGTTCAGGTTTGTATCGATCAAGATTGCCGCGACGATACTTTCAATAAGGTCTCCAAGAGCCTGTTGCAAAGAAAGTAGAGACCGTAAAGTACAATCTCGAATGGCTGATAAATGTTCTAGTAGCCACATGGTAGACATGGAAGTTGCATAAAAAATGGAAACTCTATCTCTAATTCTTTAGTATAAAAAAGATGATACTTGAACATATCTTTGGACCTTTTATGCCGGGTACTGATCGTGTAGTGTCCCAAGATTCAGGGAGGGACTGTGCATATTCACTTATTTGGTCCAATAGTAAAGTTGAACAATGTCGAAGATGCTTATGAAGGTCATTACGGACAGCAACTTGAGCAAAAGTTTCATTACTAACTGAAGCCGATCGGAGGTCAGTCAGTTCTCCTGAATCTATATCGGTGTGATTGCAGTAGAGATATCGGGTTATCAGCAAGTCCAACACGGAATCACCAAGAAATTCAAGCCTCTATAGATAATTTTAAACAAGTAAAAGAAGGTGAGTTCACATACGAACCATGCACTTGCATTTATATTATTCGGCCAATTTGACAATTTAAAGACAAGTAGAGAAGTTCCATAACTACCTGGTAACAGTAAAACTCGTTTGCCGATGCATGTGTCAAGGCCTCCTGTAAGAAAAACTTCATAGAAAATTTCTATCCAATTTTCGATTCTATAATCTGGATTTCATCATTAGGGACATAAGATTGTAGGGATGCACGATTAATGGCTTCAGCTACCAAAGAGGGATCAAGTTCGGCATCGATCCCAAGCCATTTCATCATATGAAGAGCAGCAATGAGTCCACCACTTACATAGTATGCTCCTATGAGAGCTTCAACACAATCCGATATGGTTTTCGAACACATCCATCGGTGGCCTCTATCACAAGATATACTGACCTTAATTTCCAGATCTTCAGTCTGAAACTTTTTATCTAAAGGAACTTCTCGAGAGTCCACCCTGCAGTTACAAGGAAAAGACCGAAGACGTAGTTGTCCTGGAGCTACCCAACGTCGGGGGTCGAAAGCACTGTCTCTAATGTAACCCTATTATATAGGAAATCAAAGCAATGTAGCCAATTAGCAGATACTTCATTGCCTAGTTATAGACTCCAATATTCGATAATAGCAACGGGAAGTAAACATATTGTACAGGCGACAATATGTCGAGATATTAGACGCACAATGAGCATTAAAAACCATGATATCCCGGTAATGAGCAAGAAGGGTTCAAACAGATACAACAAAATACGAACCTGTAATTTGCGGTCAGTTCCCAGCTTATGCAGCGTCGAGTTTCTCAGTGCCAATGAACGTATCATTGATAATTATCCTTCGTGTTTCTCGGGATCTCTAAGAAAGAGGTGGTAGCTGACAGCATACTTCAGAACTGAATCACCGAGAAATTCCAGCCTCTCCATCGAAAAGCTTTCACAACATCTAAGCGTTGTTAACGCTTCCAGGATCTATAGCATAGAAAGATATCAAATTATTATTAAAGGAAAGACTTGTTTCCAAAACAATCAAAGTTATGAAAGCAATAAAGCAAACCATTGAGCTCGGTATATCGAAGTTGCTTGAACGAAAATCGATCTCTTCCCTAAGTTGGCTAGCCAACATTAAGGACTCGAGCCGGTGCATCAGTGATGGTAGTAAGTAAAAGGCTTTTAGAACATAGACCGGGACATCAAGGATGAGCAAAAGCTTGGGTGGCATGTGGATAGTATTCCATGACTTTTCATTAACCGAGCTTGCTTGTAATGCTTGTGCTGAAAATCTGCTTAGTAAAGGGAAAATATTAGAAATCATTAGAACATAAGGTATAATAAGTTAGTACTATTTTTCGACAGATTACAGGTAGCAAATGAACCAACCTTCATCGTTAAAATCAACCAGCAAGTTGTGCGGGTTATGACTCTGCTTTAACAGCAATAAAGGTTGTCCTGGATGTTTCAGCACGATGCAGTACCTGATCAAAGCTATTGTTGTCAGTGGAACCGTAAAAACCATGTGGATAAAACAACACTTGCTAAAATCACCAATGACTTACTTTCTGTTGTAGTATTCGGAGAAGGTCGCGAACTTCAATGAGTTCATATCAACAATGTCATTGAAAGAACTTTTGGCGGATGTATCATGAACTAATTCAATGGTGGAATAGATTCTTCCGGTATGAATTGCCAATACTACGATGTTACTGATATTGTTAACATCTATAGATCTGTTAGCAAAGTGGATTACATTGGTCTCCTTGTGTTCTGTCACGGATGAATCAGTTTGGTTCAATGACGGATTACCTCTGTTACCGTCAGCAGTTAAAAACTCTACAGCTAATGTACAAGCTGTTATCCCAGGCCAGTTTATTCTCAGTTCATTACTCAAACTATCCTCTAGGGGCAGAAGCAAATACATGTTAAATGGATGCCACAACAAGCTCGTTTTACTATGAAATAAAAGTTCCCTCGATGTTCTGGATGATCCAACAAACAGCCTCCCGAACAAGCCATTAAAGAAAATTTCCTGAAAACGCTTTGCTGCGGTAATCTAGAGTGAAGAAAATTAAAAACATATAACAAGATTAACTGTAAGTACTTCATCAGGGGTTAAAAACATGAACAATGTTAACACTATGGTTATACCTGTACAGCATCCAAATGTACTTTCCCATAAAAAGAAACACGAGCCTTAGCTATCTTTCCGATCAAGTAAAGATCTACTTCGATGTTCCCCACATCATCAGTAAGCTTCGATTCAATTAGAAGAACAAATCCAAAGTAAACTTCGATTCAATTAGAAGAACAAATCCAGAGTAAACAACGCTAACAACATTGCATGAAAAGTCAATTTTATAGGCAAAGAAAACTGAAGCATCGGCTTTTTCTCCCCAGCTCCCGGAAAATGCACGAATCTGAGTTGTTCCGTGCAGCTCCTTCCATCTTGTAGTTCCTTTGAACCACACAAAAGAAAGGAATATGAAGCTAATTTACTATGAAAAGCAAAAGCAATAACTAAGGCGACCTGGACACAGTTTTACATACGGAATTTAAGCAAGCGAACACGGAGATCGATCATAGTAATGAGCCATATGGTTCCGGTTTGAACTCAAGACAACAATACTTATTTCATGCCATATTCTATCGTTAAACACAAGTTTTAGACTTTGAAAGTTTATCTATATATATACATGCACCTGAATCGAAAATGGGATCTTTTCCTTTAGAAGCGCAACGATTTTTGGAAGTTTCTTCAATGGAAGCTCCAGTAGCAGCCACGATAGAAACATTTGTTTCTTCCAATGTACGGTTTTCCGGAAGAGATAGATCAGGATCTCTATTCATAGCTGTATTCGTCATTGAATGTTCACTCCGAATTAGATCGTATAGTTGATCTCTTTGTTTCTCATTTCCCCTGTCAATGCATCAGTTAGATTCTACGCTGTAGTACCCTAAATAGAGTCGGAATTATAATGGACGAGCATTGCATGCGTGCATGCATAGCAACGAACACGATTTTACCTCTCTAGAATCATGATGAATTGGGAACCACTCTGCCTAGCTCTTCCTCGAGATTGTACATAACTCAACACTGTTTTCGGCAAGTCAAAACGTATCACATATGAGCAGTTTGGTATATGAATTCCCTCCTCGACCACATCGGTAGCAAAAAGTAGATTCACCTGAGCAAACTCCACAATCATTGACCATAAAATATCTAATCATCAGTGCATACAAGTAAGCTATCATATAGATCACATACCTTCCCGGATTGACATTACTCCAAAGTTTCCTTTTGAATCTTTGGTGCCATGGAATCAACTGACGTATTACTTCCAGTCAAACACGAAACCACAAAACACGATAAACAACTTACTTTCTTCACAAATCTTTCAATTACTTTAGCGGTAACAATTCTTTCAACAAAAACGAGGCACAATACTTGACTAGGTTCTCTGCAACCTCGAAAAGTAAGATTAAGCCAACATTGTTATTATATTCAAAGAAACTAACCATTAAGGCTTCCTATTACCCGAGTGATAAGAAAAATTCAATTAGTTCATGCAGTTTCGGAGATATATAGCCCGAATCTACCGCCTTTAAGTAGTCAAACCCGGAATTCAGAAAATTTTCATCACCTGAAGAGATGAGATGAGTTAACTTCTCTAAATACGGTGCGAACCAAATGAAGTAGGATAAGAGTTACAGCATAGTATACCCAGGGGAAGGGATTCCCTGATTATCTGTAGCACTTCGTTGAGGAACCTTTTGCACTGCAATACACCTTCTTTATATGCTTCACACTCCTCTTTTGTATCAGGGATGTTCTCAAGACAGACTTTAACAGCCTATGAAAGAAGTAACACGAAACAAACAATGTAAAGCCTGAACAAACCGTGTTTGTGTTACAAGAGCATAACATGATCATACCTCATAAGCACATATGAGACCAAGATCGTCGAGACAATGCAGAATCTTAGCATGGTCATTGGATGACCGTTTATGGAGGGCCTTAAACTTATCATCCATGTCTGTATAAGAAGTTTGAATCGAGCCTTGCAACGTTGATAATGAAGCATCTATCTATATACATTTGCAAGATACATTCACATTAACAAAGTATATTCCTACTTGCATTTGCATCACTTATATTAAGTGAAAAGATACCTTTAACCACGAGGCTTCGATCATTGCTTTCAAACCCGAACTACAAAATCGTGTTGGATCGAAAAACCTACAACTTTCTTTTGCTGTAGGAACATATGTTTCCATCTCTGTCATGTCTTCAATTGCATATATCTGTAGCAACACATATTAACATACGATTTTTTGAGCAAACCGATTAAATCTAACGAAAAAGATTTTAAAGGAACAGAAATAATGAATACCATGCAATCCATAACATTTTCAAGTTCTGAAAGTTGATCCTCACAATCATTGTTGGATAATGCACCTACACAAAGTTGAGTTACCAAAAACCCTTAAAAGCATAAGATCAATTCAATATAAGATGGAAAGAAAAAAGTAACAACAAAAACTTACCTTTGCTAACTAAGGGCGATGCCGTCATCCCGAAAATCTTCGGTTTGTTGTTCGATTTGTGATAGAATTCCTAACCCGAAATAAGAACAGAACAATGTCACCACTATTAATCAGAAAACAAACAGATGAAAATATCAAAAATAAAGTAATAGTCATCAAGTTCTAGCAAAAACAGGGTTCGGATTCCCGACCTTCATTATTTTCGCATACGGATGGTTACCGGTAGCATGGTGGCACTCGTCGATTATCATTAAGGACACCATCTCTAAACTCAAGAATGCTTTCCACAAGGCATCCAACAGAATTTGGGGTGTCATAACAAGAACCTACAAGATCAAGAACATAATAAAATCATTGATATGAACAATTAAGTAAAAACATGTTACTCGGACTTGGATGTGAGAGTCGGGCATGAGTACGTTCAATTTTTTTCCTTTTCAAGATTTTAATGTCCGGATATATGTTAGATACGGCTGTTAAATATATGTATTTCGAGAAAAATAAAGATTCGGATTCGGATTAACATAGCAAACAAATAAATAAGAGATTTCGTGAATTAGCATAACTTAAAAAGAGAACTTACATCATGCTCCTTTATGTCTTTCTCCCAATACCCTGAGTTCCATTCATTAACCCCTTTATCTCCATAATATTGTTCAACATCCAAACTTGTATGGAACTTTATATATTCAAATTGCTGCAAAACACACAATATGAACAATATATACATAGATATATAACTTAAAATGATCATTTTTTTTTGCATTACCAGAAGAAATTTTTAAACTTTCCAGGAAAAATAAAGAGAAGTAAACCTGATTAACAAGATGAACAGTGGGGGCCAAGAAAATAATCAACTTTTTTTTATCAATGGAGTTGATAGGTTGAACAAAATCTTTGATAAGCATTACAGCTATCATTTTGTATCTAACACTGCTATGATATTTCTTCTCTTTGCAACTTCATACACCTGCAGCTGATGCCTACAACACACACAGAAAAAGGAAAAATTAACAAAAACTGAAAAAATAAAGGAAAAAAAGAAAGAAAAAGAGGAAGAAAAGGGCAAACCCTCTAGGGCTAGAGTGATCAGGATTTGAAGATGAAGAAGGGTGGTGGTTCTTAGCATGATCGTCATTGATTGAAACCATAATCTGAGATGGGTGTAAGTGTGTTTCACTGAAGGTTGTTTTTAGAGGGTAACACTGCTCTTCTTCCATGGGAGAATGCATGTTGGATGCTGAGTATTTATACAAAAAGACAAACATTAAAATTTTATCATTGAAATGAAAACGACTAGAAAGGATAAAGATGAAAATTACCATATACGTGAAGTTCTAAAAGAACGAATATTTCAGTGAGAAAAATGAGAAAATGGGGGTGCGAAGCAGACTGTGCAATGCAACGACATTGATTCCATTAAATTCACACCATTTTTATTTAGTAGTAATTCAATTAAAAAATTAATCTTGTAATAAACTTTGAATTTAATTAAATAATTTTATTAGTGTTTATGAATTTTAAAATTTTAAAAATAAAGAGATTAAAATTTTGAAAATAAAATACAAAAATTAAATTTTAAATTTATGAAAAATATAATAACTTATTTTTTGTTGTATTAGAAAGTTCCAGGTTTACTACCATAAAAAGAAAAAATTTCCATATTCAGACGAAGCTGTTTAAAAGATTCGGACGAAAGTTGTTTGATTTACCCGCCATCGGGAGAAGCACATAAACGCCCCAATTATGAGTTGACACGTTATACTGCCCTATGCATAGAGTGAAACAGATGTATTTTAAACTATTATCGTAAAACTACGAAGGTTTTGCATTTTGTTTTTTACTGAAAAAATAGATAATTAAATTTTTATATATTAGATTAAAGAGTAAATTAATTATTTTGTAAAAAAATTATCTATTTGTACTATTAAAACTAACATGATTGATAAAATAATCGACAAGAACTCATAGTGTGCCACATGTACTTCAAAATGATGTATGAGAACTAGTTTTTAATAGTAGAAATAGATAAAATTTTAATAAAATGACCAATTTACTTTTTATCTAAAGTATAAGGACTAATTTACTCATTTTATAAAAAAAATACAATATAATCTAATTCTTAATACAAAGACCTCTAGTGTAATTTTACCTGCTATTATTGAAGCCAAACTCGAACTATTGGATAAATTAAATTCTAAGTGTTCTAATGATGGATTTAAATCGAATTTAAGTTCAAACACAAATAACCAAGTTTATAATCCCGTATGAAGCAGATTAAATAAATAGACTCAAAAGTAATATAATTTTTTATCTTAAATCAAACTCGAATTTTAAAACCGAAACTCAACCAAGCTCAAGATGAACTTTGAATGGCGAGTTGAGCTTGAACTTGAATACTATACAGCTATATAGACCTAAAAAGTAATAATGAAAAGTTTTCAGCATTTAGCACAATAGTTTAATTTTCATGAATCATACAATCATGATGTAATTCAAGAAGTAATTTAACAAAGTATAAATTTAAGATACAAAATTAACAAAACGGAGAAAAACAAGTTATCGGCTAGACTCAGCCTCGCCCTCCCCTGATGCTCTACCAAAATGCATTTGCTATTCTCATCTAACCTTTTTAAACATTAATCATACACTTCTGCTACTTCTGTTCTTTTTTTCTTTTTTTACCAACCCTTTTTTTTTCGATTTTTTTTTCGGACTTTAAATGCTTCCTTTTCCATTTCCTTCCCTTGTATAGATACAAAAATGGCTACTTTTCAACGGATTTTTTCCTTTTTTTTTTCTTGTTGTGTCAAAAACTCCTAGAACTCGTGCTGTGGAGTCCAGGTCTTCAATATATCACAACTCGAAGTAGTCCCGGCTGTGGTTCGGTAAAGTCAAGGCACTCTTCTTCAAGGAGATAATGTTGTATGGCAACTGGAAGTCTTGCTGGAATACGAGAACCCCTAGCATGGTTGCCAGTTCCAACACTTATGTAAACCTGAAGGCGCTGATCTGCAGCCCGAGCTGTTCTCCTGAGCACTGATAGTTCATAGTTCAGCATATGAATGGCTTCACTAACAGGCAATCCATGCAGGTCTATGATCCGTTCCTGCCCTCCAACAATCTCAGGAGGAACTTGGTTCCTATATTAGTTCATAACCAGTCGAAAAGTATCAAGACTACCAAAATAATATAACACTGATTTAGATACCGCAATAAGAACAAACAATTACCAAGATTCATAACCCAGAAACTCATGTACATAAACAAATAGAGACAGGAGATAAGGTATTGTGGAAGTGATGGATATGGAACGATTACACTTAACCTCAATGTCAGTAATCACTGATAAACAGATCTCAGACGCAATAACATTACCAGCAACAAAAGTACGGGTTTAAGTCTGTTAACCACCATCACGAGGAACCAAGTGCGACAGGAAAGAAATGACAAACCTCTGGCGAAATAAAGATTCTTGAGTGTTTCCATGAGTTGCCTTCATATGCATATTTTGCAGTTGTCCTTTCACGCTAAGTTCCTTTGTTAAAGCCTTATTGCCAGTGAGAAATCCTTGACGTGCCTAATTATATCGATATATATATATAAATAAAGTAGCATCAGTTAACAATACGGATAAGTTGAGCAGACTAAGTTCAGTAGGGAAGAGAGAAGAGAGAGAGAGAGAGAGATGAATATTTAGAGCAAAATTCACATTCATGAGTAGACATGGCAATCAAACTTCAGAGATTTGCAGTCTACCTGTCTAATGGTTGATGACTCGAAGCACTTTGTGCTCTGTACAGTACCATCAACTTTGAAAAGCAAGGGATTCAGGATATTGAAATGGATGATTGTGACTGATTATTTGTTGCCACTATCACTAGACTTATAGACTTCCCAACTTAAGAAATTCGGATAGCTAAATTACTAAACATGAAATACAATGAAGCTTACCTTAAGAGAGAATGGAGGGAACCACTATTGGAGTACATATTCTATTAATTATGTCTATTTGTTTGCATATCTAGCTAAGTTAATTGATGCCTGATATAACTTGGTTGACAACTGTAAGAAGAAAAGGTAGTCGTAGTAGCTGAAGCAAAACTCATTTCCCAGGGTTGCAAAAGGAGAGCAAATAAATGAATAATAAATAAAAGGATAAGATAGGCAGCACCTTATTCATTGCTTGCCAACAAAAATGTAAAACCTATTATTGTATCAGTTTAAACATATGCAATAAAATTCCAAGGAGATACCTGGTCAAAATATGCGTTACGAGATCGTGCATGGTCTTGAGCGTCTTCCCGCAGTTCAGGGTATAAATTTGCTGCCAGCTCAATAATATTAAAACAAATAGATACGGACAAAGACATTGATTGCTCCTATTAAAAGCTGTATAAACACATGAAACTTTAGTAACGCAGAATATTACCGACTGCATCTCCAGTTTCAAGCCAAGCAGGATCTGAATGAACACGTGTCTGCAACCTATTAGCGTAAACCCCTCTTCCAGGTGCAAGACTGAAGGTATTAGCCAACCCATGAGAACTTCTACTAGACCCAACAGTCGAATTGGCAGAACCATTTCTATCATACTTCCATACTCCAGAATCTTGAGATACCATTTTCCTGATACCTGGTACAAAATCTATGGCACCTCTAGATGGAAGAGAAGAGTTGGATTTGAAAATAAGAATGTTGTCCTTGTCAGATGATAGATAAGGATCAACATTAAGTTGAAGATCATCCCCTGCATATTTTGTAGCACCACTCTGATCATCTGACACAGTAACTGGGAAGCCTAGCGTACTTAGATTGGGAGCCAACAAGGTTTTTGAATTCGGGTTCTGGTTGAAACCACCATCAACTTGAAGCTGCAATAAAAATCAAAATGATCCATGAAATGCTAAAAGATCTTAAAAGGAGAAAACACAAGGCAAAAATTCTAAAAACTTTGTGAGGATGCTGGAAACCTGTGAGCCACAGCATGTAAAAACAACCTAAGAAGAATATGACTTCAAAAACCACGAAGAGAAACCCCGATAAAGAAAAACTACTCGCCATGCCAGGCCTCATAATATTATGAACTAGAGGCTACATGCTGTGGTGAATTGAGTCGCCTCAAAACTTCATTAGGAGCCAGCTTTTCCGTCAAACCACGGTTTGCATCCAAACCATTAACATTCCCGGGATCCACAACAGATAACCAACATCCCGTAAATATAGCATAAGTAAAGGGGGGGGGTGTTAAAAACATTTCCAGTGTGTATAAATAAAGGAAAATTAAAAACTTAAAACTTCCGCATCCTGATCTAGACCATAAACCATTTCTTAGAGTGGCTGCAACTCTCCAACAATTGATAACAATAATCGTGAAATGGAAAATATAAGACTTCAAGACCTAAATAACTGACACATCACTACATCTTCAAACAAAGGATAAAAAGTAAGCACTAGAAATCAACTAAAAACAGTTAAGGACCTCCACTCACCTCATGTTGTGTGAGCATCTCAATAGTCAGATTTAAATCACAACCATTGGCAAAATAAACTTCAGCAAGGCTTTCGGCAGCTAGTCCGGGGAATTGAGAAGCCAAAAATTCCACAGGATTCATTTCAGGACCATCCATAATGGTCTGCTCCCCCAACAAATCATTAACAAATCTATGTCTAGAATTTCCACTATATGGTTGTCCCTCCCTCCGATTGCTAAGTAGCTGATCACTATTAACAAGTTGCTTGTCCCAAGGTTTGGCTTGCAAAGGTAGAAAACTAGCTGCAGTAGGATTCTTTCCATAAGATGAAGCAGGATGTCTCAATTTTTCAGCGATGTTACTGCCATTACCATTATGATGCAGTAGTTGCTGCTGATTATCAAATATATATCCACCACCAGCAGAAGCAGGAAACCTTGACGCTTCACTGTCACCATGCAAGGATAAACCTGCTAAAGAGAGGCTCCCAGGTCCAATTCCTTGAGAATCATCCTCGTTAATAACCTTAAAGTCTGGAGTAATGTCATCAGGGAGCTGGCAACGCCAGAACTGATGAGCCTCATCATCGGAATTATTTGAAATAGAAGACTCAGACCGATCAAGAACTGCTTTTCCTAAGGTTCTAGAAATAGCAAACCTTGTTGCATCAGCCGCAATAGTGCTTCCTGAAGAAGATGGTGACCTAAGAGAAAAAGGAACGAACTCTGCTGCATTAGGATTCAAAGTTGTTACCTTGCTAGGGGTATTCAGTTTTGTGTCACTAATTTGGATCCCTTTCTTAGATAAGCTCATTCTTTACTAAATGTATAAAAAGGAAAAAGTAGATTCTGCATAGATAAAAGAAACTAAAGCAGAGGATACACCCTCGAGTTCCACTAACTCTAACCAAAACCTGCAAAACCATCCATCATATCACATTATCAATAAGTCGAACTTACAAAAGAAACCTAAATCGAAGACAAAATACGTGCATGATACCAATCCTTAACAAATATTATACCAATAACCAAATCTAGAATGAGATTGACACCCCAAAACCACCAAATCTCAACATCACTCTTTAAAGAAAATTTTACAATAACCATTTCCATGAAAATACAGATGATAACAATGGCAATGAGGAAAATAATAGAAGTCTTAATAACCATATCTGACTCTTAGGCATGCATGCAAAGCCATTGCTTTAAATGAAACAAACGTTATAGATAATACTATGCCTAATTAACAGCTGAATGGCAACTACTGTTAATCAATTTCGTAAAAACAACATTAAGATATGCTTAATTCAAGATTAGGAGCTAAGCAACAAGTTTTTCATTAAATCAAAACCATTAAATAGACCAAAATCACGCCAATATACAGTTCAAAACCCTAGAATACACTTTTCAACAAGATTTAAAACCTGGAAAAGGAAAGCCACAAATTCCTCAGGCAAACAATTAAACAGCGAACTCATTTACAGTAAAAATCCTTAATAATAAAAACAACAAACTCAGATTTCCAAAAAAAAAAAAACAAAACAAAACAAAATCGAAGTTCTAACTAAACAAATAATTGAAACGAAAATCAAGCATAAATTAACGCTATAAATCTTGCATTATCCAAGTCATTAATTATCAGAGATCTCAAGTCAATCCATAAAAAAAACAAAAAAAAAACAAAAATAAACACAACGAAGAAAGAAAAACGAAAATCGAGAGATCTAAGAAGAAATTTATACCTTTTCGAAATAAATAGAAAGGATTCATAGTTAAAGAAATGAGATGATAGAGTTTCAGATATATTTTTTTTCTTTTTAAATTAATTTTATAGGGATTTGAGCTTTGGTTTTTGTTTCGCTTTGGCTTGCAGCAGTATATTATTATCTCAGATTTTTGTTCTCTTTATTTATTTATTTTTATTTCTGAGATTTTTATTTTGTTCGAAAATGGCTTTTGCTAGTAGCTTAACTACCACAAAAATATTAAACAATTCATCCAATTCCAATACAGCCCTTCGCCACTCGATTTGACCTTTTTTTTCTTTTTTTCTTTTTTAGTTTGTAAGCAGAGAATTATGTATCTAAATGTGTAATTATGTGAAAATTTTTAATAATATTTTTAATTTTTAAATATAATTTAAAAATAAATGGTAGAATTAAAAAATTACCATTAATGTATTAAATATTTAAATTATTTATTTTATTAATTTATTACATATAAATTATAAAATTTATCCATATAAATTGTTGAACCTTTAATTTTTATATCAAGAATTTAATGTCAAAGTTTAATAATATTGTTTGGACTAACTTTTTTAATTTTATAAAATATGAATAAAATTACGATAAATTAAAATAAATAAATAAGTTTTCAATTTTATAGTATAGTAAATATTATTTTATTTATGTATCTTTAACTTTGGATATTAATTTAATAAAAATATTATTCTAAATAATTATTTAATGTAAACAAATTAGAATGCGAGGTGCTAGTTACACTAAAGTAATGACAAAAGAAATACTTATGCACCAAGAACGACGCGCATGTGAGGCTCTGAAGGTACGCTCCTAGGCGGGACCAATCAAACCTTTTAGACAAGAAAGGCAGAAGGGGAAAACTAGGCAGCCATGTTGAACCAAGCACTAGTAGACGGCACGCGCTGGTATCTGGTCGTGGGGAAAGATAAGATAGTGGAAAGAAGAGAAATCTGTAAAGAGCACGTTTAGCTTAGGTAACCCATAAGATCGGTAATTGTCCTGACAGCTGGCAACGGCAGATCCTGTTTTAACAGAAACAGAACCCGCACTTCGGCATTATAATCGCCTACTGCTCAAACCATTGCAAATAGAAAATAGCAACCAATATCAATGTCCCACTTGTGAAATTAATGATTTGCTCCTTTACTATATTAAATTTTGAGATTAATTTTTATATTTTAATTTAATAAATTTTGATAAATAATAATTCATATAGGAAGATAAATTGAAATGAATGTTAGAATAGAGTAGCTACAAATATTCAAACCAATTATCAAAATCCGTAATCACAATTATAAAATCGTTTAGGCATTCATTTTAGTCATTACTGTTAAAATTATTTCTAAAATTTTAACTTTCCACATCATTTAAATAAAATAAAAAATTTCCAAATCCATAAAGAAAAAATGAGTTTAAGGAATTGAATCCGAACCTCTTATAAAAAATTGTTGGAGAGAACTCAAAAGTTGAATTGCAAATCTCTGAGGGGTTTTCAAAACAAAAATTGATGGGGAAAATGGATTTTTTTTCAAAGGATGAGAAATCAAGTAAAATTGAAAAAAGAAATTTTGAATGCTTCTTTTGAGCTGATATGATTTCTGCAGAGCTTATTGTAGATGAAGGTCGTATCTGATGTCGCTATTTGTTGGTTCATCTAGCCGTTCTTTCTATTATGTTATGTTTTTTTTCTCAAATTCCGAGTTAATATTTGAGGATGAAGACGGTGCTTGGATTTATGGGAGGGTTTTCAACTTTTTTTTTGGTTAACAATTAGTATTAGATATACAAATGGCATACAATACTTACGACATGATAAATTATGTCATGTGGTATCCAATGCTCGGTCCACATGTTAAAAAATGTCATATCGAATCACCATTAGAGTTTTTAATAGGAGTGATCAGAATGAACAAATTAGAGGTTTCAAAGTTGAAATCTAATTATATCTATTTAAATAATTATAATTTAAAAATATTTGGAAAAAAAGTTAATCAGATTCAGAGGAATTGTGAAATCTATATAAAAAATTGAATAGTGACGTGGAAAACAATTACAGTGGCTTCAAGCCGCCAATGATTGAGGCATTGCGTTATCTCTTTTCTTTCCTTATTTGTTGTGTTTATATAAACAAACATTTTCACATTCATTTCTTAAAGGGAAAACAAATCAATCAAAGGCATTTAGCCGGAGAGAAATACGCGGAAAAATATAATCTCTTTGCATCCATGCAATCAATATCTATAGCTGCTTTTATTTCTCCATTTTAAATAGACTCCGATCAAGAAAAAGAAATAGACAGTACGAGCCAATTTCGGCTCTGAAATGTATATGAAATCTTCGCTTCTTCTTCACATGTTCGTTGCTGTCGTTCAAGAAAGGGAGTGGGAAAAGGAGAGATAAAACAACTTTCCTCATCTGGGTTTGAATCAAAATCAAAAACCCATTTGCTTGATTACAACAAGGTCGAGTTTTTTTAGTTTTTTCTTTTCTTTTTTGCAGGTGAGCTTCAATGGTGACCAAGATAATGGAGCCTTTTAAAAACAAAAACAACCAAATCGAAGTTGAGTTCGCTGAGTGCGATTGTTGTGGGCTAACGGAGGAGTGTACGCCGGCATACATTGCTCGTGTACGTGAAAAATTCGAAGGGCGATGGCTTTGTGGGCTTTGTTCAGAGGCGGTGAAAGATGAGAGGATTAGGTCGTCGTCGCCGGAAGATATTATTACGATCAACGAAGCGTTGGTTCGACACATGAAGTTCTGTGAACAGTTTAAGTCGTCGAGTCCGCCTGTAAATCCTACTGAAGATTTGATCGCTGCGATGAGACATCTGATTTTAAGAAGTTTGGATTCTCCGAGAAAGAACAACAACGGGTCGTCGTCGTTTGTCCGATCCAAAACTTGTTTTTCCAGGTTTCCGGATGGTGAAAGTTAAGAAGGAGGTTTCAGGTTCTGTCTATGTAAGTTGAAATAATATTTGTGCTTTCAATAAGTTCTATGGCAAATGTTTTTCTTTAACATTGATATTCTCCTCGTATTTGTTTTTTTAATAAAATTAGTACGTTTTAACACATTTAAATTCACCTCGAGTTAAACTCAATCAGTATCTACACAAATATTTTTAACTTAGTTAACTTGTGTTTTTCTTTTATCTCCTTTGAGATATTAACAAAATTCGAATCGAAGTATTTTTTTAACTCATTTTCCATCCAATGGTACATGGAAGTTCTAATGCGAATTACTTAAAATTATTGTAGATTCACAAAATTCTTAAAGGCTCTGATGGGACAATTCAGAGTAATTGAATAAAGTATTAGAGTAGCAAATACATTCTATTGTAATTACAAAAAAATAATTTATAATGGTCTATTTGAACAATCTTTCTTATGATTGAAGTTATGAATGAACTATACAATATGCTAGTACGATCTAATTTTGATTGTTATGTTATATTAAGGTGATGGTGTTACTATGATAAATATTTTTTAAAAACAATAAACATCTTCCTAATCATATTTTGAATCCCGAATATCTCAAATTAAAGAGGTCTATAATACTTGTGTCTCAAATGATATCATACCTCGCCATATGGTGCAAGAAAACTTTTTTATTTGCATAATTAATATTGACCTTATAATATTTGAGTTCGAGTCCAAATAATTTATAACTTTAATTATAAAAACTTATTTTATAAAAAGGCTTATGCCATGTTAAATCCCTTTTATATTATGTAAATTAAGTCAAAATAATATAAATTTTATAATACATAATATTTATAAGAAGGTTTTACAAATTGTCCAAAACTTTCATAATGCTCGTTATATATAATATATTTTTTCTATAACTTAAAAAATATTTTTCACAAATAAGTTATGATAAAAAAGCTATAACATTTTTTATGAATAAGCATATTATTTTATAATATATAATATGGATAAGTTATGTTCATACTTGACCACAATTTTTATAAATAAATATATTATAATACTTTTATAATATGTAAATTATTTTTATGAATATTTTTTTATAACTTCAGAATTTTTTAAGATTTAAATAATATAAATTTTTTAACTTTATAATATAAAAAAATTCTATTGTAACATCTCCACTTAAAAAAGAAAAGAAGAAGAATATTTATGGTAGAAGTCTTTGAATAAATAATTTATAAATAAATAGCAAGTATAAGAAATTATGATCGTTTTAGAAAAATAAATCGGACATGAAAACAAAGAGGATTATTAGTAGGAGTACGAGGTTAAGTTAAAAATTCGCATCGAATTTAGGGATTAAATTGAATAAGTTAAAAAGTATAGAGACTAAAGTGCAATTATCCTATTTTATTTTGATGGAAAAGACTTAATGAAATTTTATCATTATTAAAAAAAATCAAAAGTTTCATGATGAGTTTAAATGATATTTTCATTGGATAATTATTATTTAACATTTTATTTAAAATAATTAAATATTATAATATGTATATATAAAGAGAGAAAGATAAGTTGTTTCTCATCTTTCTCACGAAAGATTGGGGAAAAAGAAAAGAAAAACCTGTTCATCATTTTCCTTCAATTTTAAGTTTAAGGTGTGGTTTTCTTCAAATTTTTTATAGATTTTAAATCTTTGAAGCTTGTCTTACATATTTATACCAATAATTTTTATTTTATCAAGTATTTTAAAAGTTATCATTAAAGGATATTGATAGAAGCTTAGAAAATTTAAGCGAAATAGATATATTTTTGGATAGGAAATTATCAGAAAACGAGTTCTAACTTGTTAGAAGTGTGAAAAAGAAACAAAAATGGATGAAAAGTTTATTCAGTATATTTGACCATGTTAAAGGGGAAGTAGAGAACAGTGGTCACTTTGTATAATATTCGTGCTAAATAATAGCTTGTAAAACAATGAGTACTCTGGTGAAGACAGAATTGAAAACGGATAATCGAGTTGAAAGATATGCGAATTTCGGACTAGAAAAATTAAGTTGTCAATATGAATAATCATACATATTTAAGTTTGTTTTTATTAGTTTTAGTTTTAGAATGGATAAATGATGTTGTTTCGTAATGAATTGCTCCTATTGTAGCTAAAAACGAAGCGAACATCTTGAAGGAGAAAGACGAAAAAAAGGAGTAAAGCAATTAAAACTTCGGTTTGTGCTAATATCTTATTTTCATTACATAAAACTTTAGAATATTTAATTTAATATGACTAGTTATATTTATTTTATTTTATTTTATTTTATTTTTATGAGTTTTGGATGAGCTTGAATAATTTAGTTAATATTTATAAAATTATGTTTTGAGATGAATACTATGTTTTTCATAAGACTAAAATAGCGAATTCATTGTTATGATTTGGATTTGAGTATTATGAGTTTAGATGATTGAGCAAGAAAATATTTAATATGCTTCAAATTAGAAGCATATTTTACATTAGGCGATATGTGATTTGAATATGAAATAGAATTGAAATGGATTGTGAAATTTGATTTTTACCCCGTTTCACTAAGTTAGACTAAATCAGATATAGTTGGTATGCCATAGAGTCTTTATGCCAGAGAATTTAGACCTCCTAAATTCCCAGATGGTCGAGGGAGAAAAGGCCAAGTCGGTTAGTTGTTATTATTGTTAGCCCCAATTCCCAGAGGGTCGTGGGTAGTCGCAATCCCCAGAGGGTCGTGGACTACTATGATAGTCATCATTGCCGAACAACTCGGGGTGGCTGATTCATGTATCTGGTTATGAGTCTAAACTTTAGTACGGGGTCTAAATTGAAAGAAAGCAAAAACAAAACTTGAATTTATTTAAAATTCCATATTGTGCAAATTAAATTAAGGGTGAGTTTGGATGGGCGGTGCGTTTACCTGCGGTTAGTGTAAAAACAGTGGTGGCGGTGAGATTAGATACTGTAACGATACTGTAGCGTGAGACAAAAAGTAAGCTAAACGCACCGCACCGTACCGCACCGCACCCAATCGTCCATCCAAACTCACCCTAATTCTGTGATTTTGAATTTAATTAAAAAGCTTATTTTCTTTATTCAATTTGTCAATATCAAAATATTAAATTTTATTAATATTAGAATTTTCTTTTATTGTGGTGTTATTAATGATATTTATAATCATGTTTTAGTTTATTTCTATCAATTAATTTGTGTTCAATACTTATGTAATGATTTATATGATATTAGCACCACTGAGCATGAAAAATTTGCTCAGCGTACGGTTTGTCTATTTTTCCGTGCGCAGGTAATTAGATTCGTTAGATCGTTCCAACAGCATCCGAAGAACCGAAGTTCAGCTAAAACAATGTTGGTGAAAAGCTTACTTTATAGTTGATGTAAATGGTATGTACCTAGGCTTATATATATATATATATATATAATATTATATCGTAAACTGAATTTAAATATTTTTATTATGTTTTCTTAGCTAGTACTTTATAACTAATGTTTTGATAAAATAGTAAAGTGTAGAAATCTAGTTTATTGATATGTATTGAGAAATCGTAGTGCTGAGAATTGATTTGGGAGATAATTTGAATGTGGATATTTTGTGAAAATCAAAATTTTGTTGGGGGTTTATGTAAAATAGGCAGAAATGCTGCCAAAATTTTTATAAAATAATTTTACCACTGCGTTTCCTTTTCAAAAAAAAAAAAGAAAGAAGAAAAAGTGAGTTGTTTTAGCAACGAAATGTGACATTTTATATTCTAATCCAACAACTAGGTCGGGTATAAGGTGTCACATCTATAATCATCCCAAACACTCATACATGCTTATAATATAATTTTTATAACTTGTATAAAAATATTTTTAAAAAATTGAATTTGAGTGTAATTATTTGTGTAATTACTCCAATTCTTATCGTTCCTCTAAGAATTGGGGTGCACCCAATTCGTTGGGGCCTACCAATCACATTGGTTACCAAAACATGCCACCCTTGTATAAATTGTAAGCAATTACACCCAAATCTAATTACTAAGTAATTTTTCAATCACTACCTAAATCCATTGTGAAGTTACTTTTATCTGCTAGATTCAAAATTCTCTTGAACTAGGTGAAACCATCTCATTAATCACTCTAAATTTTGTATTGAGTAATTTGGTCATTCTCAATAAAATTGGAGCAATTTAATCAATGTTAATTTTGAAAGTGAGCAATCGAAGATAATTAATCATGACAATTAATGTTTCTATCAATTTAACGTAATTTTGATTGATATAATAACAAATTAAGTCCTCAATATTACATGTTTTATTAATTTGATCGTGATTCTAAAATAAATATTTAAAATGTATAATTTTTTAAAAATAATATATAAAAATAACTTTAGCTTCATATAAATATATATAAATAATCTGAATGTATAAATTTTAAGGACTAAATTTGTTATTATACCAATCAAAATTATGTTAAATTGATGAAAAACATTAACGATATAATTAATTGTCCTTAGATACTCACGATTAAAATTCACATAGATTAAGTTGTTCCAGTTTTATTAAGAGAGACTAATTTGTTAAGTATCGAAATTGAAAGAGACAAAAAGCTATTTTTACCCTTCAACTCATGTGTTTTAACTTTCCTTGGTAAAAAAAGCATTGCTGTTACAAAAATTCTAGTTGTATAGGGCTATCTGATTGGTAGTATTTTTCTACGTAAATATTAGCAATTTGTTGAGAAATTTTCGATTGTTGACTCCTTTACAATTCATTATTATCTTTTGTAGCAAAGTTGTCCCTCAACCCTGTCGAGAATTTGAATAAGTTCATAAAATGATTTTATCGAGAGCCTAATTATTTGAAGAAATAGTGAGTTCATAAAATGAGAGCAATGCAAAATTGTGCTTGATTGGAATCGAAACTCTTACAACATACTCATTCCCTATAGCTTATAAAAAATTCATTGGTAAACATGTTACCATTCGAGTTAACTTAATAGCCCCTATAAGTTATATGGTATGAGTTCAAATTCAATCACGTAAATGCACCCTATGAATTGCTTTCACTTTATTAATTTACCGTCACTTCAAATAATTAGGTTTTCTGTAAAGTCGAGTGACAAGATAATCACTAAAAACAATACTAATTTTAATTTATTGGTTTTAAGTTTAAATATGCTAAAGATTTTTATACTTTTTTAAATTTAAAATCTAGTCCTTATACTTTAATTCGAGACAGTGAATCATTGTACTTTTTTATTTAAAAATCTTGGCCCCTTCATCTAATTTTGCTGTTAAAGTTAATGGTATCGAAGGTAAAATAATTTTTTACCCTCAACATTTACTGAATTTTGTCAATTTGGTTCTTACCTTTTAAAAGTATATATATTTTTTGAAATTTTTAAAAATTATTTTTTCCATATTTTAAATAAAACATAAAAAAATATAATTTCAAAAAATGAAAAAAATTAAAAATCCTTAAAATTCATAAAATAAAAATTAATGTTAAAATTAAAAAAAAATTCATTATTATCTAAACCAGACTGAGTTATCATGACGGGAGAGGGTGGAGTAGATTTATGTCACCGATTGCCCACAACACTCATATTCATCGTATGCTTTGATCTCCAACTTGAACTTACATAAACCTCTCCACAAATTCCGAAAATGGTAACTTCTTATCAAGTAGTAAAAGTGAACTACTAAGGAACGTGAAATTCATCAACATTAACTTAACGTACAAACGATGGATGAAATACATGCTATCAGTCGAGATGTCAGGGACTTGTGAATCACACCACAATAGGGGTTTTCATGGAACACATTGTCGGGTTGGATGTTGAGAATATAAATATGAAAATTTTAAAAATTTTATTTTTCATAATTTTTTTAAAATATATTTTTATGTTTTTACTTAAAATATGAAAACAAATAATTTTTTAAAAAATTAAAAAATTTATGTTAAGAACCAAGTTAACAAAAAATTGTAAACGTTGAGGGCTAAAAAAATTATTTTACTTTTAACATCATTAACTTTAACAACAAAATTAGACGGGAAGACCAAGATTTTTAAACCAAAAAAAAAAGAAAATACAAAGACTCAATGTCTCAAAATTAAATT
The DNA here is from genome assembly GCF_025698545.1 of Gossypium raimondii. Lineage (NCBI taxonomy): Eukaryota > Viridiplantae > Streptophyta > Magnoliopsida > Malvales > Malvaceae > Gossypium > Gossypium raimondii. Next base: position 54,541,074 of record NC_068577.1, on the reverse strand, counting down.
ACCGAGCTCATGATATATTTAAACTTGATTTTAAGTCAACCACATTTCACATCCTCTTAATAAAAAATAATTAACCGTTTAGCCGTAAGTAGGTTTGGAAAAATATCTGGAGATTGGCATCAGAGTTGTTTGGACCTTAAGGGTGGGTTTGGATGGGCGATTGGGTACGGTGCGGTGCGTTTAGCTTACTCTTTCTCTCACGCTACAGTGTCGCTACAGTATCTAATCTCACCGCCAATGCTGTTTTTACACTAACCACAGGTAAACGCACTGTTGATTTTAACCACCCTAAGAATGTGACCTCACAAAGGCCAACCTTTGCAATTTGTTCATGTGCTACTTGTTTATATTTTCTTCTTTTAAAAATAAAAACAAAATAAGGGCCCAAACAGAAAAAACAACCTAAAGCTCCACCTATATGTATCAAAACTTAATTTTTGAGTGGTTAACCAGTCTAATCAAATCTTTTTTTTAATTAATATTAATAATTTAATTTAATTTTAATTTTATAATCAAGTACAAATAATTATTATGTAAATTTGAAGTTACCCCAAATTTCAGGTTATATATGTCGAATTTTATTTTAATTGGTTAATTAGGTCTTTTTTTTTTTGAAGATTTAGGGAAATAGATCGATTTTGAAGAGTGTGTAAAAATCGCGTTCAATTAGGCATGTTTTCTGTACAATTGGCAGAAAAACTCGTCCAATTGGGCGAGCTTTCTGTACAGTTGGCAGAAAAGTTTGCCCAGCTAGGTGTATTTTCTTTGGAATTTTCAGAAAACACTTCTAGCTGGACGTACTTTCCCGACATGTCAGTAAAAAGCACGCCCAGCTAGACTCGCTTTCACACTCTCTCTTCAAATCGACTTATTTCTCTAAATCTTGAAAAAAAAAACAACCTATTTGATCAATTAAAAAAATGGCATATATTACCTATTTAACCCAGATTTCAAATTAAAATCATTAGTAAATATTTAAATTTTAGCAATTTAAGACATTTAAAATAAGTTTTTGCATAATTATTATTCGAAATTTTTTTATTTTAACCTCTTTAAAATCTGTAAAGTTATATGTTAATTCAAGATAAAAGTTACCTTTTAATCTTTAAAATGGTAAATTTATATTTTAATCTTTCACAAAATTTATAATTTTATTTTAAAGTTCTAAAATATTTCTGATTTCATCCTAATTAAAAAACTGTGGATATTGGGTAATTCATACAAGTTTAGGAATGCATGCATAGGCACTATAATAGCTATTTGGGTACCTTTTGGAGTCCTTAAATATATGCAATTCTTAACGAGTTCTAAGTAAACCCGGTTTAATTAAGTAAAGTCTTAAAATAAAAAGATAATTTATTTAAATTTAAAAATATTTTAATAATAAATAATTAACAAATGTAGTAATTAATGGTTAATAGTTAATAATTAATAGTTTTGTAATAGCAGTTAATAATGTAATAATTAATAATAACAGTTAACAAATATAGTAATTAATGGTTAATAAATATATATGTAAGCAATAATTGATCCATGACATTAAATATGAATTGTTAGTGTCAATAACTATTTAATAAAAATATTTGATTGCGGTCAGTATGGCTGTATAAATCATGATTGTTTGATTACGGTCAATATAATGGTCAGACAGAGAGGAGTCTAGCACGAATCGTCAAAGAACTATTAACAAGGGATTGACATGTGAAGGTAAAGTTTACTCCACGTGCAACGAATATGGCTGTTGATTCTATGGTAGCATTAGGAAGAAATGTTCCTATTGGTTTGAGAATTTATGATGTTCCTCACAAGATGATTGAAATGGAGATTCTACAAGACAGTGTTGATGTCATATATAATTCTTGTGATGGCTAAATGTATTTAGCTTCCTAATCTACCAAAAAAAATTACGGTAATTTGAATTTTAATAAAAAGAATTTGTTAATTTGAAAATATGGGTTAAATTGAAATTAATTAAAACTTTTAGCACATAAAAGTTAATGTTTTTGTTAACCTTATTCCCTTAAAAACTTTTAGCATATATGGTGGCAGCGACACTAGCATTTGACCGGCGGTCGCACGTTGACCTCCCCCCACCTTTTACTTTTTTTTTTTTTTCTTCTCATTTTTTCCACTTTTCTTTCCTTCTCCTCCCCTTAAGACCACCAAGGGCTCCCCTGTAAGGGAGGCTTTTTTCGAGTTGGTGAAAACTCATGTCGAGTCATTGATAACTTGGTTGTTCAAGTTCGAGCCAACTTATTATTTGTCTACATTTGATTTAGAGTATTCAACTTTTTATGAGATTTAATTCAAGAGAAATAATATTGTCAGTGTCGGATCCAATACATCAATTCATATGATACATTTAGTGGCTAAACACCTAATTATGTAGCTTATGATTTTTCTTTCACTCTCGTATTCGTATCATGTTTTTTTTTTTATGTTTTTTCTTGAGGCTTAATTCCAATTACTAGTCCTTCAGGCCCTTTTTCCTTTGATTTAACAATTTACGAAGGAATGAAATTCCTCTTCCAACAGAAAAAGGAAACGTAAAGTTTTAGAATGTTTTCTTCCCATTATCTTACTTATCAAGATCTAAATCTTTTTCTTGCCTGCACTTATTGTTTAGGTGTCAAATCGTGACATCAGACTTTTAATTATTGTTGAGTGTTTTAGTGTGTATATCTTAAATTCTTTATTTATATGATACGGTTTTTATTTTTAGAGATGACGTCTTAAGTAGATCCTTATGTATGCCAACGCGTATTCTATTTTAGGACTAACACGTGTTCTCTAGGTGGAGATTTGCCTGCATGATAGTCGAACCCATCTTGTGTCAGTTTACGAGAGGATACGAACTCATCACATGCGAACTCCTATATGTGAACTATGTAGGCTATGGGTTGATCCCAATCGGGTAACCGGATAGCAGGTTGGTGATGGCGAACACCATAACAATTATAATTTCACAATTTTATAATAAAATTAAATTTCATTATACTTTTATTAGATAATATAAGGTATATCCTTGATTTAATTTTACAAAAGTTTATGTATTATAAAATATTATTTAAAATTTTGTGACGAGATGATACAAAATCGATATTAGATTGGAATAAAAAGCCATTCATCCCGTTTCATTGCCATCCATTTTGCATCAAATGTATCCTAACCCAATATTTTTTTCCCTATGAAGCATAAATCTGAATAAAAAGAATTGCTAAAACAAAATTAATCCCGACCCACCCAGTGTTGGAGCATGTCTTAAAGCAAACGTATGAAGCTTTGCTTTTGCCTTGTAATAAATCCAAAGAGGCGACAAGGTTGTATGCTGTACAAAGTACAACTTGCTCTATTTCTTTTGTACTGCACACCATGTTTGTTTTTTAATGTGAAGAGACAAAGTAGATTATGATATGATTTACAATTCTGTAATAACAAAATGAAAATTAAAAGGAAAAAGAAAAATGGCACATTAAATTCTTATTAAGGATGAATGTTGATAAGATTTGCTTGAAAATAATGATTTTGATCTGATAACATCAACGTCCCTTCCCTTAGTCTTTTTATTGGTGAAGACCAAGAGTGTACGTCAAAAAGGGTTGGCGGCTAATCCAAGTCTTCGCTTCAATTAATCATGGGATCAATCCTTTCTCTTTCAGCTAATCTTATGTTTACCCCCAATTATTAAGTATTCTTTTATTTCGAGGGTGAGATTTTGTGACTCTAAATTTCAGTTGCCAGCTGTTTTTCCTTCATTTTATATAAATTTGAGTATGTTACTGTAGAGATTGGTAGAGAGAAAACATTGTAAACCATTGAATGGAGTGGCCTTGGCTCTCAAAAAATGGTAAAATTACTTTATAACACCTTCAAATTTTTAAAAATTCCAAGTTAGTGTAATAGTAAATCTACATTTTGCCCTCCCAAAATTTTTGATTAATTTTTGGTCTCTGTAAAGCAATTTTTTTTTACTTCAATCTTGATTGAATGAAACGTACGAGGAGAAGGAAGAGAGAGATTGAAACAGGCCCTATAAAATTGACCGAGAAGAAGATTAAGCAAATTAACCATGAAAAAAGTACGTACTTGCGAGAACTTTGTATTTTAGGTTGGAAGAATGAGCATTACAAAATTAACCATATGTAATGAATGAGATTTTTAGTTACAAATATATTAATAGTGTAATAAAAATAGTTTAAGTTGATAATAATGGTGAATAGTGTGATAAAAATTCACCATGTTTAAGAAAAATGGAAAACCACTTAATGTTATAGGAAAATATTAACATTTTTCTTGTGAAAAATTAAAATTACAAAGTAATTAAACTAGATCAACAAAGTAAGATAATCAAACAATCTTAAATCGAGGCTTCTAGTGCGAACTGACTTAGCTAAATTATCTGCACTTGAGTTCTCTTCTCTAGGCAAATGTTGAATCTTCTACTACTTAAAAATATTCAGGACTTGAAGAATTCTCTTGATTAGAGTAGAATTAGAATTAGGGTAGAATTAATTTTCTGCACGTCAATATAAGGTACATGTCACGCAACGTCATTGTTTGATTATTTTATGAGTTATATCATTTTAAAGTATTACATTGTACTGCACAAATTAAAAATATTGTATAGCACAGTCTTGTTCCAAGTTCAAAGTTAGGACCTTTTTCAATTCTTTCCACCTATATAAATTCTTCAACTTTTATCTTTTATTCCTTCTGTTTTAAATTCTGGGAAAGTGAAAATTTTCTTTTTGATTTAACTGCAATTTTCTACGATCAAAAGCCAAAAATGATGCATATGACGTTTTACTGGAGCCGACAGGTGACTCTGTTGTTCACCTCCTGGCGAACCGATTCATGGCCGAGTTACGCGTTGACTCTCCTAGCATGTGTTTTGGCTTCTGCTTTTTACCAGTACTTGGAGTACGTAAGGTATCGCGTCAGGCGTGGCAGGAAGCCGACGGAGGGGACGGCTGAAGAGCCTTTCTTGTTGCGGTCGAAGGGAGCTGGGATGGTGGGGAAGATCGCCGGAGGGGTGCTATTCGGGTTGAGCTCGGCTCTGGGGTATTTGCTGATGCTGGCAGTTATGTCGTTTAACGGCGGCGTGTTTTTGGCCGTTATTTTGGGGTTAACGGTTGGGTATTTGGTTTTCAGTGGCGAAGACGATGATCAAACTGCTGGTCTTAATAGCACTTGTGCCTGTGCTTAAAATAAAAGAAAATGGAAGCTCCTTTATTTTTTATTTTTAATTTGGTGATTGTACGTAGAATTGTTTCAAATTGTGTTAAAAATGTTCTGTTTGGTTGGAGGGAAAATGTTTTCACTGGATTTATGCTGATTGATCAGGAAATGAAGCAGAGTTAATGCCTATATTTACTTTTTTTTCTTTCTAATATTAGTTTTCAACTTGAAACTTTATTTAAAAGATATTAAATCTATTATAAATGTAGATACAGATATGAATTCATCTACTTCACTACCCAATTAAGTATTTATGTTCGACATTACCCAAGTATGAAAAACAAATCTAATAAACAACAGTTTTCCATTAGAAACAACAAATATTTTACCTCCTCAACTTAAAAAATGAGTAAATAGTCAATGCACGTTAAATCAAAGAGCAAACTAATCATTTGGTTAAAAATTTCATCCATTCATGTTCTTAAAAATTGATCCCTGTACGTCAGCATGAAGTACATGTGGCACGTCACATGTCACTGTCTAGTTATTCTGTCAAGTACACTGGTTTTTAATAGTACAAATAGATGAATTTTGTGACAGATGTGTTCAATTTGCTCTTTAATCTCATGTAATTTACCTATTTTTTTAATAAAAGAGATAAAATACAATCCGACTACTTATACCGATATCACTATACAATTGTATTTATTTGAACAATTAAGCTGTAGTCTTGCATATTAATTTTTAGGAATATGGTTATTAAAATATTAGCGGTTTTAATTTTACATGTAAGCTTTTTTAAAATAAACATGATAATGTTTTACTCTTGGTTGTAGAATTTTTCTAGCTCTCAGTCAAATAATTTTCTTCTTATTATTATCAGGTTAAAACGTGTCTATAGTTTTGTACTTTTTAAAAATTAGAATTTGGTCTATGTACTTATTTTTTAGGAATTTAGTATATTTACTTTTTAAATTTCTAAATTCAAGTCCGACGATTAACATTATTATTATTTTGTTTAATTTATTGTTATGATATTTTGAAATAAAAAATATTATTTAGTAACCATGTAATTTAAAAATATTGTAATTAACTTGAATTTAACAAAATAAATTAACAATATTAACAGTTGGATGTGAATTTTGAAATCTAAAAGTATAAGGATTAAATTCCTGAAAGTATAAGTACAGGGGATAAATTCCTAGTTTTCAAAAAGTACAGGGACTATTAGTATATTTTAACCTTATTATTATTATTATTTCTTTTGTAAAGAGGCTCATTTGCCAAACTATCTTCACTTTCTTCAAACAACCCATAACCCATTTCATGTGGGCTTAATTGAGCTACATAATTGGGCTTAACCCTTTGTCAGCTGGCTGTTGGACCCTAAAGTCCTCAACTTTACCCATAACCATCTAAACTTAAAAATCAAAATTTTAGGGGTATTTTAGTCTTTAGACACGGTAAAGAAAAAAATTAATTAAAAATATGAATATTATAATCATTATTTGTAGGAAATTTGGAGTGGATGTAGATAGGGGTGTTCAAACAGTTAACCGATCGGTTAATCGAACTGAACTGAACTAGTATTAGCCAAATTAACTGAATTTTTTAATCCTTTAACCGTCAGCCGAACCGAAATTTTTTCAAAAAAAATTGACCAAATTGAAATATTTCGCTAATTTGGTCGGTTAACTGAATTAATCGAAATTTATATGTTTTGTTTTTATTTTTGTTAAAACAAGTTTAAAACATATAAAAATAAATTTATAATGTTCATTTGACTGGATTAACCGAACTAGTAATAGCCTAATACATATTAAATATAATATTATTTATTAATTACGGTTAATTCAGTTAATTATTTGATTTTGAACTGAATTAACTGTTAACCGAAATTCCAAAAAACTTTTAACCGACCTCTAACCGAATTATATCAGTTAACCGACCGATTAACCGAATTATATAAATTCGATCAATTAATTCGATTTTAACCAAAGTTTGAACACCCTTAAATGTAGATGTTATCCTATCGAATATCAATGATCTAATTTTGTCTTAAGTGGATAACATATATTTATAATTTTTTTTTCTTGGGACAAATTTGGACATGGTAATTATTATTCATAGCTAAATGATTGTTCGTACTACATTTGAAGTGAATGCTGATACCAACCTATGGTATATTACCAATATGGATAACATTGCTGTTTTTTTTTTTTTTTTTGAGAGGGTATTTAGTTTTGGTTATATTTTGTTATTAGTCCTTATATTTTATGAATTGGAAATTTAGTTGCCATACTTTAATTTGGTCTTTTGTAGTCTTTATATTTTTAAAATTTAAAATTTTAGTCCTCGCCAAACGATAATTGTTAAATTCATTAAGTTAAGTTCTATTATTTTCAAAATTTGATACATTAAACATACTATCATATGTGTAGTGTCATGTCACTTGCTATTTTCACATATTACTTACTAAAATCTAGTTAATGGATTAACGATTGTCATTTGCGTCAAGATTGAAATTTAAAGTTTTCAAAAGTATAAGGACTTATAATGATCCAATTGGAGAATATGAACTAAATCTATAGTTGCATGCTTAGTACAAGGCTAGTAATTGAATTTAATCAAATGGATTTAACTGCTACTATTTAGGTCCGGACTAAAATTTTGAAATTCGAAAATATATGGACTAAAATTGAACAAATAAAAAAGTAAAGGGACTAAAATTGATCAAATTATAAGTATGAAAACTTTTATAAAGTATATGGACTAATAGTAGAATTTTAACCTTTAGCTTTTAGACACATATAACAAGGAACTACTCATAGCCCTTTCCTAACTCTTAAATAGAAAAATGATGTGCTTCAACGCACTCAAAACCATGTCCTCTTGCACTGGCAACAATACGGATATTAACAAATCTCAGTTGGATCTAGATTCGAATAATAATAATAATAATTATTATTATTTTGCAAAATCTCATTATAAGTTTTGATCATATCTACTCTTTTTTTACACAATGCCTAGAGCTACTCATAATCTCTTCCCAACCTATATAAACAGGAGGATAATACGCTTCAGCGCACTCAAACCCACGTCCTTTAATATTAACAATAATATCTATAAGACAAAATCGACATATTAATAATTATTAGATGTTATAACATAACTTTAAAAGTGTGGCTGTTTTTAAAGGTGGGGTTCATTAGACAACAAATCAAGAAAAGTAGTGCAGTACATTTCACTTATAGTCAAAAGAACATAACAATGAAAATAGATAAACAAACGTTGTTATCATACATCTATGCGTATGTCACCCATCAATACAATAGAGAGATTTGTCTTGTTCTTTTTTTTCTTTTAATTTTTAGTGGGATTCCAAGACTTTTCCCCGTATGAAAATCTAAGGACGATACGTTACAAAAAAACAAAAAACCCTACTCCAAAATCAACCTTAATATTCATACAAGACTTAGACAATGTAGCTTTCTCTAAGCTGGATCGCCTTTATTATACCCCACACCAAACCACAACATTTCCATGGCCCTCTCTTGGTCGAGCCAGTTGTATAGAACTATATAGGAAGTGCTTAAGTGGTCCAACCTCCATCTAAACCTAACCAATCTTCGGAAAATGTTGGTGGTTTTTTTTCACGTATCATGATCATGTTTTTTAATGATTCGTGTTCATAAATCGAAGTCGGATTCGTGTTTGACGTGTGATGGGTGTCATTATCGTTATCATCATCCATCATCATACAATGAATAATCAAAGACATATATATATATATATATATATATATATATAAATGTAGGAAAAGAAACCATGGATACAACTGTAAAGTTTGTAGGTTTCAAACATGACTTTAGTTACTGCAGATTTGGCAGCGGCTTGGTCCAACTTTGTTTTTTCGATTGTCTCGGATTTTCAAACAATAATAATATGTTAATTAAAAGATTCCGTACCTTTTGGCTTTAAGATTCAAATCATATAAATTTTACTTTCTTTAGCTCTCATATAAATGTAGTGTTTGGGGAAATTAGTCTTTTGATAAAGCAAACGATTTGCATGCTATACAGCATCCCATGCACGTGTCTCGTAGAGGATCAATATTATAAATTCATATATATATATATATATATATCTAAATTGATACATAAATCCTGATTTGATGTGTTTATACATAAAATCTCGATTTTAATTAAATTGAGTAAATATAATTATTTGTATAAATAATTTAATAATGTAAAATGATTTTATATGAAATTATACAAACTTCCTTGATTTCTTAAAAGGCAAAGATCGTATAAATAGAATTCCTATTTCCAACACAGGTTTGTCGATATTGTCTTCATTCTCATTTATATTTAATTTTTAAGATTACTTTGGGTCGTGAGGAATTGGCTACAACATGCATATATTTTATACAAAAGAATCTGTAATTATCTGAAGATATAGAAAAGGATTCTAGATATTAAGATTTAAAAACTTTGATCCTGTTCAACGTAAATTAAAAGAGATATTAAAAACAAATGTTGCTTATGATAAGGTTGCATTCCAACCCAAACCTTCAAAAGATCAAACATGCAAAATTTAACGAGAAAAAACTCTTCAAAAGAGGATAAAAAATTACGGGCCAAAAGAGATTTCACTATAATAAAATAGAGTACAAAAGATGGAGAGAATTAAAACAAAATCTGAAACCCCACAAAAAAACGCCCTTCGAAACAAAAAGCATAATTCTCTCAACCTAAAAACTTTTGTTGTGTATAAAGTATAAACCTAGAGTGACTGAGGCCTACTTATAGACTGAAATTTGTAGTATATTTTACTAGAATAACTCTAAGCTAATTAGAGTTTAAGTGAGCGAAACTAAAAATAGGATTTAACCGGGAGAAAAAAAAGTCGAAAAACTTAAACTTCTGTTTGCCTCAAATTACATTTTAGTTACTTATGTTATCGTTTTGTTACGAAATAGTCACTCTACTATTAAGCTCTGTTACCTCCCTAACAGCGGTCTTACGTGGCTGCCCAAATGGTTTTAAATGCCAACTTGGATGTCCTACGTGGCAGTCTTAGTTAAATTTATTTAATCAAAAACCTATTTTCATCCCAGCAATTGGACATCCAAGTTGGCATTTAAAACTCATTTGGACTGCCACGTAGGACTGTCGTTAGGGAGGTAATGGAGTTTAACGATAGAATGACCACTTCGTAACAAAATGATAACGTAAGTGACTAAAACGTAACATTTCAAACATAAATGACTAAAATGTAATATGAAGCAAACGGAAGTGACTATTTTTATAGTTTACCCTAATAATTATTATATGAGTCGATTGAGTTAAGTTATAAGTTACTTAGGGTTACATTCCAACCCAAACCCTCTAAATATCATCTTTTGAACCAACTTAGTTAAGCTCCAAGTTCGAATCAACTAATCTTGTCATTTTTCATTGGTCACTAATAAGGGAAGAAAAGGTTATTACTGCTAGAACCTTTTTCATCTACGAATAGAGAAGTAGCAGCTTTATTCATTAATTAACTACAGAGCTCTAAAAAAATTGCATGCAAAACAGGTTGAAAGTGTAGGACAAGATGGAAAAAAAAAAAGAAAAGTGGATAAGGATACGTCGATGCATGACACGAATTCCAAAGAACGTATAGGATGCTCTGCATGGGATATTTAAGATTACGAGAAATCATGTTCTTATAATTGAAGCTTTAAAGCTGCTATGGAACTCCTTCAATTTTTTTCAACTTTTCTCCGCTTTTAACAACGAGAGGGAAGGGAAAAAGAAGGTGCAAAAAAGAAAAAGGTAAGATTTGGAGTAAAAAACGATGTGGATTTGATTTACTTACATCAACTTTCGAAGCAATCAATCCCCGAGGAAACCCTAAAATGATGAAGACACAACATTGGGAAAATGCTAAAAAAAGGAAAGATAAATGTTAATCGTATCTAGCAACACGACTTAGCTAAAGTTATGTTTATAAAAAGCAGCTACCATATTCTTAAAAATGAAGATAATTAAATTTAAACTTAATATTTATACTATTATTTAACCTCTTAATCGAGTTGGTGTTACGAGTTAATTGATCATCAATTCGATTAGGAAATTATGATTAAAATAAGTAATATTATTGAGGATATTTTAACCTTTTCACGTTAGAAATACTAATAAAATATACGTATAATGAGATTTGAACTCATGCTAATTACATCAATAAAACCTTTAGTTTATTACTCAACTAAAACTTTATTATAATATTTTTATACATTTTAATTTTATTATGTACACTTTATTGAGTTGGTGCCACAAGATTGATGGCAACATCATAATAAACAATTTAATCTATTTTTTATTTTAATAACGTACATATTTCATGTGTTATTATTAATTAGTTTCAAAGCATAAGTTTTATTATTTATTGTATGTTTTTAAATACACATTTATATTCTAAATCTATGATTTCTACAGTATACATGTGTGATAAAATTTCTAATATGTATAATGTATTTTTTATCATTATAATGGTGAGAGAGGAGAAAATAAATGATAGGATTTGAATCTGTGTCTTCTAAATGTCAAATGTAAACTCTAACAGTTACTTCAAACAAAACTTAGACAGTAAAAATAAAAGTAAGTTATTAATCATAAAAATGTTTAAATTTTAAAAAAAGTAATCTTTAAATCGTGCCTATAATCAAATGTTTAGAAAACCCTCAAGCACAATTTTTCAAAAAAAAAAAGAGAATATGATACTTTAAAAATAATATTGCACGTCTTTTGTTAGTTTTATATTTTAATTAATAAACTAATATTAACTGATTCAGCCTTAACTCGATTGGCATGTGCATTGTTGCTTATGCAAAAAGACTTGGGTTCGAGTGTGTTGAAGCGCATTATCCTCATATTTATGGATTTAAGAATTAAAAAAAAAGTACTTGTGCAAAGCATTTTATCACAGTAGCACTTTTAATAATATTTTATCCCAAAATATTTGTGAGAAGTAATACTAAATTGACCTACTTGGTATATATATAATTCATAAGAATGGAACGGTCCATATGGATTGGGTTATAGGTAGTAAAGTAAATAGATTTCAATGTTAATGTATTTTTTAAGGTTTTCTTTTTAATACAAATAATTTCTATTGTATTTATATCATATTTTGTACAGTGAAACATGTCATGTTCAAAGCAACATCAATGACAACTTAGTCTCCACACCAATGAAATAAGAGCTTGTTAGTCAAATCATTTGTTAGTTGAAAAAATCCAAGTTTTCTATTTTCTTTTTGGCTTTTGAAAAAGCCAATAAATAAATTAAAACATAATTAATCAGCGTATTTAGTCAAGATTTTATGATTCTTTTGTTTTTCCTTTCAAACATTGATTATCAACCAACTTGACCTGACCCACCAATTTAATGGGAAACATCAAAGAAGATAAAATTTCATATGCAGAATTAACAAAAAAAAAATTACAAATTGGGTACACTAATTAAGGTTTGATGATATGGGTCCTTTTAAAAATTTTTTGTCCAGGTGCAAGGATAGCCATTGGATCAAAATTGGTCTTCCTTTCCACAAATCGTGTCCATTGATTCCCAAAATGTCGTTTCCAATCCTCTTTTGACTGGTAGTGAGGGAGGTATAGCTTGAAATCCAAACCCTCTTTGTTGCACCACTTGATGATCTCGTGGTTTTGTGCCACCAATTTTTCCACCGTTGGACCCTTAGGAACGAACCGGAGCAACGCCACTATGTAGAATATTTCGCCTTCCGGTAGCACCACCGATGTCCGACTATCCCACCTGTCAACACATTTTAAAACCAACCATCCATAAATCAATTACAAACAACAATAAAGGTCTATGCTTATAGAAAGTACTAAAATTTGACTTAAATTTGCTTAAACTCAATTTAATAATGATCTAAATTCAAAAAATTCTGGAAAATTCGATTAAATTAATCCTGAAGGGGAGAAAATAGTTGCTGGAGGCCAGACAAATTATGGTGTCATTATAGCTTAGTTGGCGAATAAATTGGTTTGTCGTTTTATCAAATGGCCAAATGACTGACTCTGAAAGTTACCTCTCTTGGAAAATCTCATTTCCCATAAAAAGATTTATCCTAAATGACCAAACTACCCTATTTGTTGTCTGAATTTCAAACAATTCGGACAGTAATTTTCTTTTTATCATCACCCGGACCCACCCCGTATCTTTGTCCCTCTACGTACTTACATTTTTATTTTTTTTCCCTCTACGTTTGCTTATAAGCTAACATCAACTACAGTTGAGCTCAGAATAAAATGGTACTCTCGTGGGTCCTTCACACGTGTTACGATCATGTAGTTGGGGTGAAATGGAATACTTACTTGCTTCGCAAGAGGGGGTAGATCAACATGGGCCCTCCGACGCCATCTTTCAACATCTTTCTAAACACCGTTCGATCAAAATCAACTATACTTGATTTCGATATGAAGATATTCAACCAAGGGTGAGGGCTATCCCAATTGCCATTGGCTTTAGCGTGTTCCTCCACCTGTTTCACACGCAATAAAAACTCCACGTAACTAACATTCAACTGGAACTTCAACCGTTGGATGGATCCTAGCCGTTCAAGAAGTCTGCTTACGGCCTGCACGATGAATGGTTAAAATATAAAGAAGGAAAACATAAAAATGATCAGTGGCAATAATGTCATTATAATGAAATTACAGATTCCAGAAGATGATGGGCTTTTTGCCATTTGCGGACCCCCGGGGGGGGGGGGACCAAAACGTCAGCCGAAATCTCAATGATCAGCCAGCTACAAACATTATACTGCTGTTTTATTTACTATTTTAACCTCGACAAATTCCCGATTTCACGAAAGTGACAGAACCCGGAAAATACGAGAGAAGGGACAGTAGCGTCACAGTCTTGTAATTAAACCCCCATAGAATGGGCACTTTCAACAGCTTTTATTTTTTGTGTCAGAAAATCCAATAGAAGATATATCAACTGTATGGTCAGTTTCAAAGCTATATAAGAATAATTCAGAAATTAGTATTATTTTCTAAAAATAAGTAAATATTATTGGCCAAAAGATTAACGTTTTACTAGTGAACTTCTTTTACTGTTCCGGCGGGGATAGGGACGGACCCACCTTTATAAGGGACCCATTTAGAAACGGTCCCACAGTTTCCAATTTCCGGCGAAAGACTTTTTTTTTCTCATCTAATCCGTCATCGACGGCTACCAAATCAAGGTTCTATTTTGGTATGATAAGAACTGATGCAGGAGACTATTAAGCAAAAAAAAATTGTTTACCGTATCTACTGTTGAAGGGCGGTCACTGTTGCGGTAATGGAGAGCCACTTCGAGGCAGTAGAGGACTGAGCCGGCGGTTTGAGGGATGTAAGCCGGGTTGAATTCATGGTCCGGGTCTAATGGTACGGATGGCCAGCCATTGATTGGGTCGTCACTGTTGGAGAATACGAAGCCTTCCACGTAATCAAACGACTCACTTTCTTCCTGAGTCACCAGAAACTCAGCATCCCGAGCGAATTCTTCGAACTCAGTATACACTACCCTTATCCATCTTACCTAAATCGAGTAAAAAAATAAAAACCTTAAAATAAACCCTAAATTACGTAGCGTAATCGAGTCAGTCATGCACTAAAAAAGGTTTTTTTTTTTGGTTAAAATATACTAAAATGACCCACCATGTCCGGAGCTCGTTGAAGCTTTACCCTGGCTCGGGTTATAATTCCGAGCTGACCCAGTCCGCCGAGGGCTCCGAAAAACAGTTCGGAGTTTTGGGTTTCAGAACAAACCGTTATTTCTCCTTTTCCAGTTACAACTTCCAATTCCGTTACATTCGACGTTTGGGGACCAAAACGGAACGCTTGTCCACTAACGCCAGCGTTGGATAACGTCCCGCCCACCGTCAAGCTGAGATAATCGGTCCATGACCTCGGAGCCAAACGGAACATCGAAACGCACCGTTTCAAGACGTCTTCCCATAATGCCCCGCCGGAGACGTCGATATAATGAGAGCCATCGATTGTCAGCGGCTTGAAATGGTTTTCCTCCGTCGAACGCATGTCTATAACGAATCCACCGTCAGCCATCGCCTGGCCATTGATGGAGTGGCCGTTACCCCTTGCCGCAACCGTCAGGTGAGAAGTCCGTGAAGCGGCGTTAACGACCCGAGCTATATCCTCGGTCCCAGACGGTTTAATCAAAGCTAACGGCTTGACAGAGTAAAGACCACCGAAATCTTTACCAGCTACGCCGGTAATTCCGCCGCTCTCGATGGTGCCTTGGAGGTCGAGGGATTCGGATAGGGTGGAAACGTCGTCGTCGGGTATGGAATCGGCGTCTGTGTCCTGAACGATTCGTCCCAAACAAGCTATCATCTTTGAAGACTTTGTTGCAAAATGGGAATATCGCCGGTAACTGCTCTCTGTTTTGCTGTATCAATTTTCAGTTTTCTGTTTCCCTCTCAATCTCTCTTGGTTTTTTACACAAATTAAAAAAAAAAAAAAAGAAAAGAAAGATATTAGAGGGAAAAAAAAAAAAAAAAAAAAAAAACTACAAGGGAAGCTGAGTTGTTTGTGAATATAAAGGAAACAGTATATGAATTTAAACCCTGCGATGCATAGTAAATAAATAAATCAACCCCGTCGAGTTGATGAAACAAAATTTCTAAGTTTAGTATTACACCTTAACCCCGATATCAACTAATAATAAATTTCTCATTGTATCGTATACTTATATAAATTTTAAACTCCAGAATTATAAGTGATATCGAAACAACTATATTGATTAGTATTAATGTATTCTTTTAAAATATGATTATAAAAATTATATTTTATTTTTAATGATATATTTTTTAATTCTTAAAAGAAATTAAAATGATATTTTCCGTATCAACATTACTAGTTTATATTGACGTGACATTAATAATTAATTTGAGTAGTCTCTCGGTATGAGATGCGACAAATATAATAAACATTTAAAATCTATAAATTAATAAAAATAAAATTTTTTCACATCAGGAATGAACTTGAACATCAATTTTGTCCAGATTCATTTTAGAGGTATTTTTTAGTGAGTTTATATATTTTAATTTTTAATTAAATATCAAGTTATTTATATTATTTTTAAATTAAAAATATATTAATAGAAAACTATTGACGTACTGTCTGCCACTTCCCTTTAATTTAATGGGAAAAAGATCAATACCAAATATAAAAGGTAAATGTAATAATAACTGGAAATTAGAAATAAATAAATATAAAAAGAAAGAAAATATATAATTTCTGTTTTAGGGTATGCGAAATATGAGAAAGCAGAATAAAAAAAATCATAAATATGATTTGGTCATGATATGCATTCTATTATGCTATGGTTTGGTACTAAATTGGGATGTTATAAACTTTAATGCTGTATATAGTGTAATTAGTTTTAAATATATTTTTTAAATTAATATTTTTATAAGAAATAAAGAATAAGAGTTGTCCGAATATCAATATATTTTTAATTCTATTTAAATAAATTTTGAGCACAGATCTTTATTACTCCAAGTTGACTTTTCCAAGTAATAGTTGATTGCTTACTTAATTTTGAAAATTGTTGATACAAGGTTAGAACTAATGGGGAAAATAAGGAGGAACAAGGAGGAGAGTGGGGGTGAACCTATGGAGGTTGGTTCATTTAAAGAGGTCGAGAGTCGGAACAAGGACAAGAAGACAGGCTGAATGAGACGACAATTGCTCAGAGTAGTTTCAGGGTGTTGAAAATCGATCCTTTTTTCATCTCTAATCAATATATTTATAGGAGAGGTCCCCTTGCCCATTGGTGTAACATAGCAGATTGCTATAAGGGAAAGTTATCCTCATCCAATATGTGAAGGACATGCACCATAGGGCCTATTCTGTTATTCCTTTAATTAGTACGAGGTTATTATGTTCGAGTGGGCCATATATGACCTTAAGGGTATGTTTACACTTTAGGAGTGTTCACACCTAAAAAATGGGTGGCTAGCTTTTTTTGAGATGAGCGGATGGCCTTTCCCAAGGGTGTTGAGAAGGGTTGCTCAAGGGTGTGGGAAGTTGGTGCTCCTTTAACCCCAAACAGCTGGTTCGTTAAGGCATAATTTCAAATGGGGTCAATAAGGAGGTCAGCGCTACTTCTGATGCTAACACGTATCTTAGTGTTGTGGCGTTGGGGGCAAAAAATTTGCTGTTGTTGAGATGCTTGATTTGGTGGGGGTAATAATGACAATTGGCTGAGGTTGAGAAATTAGACAAGAGAACATCTGCCTCAAAAGGTCGTTTTTGAGATCTTGTGCAATAGTAGGAGGAGGTGGAGTGCCTAAGACCATTGGTGGGGTAATAATAGCAATGTTGGTAAAGGGAGTGGAAAGAGAGATATTAAGAGCAAACATGAACTGGGATAAATCCTCAATAGGGGTAACAACTGGTCGAGGTGTTGTTTGAGTGCCAAGGTTCTTGGTTTAGGTTGAAGGGAGTTCAGTGCTGGTGGCATCGTCGTCATTTGCTGGAGTGGAGGAGTTGGCAGGGTTAATATTGTTGTTTTCATTAAGAAGATTGTGGGTAGCATCATTCTGAGTCTGAGACATTTTTGGTCTACGCTCATTGCACCAATTGTTGATATAATGTACAACAATGAAAGAAGATAAGGAGGAACAATGAAAAGACTAGGGTGAAGCTATGGAGGCTAGTTTACCTAAGGAGACCGAGAGCTGGAACAAGGACAAGAGGGCATGCTAAATGAGATGGAAATTGCTCAGAGCAACTTTAGGGTGCTGGAAATTGATCCCTTCTTCATCGTTGATCACGGTTGTAATGGCTCGATTTTCAATGATGTCGAAAATAGTGGTTTGAGGCCACTAAATCTGGAAAAAAAATCTCGTAGATTTCATTATTTAATATTTAAGAGTTAAATATAATTTTAAGAGATTTTTGAATTAGTAATTTGTGTTTTATAAAGATTTATTAGGTCAAGAAATTGAGAAAAAGAGGTATCGAGACCTCGGTATTATAAACTGAGCCGTAAATATTTTTATAAATATTTATGGAGTGTCAATAAGGTAGTAGTAAAGTTTCGTTAGGAAATTTTAACGTTTTGGTAGTCAATTAATTAAAAAGGACTAAAAGGAAAAAGGTGTAAAACTTGCTAAAGTGATTAAATAGCCTAAATAGTAAATAAAGGAAGACTAAAAGGGCAAATAGGCCACATGAAATGGCTGAGGCGGCAAAGACAAGAAAAAAATCTGGAAATGTGATGAAATAAGGGCAAAATTATAAATTTTGCCAAAAGTAGATGAAATAAATGGGAAATTAGAGTTTCTAGAGAAATTCATCATCATTTTCAGCTCAAAAACAGCCATTGAAGAGGGTTTAAGCTGGTATTTTATATTTTAACTTCATGTAAGTTTAATTCTTTCTTTTTCCTCGAAATTTCTATGTTTTGGGACTTTTACAATTAGGTCCAACTTACTATTTCAATAGTTTTTTGATTTTGTTGAAAGTTTAGGAATTTACCATTGATGAATTCATATGATTTTAGTTATTATATGATGAAATTGAGATCTTCGGGGATATTTAAAGGTATTTTATTAAGGAATTTTGGATGAAATCATGAAATAGGGGTTAAATTGTGAAAATGCAAATCTGTGAAAAATATGTGTTGTTATAGTTACATATAAAATTCAGCTAGGCTTGGAATAAGGTTTAAATTGCATGAATTTCATTTTCCGAGCCTAGGGACGAAGTCATAAATAAGTAAAAGTATATGGGTAAAATGGTAATTTTGCCTAATATGTGAATTGAGATGAATTGAATATGAATTGTATTAAATTGAGTGAAATTTACTCGTATAGATTTGAATAGATAAAAGACGGAGTTAGATCGTGGTAAAGAAAATGTATTAGATTAGAAGATTTTAACTCACGAACAATTGTCGAGGTAAGTTCGTGTAACTAAATTGTGTATATTTATATGCTTAATTTGAACGTTGAATATGTAAATTGTATAAATTTCATGTATGTGTATATAATTTACCTCATATCTGACAATTCCTGATAAATGAATAAGTCCCGATAAAATGAATGAAACTCGATTGGATACAGGGTTCTGTTTCCTGAAATGGTAATGTTCCTGCATATGTTGCAGACGTATTATAGCTCGAAAGAGTGTCCCGTTATAAGCCCTCTCAAGCTTCCCGATATAGTGTTCTTACGAGCTTCCCGTTAAATACTCTTCGGAGCATCTCGACTGGTTGTGTTCTGCATATGTTGTAGATACACCTACGCTCTTATGGGCGTTCTGTTTATAGGTTCTTTGTGAACCTCCTGTTAAAGTGCTATTTGGAGCTTCCTGTTAGTGCTCGCTTAAACTTCCTGTTATATAGCTATCTCGTTCTTTCTGATTAAGTGCTCTTCGGAGCTACCCGATATAGGCTCTTTGTGAGCTTCCCGTTATTAAGCTCGAATAAGTTTCCCGTTACATGGCTCAATGAGCTTCCCGTTATAGTGCTTGAGAGAGAGCTTTCTATTTAAGTGCTCTAATGAATACTCCCGGACATAGATTGACAGATTTCTTATTTGTACACTTTATGTGTACTACCCTCGTATCCATCGAGATTTCAAATTATTCAACAGGTGAAATTCTGACATGAAGACAAGTGAAAATCAAAATGAAATCAATATCTGAAAAATACATGAAATGCATGGAACTTGGTATTTGATGAGCTCATCTTTGTTATTGATATTTACATGAAATCAATATCTAAAAAATACATGAAATGCATGGAACTTGGTATTTGATGAGCTCATCTTTGTTATTGATATTTACATGAAATGAATAACTAACATATTTGATGAGATTGTGTGCTTAGGCTATGACCAAGTTGTTTGGAATGCATGTGTATGTTTACTTAATGTACAAATGAATGTCAAGTTTATTTCACGTTATACGAACTTACTAAGTACAAAGTGCTTACTCGGTTTTATTTTTTTATTTTATAGTACTCGGAAGCTCGTTGGGTTGGAAGCTTGGCAGAGATCACTCACACTATCCATCGACTCACTTCGGTATAATTATGACATTATTTTTGGATATAATGACATGTATAGGTTTGGTTAGCCAAAGTTGGCATACGAATATTTTGGTTGTAAATAGCCATTGGAATGGCTTGTGATGAATGTGTTTTGGTATATTAACATATAAGTTAATTACATGTTTGATATAAGTGCTTAATTTGGTTTATGAATATTAATATGATATTAAGTAAATGTGGTCAAATAGATAAATTCATAAACGTGGATTTATGAAGTGATATGGTATGTATGAGACTTGAGTTTTGCATGATTTTAAATGTTTTAGATTGGCTTTTGGATGTGTTAAAATGTTTGTGTAGGTGAATGATCAAATGTGTGAGAAATAAGGCTTGGAAATGACTTTATTTTATCCACACGGGCAGAGACACGGGCGTGTGTCTCAGCTGTGGGTGACACACGGCCTAGCTCATGGGCGTGTTTCTCCTGCATCTTAAAATTCAAAATAGAATACTCAGTATTTTTCACATGGCCTGCCACACGGGCGTGTGGCTTGGCCGTGTGACCCCTATACCTTAATGTTTTGCAAGTCAGTGAGTTACACGGGCTGGGGACACGGCCGTGTGACCTACTTCATATACCAGACGACCTAGGACATGGGTGTGTCACTTGGCCGTGTGAGCCACACAGCTTGACCACACGGGTGTGTGACCCTTGTACCTAGGAAAAATTTTAAAATTTCTTGAAAATTTTTTTGAGTTCCTGATTTAGTCTTTACTTTTTTCTTATGTATATTTTGGGCCTCGAGGGCCCTAATAAGGGACTTTACTATAAATTTTCTGACATGTATGAAAAAATAATATAAAATGTATTTATTCATTCCGGAAGTTTTGGTAATACTCTATAACCCTGTTCCAACCGAGCTGAATCCAAGGAAGTTGAGAGCTATGCTTAAGATTTTGTTTAAAATGAAGTATCCAGTAGTAAAAGGCCTGTATCTGAGGGCCGACCCGGAGAGGCTAAAAAACCTTCTATCAGATGATGAATGAATAGTTTATAGAACTGGTAAGCCTTCTGTTGATAAAATTCGAAAATATAGGGCAGGAGAATTCCAAGCTACTACTAATGATGATCCGTAAAAGGCTGAGTTTTGGTTAGAAAATACAATTTGGGTTTTAGATGAATTATCTTCTACACTTGATGAATGTCTGAAATGTGTTGTATCATTACTAAAAGACTTAGCTTACCAATGGTGGAATACACTGATTTCTGTTGTACCGAAAGACAAAGTCACATGGGAATTCTTTAAAACTGAGTTTAAAAAGAAATATATCAGCCAGAGGTTTTTTTATAAAAAATGGAACGAATTTCTAGAACTCAAGCAGGGTCATATGACTGTATCTAAGTATGAACGAGAATTTGTTCGATTAAGTAAATATGCTTGAGAATTTGTCCCAAATGAAGTTGCAATGTGTAAACAGTTCGAAGAGGGTCTGGATGAAGACATAAAGTTGTTAGTCAAGATTATTGAATTGAAAGAATTTGTTGTATTGGTTGATCGAGCTCACAGAACTAAAGAGCTTAGTAAAGAGAAAAGACAGGCTGAAATGAAAACTAGAGTTTTGGATAAAATATTTATGGAAAAATCACAACCGTTGGCTTTAAAGAAGTCAAATAAAGAACATGATCGTTCAGTTACCTCTATGGGATATTTCAGGAAAACTAGAAGTATTCACCAATCTAATTCGAGATCTCGAGCTACATCCGTAGCAAGTGCAAGCAGTGTTGGGAATCTCAAACCTCGATGCAAATACTATAATAAATTTTATTTTGGTGAGTGCTATGTGAAGAGCAGAGCCTGCTTTAGATGTGGATCTTATGACCACTATATTAGAAACTGCCCAGAAAAGCCCGATACAGATATTGTACAGACTTCAAGGCTGAGTAATCCTGCTACTGGAGGTAGAGCACCTCGTAACCCTGGTAATATGAGTAGTAGCTAATGTACTACAAAAGATTTAACCGTCAAATCTGAAGCACAAGCACCGGTAATGACATATGTTATTCATGCACGTGAGGATGCCTCTACACCTGATGTGATTACTGGTACTTTTTCTCTCTTTAATACTGATATAATTGCTTTGATTGATCCTGGTTAAACTCATTCATATATTTGCACAAATTTAGCATTTAATAAAATTTTACCTGTTGAGTCCACTGATTTCGTGGTTAAAGTCCCGAAACCTCTAGGCTAGTATGTGATGGTTGATAAAATTTGTAAGAATTGTCCGTTAATGATACCGGGTTACTACTTTTCGGCTGATTTGATGTTATTGCCATTTGATAAATTTGATGTGATACTAGGTATGGATTGGTTGACTCAGCATGATGCTGTAATGAATTATAAACAGAAGCATATTGTGTTGAAATGTCAGAATGGTATGATGCTTTGTGTTAAATTTGATAATTCAGATTGTTTGTCTAATGTGATATTAGCCATGTTAGCACTGAAATATGTCAGAAAAGGTTGTGATGCCTACCTTGCCTATGTGTTGGATACTAAATTGTCTGAATCAAAAATTAAATCAGTGCCAATAGTCTGTGAATATCCTGGTGTGTTTCCAGAAGAATTACCCGGGTTACCGCTAGTTAGAGAGGTTGAATTCTCTATAGATCTTGTTCCGAGAACAACACTGATATCTATAGCACCATACAGAATGACTTCGACATAATTAAAAGAGTTGAAAGCATAGTTGCAAGAACTGACTGGCATTGGTTTTACAAGACCTAGTTCATCACCTTGAGGTGCACCAGTACTGTTTGTTAAGAAGAAAGACGAGTCTTTAAGACTGTGTATTGATTATCGACAATTAAACAAGGCCACAATTAAAAATAAGTATCCGTTGCCTCGCATTGATGATTTATTTGACCAGCTGAAAGGTGCTACCGTGTTTTCAAAGATTGATCTCCGTTCTGGTTATTATCAGCTACGGGTAAAAGAGTCTGATGTGCTGAAAATAACCTTCAGAACCAGGTATAGACATTATGAATTTTTGGTTATATTGTTTGGTTTGACAAATGCACCTGTAGTGTTCATGGATTTGATGAATAGAATTTTTAGACCGTATCTAGATAGATTTGTGGTGGTATTCATTGATGATATTTTGGTATATTTCCGAGATGAAAATGAGCATGCTAATCATTTGAAAATTGTTCTGCAAACCCTGCGTGAGAAACAACTGTATGCTAAATTCAGTAAATGTGAATTCTGGCTTCGAGAAGTTGGTTTCTGGGAGATATAGTATCAACTGAAGGCATTAGAGTGGATCCAAAAAAAATCTCAACAATAATTAATTGGAAACCACCGAAAATTGTGTTTGAAGTTAAAAGTTTTCTAGGGTTAGCCGGTTATTATCGGAGGTTTGTAAAAATGTTTTCAATGATAGCTTCTCCGATGACACGGTTTTTATAGAAAGATGTGAAATTTGAATGGTCTGATAAATGTGAGCAAAGCTTGGACAGATTAAAAGCCCTGTTGACTGAAGCACCAATTTTAGTTCAGCCTGAATCGGGTAAGGAATTTGTAATTTACAGTGATGCGTCATTAAATGATTTAAGTTGTGTTTTGATGCAAGAAGGCAAAGTAATAGCTTATGAAAGAAATACCCGATACATGATCTTGAGTTGGCAGCTATTATGTTTGCGCTGAAAATTTGGCGGCATTACTTATTCGGTGAAAGTGTCATATATTCACTGACCATAAAAGTTTAAAATACCTGATGTCGTAGAAAGATTTGAATTTGAGACAGCGCATTGGCTTGAATTATTGAAAGACTATGATTTGGTTATTGATTATCATCCGGGGAAGGCAAATGTAGTTGTAGATGCTCTGAGCAGGAAGTCTATGTTTTCTTTACGAGCAATGAATACCCGATTGTCATTGTCTGAAGATGGTTCGATTATAGCTGAGTTAAGAGCTAAGCCAACATTTTTGCAGCAGATTTGTGAAGCTCAGAAAAGTGATAATATGTTGCAAGTTAAACGGGCACAGTGTGAAACGACTTCTGATTCAAAATTTCAAATTGGATCTGATGATTGCCTGTTATCCAGAGCCTGTTATCCAGAGGCAGAGTATGTGTACTGAGAAATTCAGAGCTTATACAAAAATTTTTACACGAAGCTCATAATGGTACCATGTTTGTTCATCCGAGGAGCAATAAAATGTATAATGATTTAAAAAAGATGTACTGGTGGCCGGGAATGAAATGTGACATTTCAGAATTTATATCAAAATGTTTGATATGTCAGTGAGTACTATGTACTTTGTGTCAGGATTGCCCTTATCTCCGAAAAAGAAAAATTCCATTTGGGTAATCGTTAATCGTTTGACAAAGTCTGCACATTTTATTCCGGTACGTATGGATTTCTCCCTATATAGATTAGCAAAATTGTATATTTCTGAGATTATCAAATTACATGGAGTGCCAGTCTCCATTATTTCTGATAGAGATCCAAGATTTACATCGCGATTTTGGGAAAAGCTACAAGAAGTTCTGGGTACATAGTTATATTTCAGTACTGCATTTCATCTTCAGACCGATGGTCAGTCAAAACGTGTGATTCAGATTCTTGAATATATGCTTCGGTGTTGTGTTCTAGAATTCGAAGGTAATTGGGAAAAATATTTACCTTTTGTCGAATTCGCATACAACAATAGCTATTAGTCGAGTATTAAAATGGAACCGTATGAAGCTCTGTATGGTCGTAAATGTAGAACTCCATTGTATTGGACTGAACTTAGTGAGAAAAAGCTATATAGAGTCGATTTGATCCGTGAAACCGAAAAGAAAGTGAAAGTAATCCGTGTTAGTCTAAAAGCAGTTTCTGATCGCCAGAAATCCTACGCGGATCTTAAAAGAAAAGAGATAGAATTTCAAGTAGGCGACACAATATTTTTGAAAGTTTCACCTTAGAAAAAAGTACTTCGATTTGGCCGTAAAGGAAAATTGAGTCCACGATTCATCAGGCCATATGAAATTATTGAAAAAATTTGACCTATTGCATACCTATTGGCTTTATCATCAGAGTTAGAAAAGATTCATAATGTTTTTCATGTGTCTATGCTACGGTGATATCGGTCAGATTCTTCCTATGTTATCTCTTCGACAGAGGTTGAGATTCAGCCTGACTTGACCTATAGTGAAGAACTGATTAAAATCTTGGAACAAGAGACAAAAGAGTTAAGTAATTAAAAGGTAGCACTAGTGAAAGTTCTCTACCAACGACATGGAATAGAAGAGGCTACCTAGGAACCAGAGGAAGCAATGAGGAAGCAATATCCAAACCTCTTTGCTAGTAAGATTCTCAAGGATAAAAA
The DNA here is from genome assembly GCF_025698545.1 of Gossypium raimondii. NCBI lineage: Eukaryota > Viridiplantae > Streptophyta > Magnoliopsida > Malvales > Malvaceae > Gossypium > Gossypium raimondii. The sequence continues at coordinate 54,515,435 of NC_068577.1, read as the reverse complement.
TTCTTAAGGGGGAGAGTTGGAATGGCCTGATTTTCAGTAATTTCGGAAACAGTGGTTCGAGGCCACTAAATCTGGAAAGAAATCTCTTAGATTTCATTATTTAATATTTAAGAGTTAAATATAATTTTTATAAGATTTTTGAATTAGTAATTTGTGTTTTTTAAAAATTTATTAGGTCAAGAAATTGAGAAAAAGAGGTATCGAGACCTCGATGTTATAAACTGAGCTGTAAATATTTTTATAAATATTTATGGAGTGTCAATAAGGTAGTATTAAAGTTTCGTTAGGAAATTTTAACGTTTTGGTAGTCAATTAATTAAAAAGGATTAAATGGAAAAAGGTGTAAAACTTGCTAAAGTGATTAAATAGACACACCCACGCTCTTATAAGCGTTCTATTTATAGGTTCTTTGTGAACCTCTTGTTAAAGTGCTCTTCGGAGCTTCCCGTTAGTGCTCGCTTGAACTTCCCATTATTTGGCTATCAGGTGTTCTTTGATTAAGTGCTCTTCGGAGCTTCCCGTTAAGTACTCTTCAGAGCTACCCGACATAGGCTATTTGTGAGCTTCCCTTTATTAAGCTCGGATAAGCTTCCCGTTACATGGCTCAATGAGCTTCCCGTTATAGTGCTTGAGAGAGAGCTTTCTGTTTAAGTGCTCTAATAAGTATTCCCGTACATGAATTGAAGGATTTCTAATTTATACACTTTATGTGTACTACCCTCGGATCCATTGAGATTCCAAATGATTCAACGGGTGAAATTCTGACATGAAGACAAGTGAAAATCAAAATGAAATCAATATCTGAAAAATACATGAAATGCATGGAACTTGGTATTTGATGAGCTTATCTTTGTTATTGATATTTACATGAAATGAATAACTAACATATTTGATGAGATTGTGTGCTTAGGCTATGACCAAGTTGTTTGGAATGCATGTGTAAGTTTACTTAATGTACAAATGAATGGTAAGTTTATTTCCCGTTATATGAACTTACTAAGCACAAAGTACTTACTCGGTTTTATTTTCTTTGTTTTATAGTACTCGGAAGCTCATTGGGTTAGAAGCTTGGCGGAGATCACTCACACTATCCATCGGCTCACTTCGGTATAATTATGACATTATTTTTGGCTATAATGGCATGTATAGGTTTGGTTAGCCAAAGTTGGCATACAAATATTTTGGTTGTAAATAGCCATTGGAATGACTTGTGATGAATGTGTTTTGGTATATTAACATATGAGTTAATTTCATGTTTGGTATAAGTGCTTAATTTGGTTTATGAATATTAGTATGATATTAAGTAAATGTGGTTAAATAGATAAATTCACAAACATGAATTTATGAAGTGATATGGTATGTATGAGACTTGAGTTTTGCATGATTTTAAATGTTTTGGATTGGCTTTTGGATGTGTTAAAATGTTTGTGTAGGTGAATGATCAAATGGGTGAGAAATAAGACTTGGAAATGACTTTATTTTGTCCACACGGGCAGAGACACGGGCGTGTGTCTTAGCCGTGTGTGACACACAGCCTAGCTCATAGGCATTTGTTCTGGTTGTGTGTCCCTTGCATCTTAAAATTCAAAACAAAATGCTCAGTATTTTTCACACGGCCTGGCACACGGGTGTGTGGCTTGGTCGTGTGACCCCTGCACGTTAATGTTTTGCAAGTCAGAGAGTTACACGAGCTGGGGACATAGCCGTGTGACCTACTTCATATACCACATGGCCTAGGACATGTGTGTGTCTCACACGGCCTGACCACACGGGCATGTGACCCCTGCACCTAGGGATAATTTTGAAATTTCGTGAAAAATTCTCTGAGTTCCTGATTTATCCCGACTTGTTTTTTATGTAACTTTACGATAAATTTTCCGACATGTATGATAAAATAATATAAAATGTCTGTATTCATTGATTAAGTTCTAGTAATACTCCATAACCCTGTTCCGGCGACGGATATGGGTTAGGAAGTGTTACAATGGTATTTATAGGAGAGACACCTTTGTCCATTAGTGTGATGTGGAAGATTGCTAAGGGAAAGTTATCCTCATCCAATGCGTGAGGAACGTGCACCATGGGCTCATTCCGTCATTCCTTCAATAAATATGATATTGTTATGCTCAGGTGGAGCCCGCATGACCTTGAAGGTGTGTTAAACCGGACTAAAATATAAAAATAGAGATTTTGGAGCATGTTAAACAAAGATTTCAGAATTTTCGTTTAGATTTTTGCTAATGAATATATTGTTTTTTATTAATGATTTATATTTGAAGATTTAATAAGTCAACACTCAACGGAAATATAGTTTATAGTTATAAGTCAATGAATTTTATATGATTGTGACAAAACGAATTTAAAATAAATATTTAATTAACATGAATGAAACCTTCGAACTACTAAACTGTAAATTTAGGCTGAATGGATAATGGGAAGGAAAGAAAACTCAAGAATTTTAGGTTAATTTTGGTCAATTTGTATTTTATTTTTATTTTAAAAATAAGTAAATTAATCTCGATAAGACGTTATATCAAATAGTAAATTAAATTTTTGTAAAGTTCATCAATTTTACTATTAAAACTGGTCATATATGTTAGAATGCGGTTGTTTGGTTATTCCATCGATATATCGCTTTTAACTGTGAAAATGAAAGAAAATTTTAACAGAAAAAACTAATTTGCTCTTTAATTTAATGTATAGCGATCTATTTGTCCATTTTTAAGTAAATGAGACAAAATGCAATCTCACTCTTAATACAATACTTCTATAATATTTTTACCGAGTATTAAAAATTCGACTGGCCAGTAAATTTTTATTCATTTCGTAATTTCATTATATATATGTATGTTTTATATTATTTGTTAATTAATTAAGGAAACGTTGAATAATATTTGTAAACACTTGTTAATATTAATCTTATATATGAAAATAACTTTTTAATCTAATACATATAATATACATTAAATCTAATGATAAAATAAGAAGCTTTCGATCTTTTTAATATTTTCCCTCGCAATTATAGCTTTAATATTAATAATAAGTATGTGTAAGAGTGAAAAACATGTTAGGGTTTTCTACTAGTACAATCTTAATTGTAAATCTAATATTTTTTTATACAATATAAAGTAGAGGCGCTCATGAGTTGGGTCAGGTCGGGTTTGAGCGTGTTATTAACATACTTCATATTTGTCTAAGTCTGGCCCGACCTAAAATGTGAGTTCAAAATTTTGCCCAAACCCGTCCATATTTATAAGTGACTAACCTAATCTCATTTTAGGCCCGCACACATTTAATTTTCTAAAAACATTTATATTAATTATTTTAATATTTAATAATTCATATATATTTTTATATAATCAACTTAACATTATTTTAATCTTTACATTAGAGTAGTATTATATATTTAGTATAAGTTTTTTTTAATGTGTTCTAAATTACATAATATAAATTATTATAAACTTAAAATATAGGTTGGGCCAGGCCAGACTCAAGGCCTTGAATGTTCAAGCCCGAACCTGAACTATATTTTAAATGGGCCTAATTTTTTGCTCATGCCCATTTTTTGGGCCTAATATTTTTATCCAAATCCTCTCAATTTTGGGTGAGACTTCAAACTTAGACGGGTAAATATTATATGAAGAGTAATTAAAGTAGAATACAGAAAATATCAATATAGATAGATGAATTATACTATTAAAAAGAAGTTATATAAGCCACAGCATGTAAAGAATTAAAATAAATAAATAAATAAAAAATGATAAATCAAATAATTAATTAATTAAACAAAGAGACATGAGAATCCGAGGTATAGCATCATAACTCCTTAAAAGCACAAATCAAATATGTGGGATAGCTTTTTGCAACAACAACCCATCTAATTAATTAATAAGTAGGATAAAGAGACTTAATGGTTGTTTAAAGCTTAAACCTTTACCTTTTAATTCATTTAGTGAAATAAGTTTACTTTTATTCTTTTAGGATAAAGTTGTAGCTACCTAATCATATGTTAATATATGTAAGCAATTAAGTTTTTAGTGACGTTTTTAGTGGCATTTGGACCGAAAATACTGTGTACGCTTTAATAAAGCAATAGCGACGTTTGCAAAATATCTTTTTATTTTTAACAAAACTGCACCATTTTTATTAGGTCCCAAATCAAAATCCCCAAATCCCTTAGATTTTCCCCGACCTTCTGCTACATCGTCGTTCGGCTGAGAAAGGGGAGTTCTAGGAAATCTGGTCGCGATTCGACTAAGAAGAAAGAGCCTGTGACACCTAGTAGTGATAGGTGTAGATGGTAAAAGTCCTTGCCAGCAATTGATTGCCGCCTCTGCATCCGGCTAGGGTTTAATGAATAACCAAGAAGGCGACATCAAGTTTCCTTTTATCCTATCACCATGAGTGCCAAGGTAATACTGTTTTCCTATTTGTCTCAATTTGTTCTTATTTATATAATAGATCTTTGAATGATATTTCATTTATGGCATCTTACATGATATGTAACAGTGGAAGAAGAAGCGCATGAGAAGATTGAAGAGGAAGCGCCGAAAGATGAGACAGAGATCCAAGTAGATAGAACCATCAGCCCCTCTATTATACGAGGTTTCTCAATGTCTTAGCTAATATCGGTGTACTTTTAGGGTCCACTTAGTTATCTGCCATTTTTATTTTAGTTTTAAGCTTTTTTTTTTCTCTTGGGTTTCTATTGTCTTTCAAGTTGGTGCTAATCCGACAGTGGGATGATGTATCATTGTTAAGATTGGAGTTTAATTTGAATTTTCTCTTATAGTCTCCAATATAATAAAAAAATTTCTCTGCTAGTCTCCAGTATAATAGAAAGAACCCTAGTAAATCGACGTGTTTTCATGGGTAAACTAGCGAGAGCTAAAATGTTAAGATGATTGGGAGACTGAAACAGATGAATTAGAAATACAGAAAAAGCAGCAATAGCAGTAAATGGTATGCTAATTACCAACGAATTTCATACAACAAAGATGCATTTCTTTAAATTTCAACGTCACTATGTTTGTGGATACCCTTGCTATTCATGGAATTTTCTTTCTGTGCAAGGTTTCAGGTTTTTTTTCCTGTTCTGTTCTATTCACGGCCTTTTCCCCAGTAGCTTCTTTCTCATCCCTCAGAGCTGGCTTACTCGCCCGTAGTCATTGTATACAACTGATTTAAATGTATTGGAATTAATCCTCAACTCTTATCTCTGCTTAGTAGCTGAACCAGGGATTTAAATTGCGGTCGCGTCGCGTTTGTCGCGGTCGCGGACATAACGGACGCTATTGCGGTCACTGCGGGTATCGCGGTCGTGAATTTTTTTCAAATTCGCACAACTTACTGTAAAACATAGTAATTATAATTATAATTATAAAAAGTCACTTTTAATGATTTTTAGAGTGTTTTCTAACACTTATGAACCTTTATTAATATGACATGAGAACACAACTTTTATAATCATTAATTATTCTTATATTTATTTACTTAATTTTCTAAGAATGTTATATTAACTAATAACAAAGTAAAAAAAAGGAAATATTAAACATTTATCATATTTAATAAGTTTGAAAGTTTTATAGATAAAAGAATTGAGAATTCATACATGAGAGATGTCTTCAATATTTCTTGACGGCTTTGAAGATAGTGAAGATATAAACATTCTATGCTGCAAAAGGAAAAAGGAATAGATAAATTAATGAATAGATTCTCATTAATTATTCCTATTTCCTACCACTTATTCTCATCTCATTCTACTTTCATATATAATTTAACATGCTTCGATTCTTCATTATCTTTTCATAAATATACTTCATTCATTTATCTAAAGATATATATTATTTTAAATGTTTAATATCATCAAAATTAAGAACAATAACAAAAGATTTCTTTAAAAAAAAATACCTTACAAATAATGATAGTGGCACGATTTATTTTTCACCAATTAGTGGAATGACGAGGAAGATCAAATCCTTCACCTTCACTTTGGGAGCGTTCTTGACTTGATTCTCTTGGCCTTTGTCCAAAAATATATCCAAAAAAGTAACATTTTCACCTTGGTTTTCATTCAATTGATATGGAGGATATATTTGAGGAGGAGGATACATGAAAGGTGGAGGTGGGTGATACATTGGTGGAGGAGGATGCATTTGAGGCTGGTATGGCACACCATAATTAGGAAATGGTGGATAATAACCATATGGTTGTGGATAACCATGTGAAGGTTGTTCTGGTGGATAAAAAACTTGAGTGCTAGTAGATGAATCACTATACCCAAGGTTACTAGAACTCGATCTCCTACCAGATGAAGAGCCTATAGAAGTATGCTTCTTGCCTTTTCCCTTTGATGGAGCTCTAGGTTCACTTCTATCTCTCTAGGTTCAGAAACATATTTCCATCAAACTCGATCCGTCACGAAAATGTCCACCAGTGGTACCACCCCATATTCTCCTCCATCTTGACTAGAAGACCTAATTTCACCTCTATCACCACTATATCCGTCATCCTCATCAATTGGACTTAAACCACCACCATCGGGTCCATCGCCACTCGACTTGGAGTTGAACTAGAACTTGAATGAGACAAAATTTGTTGTTGCGATTGATCAACATCCATTTCATCATCGAGGTATCCACAGCAACACACGACATTTTCACCATCTAACAATGGATTCTCTTTCTCATGAAGCCATTCGATAGTGGATCAACATCTTCAAAGATATAATCAAGGTGATAGGATTAAAACTAGCATTTATATCATCGATGCTCATTCTTTGTTGATGCCTCATCTTAAGCCTCATATTATAATAGGTAAACACTAGTTTTTCAAGTTTTTATACTTTAACCTATTTCTTGCCTTGGTGTGAATATAACTAAACGTGCTCCAATTTCGTTCGCAATTTGATGTCAAGTTGTTTGACTAAGCACTTTAATTGCTAATTTTGTAATTCGGAACACATGTGCCGTATATCATCCACCACTCAATTGCATAATATTATTTAAATTTCAAAATAACTTTAAAATTACAATATAATTAAATAATATAAATTAAATTAAATAATTTAATTAATCAGTATACCGGATTCATTTGCTTCCAAGCTCTTTGTGCTTGTGGAGTACCGAATGTCTCATGTTTATCTCTAAATAGTAACAACTGCATAAATAAAAGATAGAGTAAAAATAAGAATAAAAATTCTATTTCAAATTATTTAACTAAGTTACAAATAATAGTAGTTGAATCTAACCTGATTAACCATTCTGACTTGAGTATCCATAGAAGGTTTTAATCTTTCAATTACTGATCGTGTACCTTCTAATGTTTCTATTAGTACATTCTCAGAATGCTCCACCCCAAATTGAAATTGAGGGTTGAGAAAATAACCTAAGTATAATTTATAAGAATATCATCAAATAATAATAATCTAAAGCTTAAAATAATAAAATATAAAAATAGTTCTTAATTATATGAAACATTTTATCTTACCAGCTGAATGCAAGTCAGAATGCATAAAATTCCATCTATTGTCAATAATCTTTTCATACTCTGTGAAATATCGACAATTTTGTTGAATTGCTCGTTTAGCTCTATCAACAGCCTCATAAATAAAGCCCATCGTTGGTTTTTCATCGCTATCCACAAGTCTCAATACTCTTACTAAGGGCTCATAAACTTTTATGAGGTCATTGGCTTTTTTCCAAAAATCTTTTCCCAAAAAAATTTTTTTGGCTTCATAAGCAGGCCCTGACTTTTGCTTTCCCCATTTTGATTCTTTAAATTCCTATATATTCATAAGAAAAATTTTAAAACAATATAATTTAAATTATTTGGAACTAATAAAATCACTAAAGGTTACTATATTTAAGTAATTATATTAACTAATTATAAAATACTGACCTTTGAATTAAACATTTCTCTCAAACCTTGCTTTTGTCTTGTTATCTCTTCAAGTTGAATGAAATGAGTTGCAAATCGAGTAAGAGCGGTCAAGTATTTGTTTCCTTGTGTATACTTCTTCATCAAATCAACAGTCCAAATGTGATTGCATATAAAGCAAGTCACTTTCTTTGCCTCATCTAACACTTTTGCTACACGGGCTTTTTCCCAATATCTTCAAGGCATAAATCTAAACAAAGAAAGTGCACATGAGGTCCAATATAGATGTTGTCTTTTCAACATTAATTTTTTCCAGCAGCTTTCATTCTGCCTCATTATCAGTCACTATTTGGACAATGTAATTTTCTCCAATTTCTTCTACAACTGAATCTAACAAACGGTAGTAGAATTCAGCATCTCTACTACGGACACTTGAGACATCTACCGATTCCAAAAAATGGTTCCTTTACTGCAATAAACAAGGAAATTAATGATGTGCATTTGATTCAAACTGTTGGTCCAACCATCACACATTAGAGTTGCACCCAATTCTTTCCAATGAGTCTTTAGTACATTTACCCAATCATGAACTCGTTGATACTCTGACTCCAAATACACATCTGAAACCTCATAAGGTGTTAGGAGCTACACCTTGTCCAACTTCTGTTGCCACTTGAATTAAGTTATACAACCATGGAGAGCTTGCTAATTGAAAAGGAAGTCTTTCATATATTATAAATTTAGATACCGCTTCACCTATCTTCCTTCGAAAACTCTTTAAAAAAGAGTCATTGACCTTTGGTTGCTTTAAACTTTTGCTTCTAACCAATTCAGGTATAGCTCCCCTTAAGGTAAACTCAGACTCACCTGGAATAGATTTACTTGTTCTTTCTCTATTATGTTCTCTAGCTGATCCATGAGAAGATCGCCCTTCTTCATAAATGTTATCCCAACCACCAGTACTTCGTCTGAATTATTTCCTTCTATGCCACTCGTGTTGTGATTGGATACTTTCTCGAGTTGCTTGCCTTATAGCAGAAACCTCATCAATGAATCCCTCGTGCTCATCCTCCTCTTCTGTTAATTGAGATAAGAATTCATCTTTTCTCCTCTTTTTGTCTATTTTCTTTGTGTTGCTTTCTTTTAGTACATTCATCATACTTTCTCTAATGACACCGTTAATAAAATAAAATAATTCACACTTTATATTATTATCAATTATATATAATCTTTATTGATAAATTTACAATAACATTTAATAATAATAATAAAGTATCACATACCAAGAACATTAGGGCATGGTGCAACATTGCGGGTTTTATGAGCAATGTGCTCTTTAAATCGTGTTATTCCTCCTTTCACAACTTTACCACAAAGTTTACATACGATACTTCCTCTCGCATTTGGCACTGGAGTTCCAAAGTGCCAACCTATATCATTACTTGGTGCACCCTCCAATCCTTTAGTCGGGAACTCTTCACGTGGTGGCATGCTTTATTTTATTTATATATAAGAAACATAAAATTATATTTAGAAATATAAGCAACTCATTACTTATATTATCAACAATATAATACCAAAAAAGTAAACAAAATTTAAAGCTAAAGTAAAGACCTAATATTATAGAAATAAATAAATAAATATTGTGTAAAACAATTTAATAATAGTAATAATAATAATAATAATAATAATAATAATAATAATAATAATAATAATAATAATAATAATAATAATAATAATGATGATGATGATGATGATGATGATAATGATGATAATAATAATAATAATAATAATAATAATAATAAAAATCTTAAAATTAAAAATTATATGAAAGGATATACTATATAGATAAATAAAATGATATAATAAAATAAATGTATTTAAAATATTTAGGTAAATAAATATGAAAAGAAATATAATTGAAATAATAATGCAAAACTAATTAAATTTTAATAATATGGTAATAATAACAAGTAAATAAATAATAAAATAAAAAAGGAAAAATAATAATAGTAATAGTAATATTAAATTAATTAATTTAATAATAAAATAGCAAAAATAACAAAAAAGGGACTAAATCGAACTTAAAACATAAATTTGCGGCAAATCCGAAATAAATAAAAAGAAAAAGGACCAAATTGAATGCGCAAATAACAAAAATGGATCAAATAGGAAATAATCCCCATCCTTCAAAACGCACAGCTTCAAGGTGGACCAAATTGAAATACGAAATAAATTATAGGATAAAATTAAAAAAGAAATAAGCTTGATTGTAAATAATAAAAAAAAGGAAGGGCTAAAAGCGCAATTAACCCTTCCGTTTGGTAAGTCTTGTGAGTTAGGCGAAGCAGGCGTCGTTTGGTGCCGAGTGGCTTCGCCCAAAAGCAGGCGTCGTTTGAAGGCCTATTTAAATCAAAATTTTTTTCCAGAATCTTCATTTCAGCCATTGTTCAAATAAATTTTTTTCCTTTTTCTCTCAATTCTCTTTTTTCTCTCTGCCGTTGCCCAGAATCCGGCCATCGGCCACCGTGGCAGCCGCCGATCACCGGCTACGGCGCCACCGTGCACGGTGGTCGGAAATCACCAAAAACATTTTAAACCCCCTTTTTTGTGTAGAACATAGATCTAGGGATAAAAATCTCAAAAAATCACTCTATGCTGCAGATTCAAGACATGCAAGTACTTTACTTACTGGGTTAGTTTTCTACTTACTTGATCTATTGCTTTGCTTGCTGCCTGTGCCCTGTGGCTGTGTTGTTTGCCTTGTCGAAATATGGAGAATGAATGAGAAATATATTTTGTCTTTTCATTTGCTTGTGATTTTGTGAAATTTGAGTTTGTGAGTCTGTGACTTACTGACTTGTATTGTGAGTGAGTTTTGATTTTTTAATCGACTTTCAGTCTTTTACTTTACTTTACTTTGCTTTGTTTTGATTGAAAGTTTGAAACTTGAAAGCCGATTTTGCAGGTAGGGAGGGAATATATTCCCTTTTGTTTTATTATAAAGTACATTGATTCAGTCTTTCTTCAGTCTTCACTTTTCACTATTCACTTCAGTATTTCATTCACCAGAATCACCATCCATCTACAAAGACTTGATTTTTTTAATTTACGGAAATGTAAAATAACGGAATAGCGGCCCGTTATTGCCGCAATTGTCCGTTATCCGTTAAATTGCGGCCGCTATCCACCGTTATCGGTGTGAATCCGCTTCCTCCGTTATTTTCAAAGAATAGCGGTTTGATCGCGGCGCTACCGCTATATAACTACCGCTATTCAAAACGGTCCGCTATTTGAATCCTCGAATGAACCTCTTGATATATTGGTAGATTGCTTTAGCCTTTTCTGAATCGGATTCCACTGCTACTACCTTTGTTTTAATGTTCCGTAGAATTTAGTGATCATGATTCATGTTGAGACCGTGATCTTGCTCCTAAGTAATAAGCTGACACATCATGTTTGCTTTTATTAGTCTTCCCACAAAACCAGGAGCTTGCCATGGCAGCATGATTTGTTTGAAGACAGCCTTAGACCCAAAGGCAAATTTAAAGTAATTAACTGAGAACATTGACTCTTTGCCTGCAGTTTTGCTGGAACATTGACAACCAAGAAAGTAGTCAAAATACATCTGAACTAGAGCGTATAACTAAGGTACCCATATCTGGCATCTTTTATTTGCTGATGCAGTTAACATGGCAAGAATAAGTATTTTGAGTTAGTGAATATGATGGATATGTGCCTTGAATTTCCAACATCATTTACAACTTGGCATTAGTTGGTTCTGACAATTTGCCTAATTTTTTAACGCTTGAAATAGATCAAATTTCCACAAAGGAAATAACAGATATATCTTGTTTGATTAACTTGTTGTCGGGACTTTATTATTCATGTTACCATTTGCATGGTTGTGTATTTAAAGGATATTGATCCGAACCATTTTTTTTCCAGGAATTTAACAACAAATCAAACTCTTTATACACTATATTGCGCAGTAGCAGTGATTGTCACTAAACTAACTATAAATACGACTAAGGCAAGTGCACCTATCGAACAATAGTATAGTTATGGTGAGTAGGGAATATCGTATCCACGAGGACTAAAAGTACTAGTAATTACCGTTTTTCTAGTCGACAAATTGGAGTGATTGTTTTTAATCTAAAATTACTAAACTAATCTAACTAAGAACGCAATAGAGAATGAAATAGGAAAATAATCGAAGATAACCAATGAGATAGACAATACCTAGGAAAGAATCCACCTAGACTTCACCGGAACAGGGTTACCGGAGTTTACAGATCAAATATAGTTAATTCATATCATTTACTATTCATATCAGAAATCAATCATATTCAAACATATTATCCCTTATATGGGTCATCAAGGCCTAAAATATGCATTAGAAAAAAGTCGGGACTAAATCGAAAACTCAAGAGAATTTTTCGCAAAACCTCAAAATTTTTCCTAGGTGAAAGGGACACACACCCGTGTGGCTAGACTGTGTGGCTCACACGGCTAAGACACACGGTCATGTCCCAACCCCCGTGTCTAATATATGGTGCTTCCTGACTTGGGTCACATGGCCAAGCCACACGCCCGAGTGCTAGGCCATGTAAAAATACCTAGGCATTCTGTTTCTCCATTTTAAGGATATAAAGGACACATGGCCAGATCACACGCCCATGTGCTAGGCCGTGTGTGACACATGGCCGAGACACGCGCCCGTGTGGACGAAAATAGACCATTTTCAAGGCCACTTTTCTCACCCAACTTGTCTTTCACCTACAACAACATTTTAACACATCCTCAAGCCAATTCCATACATTTGAATCAAGCCAAAACCAAGTCTTATGCATGATATATCATCTCATATGTTCAAGTTTACAAACTTACTTATTTGTTCAAACACATAAACGTACCAAATTAATCAAATACACACTTATATATGTTCAAGTCTAATTTACTAAATCTAACACAACCATACCAAGCACACACATGACAAACATGATATATCCTCATATATAAATATACATCAAAACATGACATCACTAGCCATTCCAATGGCTAGTTACAATTTAAAACATATATATATGCAAACATTGGCCAAACTATCTTATACATGCCATTATAACCAAGTTTTAGTATATTACATATACTGAAAAGTTCGAGAGATAGTGTAATGTAGCTCCGACCTGCTTCCAACCTTTAAGAGCTTCCGAGTACTATAAAACAGAAGAAATTAAAACCAAGTAAGCATTTAATGCTTAGTAAGTTCGTATAACGAAAATTAACTTATCATTCATTTACATGAAAAGTAAGCATACAAAATACATTTAACAATTTGGCTAATAGCCTAAACATATAACTTCATCAAACGTGTTGGTCATGTTTTACATATGTATATCAAGAAACATATATGAACTCATTGGATATCAAACTTTCATGTACATAAACTTTTCAATCTTGTATTTATATATCAATTTCATGTAATTCAAGTATATACAGGTAATGGTTCACTTTAACTTCCATGTACATAAACTTTAATTTCATGTACATAAACATATATGAACTTGACCCATTGAATCATTTGAAATATCGATGGATACATGGGTAATACATTTGAAGTGTACAAATCTGTAGTCCATCAATTCATATTCGAGAATGCTCATACGAGCACATAAATAGGAAGCTCTTTTGAACCATATAACGGGAAGCTCCGGGGAGCCATTAACGGGAAACTCATATGAGCCAATATCGGGAAGGTTCAAGCGAGTCAATATCGGGACGCTCATAAGAGCTACAGTGTGTCCACAACACATGTAGGATCACAACCAAATCGGGATGCTTTGAAGAGCTATTATCGGGAAGCTCATAAGAACCATATAATGGGAAGCTAATGAGAGCTAATAACGGGACGCTCTTCTGAGCTATGGTGTGTCCGCAACACATGCAAGATCACAACTAATCGGGAACCCTGTATCTATCGAATTTCACTTATTCAAACGGGACTTAACACTTATCGAGTATACTTGGATATATGTTCAATTTTCATACATGTCAATTACACAATTTAATTCACATACACAATATTCAATTTAAAAAATATAAATATACAATTTAGTTACACGGACTTACCTCAACACTTGTTCGTGTACGAAAATATACTAACCTGACACTTTTTCTTTTCCTCAATCTAACTCCTTATTTGATCTTTTCGAATTTTCCATGAATCCAACATCTTTTCAATTTAATCCCTAAATCATGATTTCGTCAAAATTCTTTAATAAAATACTTTTAAATACTCATCAACATCTCAAATTCATCATGTAATAACTAAAATCATATGAACTCAACAATGGTAACTTCTATGATTTTCAATCAAATCAAAAATTAAGGTATAGGTTAATTGGACCTAATTGTAACAATCACAAAAACATAAAAATTGCAAGAAACGGGTAAGAATTGAACTTACAAGAAGAAAAAATTGAAAAATAAGCCTAAACCCTCTTCAATGTCTGTTTTTGATATGAAAAATGATGATGAAAATGTCTAGAATCCTTTAATTTTCCATTTGTTTCATTAAATTTGGCAAAATTGTAAATTTTTCCCTTATTTCACATCATCTTGTCATTTCTCTAAGCTTATGTCACCTCAGCCACTTACTTTAGGTATATTTATGCCTAAAGTTCTTTCTTATTTACTATTTAAGCTATTTAATCACCATTTATTTTAATTAACAAGTTTTGCATTTTTTTTAATCTAGTTCTTTTTAACAAATTAGACATGTAATAAGTGAAAATTCTTAACGAAATTTTCATACGACATTCCTATCATACCATAGACTATAAAATAATATTAAAATAAATTTTCTTCTGACATTGGATTTGTGGTCCCGAAACCACTGTTCTGATTTAACTGAAAACAGGCTGTTACAGAACAACTAACTCTAGGTTGATTAATTGAAATCTCTTTCTAATTAAAACTCCTATTGTCGCATTAACTCGATCCATGGATTCCCTTATCAGATTTGACTTTAATCCGGTAGATTTATGTTGTCTTATTTCTAAGATTGCATGCAACTCCACTCAATTATACTAGATCTACTCTTAAATAGAGACTTTTGCTCCACTGAAATAAGCACATTAAACTTGAATTAATATCTCAGAAATATTAAAACAAGAAATAATCATACATAATTGAGAACAAAAATCAAGTATTTATCGAGTAAATCATAAATCAAATAATAAGATTCATCATAGATTTCATCTTCCCTAGGTATCTAGGGAATTTAGTTTATAATCCTGAATAGAAACATCTCAAAGTTAGGATAACAACAAGACATAAAGAAACTCAATAAAATTTTGAAGGAAATTAGATGGAGATCTTCAATCTTGAAGGAGATCCACTTCTAAGTTGATTCCTATGGTGTTCTTCAAGTGTTCTATTTAATCTTCTCTAAGTGCCCCCTTAGGTCTTCTTTTAATTGGTATTTATAGACTTTACAATCCTCAGAAAGCCTGAAAATTAGGTTTTTCTACGTATTTAGGAAGCAGGGTGCGATATCAACACAGGCTGGCACATGGGCGTGTGGCCAGCCCGCGTGGATCTTGGAAACAACTCTATTTGTCCAATTTTGGCTTGTTTTTCACTCCTTTAGCTCCCAAATGCTATCCTAACTATAGAAACATGAATTTAAAGGATTAAGAGCATCAAATTCACTAATTTACATAATTAATCATCCAAAAATGCATTAAGAATGAGATTAAAATATGTTACTTTTACAGCTTATCAAGCAGGCTTGCTGGGAGTCAGCGAGCCCCATTTCTTAGACGTTTCCTTTTGTGAATGAATTTTAATTCATTCTTTGAGGTAGGGTTAAGTGTAGTCTTACATATACTAAAAAACTTAGATCCTATACCATTCTTACACGCTGTTTTGTTTCTATGAACTGGCAACTACAAGGGGTGTGCTGAATGTTGTTAGGCCACGTCCATCTCTTCCTATGTTAAATCAACAATAGCAAATTGAAGGTATGAAATCTCTGATGTAGCTTGCCCTAGTTCAGTGTTCACATGCATTTGGTTGACTGGAGAAAATAGTGCTTTACTATACCCACTCTGGTTTCAACTTTCTCAATTCTTATTAACCTTCTCAATCAGTTGCTGCTTATAAGGTATGTGCCTACTACCTATTGACAATTGAGTAACCATCTCTTGAGATTGAAAATTGAGATTGTACAGCCCAATTTGCCCGGGCCCGCACCAAATAAAACCCAAACCAATTAAACTAACCCAATACCCTTCAGCCCAAACCAAGACCCAAGCCCAAATACTAAGGGTCAAACTAGGGTTTCAGCTTTTTTGAAACCCTAGTGCCGCCAAGACCCCACTTGCCTCGCCATCGCCATTCTGCACGCCACTGCAAGACGTCCCATCGCCGCTCACCTGCTCCCAACTGCTCACCTGCAACACGCAACATTAAGAAGCAAAAATAGAGTAAAAATAATAATAATAAAAAAGCTTGTAAAAGGCTATAAAAAGCCATTCGAATCACTGTAATGGGGGTTCGGCCCCTTCTTTCACGATTTCAAGAAATAAAAGCAAAAACAAATTTGAGCAAAGAGAAAAAAACAAGCAGTGAACGGAAAAGAAAAGTGAAGGTCTTTTATTTTATTTTATTTTATTTTTTACTTTCGAAACAGTTCATATACCCATTCATATATATATATATATATTACTTTCTTCAAAATATAAATTTTAAAACAAATTTACCTTTTTGATTTTTTTCCGGCCACCGTGTAGGGTGGTTGCCCGGCGCCGGCATGGCGTTCCTCTGGCCGGAAAATGGACCTGGTCCAGAGAGAATATCCCCTCCCTCTTTCTTTTTTTTTTCTTTCTCAAATGCCAAATGATTTTTCCCCCCCAAATAGTAGCTTTTATACCCTGATAAAACGACGCCGTTTTGGCCGGCGTCCTTAAGCCCCAAAACGACGTCGTTTTAACTTGGATCGGACCGACCCGACCCGAACTACCAAGGATCCGCGTGCTTCTGGATAAAAGGGGTTATTTGTGCTCCTGGTCCTTCCACTTTTGAGGCTGTTTACGATTGGGTCCTATTTTGTTTTTATTTTTCAATTTTGCCACAAAATTTCATTTTTCTCTCGATTTGGTCCTCAATTGAGCTGAAAGGAAATTTTCCCTTCCAGCCCCTCTATGTTATGTGCACATTCAAATCAGTCCCTCTTTTTTTATTTCGATTTCGCCCCGTATTGTTTGCTTTTATTTCGATTTAGTCCCCTTTTAGCATTTTTATTATTTTCTTCATTATTTTATTGTATTATCATCTTTTATTATTTATTATTACTATTATTATTATTATTATTATTATTTTAATTACTTATATATACGCATATATATATAGACTTTAGATTATTTTATTATTCTATTAGTAATATTATTATTATCCTTATTTCATTTATGTTTTCTTTCATTTTTATTTTTATTGTTTATTTATTTATTTATTTTATTTTCTTTCTTTTCTAAAAGTTTGTTATATATATATATATATATATATATATATATATATATATATATATATATACACGCACATATTTTTGTAACATATATATGTATACCTTTAAAGGTTATTAAATTTATCTTTATATTTTATTTTTCTTATATATATATATTTATGTTTTTTATACTATAATTAATTTACATACATAATTATATATCTATGTGTATATTTTAATCTTCATAAGTACGTGTATACATATTTATATGCTTATACGTTTATAGTATGTAATTTGTATACATACCCATGTACATACCTTTTAGTTTTCATAAATATATGCATGCATGCTTATTTACATTGCTTATTATGTCTTATAATATATATATATATATATATATATATATATATATATATACACGTGTACATCCATACATTTCTTGCATTTTTATAATTTTATTTGCTTGATTCATTTATTTATTTACTTATTTATTTATCTATTATATTCATTTTCACTCAGATTCTTGAAAAGGAAATTTTTAAAAGTAAAAGTAATACTTGATATTTGGGATCTTTGAGAGAATCGAGCCCTAACGTATTGGGTTCCGATTTTCTTCGTTGAACCTAAATAATCGAGATTACTCTTTTTAAAATAATAAAAGGTTCATTATCAGGAATTCAGTATGTTGTGTCCTAACGCATTGGATATGACACGTTGCTTTCCCGAGATGAGGATTTTTTCTAAAAAATTAATAAAGGTAGTATTTTGTATTTAGATTCGAGAAGATCGTACGCTAACTTACTGGGTTTCGATTTTCACAATAAATCTAAATATTTTAAATCCGAGATGACTAAAATATTTTTTAAAATAAGCATTTTCATTCGCGTATTGGGAATTCGAGACATTGTGTCCTAACTTACTGGATATGATTCTCTTTCTCGAATAACGTGAAATATCCCCTTTTTTCTTGAAAATTTTCAACGTTTTAATAAAATGATCGTATTTTTAAAATTCTCCAAAGTTCTCAATTTTTAAGACATTAAGTAATCAACTAGGTACCAATTTTAGGCGTATCGAGGGTGCTAATCCTTCCTCGTGCGTAACCGACTCCCGAACCCGTTTTTCTGAATTTCGTGGACCAAACTTGTTGTTTTCATAAAATCAAACCGTTTATTAAAAACAACCACTTTTCGAGGTGATCCAATCACACCTCATAAAAAAAGATTGGTGGCGACTCCCGTTTCATTTTTCAAAACCCAAGTCGATCCCGTTTTCGATCCAGAAAATGGTGTCAACAGAGATAATATTTTTGTGGGGTAGTTGGCTCGAGGTTGAGGGTGAAGTTAATCGTATACTATTATTATCAGGTCGGTGAGTAATAGGCTAGTAGAAAGCTAGAGTGTTGGTGAGTCGACTGGACTTCTCTTCTGTATGGCATTTGGCATTGGCAGTTAGTTTCTTTTCTTTTGCATGTCATTCAACAGCCATGACGCTGGCGTACATACAAATGAATCACAGTGCTTAAACTAAAAAAAAAAAAATCTATTTTGATTTTTCTTTTAAATATAGAAAATTATATTTACGTGGAATTGGTGTCGATTAGAGGTGCTCATAGGCCGGGCCGGGCCCGGAAAAAAATTTTGGCCCGGGTCCTAGGCCCGTGCCCCGGCCCGGCCCGAAATATGGGCCTAGAATTTTGCCCAGGCCCGGCCCGGCCCGTTTTTTAAATAAATACCAAAATTTTATTTTAAAAATTAAAACAAAAATAAAAAAATTATTTTAAAAATATTTTAAAATTAAAAAAATTTAAAAAAAATATTTTAAAAGTATTTTAAAATTTAAAAAAATAAAAAATTTTATTATATTCGGGCCAGGCCGGGTCGGGCCCGGGCCAAAAAAGTGGTGCCCGAGGCCCGGCCAGTTTTTTAATCGGGCCTCGTTTTTTTGCCCAAGCCCATATTTCGGGCCTATATTTTTACCCAAACCCTCCCATATTTCGGGCGGACCGTCGGGCCGGGCCGGGCCGCCCGGCCCATGAGCACCTCTAGTGTCGATCTTGTTACACAACTTTTAATGGTGGATTATAGTTTTTGTTACTTTTAATGCATGTACCCTTACTAGGTAAAAAAATTTACCTTATTTGGAATTGGTGTTGATCTGATCCTTATTACACAACCTTTTAACAATGGGAGGTTGAAGGAGTATTTGCTTATTATGATTAACTTTACTTAATTACTTTAAATTTGCCTTTGGGTCTATAAATATGATTTGATTGTTTCATTTGGTTTACCTGAAGTTGATTCTCGATTGCAGGAATGATTCCATGTGCTGTTATGATTTTGGGGCTATATTTCATCCTAGATTCCCCTAGATGGCTGGTAAGATCACTTTCTTACTATAAAAACTAGGGTCCTCGAAGAATTATTACTCTATACCCATATTTGCATATGCTCTCGACATAGGCTAGAAACTTGAAAAAATGTTGCACATTCTTTTGTATCAAGAAGTTCATTGCTTGAAAATCATTGAGTGATTTGTGTGGTATACAGTCAATGGTTGGCTACCAAGCTGAGTTCAATGTTGCACTTTAAAAGCTTCGTGGAGATACTACTGATGTTTCAATAGAAGAAGCTGAAGTAGAAGTACTTAATTCAATCACATTTTCCCCCTTTTTAATCCTTATTTTGGGAATTGAGACTAATTTTTTTAAGTCATAGGATTCTTTGGTAACACTTTAGCATCTTCCAAAAGCCACTGTGTTCGATTTGTTTCTCAAACGAAACTTACATTTAGTCATTGTAAGTATGGCAACACGATATTACGATGTCGTCGATTTCACTTGTTTTCACTTACTTAATGCTTTTTCTTTTGTTTCCCTTTTATGCTCAATAAGTGGCATACAGATTGGAGTTAGACTGATGGTGTTCCAACAGTTCTTTGGTTATAATGGAGTAGTTTTCTGTGCAAACCAAATTTTTACATCTGCAGGTAATCTGATTTCTATATAATTATTGGAGTTCGGATGATGACCGAATCCCAATACGTACAATGACACCAAGAGAGATATTTTATATTTTTCTCTCATTTCAGGAGTTCCTCCAAATGTTGGAAGCATTTTCTATGCATGTTTCTTTGATCCTTCAGATAATTGTGAGATTCATCACTTTTAGATGCCTTCTCTACTTGATGTAATAAATTTATACAATGTCTTTTATGATATGTTCTTCCTCTTTGGATTTAAGACTTCCCACTAAACTCTTAATGGTTTGTCTAGTTGATGCCATCTAATAATAAAAATGCATTTGGGTTCTTTTATGTTTTTGAAAGACAAACATGAACTCAATTAGTCCATTATGTAATTAGAATTTCATGTTTTTTGTGTTTTAATTGTTCATTAGAGACAAGGAAGATGCAAAGGCTTGCTCGAGAAAATGTTCGAAGGATTTTGGAAGACCAGGAAAAGCAAAATCATGAACTGGAAACAAAGAAAAAGAAGATCGACAACTGGTTATAAAATGAATGTTCTTTTTCTTTTATGTAGGGTTTGCCAGAATTGTTGGGTAATCGCACTAATATTGGATTAAAGAGAATGGGAGAGCTTGATCCAAAGGCTTTTCATGACACTTGTAAGTCGCGATTTCCTCCTGATAAAGCGAAAATTCAGGCCACTACTTTATGCTCATCATGGCAGGAGAATCTGAAGAATCCAGATTGACATCCAATTTTCAGGAGAAACTAACAAATCTAAAGCTGGAATGGGGTGAAGATATTTATAATACAGTCGTAACAGCTTTGAAAGAACTCTTTTGTTGTAACTTATTGTAGTATGCTTGTAGTTGAAGTTTCTTATAGTGAACATCATGTTGTTTATTCAGCAAAAGTTTCAAAGATTTTAGTTTTAGAAGAAAGTATGTACTATAGTCATTAGATTGGGTTTTCAAATATGATTATGTTAACATTTTGATCAAACATTATGAATAGTTCTCTTGATAATGTTTTTGAACTAAAAAACAATTTAAAATGTGTCCATTGTTAGGTCATTTAAATTTTGTATGATCATTTAAGGTAAGAATGTAAATGAGATGATTAAAGAAGAAGTTGAATTTGATATGGTCTTTAGCGACGCTTCTACTAAAAACGCCACTATAGAACATGACTTTTAGCGGCGCATCTCGTAAAAACGTCGCTAAATAACATGATCTTTAGCGGCGCTTCTACTAAAAACGCCATTAAAGAACATGATCTTTAGCAGCGCTTCTCCACATAAACGCTGCAAAATTTAGCGGCGTTGTTTACGGCGCTTATTGAAATGCCTAAAAACCTATTTTGCTGTAGTGCATTAATTAAACATGATCAAATGTAAGTTTATTAGTTGATTGGCAGGTTCAAATCAAGCACGTGGCAAGGACAACGAACATGGCGACAGATGCGATGTCTAAATGGGCTAGAGATTACGTAATCGGGTTGCATGTCTCCACACAATCGTTTCTAATAGTGTAGGATATTTTGTTACAAAATCAGCTTTACATAATGGTTTTGGTTTTTTGGTTGAGATTTAAACTCAACTTCCTCTTTTGTAACAAAAAAACAAAACATGATGAAATGTAAGTTTATTGGTTTGATTATCTAATAATAACAAATTTATTAAAATTTAGGGTTGATATATTTTTCTAATTTCGCAAGTAGAGTTAAAAAATTGTTATGTGTATCATTTATTTTTTAATTTTTTTCTATACTTTACATTCCCTTGTCATCACCCAAACAGATATCGTAGTTCATGCCATTCAAGATTGTTGTTTTGATGCTAGGAATAGGTTCATTCATGATATGATTTAATTAGTTATTATATAGAGGATATGGAAGGAATTGATTAAAAAAAATTAGTTTTTGTAAATTTTTGCGGATCTACGGGCTGGCAGGGGCCCCGACCTATCCTAAAATTGGAAAATTTTCATTTAAGCTCTTTATAATTTACAAAATTTTAAATTAATAATGATAAAATTATACATTGGCCCTCAAAATGATAAAAAAATTGATGTAATCCTCTATAAATGATAAAGATATAGAGTATTAAAACGGTGAGATTACATTTTTACTAATTATAAAAACATACAATTGAATTCCAACCCGAAA
Organism: Gossypium raimondii; assembly: GCF_025698545.1. Taxonomy (NCBI): domain Eukaryota; kingdom Viridiplantae; phylum Streptophyta; class Magnoliopsida; order Malvales; family Malvaceae; genus Gossypium; species Gossypium raimondii. The sequence continues at coordinate 54,492,916 of NC_068577.1, read as the reverse complement.
AATAGAATAATTTTGTAATTTTGTATTTATGTCTTTGGCAATTAGGAAGAATTGAATGTTGACAAATTCGACTTCCGCTTTTGTTTGTGTTTAATGGCTTTTACTAATTTTGTTTTCCCGATATCCTTTTCATTTATAAAGAAAGGAAGGGGGCATAATGGCCACAATGACAAGGACCATGCTCTCATTTTGGCATACCTAAATTAATTAAATCAATTGTTAATTGGGTGGCAAAGGTTTGGACCACATAACCATCATTTAATTCTCATTCACTCTAAGAATCCGAAAATTTTTTAATACTTGTAAATTTCAAAGAAATTATAATAAATCAAATGAAAAAAAATACCAAAATTTTATGAAATTAAGAATTTGTAAAAGATGCAGGTTGGAGTAAACTTGGATGCATAATTGTTAACCAAGTATGTGTGTCTATTGTTGTGGGACTTAATTAAAGTGGCCAACAAAAGTTAGATGAAATTAGAAAATTCCCAAAGTTTTTAATGAGGGATTTGTGGTGATTAAACACCATAAATCCAACAATGTGCACTACTAAGCTCATGGTAGCCTTTTCAAAAACTCTCTTTGCGTTTATTCTAGGAAAAAGCAAACCCTAGCTTTACCACTTTTGCACTTTTATTTTACTTTGTAAGGCCATCCTTACACAGGTAAACAAATAATGAAAAGAACCCCATGTATTATTAAATTGTAATGTAATCTTTAGCTCTTGATTTGCTTTCACATCGCACCAATCTTGCTTTAATTCCATCCAAATCACCTTACAAGAAGTTCTTTGTTTGATAAATATATAAACAAAACAAGTCATATGATCGGCTTTTACGTTGCCTTTCTGATTGAGACGTGTTTTAAGGCCATTTTTCTTAACCTTTTATTTGCTTACATCTTGCTATGTCTAGGACCAAAATTCGTTGTTTTCGATGTAAATTAAGCAACGATGTTAGAGGTTTATTTTGGGGTTAAATTCAACTGTAGAATTTTAAAAGGGTTAAAATTAGTCTAGTTTTATTTTTATAGATGCTTTTATTTTAGAATTCTAAATAGATTAAATTGAAAATTTTTTATTTTTGGAGGTCGAAGTGTATTTTTACCATTAAATTAACTTATAATTTTAAAAACTTCAAGAGACTAAAATAATAATTTATCATGTCTTGGAGGGGCTAGAGCCCTCGCCTACCCTCTTAGCAGCTTTCCGGTTCATGTCATCAAACTATAACAAGAAACTATTTTGGATTTATTATGTCGAGTGTTTGTTTTTATGTGCTGATGTGACGTGCTAGGGGTAACTAGGTGTCATGCGTGGCAACACGTTACCCCCTGAGGGTTACACGTGTCCCAAATACCCCCTAGAGGATATGGGTGAGCAGGGTAAAACCATGCAAGTGGCGAGCACACGTATTAAGCAAGTTGTTGGTCAGCTAGCCAAGTTGGTAGTGAGCAAGACCCTGGCTAGCTGAACCATACCTTGCTGGATGAGTGGGGAGGACATGTGTCGAGGATCAAGAGACGTTGATTATTTGAATCATACTTCGCCAGATGAGTGACTAGCATAGATGTCGGGCGATTAGAATTTACGTGACATGCTCTACATTATTTGTATAACAAATTAAGGTTTTGTGTGAAGCAAAATCTGTTGATTTTTTACCATATTTCATTATAGATTTGGTAAGGTTGTTTATTAAGATATCATCTTTTGGTAGTTAGATAATAGACATATTATAATTAAGGTGGAAAATATTGGAGCTATGGATGGTTGTGACATCAATTTTCTTGTTTTTATTTGATGTGAACAAATGAATACAAAAAGTCACAAAGGCAAAGACATAATAATTTGTTTACCTAAACAAAAGTGTATTTTCTTGTAATATATGTAAATTTTATATATAAAATAACATTAAAATCAATCAAAATTTATATATAATTATAATCTTTATCAAACAAGTAATAATGGATTGTAGAATACTCACAAGAATAATATTTCATTACAATGATTTAGGGTTTGAACATTCCAAATTCCACTGTCATTATTCATGTGTTTTTCTTTTTATGGTGGCTATTATCTTCTTTAGTTTCATTTCATTTCGATTTTTGAACTGATATACAAACCCACCTATCTTCTCCTACCTTCTTCTAATTACTCATGCACTTTCCACCATTGACATGTTTCAACATCATATCAAAACTCAAGCATATTTTGGATGAATCAGAACCGTCCGATTTGATATCTGTGGTCCTTTAGAATTTACTGTGATATACCATTTTGTTTTTTTAATGTATGTAATGTATTATATTTTTAATTTTTTATATATAAAAAAATAATATAATTTTTTTTAATATGAACAGACCAGGCCTGAACCTAAATAATGAGCCTATAATTTTTTTGGATCCGACTCGACCTATAATAAAGTCTAATATAGAGATATAACCTCTAAATATATAAAATAAATTAAATACTTAACAATACCCATATCAAATACATATCCTATATTCACACCCAGATACGAATAACATACTGATAAATATATTGTAGCAAGAAAAAAGTAGAAGGGGCATGGGCTCGGCCATCTATCCTGGCCTGTTTTAAGCAAAAGTTGTTCCAAAGACAAGGATTACGCCATTACGAGGCCCAAGGCATCATAATTCATGCAATATTTCTTCCCATTGTGAAGAAAGTCTATAGCCTAATCATTGATTATGTTCCCCACTTTTTTTAGCATAATTTAATACTCCCCTGCATCACAGATGTCTAGTAAATGGTAAAATAATGCAAATTAAAGCAAACAGTAACACGTGACATTCCACATTTATCTTATGTTAATGTGTAAAGACTAATTTTTAACAATAAAAATGAATGAAAATTTTAATAGAATGATCAATTTGCTCTTTGGTGTGACAGACAAAGGTTAAATTTATCCATTTTCTAAGTAGAGGAACCAAAATACAATGTGACTCTTAATACAAAGACCTTTATGGTACGTTTACTTTTCATTTTCCTACATTGAATAAGGAGAATCAAAACATTGGATTATAAAGTTTTAAGATGGTTAAAGTATAATTTTATTATTGTATTAATTTATCATTTCAAAATTTTAAAAATTAAATTAAAAATTATCATCTTATCAAAGTGAAATTTTATTATTATATTAATTTATATATTTTAAAAAACTAAAATGAAATTTTAGTATTTTTAGGAGTTAAAGCCCTATCTCTTGTGGCAATAGAAGGAGTTGTCCAAATTTGAACATAAAATTTGATATTAACAAAGATTTAAACAACATAAATCATTTGTCTTTTTACTGTTAGGGAGTTAGTGGCACAATATTTGCTTAAAGTAGGTCTTTAATATGTAAAATTAAAAGTAAGTCATTAATATGTGGTTTTCTAATGTTGATTGAAGAAGGTATAATATTTTACGTTCAAGAAAATTGATTAATATGTGGTTTTTTAATGTTGATTGAAGAAGGTATAATATTTCAGGTTGAAGAAAGGGCAATCCTTAAAGAGCTTCACTTAGCATGAAACAAAGGGATTTCGAAAGTAGGAATTGGAGTGTGATAACACTTTGTTGGTTGAGATTATTCTTGCAGTTAGTGCTGCGGATAGCAAGCTGATGGAACTCCAACTGATATATCACATGCTTATTAAAACTTAAGAGGTTTATGTCAGACATATTCCTTGAGCGCAGAATACGATGACAGATCTTTTGCCCAAAATTGAAGATTCAGAGTCATTGCGATTTCATCTATTGGAGGAACCTTCGCCTTCGGTTAATGAGCTGCTTATAGCGGATTCTAATCTATTTACATTGAACTAGGGTGATCTTTTGTGTCACTTATGCTATTTTAGTTTACCAAAAAAAAAAAAAAAGTAAGTCCCTAGTTTGATTGGTGAATAACAGCCATTGAATGTGTGGATGTGTAGCTTTAATGGTTGTTTTTGCCCATAGAATTCAGTTTTTTTTTTTGGCAGACATATGGCTGTCATCAGCACATACTCATTTCTTATATACACGATGCATTGAACCAGTCATTGGATGTGTTGGGTGAATCCGGTTGGAATTATAACATCTGTAACATGAAAGATGCATTTTATTACAGTGTCAGCTTAAAAAAAGAAAGCAAAACTGCTAGATCTTAGATTCATGTTCCACAATAATAAAAAATGCCAAAACAACAAAAATTCACAGTTAGTGTCCTATCTGTTTTACTAATTCTCATCAGCTGCCATGTTCATGATGTCTAGCTTTCTTGGTTCTTAGCTGATAACCGTTTCAAAAGCTCATAAGTAGTAATCATGGTTGTTGCAGACAATGACATTGAAGCCCACCTTGGTCCTAATCCCCTGTAACAAGCCGCCAAACCACTTTCCTTAACCAAATTCCTCACTGTCTGTAACATGGTCAAAGGTTTCCTTACCCCATTCTCTTCTTTATCCAGGACCTGTAACCTTGTTTTAATGGTGTCAAGTGGGGTGGTGATCAAAGCTGAAACACCACTAGCCATGGCTGCACTTAGCCCTTGAACAGCAACAGCCGTGGCCTTTGACTCAGACCGCCTAATATTATCAGACCAACCAAGACCACCATAAATGAGCTTGTTTGCAACAGAGTAAGATGCCCACCAAACAGCATTAGATGGTGCATATGTCAACATTGAGATCCCAAATCCCCTATACAACCCTTTAAAACCATCTGCAAATAGGATCTTCCTAAAGGCATCAAGGCCATTTTTATATCTACAAGGACTCGCATTTGGGGCTTGAACCATGAGCCTTTGGCTCACAACATCGATTGGGGTCCAAACAAGTTGTGCAGCCATGGCTGAACTTAAACCAGCAGCAGCACTAGCTATAGCAGTGGCTGTTGTGTCTGAAAATCCTAACCTAACAGTGCTACTGCCAACACTGGTCTTGGTTACCTCAAGGGCTCCCATGTAAAGTGCTCGAGCTGGGATTGTTCCCATTAAAGTGGTACCAAAACCTCTATAGAATCCTCTTAATCCTTCACATCTCATAATAGAGAAAGACATTTTGAAGCAAGAGATTTGAGTGGATGAAACTTGTTGTCGGGTTTTTAACACCATTGCAGGGTAAAGACCAGCTGATACACCTGAAAATAAAGCTGCACCAAGGAAGAAGAACTTGGATTTATCAAGCATATGCCAATCTATATCTGCTGGAACATGATTGTCTGATCCTAAATCATCCTCACTTGCACTTAATTTCATTCTATACAATTAAAGCTACCGATTTGTGTGAGTGGAGAAGGTGATCACCAAAAGGCAAAGAAAAATTGAAGATTTGAGATGGGTGAAATGGAAAATTGGAAGGTTTTTTTGTTGGTTTCTTTTAAGCTTTTGCCACAGCTAAATTTGAGAGCAAACTTAATACAAAAAAACCCAGATTTTATATTTGATTCTTACCCAAAAAAAAAAAGTCAAGAAAATGGGGAAAGACAGAGCTTTAACAGTAGCAGAGAGGAAAGGGGACAAGATCATAGTTTTCAGCAAACGGTTTCGAGGATGGAGATAATATCACAGACTTTTTCTGTTTGGGGTCAAATTCTGCTATCAGTCCTTCTATTCTGTGTAAGTTATGGATTTAGTCCTTATACTTTAATTTCAACAATTTTAATCTTATTCTTTTTGAATCTGTACCTTTTTGAATTTTAAAGTTTTAGCCATGACCCAAACGATAAAGTTAAATCCATTTTGTTAAATTATGCTATTAGTTATATATTATATATAAAGTTGTAGATTTCGTCTATGTTCTTTAATTGAATCATTCTTAGTTCTATACTTTTCTAATTTCAAAATTTCAGTCATGATTTAAATTGACATGGTATTACATAATTCATAATTTGTTCGCTACATTAGATTTTGGGAATAATATAACTTAACCTAATGAGTTTAATAGCTTCTATTTGGCCAAGATTGAAATATTAAAAGCTTGAAAAATACAAAGACTAGAAATGAATAAAATAAAGCACGACATACATACAAAACAAGGACTAATAACAAAATTTAACCATTTTGTTTGTGTGCTACCCTCTCGTTTTGGAACTTAACTGTGGGTGTCTTCATGGATGCGACAGCAACACTCTGCGCCCATAGGTTGAGTGAGCTGCTTCATCAGGCTACCATTGTTAGTTGAGTTGTCACTTGTCAGTGCCTATAATTTCATAAAATAGAATAATAATTCTTATTTTTCTTTAGCAATCTCTCCTATCATATTTTTCTTATATAATTCCTAAAAACACTCGTAATTACTTTTTAACTCATAAAAAATGAGCTTCAAAGTATTCGAACCTACAATCTCTTGTATTAACAATAATATTCATAGACTCAATCAATATCATTTTTATTGTTTTAATTGTAAGTGATACAAGTTGATGAAAGTGGCGTATATACATTGGATTATCTTTTCAAGTTATTTCTATATATATGTTAGCTCCATTTTCAAGTCCGTCATTTTCAAATTCAATTGATGCACTGCTTTGATTAAATGAATATTGCTCAAACATCTCAATCAGCCTCCAATTTAAGGATTTTAAGTAATAATAAAGTAAGTGTTTGATGGTATTTTGTGATGATCAGGTCACTCCAACAATAATTGAGAGATGTTGATTGAGGGTAGAAGGATGTTGATTCGAGTGCGTTGAAACACATTATTCTCTTATTTATGGGTTAGAGAGGGGTTATGAGTAGTTCTAAATATTATGTCAAATGAAGTAAATATGATAAAAACGTATAATGATATTATTTAAAAAAAGAAAAGAAAAAGCAAATATGAACTTTGCAAAGATAATAGCAGAGAAAATCATCTTTTAGTTGCATCACATCGATTTAATAGAACTCTTATCACTCTTGATTCGTCTTCATGTAATATTATATATGAATTTTAAGTTTTTACAATTTTATATCTATTTTCATAAACGACTAACATCGTTATTGATATATTATCATTTTACATCTATATGTTGCATACCCAAATAATTATACTTATCCAATATAAAAATAAATTGATGTCTTTATTTATTTAAATGTGTACGATTGGATCAAAATTAAAATTTTATGTATACATTTAATTACAATCAAAGTTTGAAATCAAAACTCATATATCAAACATAGTTTTGGTATTTTCCCCATTCTTCATACAGTCCCTTAGAATATTTATATATTTGTGTCCATCGAACACAAAATTTCAGACTTAATCGCAACTAAATTGACACCAATTGGGTGGGTGTAAAATTCATTAATATGAAGTAGCAGAGAGTGATCCCATTAAGATCTTTGGGCTTACTTTGCTGTTGGGCCTGAACCTTTGATAATGTAGACATAACAGTAGGCATATCAAGACCCCAAACAAAATTGAGATATGAAGAAAAAAGAAAATGAAAAATAAATCCTGAACATGGACATGAAATATATATAATTTTACTTTAAAAAAAAAAGTTATCTCTCTTTTAGAGGTAACCGAAGTTGGGACTATGCATCACATTCCTCTTACTTGCAAGAAAACTTTATACTACAATATAATAATAAAATACCTTCCTTAACGGAATATTTTTATCAAAATATATATTTAATACTTAAAACCTAAATAAATACATCATAAATAAGACGTCATTAATACATGACATTATCCAAATATATTAATTAATGTTTTCTTTTTCTAAATATTCTTTTCAAGAACCAATTAAGCAACAGTCCAAATAGTGTTTAATAAAGATGGATACATGTGTTTCTAAAAATAAAATAAAGTGTAAAGACTGCCTTTCCCCTAAGCAAGCAATCTAATACCAAAGTTCTTATCATTATTTATCTAATTAAAATTTGTAGATAAGATTCTTATTCTAAACCCCGTTCTTAGGCAATATTTTTTATATTAAATTATAAATTTAGTAGCATTAAGCAATACTCCATGTAATGATGTATAATTAAATATCTATATGTTTCCCATTGCATGTAAAAACTACTAATATATAGATATCTAGGGCAACCCCTATTTATCATCCTTACTCCTTATACCTTGTACTTTTCCATCTCTCTCTCTCAAAGTTTTGCTTCTTTTTTCTCAGACATATTAATTTACACCATGAACCTGTTGAAGAAGTGCTGTTCCTGTTTCAGAAAAAAAACTGACGGTACCTCAACCTCAACTTCTCATCAATTGTCGCATCCAACAACTGACTTCAAAGGCCAACCTCGTCTCCCCACATTCGCTGTCCCCATACGCTACGATATTCAACTGAAACCCGACCTCGCGGCCTGCAAGTTCGAAGGCATTGTCTCCATCGTTGTCAACATCGTTGCCGACACTCGTTTCATTGTCCTCAATGCTGCTGCCCAACTCCACATTAACCCTGATTCAGTCTACTTCTCCGATCCTAATTCTAATAAGGTCAAGCTCTCTACATGCAAGTAAAACTTTAGTCAACTTAATAGGATATATATATATATATATTAGTCATAAAGAAACTATAATTGTCTTTGGCTGATTACATGTTAAACAGGTATTTGAGAAGCCAAAAGTAGGGAAGGTCGAAGCAGATGAGATTTTGGTGTTGGAATTTTCTGAGACACTTCCCAAGGGTACGGGAGTTTTAACTATTGGCTTTGAGGGTGTCTTAAATGACAAAATGAAGGGATTCTATATAAGGTATATGCATATATTCATCATTTCACATTAATGTTTTTAGAATCTATATGAACGAAATTTTCATATTTTGAAATACAGTACTTATGATCACAATGGTGAGAAGAAGAATATGGCAGTGACACAATTCGAGCCAGCTTATGCAAGGCAATGTTTTCCCTGTTGGGATGAACCGTCTTTCAAGGTCTTCTTCTTTTAACTTTCCTTTCAAAGTTTCATGTTGACATTGTTGATTAATTTGTTTCATGTGTTTTTTAACAGGCAAAGTTCAATATCACATTATTGGATGTTCCATCTGAACTAGTGACCCTTTCAAACATGCCAGTGGATGAGGAGGAACTGAATGGGAACCTGAAAACAGTTTATTATCAAGAATCACCGGTGATGTCTACATATTTGGTTGCTGTTGTTATTGGTTTGTTTGATTACATTGAGGATCATACACCAGATGGGATCAAAGTTCGAGTGTACTCTCAAGTTGGGAAGGCAAATCAAGGGAAATTTGCTCTCCATGTAGCTTTGCAGACACTGGGTTTTTATAAAGAGTATGTAAATATTCTATAAAGTGGGAGATTTTGCTAACAATCTGTTTGACATTGTGGTAATGAGTTTTTTTACAGTTATTTTCAAATGCCATACTCTCTTCCCAAACTGGATATGGTTGCAATCCCTGATTTTGCTTTTGGGGCAATGGAGAACTATGGCTTAGTTACATATCGTGAGACGGATTTGCTCTTCGATGATCACCATTCGGCTGCTGCCAACAAGCAGCGGGTTGGTACATATGCTGTTCCACCTCTCTATATGTATGTATAGGTGCAGAAAATGTTTGACTAGTGTACTTGGTTGCTGTTAAGGTAGCAACAGTGGTGGCCCATGAATTGGCACACCAGTGGTTTGGAAATCTTGTAACAATGGAATGGTGGACGGACCTGTGGCTGAATGAGGGCTTTGCAACTTGGGTATGGGTTCTAGGTCTCACCTTTGTTATTGCCACTTAGCACTAGTGTTCTTATATTGCTAAGGATTGTTTATTTTCAGATGAGTTACATGGCAAAAGATAAGTTGTTCCCAGAATGGAAAATATGGACACAATTCTTTGATCATGAATCTAGTGAAGGTCTTAGGTTGGATGGACTTGCAAAATCCCACCCTATCGAGGTGAATATATATATATATCTTTTTACATACAATTAACAATATATATTTGATCTTAAGCATATATGTTGTTTTACTTTGAAGGTGGAGGTAAACCATGCCTCTGAAATTGATGAAATATTCGATACAATAAGCTACAAAAAAGGTGCATCAATTATCCAGATGCTTAAAGGCTATGTTGGAGGTCCACATTTTCAGGTTGCTAAATACTGGAACCTAATTCTGATATTATTTATAAGTTTTATCTCAAACTCAGAGTTGATTCATTTAATCTCTTGATATCAGAACTCACTTGCTACATATATAAAGAGACATGCATGGTCAAATGCAAGGACAAATGATCTGTGGGCTGTTCTTAAGGAGGAATGTAACGAGCCAACAATAGACAAGATAATGAATTCATGGACAAAACAAGAAGGGTATCCAGTTTTGTCCGTGAAAATGAAAAACCAGACATTGGAAATTAAACAGGTTTAATCATGTTTTGTCTATTTTCATGAACTTCTTGGCCTATAAAACACTTTGAACTGTTTCATTGTATGATGATTTGATTTTGGCAGTCACGATTCTTATATGCCGGTTCTCATGATCGTTGTCAGTGGATTATCCCAATCACTTACTGTTGCGGAGACTATGATAGCTTGATAAGCTTGTTGATGGAGAAAAAATCCGAAACTTATGATATTAAGGATTTGCTTTCCAACATTACTGATCCAGCACGCTCTTGGATAAAGCTCAATGTTGAACAGATTGGATTCTTCAGGGTGAAATATGATGATGGCCTGGCAGCTAAACTTCGATATGCAATAGAACACAAATGCTTATCAGTAACAGACAGACTTGGTACTTGTTTGAACACATAGACGTAAATTGCAGTTGCATACATCTTTTTGATAGTGCCACATTGTGGATGTAACGAATACTGTCGTAATGTTATGTATTATGTTCAACAGGCATTCTGGATGATTCGTTTGCGCTTTGTATGGCACGTGAAATGTCCTTGACTTCCTTGCTTACCTTCATGGCTGCCTACAGGGAGGAACTTGAGCATACTGTGCTATCTAACTTGATTAAGGTAATATGAAGTAACGATGCAGGTTTTATGACACCTCTCTCGTGTTACCGTACGCAAACAAGGGAGGTACTTGTGCTCGAGGGGCCTTGAATGAAGGGTGATGGCTAAATCCCGGTGTGTATGGCTATGAGGGGAGGCGTCCTAAAACCCGAACGCTACGAGTTACCTCTTATCTTTCTTAATCTTACTTCAATTATGCTTCTAGCTAGCCCTGATTTTGGATCCTGTGTTTCACAGATAATTGGTAAAATTGAAAGGATTGTTGCAGATGCAAGACCCGAACTAATGAATTACATCAAACAATTTTTCATTGGCCTTCTCCTACCAGCTGTTGCGTAAGTTATTCAGATATTGAAGTTTGTAATGACCAAAACCAAACCTGTTTTCGTTGTAATTTTCTTACAGGAACTTCGGTTGGGACCCAAAACAAGGCGAGAGTCATCTGGATGCGATGTCGAGAGGAGATATTTTCACTGCACTCGCCGTGCTCGGTCACGAGGAGACGATAAACGAAGCGAACTCTCGATTTAATGCCTTCTTGAACGACCGAAACACACCTCTCCTCCATCCTGACATAAGAAAGGTTACTTGATCTCAAGTTTAAAAAAATAAAGAATCTCATCGCATCTAAACAATGATTTTAATCCACCATTTATGCTTGGTTCCAGGCTGCATATGTAGCTGTAATGCAGAAAGTCACCTCATCAAACAAAGAAGGCCTTGAATCTCTTTTGAAAGTTTATAGAGAAACTGATCTAAGCCAAGAAAAAACCCGGATTTTAGGTAAAAAAATCCTTTAGGCACTTGCAGACTATTCAAATCTATAATATTTTTCCCCCTCTCTTTGAAGGTTCATTGGCATCTTGTCCTGATGAGAGTGTAGTGTATGAAGCTTTAAACTTTGCATTGTCCTCCGAGGTAATAGAATTCCTAGTTCAAAACTTAGCAATTTGTCTTTTATAAAAAACCAAATTTCCAATCTTCAATGTTGTTTAGGTTCGCAAACAAGATGCTGTATTTGGACTTGCTGTTAGTAAAGAAGGACGTGAAGTTGCTTGGAAATGGCTCAAGGTAATAAAACCAACACCACTCCATAACACTCTTGCTCTTGATCTTATTCTTCTTGTTTACCTGATGTTAATTTCTTTTTTAATTGCCAAAAACAGAATAACTGGGATAAAATCAGGACAACCTATGGATCTGGGTTACTATTAACTCGATTTGTCGGTCCAATCGTGTCGTCGGTTTGTGTCCCTGTCGTATCTATTACAATCTTTAGATTTCTCTGAGGCTCGTTGTGTTTTTAACTTTGTTACGTCTTTTAATGCTTTGACAGTTTGCTTCATCTGACAAAATGAAGGAAATAGGGAAGTTCTTTGGTAATAGGACACAGGCTTCAATGGTTAGAACCTTGAAACAAAGCATGGAACAGATCTATATCAATTCCAAGTGGGTTCAAACCATTCGAAATGATAAAGATCTTGCCGAGGCGGTCAAGAAGTTGGCAAACAAATAAGTCCAATGCATAATTCATATATATATATATATGTTCTCTTTTCTTTTCTTTCCTTCTCCCAAGGAAAGCTTGTTTGGAGTGTATTTTAGAGTGTTGATTTGTCTACTAAGTTATCATGTAAATGAATAATGAAATATATATTTGAGATTTGCTTTCTTCATCTCAATTGTGGAAGGGTTTGGATAAAGATATAGACTCGAAAAATAGTTTGGGTAAAAAAAAAAACCAGTTTAAAAAAAAGATTTAGCTTCAAATAAGGCATATTTAACGGTGGACCTGGCCTAAATTCACAAATAGACAAAAAAAAATCTATTATATATATTTTGTTGTTTTAATACTATTTTCTTGTTGTTTTCTCCTATTTTGCTACCATTTTACTATTATATTACTATTATTTTATTATTATTTGAATATTGTATAACACTTATTTTATTGTTAATTTGCATCTATGCTAGTGTTATTTACGTATACATCTTTTTTAAAATTTATTTTCAATTTGTTGAGAAATATTTATTTTAATATTTTTAATATTTTTGATATATTATATATATTTAAAAATTATATAAAAAATTAATACGAGTGGGCCTAGTTGAACTCGGATTTTAACATTTTTATTCGGGTCAAAGTTGGACAAAATTTTTTACCCATTTTTCGGGACAGCCCGGCCATGAGCACCTCTCTAATTCTTGATATTGATATAGTTAGGTAAGTATATTAATGCATCTAGATTTTCTAAATTTATTCATTCTAAATATATTGATTAAATACACATATTTATGACATCACATTCTTTTATGATTAAGTATGGATCAATCAAGCCAAGATGATGATGATGATGGTTGTGGCTGGGGTGCAGTTGACATGGGCAAAAGGGTGTTCTAAGCTTGTGATTGAGAGTGATACTCAGGTTGCAATTGGAATGTTGCAGAATCACCAAGATCATGACTCGCCATTTTCCCTAGTCAGAGATATTAAGCCGTTTTGTTCCAGGAATATGCAGGTGAATTTCGCCACATCCCTCGGGTAGCAAACCAGATTGCTGATAAGATGGCTAAGCTTGCTGAGCAGGGACAGTGTGAGTTGCACGTCTATGATATGGCTCCTTCGTAGGTTTTGGATCTGTTAAGTTTTCTATTTTTAAATTTAAAAATAAATGCGAGTATTTATTTATAAATCATTCCTTTTTTTTTCATTTATTCATGAAATATAATATTATTATTTATTATTAATAATGCATAAATATATTAACAATGGATCAAATGTCGATTGAGTCTTAGCTCGATTGGTATGAAAATTATTGTCAATGCAGGAGGATGTGAGTTTGTGTACTAAAACGTATTATGCTCCTATTTATAGATGGGGTAGAGACTATAGATTGTATAAATATATCAATTGAAGTGATTGTCTCTCTCTTATCTAATGTCGAAGGTTTTATGACAATTTATCTAACTAAATTTTGCTGATAATTTTTTGATTTGATATGTTAGGCAAACTTTGTCAAGCTAAATAGTAGTTATATTTTGTTGTAAAATGAGGTAAGTTTTTGTCTAAATACCAATGAATTTATTAAGCATACGAAATGCTTATCTAATTTGTTTTCCCTTTTCTTATAGATTGTTAACTTGCGGAACGTGCAATGTGGATCATTGTAAAAATTGATTCGATAGTCTTTTGATCATTTTTGGGCTCGGTTACGTGGCATGTACATAAGTGTTATTTTGTTAACCTAAAATGATGAGTTGTTTTGAACTTTGCATATTGTCTAATCTTGTGAAGTTAATGTTCATTTGAATATGTGAGTTGGTAATGTGTTGTGTTGTGTGAATGATATTTATAATTGTATAGTTGGCCATGATATAACATGGAAATGGATGATATTTAATGGTTTAAAGGAAAGATAGTATAAGATAAGTTTAAATAGGTGGAATTGGTATGTTTTGGTGCCAAATTGTGGCATATTAGGTTGATTGATTGATTGAATTAGCTAAAATGTGATGTTTTGGTATGATTTTGGAATGATTTTGTACAGGTAAATGTTGTGCAAAATGCACTAATTGGTTAGGTTGAAAGTTTAACATGAAATACGTATCAAATGACTTAAGTTGTGTCAAAAACAAAATGCACATCGTAATGTCAAGTAATGGTCGTCGCGACGAGACCTTGATTTTAGCCACAATGTGACAAGAACCCCGTCGTCACAACGAAGCGAGTCAGTATGTCACACCGCGACAAGGAAACCCCTCACGTCACGACATCATTTTAAAATTTTGAAAATTTTGCAATTTGATTCTTATTTGATTCCAAGTTAATTCTAGAACACATGTAAGCTCATATAAGACCCGAGAAAGGTTGTATTTGATGATTATGAATTGAAATAGTTATGCTTACATGATTTATGTTTTAATGTGAATGTTAATCGTCCATGGTTGCTCCGACAATGGTTGTAACATCCTATAGCTTGGACTCGGCGACCAAGTCGGGTAAGGAGTGTTGCATTTAATGGTACCATAGTTACGATTTAGTCGATTCTAGGACTGAAACATAGCATTAGCGTGTGTTGAGTGTAGAAATACATACCACAATAACCTGTGATAGTGTGATGCCTTCTAATCCAGATTGACTCTGTTTTTCTTATAGATAAACAGTGTCGGCTGAAACAAATCGAGTCATTTCTGATAAAGTTGAAAGTAGTATTCTTGCTTCCGAGCAGGGAGCTGCTGTTAGTTTGCATATTCTGTAAGGGCTAGGGAATGAGGCAAGAGATGTCTTCTTGCAATTGATTAATCAATAGGCTACCCCAATACTTGGGAACTACTCCTTCAACTATTCGTAGCTGCAAATGCACACTCCTCTCCTGATTGTGTCTTCTGTGGTACTCCCTCATTCTCAAGGTCCTAATCTGATATCTAAAAGTCGTCCACTAGTTGATAAACTCAGTGAATATAGTATGGATGAATTTAAAGGAAAAAAAGGAAGCATACGTAATGAGAAAAAGCAAGATGGGTCCAATATCCGAAATTCTAGAAAACGCAGTATAACTAGGTCATTTTTAATACCTTCACCTAAAAAATAGAGAGATTCTGTGATTAACGCGGGAAATATTCGCATTGTGGATAGAACGATTTGCAAACATTGTGGGAGAAATCACATAGGTGGGTGTAGGTTTAAAAGTGGGGCTTGTTTTAAATGTGGTTCCAAAGAACATTTAAAAAGAGATTGCTCAAGAAGAGAAATGTCCAAACAAAACTATCCAAGGTCTCAAGCTACAAGAGCGAGCCATTTGGCCCTTCCTGAACCTGATACTTTCTATTGGAACCTTGATGCTAAGGGCATCTTTTCAATGTCAACAACCTATGAGCTTGCTGAGGGAAGGATGAAAGACGATGCCAATAAGATAGATGGTGCGAACGAGTTATGGAATGTTGTCTGGAAGTTAAAAATTCCCCCAAAAATCAAATTCTTTCTATGGGAATGTCTTCATGATGTAGTCCCAACTAGAGTATTTCTCCTTAGAAGAGGAATCCAAGTTGATGTCTCATGCCCTTTCTGTAACCAACAACAAGAATCAGCTACTCATATTCTTAGGGACTGCTCGACCACCCAGTTGTGGTGATCTAGCATTTCGAACCATGCTAGCCATCATGATCAGCTAGAGTTTAAGGAATGGATTAATCTGATGTCAAAGGTTTGGCACCAGCTTCAGAAGATTCCTTGGAAAGTTCTCCCCTTTGTCCTTTGGCAAATTTGGCTTGCCTGAAACGCAAAAATCTTCAAAAACCAAAATGTGCATTGTCATGTGATTCAACATGCGTGGCATAATGCTATTGAATATTTTGCCATGTCTAGTCCACCTCAAACCGTTCCTTTACCCTCTTCTGTTGGAATTAAATGGCACCCACCTCAGGTGGGGTGGTATAAACTCAATACGGATGGCTCCGCCATCATGAACCCTGGTAAAGTCGGAGCTGGCATGATTATTAAAGACAATAATGGAGAATGGGTTATTGGGGCTTATAGACATATCCCATATGATGCTACTAGTGTTCAAGCTGAAGTTTGGGCTCTCTCTCCGATGACCTAAAACTTGCTAGGGATGCTACGAGTGTTATTAACCTTATTTGTAATCAGAACATCTCTAACCATTTGTTGTTTGCACTGATCACTGAATGCAGGACATTGCTTGATCAGTTTCCTCATTATCAGCTCAAGCACAAGTTCAGAGAGGATAACCGGTGTGCAGATGCGCTTGCTAGGCTTGGAAGCAACTTTTCAAATCCTTCTTAACGGACTTACCTTCTGTTTCTTCTTATTCTGTTGTATGTCAACAGCCGCCGGACTGTTTAATCCCGATTACGTGAGCCGAGGCCGCGGGGAAAGTGATGTACAGTAACTCTTTTGCTTTCTAATTTAACCTGTTCTGTTTATGATTTAAAAATAAATAAATAAATATAAAATCCATAAAAATTTTAATATTACAATATTACCAAGTCGCACGTGCGAACATGCCACGGAATTAGCAAACGACATCCTTTGCAAGCCAATGCCCCCCAACCCCGACAAAACCACTGGCTGACCCATAAATTCCTGTTTTTGGGTACCAATCCAAAAAAACTAAAAACACCCCACCAGAAACAGAGAGAGAGAGAGAGAGAGAGAGGAGAAAATTTTCATTCTCAACAAGGGTTTTTTGGGTATATTTATTTGTTTGATTGATTGATTTCAGAGCGATAGCGAAGAAGAAGAAGAAATGTGGGAATCGATTTGTTTAACATTGGTAGCAACAGCGGGTAATAACATAGGCAAAGTTCTACAAAAGAAGGGCACTGTTATCCTCCCTCCTCTCTCCTTCAAGCTCAAGGCAAATTTCTCCTTTGCTCTTTTTTTTTTTTATGGTTATGAAACTGCAGGTTTAGGTTCGATAATTTGTGCAATTTTTGGGATTTTGATCATAAAAAAAAATTGGTACTGACTTTTGGTTACTATTCAGCCTCAGGAATTGCAGCTTGAAATTAGCTTTAAAACAGGGTTCCTTTTTTATATTCCTTTTAGAATTGGGTTGGGTTTAGGTGTTTTTGACGAAGTGTACATGTTTTTTTTTTGTGTGTGTAGGTGATAAGAACATATGCTGTTAATAAATTTTGGGTGATAGGATTTCTGATGGATATTTCCGGTGCCTTGTTGATGTTGAGAGCATTATCTTTGGCTCCGGTGAGCTAATGTTTAATGAATATTTGTTTTATGTAATGAACCGAATTGATGTTCCTTTATAAATTTATTGATATAGGAGATTCCTGCCTTAGCTACATGATGGCCGATGTTTGGCTGCTGGTTGATTGAGCATTATCATATGATGATTTATAGCGTAAATTTTCTGAACTCTTTATTGGTTATAATGAAGAAATTGTTATTCAGGTATCTGTTATTCAACCAGTCTCTGGCTGTGGGCTTGCCATTCTTTCGATCTTTTCGCACTTCTATCTGCAAGAAGTGATGAACATTGTTGACTGGATGGGGATTACATTAGCTGGTATTGGCACCATAGGTAATGCAAGTTTTTGTCATGGTTCTTGTATTACAAAGTGAGTACATTTAGAATTTTGACGTGATAGTTCTCAGTTTAGTTTAAAGCCATGAGGTAATTGTTTGCAACCTTCCTCATTGGCATCTTTGTGTTGCATGTCAACGATTTAAGGGTTTTAATTAAAATGCAACCTCTCCTGATGGGTTATGCGTATAGTTTCTGCAACAAGTAGCAGCATCCAGTTTAGCCTTATGATAGCCCCATAGACTACCATCGACCCTTTATATAAGGTAATGGTTTTCTTTTGTTTTGATTCAGGAGTTGGTGCTGGTGGAGAGGAGCAAGAGTCTTCGGCAGTATCGATTTTACAGCTACCGTGGTTGGCATTCGTTGTCGTGATCGTGTTTGTAGGTACCTTTTTCCTCTACTCTTAACTAATAGCATTCTTTTTATATTAATATTATATCATGTTGTTAGACTCTATGAGATTCTCAGTGTACTTCATGACTAATAAATTCTTGTCTTGCAAACTTGAAGCTTATAATAATAAATTCCTAAGTTCTGTGGAGCATATATCATTACTTTTAGAGATACAAAGCTTTGATGGATTATGCCGAAAAAAAGTGTTACTTTTACATGGAACTTCAAGAAGTTATCTGAAGGACATCTCTGAGCAATAAATTCTACTTTACTAATCTAATAAAACAAGTGAACTAAACCAAGTCATAATACTCGGCCTGTAAAGAACGAAATAGGACTTTGTAGTTTAGACACATGGCCTCAGTTGTGATTAATTTGTTGCTGGTGTCTCCCTCCTTCAAGGTGCAATACTAGAGCGGCATGATGATGGCTATTATTGATGGCTGTTATTTTTTAAAATTCAATACTGAATCTATTTCTTATCAAAAACCAGTTCTGATTGAGGCTTACTTTTACTGAATTTAAAATTTAGTAATTTAAAGTTCACCAGAACTTGATATCCATCCTTTTTGATGTCTCAGATTCATAAAATCTTCTGTTTCTTGAACGTCATTGTAGTCATGAATATGCTATATATGATTATGCTTTGATACCTGATATATGGTTATACAGGTACTCCTAAATGGCTGGCGTCGCATCTACAAGCGTCAACGGAGAGAACAAGAGCTGGTATGTACTCTCTCTCTCTATTTTAAAGATTTATGTTGTGTTTACTCTACAATAGTATTCGCTTATATAATATTTTGTTTCTGTTCCCACCTCACTAGAGTGCTTTGTAACTTTTTTCCTCCTGCAGATAGAGTATGAAGTTGTTGAAGAAATCATATATGGCCTGGAATCAGGAATATTATTTGGGTACCCTTTTTCACCTATGCAACTATGATTGTACATCTTATTCTTGCTCTTCATGGGTCATAATTTATCTTGTAATGGATATTTTATCCATTTATTGCAAAATTTATGTAGCTTTCATACGTCTCCGCATCGAGATTTGTGATTCCAAATGCTCAACTTAAATGATTTCACCTATTTGCAGAATGGCATCAGTGATATCGAAGATGGGATTTGTCTTCGTGGAGCAGGGCTTCTCCAAAATGTTGATTCCCCTATGTATCTCAATCAGCATTTGTTGTAGTGGCACTGGATTTTACTATCAGGTACATCAGCTGCCTAAATGGTTCATGATGACGTCTCAGCACATCGATATCATTGCCTTAAGCTATTTGTAACAAGGTCATATTCATGTGTGTGATTCATGGAATTTGTGTTCAACATTTCTGGTCTTATGTTTAACATGGTTCTATTATGTTTCACTGTCGGGACATTTATGTCTTAAAAGGGTCTTTAAATAACCTTTACATGTTTGTATTATCCTCTCGACTAATTGTAACATAATCTTGTTTACACCTTTTGAGCAGACACATGGCCTAAAGCATGGTCGAGCAATTGTGATCTCCACCTGTGCTGCCGTGGCATCAATCGTGACTGGTGTACTTGCCGGTATGCTTGCATTGGGTGAACAGTTGCCTTCAGCACCAGTTGCTCGCCTTTCACTTCTTCTTGGATGGTATATGATGCTAACCTAATTTTTACACTTGGATTGTACAACAATATCGCATCCTTATTCCGGAATTCTGCAATGCTTGGTTTGTGAATATTCTAGCATGTGGCTTGCTAATCTGTTGCATACCATTGGCATCTTGATGCATTGAAAAGCTTCTATGATTGATATGATAGATTTTAACATCTCTACTGCAATTTTCTTTTAAAAGACTGGAAAAACTTTTTGAATCCAATTCTGCTACATTTTTTTTTATTTTTTTTGCTTTTGATCAATATCTATAAATAGTAGCTCGAATTCAACATTTTTGCCATGAATCTTGTCATTGCAGGTTATTTATCATGATGGGTGTAATTTTGCTTGTGAGTTCAACAAGATTGATGCGACACATTCCGTGGCCATTACGAAACTTAATACCGAGTGGAGTGGACCGGAACTTCAATCTCAGGCGATCAGGTTCTCTTCGAGTCAAGGACCCTAGTCCGAGTGCTGTTATCCCAGCCGCCACATTGCACCATCTGATTTCAACACCAGCGAAAGAGAAAGCATAGGTGAAGAAAAACAAAAGCTGAATACATATTGAGAATCAGAATCAATTTTATCGAATATCATCTCTTAAAAGTTCCAGGTCCGGGTTTGTTCTGCTACAACACAAACTGAAGGTTTATAATTGTAGCTAAACTTGCTTGTCTTTCACTCCTATTACACTAGCACAATTAGTGCTAATGTGAATAGGATTTGATTGTTAACAATAGACAATGGTCACTTTGGTTTTTAGGTTCCAAATATCAGTACTGTGTAATAAGTTTTTCATTTTATTTTTTGAATTATTTAAATCAGATTAACATGGTTATAACATTATGTTGACTAATGATGTACATTGAACTTTGGATTTAATGCCAATTAATTTAAATCCACACAAATGCATGATTGACATAAATCAATATTTTATTACAATTTTTCCCATCTTATGTGAACTTTTTCATGTGCTGTAACAAAGGGAACGTGTCCAGATATCAATAAAAAAATGAACAAGAATATTACAAATACTAGCAGATATGGTTTTGAGAGGCGGGATCAACATCAACCCGTTGGGTTGTTTTGAATTTCAAAATATTGAACCGCATTAGACCTTGTTAACCCAGACCTGCGTAGCACGGTTCTTCATTGTTATCCCAGATTTTTGTTTCAAGTTCTCACTCAATCTGCTCTGTTTTTTTTCTACGAAAAGAGCAAAATTTTCCCACAAATAAAAATCCTTCTTTTCTTACCAAGTTGCCTCCTTTGGAGCTAGTTTAGAGTAGAATTATTCCGTTTCTTTTCTTAAGCTCTGGGAAAATATATATACATTGAACTGTTGATGGGTTCTTCAGGGAAATGGGTGAAATCTCTTATGGGTGTCAAGAAGAATGAAAAAGAAGACCAAGTAAGCTCCGGGTTTTTTCCTGCTTTGTTGCACAGCTACTATTATTTACATTTCTTCACTAAAGCTTTTTGTTATGCAGGAAAAAATGGGTGTCAAGAGCAAGAAATGGAAGCCATGGGGCTCTAAAGGGAAGTTCAGATCAGATTCTTCACCAAGAACTGCTGCAATGGCAGCACTAGCCCGAGCTCCTGCTAAAGATTTCAGGGTTTTAAGGCAAGAAGGGGCTGCCATCCGCATCCAAACTGCTTTTCGTGGTTTCTTGGTAAATTGCAAACACCCTTTTCAGTCTCATATTTTTTCAGTTCTTTCATTGTTTGGTGTCCGTGAAAGTGAAAGTAAAATAAAGTTTCTATAATTGCTTCTTAAATTTCAACAGTTGGTAAATCAGAGCAAAACAGTGATGTCAAATCTGTATTGATGTATCCACCTCTTGATTTTCAAATTTTCGGTTCACTCTTTTTTGTCCATGTAGGCAAGAAGAGCTTTGAGAGCTTTAAAAGGAATCGTGAGGCTTCAAGCATTAGTTCGCGGCCGACAGGTGAGGAAACAGGCCACCGTAACGCTTCGGTGCATGCAAGCTCTCATTCGTGTCCAAGCTCGTGTTAGGGCTCGTCGTGTGCGGATGTCAACAGAAGGACGGGCAGTTCAGAAGATACTCGATGAATGCCACAGCAAGGATGATATCTTGAAACAAGCAGAGGTAGTACCACTCAATTTGCTAATAGTCGTTATTAGTTTGCGTGAAAAATTTACTCCAATCACTGCATTATACGTTCTCAGGATGGCTGGTGTGATAGCAAAGGAACACTAGAAGATGTTAAAACAAAGCTGCAAATGAAGCAAGAAGGAGCCTTCAAGAGAGAAAGAGCTCTAGCTTATTCTCTTGCTCAGAAGGTATCAAAACGTTCTAAATTCCGTGCGCTTGTTTACATCATAAACTGAAAGATACCCTAAGTAATTCAAAGTTCTTTAATTTTTCAGCAATGGAGATCAAAGCCTGGTTCAACTAGCCAAACAAATAGCTCAGGTTTATATACCAAATATCAAGAATTCGACAAAAACAGTTGGGGTTGGAGTTGGCTGGAACGTTGGATGGCGGCCCGGCCATGGGAGACAAGGTTGATGGAACCATCACGGGCCCCACCATCAAAACATTGCTTAGAGGGAAAGAATGCGAGATCTTCTTCCCCATGCTTTGTGGAAGTCAGAAAGAACAATATCAGCACTAGGATTTCTGCAAAGCCTCCATGTATTGGGCAAGTTACTCATTCCTCTTCGAGTCCAAGTACCGAGTTTCGGTTCAATCCAAGTTCAGCTTCATCGTCAATATGCACGTATTCTACACCTGTTTCTGGTAACACTACCTTGAGTAGTACAGATAGAACAGAACAAAGTGGCAATAGTAGACCAGATTATATGAACTTGACAGAATCTACCAAGGCAAAACAAAGATCTAGCAACAATCATGTCCATATGTCTCGACCACTATATCCGAATACGAATGCTGGAAACAGGTATGTCTAACATGGATATGTTGTACATTTGTTCATTTAGTTCAGTGACATGGATTGATCTTCCTTTCTTTACATGACTGAGACCTATGCCACTTGATCAAACAACTTTCAAAATAATCAATCCTTAATCCATTACTAATACCAGCCAATCACAATGTATACATACATGGACCACATATACATGAAGTAAACACAAATAAGAAATTAACATGGAAACCAAACGAGCGTTAGAGCAGAAACACCAAAAATGTGGAATTCGAAGCCTGTGGAAGATGCATGGCTTCAAAGGGTTCCTTCATAAACCTCTGTTCACTTCGCCTGCGAAAAATTACAAAAATAAATATAATGTAATGCTTTAAAGGAGTCTATGAAAAGGAAATTGAAGACAAATTTTGATGATTAAATAAAGGATACGGTGAATAACGGGAACATATCTGTTGACCCCTTGGCAACTGTCACCATTCCCTGCTGCATATGAAATAATATACAAGTTTCACAAACAAAACATATAAACAACATGTACAACAAGCTGAGATTGATGGAACATACCGGTTTTAGAAAACAAGGAATGGTGTCAAAGAGACCAACTCAAAAGGGCTAGAACAACAACATCATCCATTACATTCCATTTAATGTGTTTAGTTTTTTGGTCATGGATTTGGCCTGAGATAACCCATCTGATCCACAAGTTCTTGCAAATCATCACCCCAATCAATAGGATTTGCTGCTAAATCCTCAACTTCAACATCAACTTCAGCTTGATCACCAACCACAATTTCCTCTTTTGGCTCACCAGCTATTAAGTCTTCATGTACTAACTCTTCCCATAATGTTTCATTAACACCCAAATTATTAGTCACACTTGACAATGGCATTGGACTTGGTATATGATCCTTGATTTCAGTACTTGATTCATCATCCATGGCAGAATTGAAAAAAGTCTCAATTTCAGTCTCAATAGTTGCCAATCCTTCTTGTTCCTCAACCTGATCATTATCAACCACCACAGGGACTGCTTCTTGTTGTAAATTCTCCACACTGGGGCTCGCCGTGAGCCTCCGTTTTCGTCCGATTTCGACGCCTTGAGCCTGTCTGTTCTGAGCAAGTTGCTGTATGAAAGTCGGGTTTCGAAGTGCCTTAGCAAGGAACGACATTATCTGTTGCTGTTTCTTCTCTGTGCTCTGTAACCTATCCTCCATTGCAACAATCTGGTCCCTTGAATGCTGCTGTTGTTGTCTTAATCTCACGATTTCAGCTAGTAAAACACTTCGATCCCTCTTTAATCTCTCCAGTTCTTCATCTAATCCAAATTGTCCTAACTCAACACAAGCTCCTCCTCCTCCAGCTTGATGCTGTGAGCTTTGCACTATGTTCCTTCTCCTCTTAATCGTTTTAAGTAGCTGCTTTTGCCCTCCTAAAAACCCTTCATTGGCAAATTCCCATCGATCTGGATCAACTTTTCTAAAACCCTGCATTAAAACCCAGCATTGAAATCATTTAACACATCATGAAAACGGCATCAAAATTGAACAATTTGTGAAGCGAAGTACTTACATATGTATTGAGCTGACGAATGAAACTGGAGAAATTGTTGTGCTTGAAGTACCTAGGAAGCAACGTGGTTGAAAATTTATGAGAATCCCAAACAATGAAACTATTACGAGCTTCACTCCATGAAACCACCGAATCCGTCGAAGGGTCTTCCACCATATCAAAAGTTTTAGTCAAGAACGGCGGCGGACCAACCTCGTTAAGCCCTTCCTTCGGCTGAGGAGTAACATTTGATGACGATGAAGATGAAGACAACCCAGCAGTAGTCCCAACAGCTGTGGCAAACGTCATTTGAGTTTCCTCTTCTTTTACTACAACTCCTTCCATTTGAGACTTCGTTTCACTTCACTTCATTTCGCTGTTCTGTCTGAAAGTTATCAAATTTTGAAGGAAAAACAATGAACCCTGAGAGAATGTTCGTTGCGTGTACCGTGGGAGTGACGTACATATATATACAAGGCGGTGGAGAAGAAGGTTCTAGAGAGAGAGATTATGTGTTAAGGCATTGTAAGAAGTTTCTGCCATTTGTCGAAAAGGAAACAAAAGTTCTGGAAAGTTCTCCATGTTTCCAGACAAGTGGTCGTTTCAGATGCCGAAAGGAGCTTGTCTTCCTTCCTCAGCCGTCGATTGTCTGAATTGTTGGGCCCACATGATATTTTCCTTGCATAAGATTTTGCCACGCAAGTTGCTAGATATTTTCAGGGATTTTGTTAGATAAGGAAATGAAGAAAAATGGGCTTTTTGTTGTTGTTGTTGTTATGTCAGGTTTTGAGCTTCCATGGATGATTTCGTCGAAGCTCCAAGATTTTTTTATATTATTGGATCGAACTCAATTTTGTTCCTCGTGGAAGCCAATTTGGGCCAATGACTCAGTCCCTCATCTTGGACCTCAACTGCAATTTACAAAGCTATATATTTTCTTAATAGAGAGATGGTCAGGGGGTTGTATAGGTATCCAGCTCGAAATTCAAGGGAAATTTTTATTTAACAGCTCGAGATAAAATTATTATAAAATTTTGAAAGGAGAAAAGTATAAAATTTGTGTTAAATGAAATTATTATTTTTCAAAGAAGTCAAAAATGAATTTAATGAATTTTATTCAAAGGATTAAATTGATTGTTTGAAATTTTGGAAGGAGCTTAAAAGAAAATTTCCCCTTTAGCCAGGGAGGCCAAGAGCCCTACCTAATGAAATTTTTTGGTAAAAAGCCTTCTTTGGTCCTCTCAATTCAATATTGAGCAAATTGGTCCCCCTAAAAATATATGTCAATCTCGAAAGCAAGCAACTAAGGACGATTAATTGTAGTGTTAATATGTTTTGTCAATTATATATATTTTATAAAAATAAATTTAGCCGTCAAAATTCACGCATTTTGTCAATTTGGTCTTGATTTAACATATTTGGCCCATAATATTTACATATTCTATCAATTTGATCTTGATTTAACAAATTTATCCCATAATACTTTCACATTTTATCAATATTTACATAATATATAAATATCAAAGACTAAATTTGTTATTCTACAAATCAAAATTATGTACAATTGGTAGGAAACATTAACAAGGTAATTAATTGTCCTTAGTTGCTCACTTTCAAAATTAACAGAGATTAAATTGCTCCATTTTATTACAAAGACCAATTTGCTCAATATCAAAATTGAAAGGGGCTAAAGAGGAGTTTTTACCAATTTTATCATTTAATTAAAAGCTAAAAAGATTAAATTGCTGGTTTGAAATTTCGAAAGGAGCTTAAGACAAAATTTCCCTAGCTTGTTCCCTACTATTAAAGATTTAAACACATATTCTATAACTATGTATACAAAAAACCAATATTTTATGGTATAAAATACATTTACTCGAACCGAATTTTATTTTTATTTAATCTATAATTAATTTTAATTTTTATGATATAAAAATAAATATTTTATATTTAAAATAATAAAATAATTTAAAATTCTTGAAAAATATTACAAAAAGAATTTAAAAATTTTGTCAAATAATATTCAAAAATATAAAAAAAACTCATTTTTCAAAATAAACTTAAAGATTCAAAAGAAATAATATAAAAGCATAAAAATCGAATCAAACCAAATTGAATTACAATAAACGATTTAAAAAATTTTAAAAATTTATCCAACCAAACCCATATGAACGATGAAGATCATTTTCTCTACATCACTCACTCACTGAAAATTTTCCATTAGATAAATAAAGGAAACTACATCACTCACTCACTGAAAATTTTCCTTTTTTCAGCTTTTCTTCTAACATGAACGATGAAGATCATTTTCTCTAGAAAAGACAAGACAACAAACACTCCAGGTATCTCGGAATTACTCTTCTTTAATCAACTTAAATTTGTACCATCCACACCGTCTGTCCTATTTCATTTTTTTCCCTAGATTTACATACAAAAAATTAAATTAAAATTAATTTATATTTTTAGATGGATTAATTTCAATGTGATACGTTTAGTTTTTTTGTCTCACGTTATAATATTACTACAATATCTAATTTTATTGTCATCGTTATTTTTACACTAACTATAAATAAATACACAGTTCATTAAAATAAATTTTTAGTTTGGGGATAATGAAATAAAAAAAATTCAATCAAAACAATGAAGATTCTTTGACAAATGTGTACTTATAACAATTCAATATCAATAATTATTGCTCCTAAGACCTATCAATTATATTTGTATGGTTAGAACCTAAGGATAACATAACATAATTCAATTGACCCCATGAGTTCACCATCAACCCCACCACAATTGATTACACCCAATTCGCCATATCTACGACTTTTCACGTGTACGGTTCAAATTAGACAGTTTTTTTATAGGACCCTTTATCTTTCATATGAACACCCACGCGTCCTTTTCCAGTAAAAGGGTAAGAGGAGGAAACTTACTACATTACATAAGAGCCGACAGGGATTCAGAGAATGACACCACTCGATCCTACCATCTGACACGTGACTATCACATCAGCTGGTGTCACCACCCATGTGTCAACTTTGATTAGTCAACCAAACTCATTTGATGTTTTGAGAAAAAAATATAAGTAAATAGGATATATTCTACTCGAGATGACTAAATTATTAGTAAGTTTATATTTTGGTCACTTAATTTTAAAAAGTTATAAAATCTTTGTTAAATCGAAAGTTTTTATTTAGGTCATTTAACTATTCAAAAGTTTTTATTTAAATCACCAAGTTGTTAATTTTTTTTAAAGTCTAGCTAGCGAGCTCTAAACAACTATTCAATAATCGATATGGTAGATCAGTATCTATTGACAAGTCAATTTGACGGTTAATGTCGAAGCTCGGAGCAAAAAATTGTTTGGATGTTGGTTCGCAAATTCTTGATGTTCAAAGTTGTTTCATAAAAAAATTGAACTGTAAAATAAAAAAGGAATGAGACCTTTCGATTAGTACAATTAATACAGAGATATTGACTTTGTGGCCTTCCCACTTGCAACAAGAAATTCTTGTAATCAGCTTAATGTTTTTCTCTTCTTTTGTTCCTTTTTTCAATATAATTGACTTAATTTTTTATGATCTTGTTAGATGATTGGTAGTGTATTATGCTAGTAATGTAAAGGTATTACTTTCTTTCGATGTCGCAAAGCGTGCTTTCACAAAGTTTTATTCCCTAATAAGATGTGTGAAACACCATAAAAGCATCGTTGCATTGAAGAGCGATGTGCCGACTCAACTTTGAAGCCCAAGTAGTACCGTACTTTTCCATTTCACCTTTATATCCTTGAGGTCATAGCTTCAAGTCTTACGACGTGTAAAGTTCTTTAGTGGTTATGGCTTTGCTTGTTCAAGCATCAAAGAAGGGTCCCTAATTTCTCTATAGGGCCAGGAGACAAAACCTTAAGAGTATAATGCTATTCAGTGGTTTCTCTTCAACATGAAGAAACTCAAAAGAGAACATTTCTTGACTTGTGTTATGTTTCACACATCAATAATTATATCACTAAGAATTTCTATTAATGTCACCCTTTGCAATCGCATCAGCATACTACTCACCTCCAGATAGATTTTAAGGAAAGAAATATCTTTCACCTTAGCACATAAGTTATCCAACAATTTAAACATCCCCCCAATATTTCCAAGATAGATAATTTTGATTATTGCACCAAACAACAACCCCTCATGATTATTTACCTTTAAGATTGTCAATTAAAGAATTATCGACGATTATTATATGAAAAAATATGATCATAACATAAGATAATATATAAATACAACCAAGCTGCAAGTTCCTTTGCTTATTTCATCACAAATGGAAGACAACATATGTATTTACCACCATCAATGGTGCTTTAATGTGCACACAAATTCGACATCATAAATAAAATCTAAAGAAGTTTGGAATAAGTCAAAGAATTTTATTTATGAATTTATAAGCTACAACCTCGGGATAAATCCTTAGATTCTTTTCTTCAGTAGAGTTTCGATCCAAGATTATTTAGACTTGGTCTTGGGTAGATGTTTTCTACTTCAAGGCTCGTTAAGAATTGATCTTGAAAATGAGTTTTATTTCGTTTGAGTTAATGTAACCAAATTCGAAAAAGTTTTTATCCAAGGGTCTTCGAGACTTGATCTTAGATGGGTGATTCTATTTCAAGGGTCTTCTAAACTTGATATTGAAGAACGGATCTTATCTACTTTTTTGTTGATTAGTGGACAATATCGAAGAGCAGCTTTCTTCAAAACTAATGTAACGCTCTTCAGAATTTCTACAAGTTCTTTAGAATAATTTTAGATTCTGTAGAAAGCTTCTAATCTTCAAAAATCTTCTATTTAGGCTTCAATTTTTGAACTTCTGAAGTCGTGAATTTTTAAAGTTGTGTTGAATGGTTTGGAGGTAATCCTCTTTTATAGTGTCAATCAATCAACTAAAAGAGACTTCTTGTAGAATATGAACTCTTCAATTGAGTGAACTACAATGATTAAGTTCTTTTATTTATTAATCATCTCATATTAATTTAAATTAATTAGAGAGAAAATAATTCTTAAAGAATATAGTTTCTTTATAAAAGATTTTATAACTACCTGGTTTCTAGTGGAGTTAGAAAATGCAGTTTCAAGACCTCGCTTTCCTAAATTGAGCCCGTAAATATTAAATAGGAATATGTACATAATTATTATATTTATGAGTTGAGATTTGGATAAGCAATTTAGTAAAAAATGTGGTTAATTAAGGCTTAGGGACTAAATTGTAAAAGTTTAATTCCTATAGATTTTTAATTAGAAAAAGGCTTGGAGACTTAAATAGCAATTATCCAAAGGAACAAAATAGAAAATGGACCAATTTGAGATAGATGTTAGTGGGATGTAATGTTAATTATAATTAAGCTAATTAAATAAGTTTAATTAAAATAAACTTAAGTATCTAAGTGAATTAAGTGGGAAAAAGATTACAAAAGATGTCATCTTCTTCCCAAGGCCACCATCCACCATATTAGAAGAAGAAAGAAAGATTAAAACCTAGTTGGAACATTCAACCCTTGATTTCAAGTAAGTCTCTAAACATTTTTCTTTAATTTTTATAGATTTGAAGTCATGGGAGCTTGATTTAGCTAGCCCATGTATCAACTTGACAAAATATTAAAGGTTTTGAAAGTTTCCATTGTTGAGAATTGAATCAATTAGATGTGAAGTTGTTAGAAATTAAGCTTAGATTAAGAAAATGACTAAATTGCAAAGCTTAATTATTAGCTACGTACATTAGGGACCAAATTGAATAAAATAAAAAAATATTATGAAATTTTAGTAGGAATAAGAATTATAGGGTCCCTAATGAATATATATGAAATCAAATTTTAATCCGAAGCTTTAAATTGAAAGTTATGTTTGTCTCGATTTTAGGGACTAAATTGAATAAATTGTAAAATCTGCATAAATTGATATTTGGTTATGAATTTGCTGGTAATTGATTATGTGATATGTTTTGTAACTATTCGTAGCTAACATCAACGTGAAACCTTTGAGAGGGAAAGAAAAAACGAGAGTTGTCGACGAGTGACGCGATACCACAATTTATACATTTACAATTTTAGATCATTTTAAATTGTTGCATATACATATTAATTGTATTTGGGAATATGTATTGATAGATATTTGGTGTATGTGTAACATGTTATATTGCTACTAATACCTTATGTTATATTATTTTGAATCATAAATGTACCATTGAGCCATATCGCTCAGCATATGGTTTGTTTTTTACATGCGCAGGTGTAGGTGATTCTCGGGAATACTAGAAGTAGTTCTAGTATCCAAGAAATGATTATTCAACTCAGGTAAGCTTGTAAATTTCTCTTTTGATTAGTATATGGCATGTACCTAGGGTTTAAACCAGTTTTGTATTATAAATGGTCATATTTGGAATTTGGTTGATTAATGTTATCTTGAAGTATCATTTTGACATATTTTGGCTTGAATGTGATTCGTATATTATTGAATTGGTTGTGTTTGGGATGTTTAAGTGTTATTTCAGGTCTTTTAAACTTGTTCCAAATTGGTCATTTTGGAAACATTGATTTATGTTGCGAAGACATACTCTCAATGTTACAATGAGATCAACCAAAGAGCTACGTTGCGACGACGCATGTTGAAGGTCGCGACAAGCCTAGCTAGTGCATTGTGCCACGACGAGGAACCTCTAAGTTGCAAAGTCAACCTGATACTTTGAAACCTTTACAATTTGGTCTCAATTCGATCTCGAGTTAGCATTAGAGCTTTCATAAGCTGGTATAAGACCCGGAAATGATTGTGTATCGCAACATGTGTTTATAATACTCGTAAATGAATGTTTAAGGCTATAAATTTATTGTAATTGATTGTAGTTGCTTCGAAAATGAATGTGACATTTTGTAACTCAAACCTGACCATCGGGTTCAGTATCGGGGTGTTACAAATTTTCTCTGTAAAAGAGTTTAATTTCTTGACTTATCTCTTAATTCATTTAATTTAATTAGAGATAACAATAATGACACATGATAAATTTTGATTGGTCCAAAGTTTTTCTTTTTACAAATGTCCCTTCAAGAGTTAGTTATGTACATGACATTTGTTGAGTGTAGAAAGTGGGCAAGTCTTGAAATTTGATTTTCTTCCGATGTCAAAATTCATCTTTGAAACTATCTTGACAAGATTTACAAGTTTCAAGTGTCATCAAGAAATTTTTTCTTTTTTTTTATTTTGGCTTAACTTGGTAATGAAACCAAACCGCTCATGCACTTTTGCATTTTGGGGCGAACAAATCATCCTCATGCTTAGAAGCATCATATTTTGGATTAACAATTTAAACTTATACTTAGAAGCATCATACTTTGGATGAAAATTTTAAGCTTGTGCCTTTTGCATTTTGGGGCTAACAAATCATGCTCTTGCTTAAAAGCATCATACTTTGGATTAACAATTTAAACTTATACTTAGAAGCATCATACTTGGGATGAAAAGTTTAAGCTTGTGCCTAAGAGTGTTGTTTTTTTATTGGATTCTTTGACATGAGATTGTAGTCAAACCATAATCATTCTAACATACTAGGAACAAATGAGTGCCCCAATCCCTTGAAAATTCATCATCTTACTTGCGATTGAAACTAGTGTAATAAGATTGAAATAGCTGAATTTCATGGCTCTATCTATTATATTGGATTGAGAAATCATAGTGGCAAATGTCAAGCTTTACTATGTCATTTCTTTTTCAAACTTGATTTTCCCTTTTTTTTCATTAAGTTGCATAATCTTCTATTTTATCATGAAGCACTTCTCAAGAGTGATTAATCAAGAGGTGATATTTGCAATAGTTAGGATCATATGCCCGACTAGATTCTTTTGATTGTTTTATTTTTGGCAACCTAATCAACTTAACTTTTAAAAGCTCTTCAAACATGTTTGAAATATCGACGCCAAGGAAAAAATACTTCTTTTCTTACCTCTACTTAATTGTGACTCTTGTTTTGCCTTTGGCTTGAACAGAAATGGATTTCATGTTTACAATTATGGACCGATTGACCTCTTCATTTTCAACAAAATCCCCCCTTTATGGGTTTCTTCCTAATAAGTTTCTTGATTCTTAACAACTTTCATTCTCATCTCTATGTCATAAGCTTAAGTAGCTAATTCTTCAAAGGACTTTGCCTTAATGCCTTAGAAAATATAATGCAAGTATCAATTTATGCATTGTAGGTACATGTAGATGGTAAAAGACTCTAACAATTTTATTTTATTTTATTTTATTTGCATTGAAAAACTTAGACTCCTCCACCAATAGATGTAATCAATTACTAGCTAACCTATCCACCATTATAAGCTTGTAAGCTCAATTATACTAACAATGTGATAAGTGTTGTAGAATCGATTGAGAAATTCAAGTCAAGTTCTTCCTAGCTATCAATCATTTCAAGCTTAATAGTAGTGTACCAATCAAAGGCATTTTCTTCTAATGATCAGATGAACTTCTTCACCATGAGATCTCTATCAATACTGGTGCTATTACAAGTAATTTCCACAAAGTGCACAAAATGTTGACATAAATTTCTTTTGCCATCAAACTATTGAAACTTTGGAGGCTTATAATTTTTGGGCACTATTAAGTAATAATCTTTTGAATGTATGACTTTGTGTATAAATATAAAGGTGGAGAAATATTTTCCATTTAACCTTTGATTGCCTCATTGATAAGCTCTTTAAATTAATTTGGAGATACATTTTGAAGTACTTCTTCACAGTCTTAATTTCACCAACTTCTTGAAGAGTTTGATGTTGGGTTTCGTTGGCAAGGATTTGGTTGTTTCCACTTAAATGTTCAAATTGAGCCACCATGAAATCATTTTTTGCCATTCATTCCCTTTATACTAATTACAATGGATTCTATGGCTTTTGCAAGTGAAGTCATTTATGTTTCAAAAGAAGTAATGCTAGTTGTCTAATCGTACCCCATGCATGCACCGGAGCTATGAATCAACTCAAATACAAATAATAATCTAGCGATGTACTGCAAGTGTGACTGTTTGAGTTGCAATATTTGTAGTGTTACAATGGAACACCTGAGCATTCCAATGATCAAACCCAAGAGAGTTCAGAGACAAAGTGATTCCTAAGCAACAAGTAGACAAATAAGAAGTCTAGCTAACTACTCGATAATTACTATATTACGAAAATTCATAATCAAGGGTAAATTACACTAATCAACTACCTACCACTAAGAATGACAAAATTGTAAAACAGTCAAAATTAAACAATTAACAATCCAATACACAGAAGTGGTTGTTTGACTTCCGTGTTGCTGATTAGTCTTTGGATTAGGGATCTAAATGGTTTAAACTTCTTGAGAAAAATATAATGTGGTAATGACAATATATTGAAAATAAAAATAGAAATAGAAAAATAAAGAACACACAGATTTTACGTGGAAACCCTTTCGGGTAAAAACCACGGGCAGAGGAGAAGAAAATTCACTATGTCGAAAAAAAATTAATTACAAGAGGAGTAGACTATGCCTATTTATAGGCTTGTAAACCTTATTCTAATAGGAGTGAAACTCCTTATTCAAATAATATCAAATAGATGGAGTTTAATAAGGTTTAAAAAACCTTATTCTAAAATAAAATAAAATAAGTATAATTCTATAGGGATTTTACTTTTATTTTATTTTACCACAGTATTTTATTTAAATAAGGATTTGGGTCACTTAATTCTAACAATCTCCACCTTGACACGAATTCTTAATGAACAAGTTCTTCATCGTGAACTCTCAACGAACAAGTTTCTCCACCTCTTCCATAAAACCCCTTAAGGGTTTATTTTCAACAATGAACTCCAACCAAGTCTAAGCAATGCTCAAACTTGGTTATAGGAAGTGACTTAGTCATCATATCTGTAGGATTTTCATGAGTACTAATTTTGCTCACAACAATATCACCACGAGCAATAATATCACGAACAAAATGATACCGAACATCAATGTGTTTTGTTCTCTCATGAAACATTTGATCTTTTGTAAGGAAGATGGCACTCTAACTGTCACAAAATATTGTATTGATTTGAAGGTCTTCATTGAGTTCACTAAAGAGTCCCTTCAACCATATAGCTTCTTTACAAGCCTCAGTAATCGCCATATACTCAGCTTCAATGGTAGACAAAGCGACTGTAGTTTGCAAAGTGGCTTTCCAACTGATTGCACAACCTCCGATTGTAAAGACATAACCGGTGAGAGATTTTCTTCTATCGAGGTCCCCAGCAAAATCAGCATCAACATACCCAATGACTCCATCTCTAGTTCTTCCAAACTGTAAGCAAACATCGGTAGTACCTCGTAAGTATCTTAAAACCCATTAAACTGCTTTCCAATGTTATTTACCAAGATTCGTCATGTATCTGCTAACTGCACTAACTGCATATGATAAATCTGGACGTGAACAAACCATGGCATACATGAGAGATCCCACTGCACTAGAGTATGGAACATGTGACATGTACTCAATCTCATCATCTGATTGTGGAGACAAAGCAGATGAAACTCTAAATAAATTTAAAGGAGTACTAACGAGCTTAGCATTACGCATATTGAATCTGGAAAGAACTTTCTCAATGTACCCTTCGACTTAGATACAATTTACTTGCTTTCCTATCCCTGAGAATCTCCATACCAAGTATCTTCTTTGCTGGTCCCAAGTCTTTCATCTCAAATTCTTCACTTAGCTGGGCTTTGACCTTTCTTATCTCTCCTTTATCTTTCGCTGCTATTAACATGTCATCAACATAAAGGAGTAGATATACAAAAAAACCATCACTATTTTTCTTAAAGTAAACACAACAGTTAAAGCTACTTCTTTTAAAATCATGAGAAGTCATAAAGGAATCAAACCTCTTATACCATTGTCTTGGTGACTGTTTCAAACCGTAAAGGGACTTTTTCAGCAAGCAAACATAGTCCTCTTTTTCTGAAACTGTAAAACCCTCTGGTTGTTGCATGTAAATATCCTCCTCAAGTTCTCCATGCAAAAATGTAGTTTTTACATCTAACTGCTCAAGCTCCAAATCATGCATGGCCACAATACCAAGCAAAGCTCGAATAGAACTATGCTTCACAACTGGAGAGAACACATCAGTGAAGTTCACTCCTGGAATTTGACTGTAACCCTTTGTAACAAGCCTTGCTTTATATCTGGGTTCTTCAACTCTTGGAGTCCCCTCATTCTTTTTAAACACCCATTTACAAATAACAACCTTTTTACCTTTAGGAAGTTTCACAAGATCCCATGTTTGATTTTTGTGTAGTGATTCCATCTCCTCTTGCATAGCAAACATCCACTTTTCTGAGTCTTCACAACTAACCGCCTCAAAATAATTAGATGGCTCTTGGTTTGCATCTATATCTTCAGCCACATTTAAAGCATAAGCAACTAGATCAGCCTCGGCATACTTCTTTGGAGGTTTAATTTCTCTTCTAGTTTTGTTTTTGGCGATAGAGTATTGTGGTGAAGAAGCAACTCTATTTTGAATTTTTGTACTGGCTTTAGTAGTCGACTCTGTTGTAGATTCTAGATCAATTTGATGCTCCACCTGCTTTTCTTTTTCTTTATTGGAAGAGTCTTTAAGAGATAAGTTAGGTAGCATAGCAGTTTCATCAAAAATAACATCTCTACTAATCACAACTTTTCTATTTTCAGGACACCATAACTTATACCCTTTTACACCAGCTTTATAACCAAGAAAAACACATTTAATAGATCTCGGTTCCAATTTTCCATTATCAACATGAGCATACGCAGGACAACCAAAGATCTTTAAATCAGAATAGTCGTGAATTACGGACCATACCTCTTGTGGAGTCTTTTTCTCAATGGCAACGGATGGAGATCGGTTGATCAAAAAACATGTAGTAGAGGCTGCTTCTGCCCAAAATGACTTTGATAAGTTGGCATTTGACAACATACATCGAACCTTCTCCATGATCATTCTGTTCATTCGTTCTGCAACGCTGCTTTGCTATGTTGTATGACGAACTGTCAAGTGTCTCATGATCCCTTCTAACTTGTACAGTTTATTAAATTCATCAGAATAGAACTCTAAGCCATTGTCTGTGCGGAGATATTTTATTTGCTTTCCCGTCTATTTTTCAATCATGGTTTTCCAAGACTTAAATACGGAAAACACATCGCTTTTAGCTTCAGGATGAACGCCCACACTTTTCTGGAAAAATCATCAATAAAAGTTAGCATATAATTAGCTCCACCTCTCGAAGGCACTCTGGATGGCCCCCATAGATCAGAATGAATATACTCTAACGTTCCCTTCGTGTTATGGATTCCTCTGGTGAATCGAACTCTCTTTTGCTTCCCAAAAATGCAGTGCTCACAGAACTTCAGTTTGCAAATTTCTTGCCCATCAAGAAGTCCTCTTTTGCTCAATTCTGCCATGTCATTCTCACTCATATGCCCTAGGCGCATATGCCAAAGTCTAGTAATATCATCATCTAACAAGGAAGAGGATGACACAGCTACATCACCAGTAACAGTAGAACCCTACAAAACATATAACTTGGCAGTCTTTCTCTGCCCTTTCATCACAATGAGGGAACCTTTGGAAATCTTCAAAATCCCACTTTCAGCTGTGTATTTGTACCATTTTGAATCAAGAGTACTCAATGAAATTAAATTTCTTTTTAATTCTGGAACATGTCGTACGTCACTGAGTATTCTGAAAACTCCATCAAATATTTTAACTCTAATTGTTCCAACACCTACAATTCTACATGAAGCATTATTTCCCATCAACACAATACCTTCAGACACTATTTTGTAAGTTGTAAACCAATCTCGATTGGGACTCATGTGGAAGGTGCAACCCGAATCAAGGATCCACTCCTCGCTCACTTTGGAATCGTTGACAAAAGCAACTAGAAGTTCACCATCACTGTAATCTTCTACAACATCAGCTTTACCAGAATTTTCTAGTTGTTTTCCATTTTGGTTCGCAGTCTCCCTTTTGATCTTGTTCTGTAGCTTATAGCACTCGGATTTAATGTGCCCTTTCTTCTTGCAAAAGTTACAAGTTTTACCTCTGTTTGAAGACTTCGATCTACCCTTAGGTTTACTGCGAGGATTCCGTTCTTGTGTCCTTCTACGATCATCATCAGCATTTCGATCTTGTCTCCCACGAATAATAAGACCCTTTCCCTGAGAGTCGGTTTTAACCACAAGATGTTTCATCTTATCATACGAGGTTAAAGAATCATAAACCTCATCAACTGTGAAAGACTCGCGGCTATATAAAATCGTATCTCTAAAGGTTGAATAAGACGGGGGCAACGAACAAAGTAGAATTAACCCTAGATCTTCCTTATCATACTGAACCTCCATGGCCTCCAAGTTTGAGAGAATTTCTTTGAACACTGTTAAGTGTTCGTGCACAGATGCACCTTCCTCCAAACGATGAGCATAAAGACGCTGCTTCATATGTAGCTTGCTAGTTAGAGTTTTCGACATACATATCTGTTCCAACCTCTTTCATAATCCAGCGGCAGTCTTTTCCTTCATCACATCCTGCAAAATTTCGTTAGACAAATGCAGATGTAATTGTGTTCACGCCTTTCGATCCTTGCGCTTCTTCTCTTCTTCCGTCAAAGTTGAAGGCATCTTATCTACCCCTAGTAGGGCTTCCTCTAAGTCCATCTGTGCAAGAACTGCTTGCATCTTTATCTGCCACAATGCAAATCTGGTGTTGCGATCCAACAGCGGAATTTCGTACTTCAAAGACGTCATTACCGTGATTGAGATGAACAACCCGGAAGCTCTGATACCAATTTAAGAAAAATATAATGTCGGTAATGACAATATATCGCAAATAAAAATAGAAATAGAAAAATAAAGAACACACAGATTTTACGTGAAAACCCTTTCGGGAAAAAATCACGGGCAGAGGAGAAGAAAATTCACTATGTCGAAAAAAATTAATTACAAGAGGAGTAGACTATGCCTATTTATAGGCTTGTAAACCTTATTCTAATAGGAGTGAAACTCCTTATTCAAATAATATCAAATAGATGGAGTTTAATAAGGTTTAAAAAACTTTATTCTAAAATAAAATAAAAGAAGTATAATTCTATAGGGATTTTACTTTTATTTTATTTTACCACAGTATTTTATTTAAATAAGGACTTGGGTCACTTAATTCTAACACTTCTAATTGGCTAAATTTTATCTCTCGGTCACCATTTTACTAAATTAGACGATTTAGTCCAGTTTAACTCTCGAACTCACCAAACTAACCTTTGACAGCCAAATTGGTGCTCAATAGGATATCCTCTCAGTCTCACTTATCTAATTATTCATCTAGAGGCGTCATTTTTAAGTTTTGGAGTTTATTTGATTTAGTCTTTGTACCAAAAACTAACCAAGCAACATTTCCATCAACCAACCACCATAAATTTATTTACCTAACACCATTTTCATACAAACAACAACCCAACACATATTCAAATCATACATTCAAGTAAGTACAAGAATAGGGTTAAAGAAAGCTTAAGGATTTCTTAATGGTTACATGAAGAAGATGATGGTGGCAACAATGGAGGTGAAAAATACTAACAAAGTTTGGATTTTTAATTATGAAAAATAAATGGAGCTAAATTATATTAAAAGGCTTGGATGAATATGAAAATACAAAGATACTTTTTAGTACCAAAGTTCAATTGATACAAAGCTACAGTAAAAATTAACTAAACTGCCAACTTATCCAACTAAAACTAGAAAAAGCTAAGAACTAAACCCTAAAAGATGAAGAAGAATAACTATGAAGCTTAAAAGATGAAAGTTAAAGACAAAGTTGGCTCATTTAGTCTTCAACCAAAAGTGACTTTTAACATCTTATTACAATCCAAAAAAGTTAACAATAATGACCCTAGAAGTTGTGTTTTGATTGGGTAAGGTGTTGGACAAATAACTACCCCTGCAGCTATTTCTCCCCATTAGGCTGTGGTGTCGCAACACCTAGGCTTCAGTGTCGGGACACCCTAGACAATAGTGAACTTGTGGTTGTGGGGGATCTTGGTGTTGCGGCACCTAATGGTCGGTGTCACGACATCACTAGAGTTGGCCTCAATCTCTTCACTTCAACACCTTCAAGGATATCACGATTTTAGAGGCTCAGTGTTACGATACCCTACCCTCGGTATCGCGACTCCCACGACAATAAGCTCCATGTTGATTTTTCATTGAATTTTTGCATCCTCAAAGTGAAAGATCTTGGTGTTGCGACTTCCATGCTCTCAGTATCACGACACCCACTCTAAATGATGTTTTCCTCGAGGTTGGACCATTATTGTCTCCCTTCACCAACTTAATCACATCATTAGGTTCCCCATGGAATCGTTTGGCCAATTTGAGTCTCAAAAGGGTCAAAACTAAGTAAAAACGTTTAAAAACGTTTAATAATGATTAAAGCTAAAAACGACAGAAAGATATAAAAAATACTTAAATTGCTTGAGAATAAGTTCCTCGAGTGTACTGTAGAGCCTAATCTGACATATCAAATTACAGCAAATCATTGTCATCACAACAACAATATCCAACTTTGATGATAAGCTTTGGTGATGTAAGAGGTCATTTTACTTATCACAATAAATAATGTCAATTCAACATTGATAGATATATGCTTTTATCAAATATTATGAATTTAGATATTTTAATTATGATTCACAACATGTTTAAGACAAATGTAGATTTTTTTGCTAATATTTTACTATTGGAATGTAATTTGCTTTTACAAATAAAAATTTTGAATTTAGATATTTATTATTTGAGTTTACTTTTATCTTTCACTAATAACAAATGGGGATTATAATATTGAATATATTCTCTACTTTACCTTTTAAAATTTGTATTAAGTCTACTAAATTTCTATATTTAGCACATTTAGATATGTGATGGTTAATTATTTAAATCTAATTTTGGTTCAAATAGTAATGTTTAAATTTAGATTCAAATATTAAAGAAATTACAAATATTTTACTTGTCATCATTTTTATTATCATCACATCACGTAACTAAATATATAAAAAAAATATGCTAAATGCTCAAATTAACCTTTTAGGAAGTTGCTTATATAAAGATTAAACCTTTCAAAATGGTAAAAAATGGGCCAATCCTTTTCAAATGTGTCCAAATAAGGGTTTTTCACACACTTCACCTCCATTTTCAATACAAAATTAGGTGAATGATGATATGTTTAAAATAGAACATGTAACACCCCTTACCCGTGTCCGTCGCCGGAATAGGATACGAGGTATTACCAGATTTTACTGATTTTTTTTTTTACAACTCAATATAACCCCTTTATAAATATCTAATCCTCCCTGCAAATTTTGAACCGAGACCAAGCCAACACAACCAATCCATTTCAACATATTTTCAAGATAGATTTATTGTATTCATAAGA
Source organism: Gossypium raimondii (assembly GCF_025698545.1). Lineage (NCBI taxonomy): Eukaryota > Viridiplantae > Streptophyta > Magnoliopsida > Malvales > Malvaceae > Gossypium > Gossypium raimondii. Next base: position 54,451,979 of record NC_068577.1, on the reverse strand, counting down.
TAATCTCATCACATGCCAAAACCAAAATTTGTTAGCCATACCAATGGCTAACCATACATTCATTCCACATTAACATCTACTTTACTGGCTTATACATGCCATTGATTTCCAAAATAAGTTTCTTTATTTACCGAGATCTTGACGTTGATAGTGTGATGCTTCTCCGACCAAATCCGACCTCCGAGCTCTTAACACTACAAAACAGGGGAAAAAGAAACAGGATAAGCACTTTGTGCTTAGTAAGCTCATGTAACAAGAATTATACTTACCTAATATTTTCCATACAATGTAATAAACATTCATACAACCATTCCATACATTATTCCCCTATCATGCACAAACTCAACATTCAAATTAGTCCAATAATTTCCATGTATCAATAATTTATACCATGATTGATGAGCTCATCAATTCCATGATTTCCATTCCCTTGTTATTTTTCTATATTTACCCCGTTGAACTACTTGGAATTTCGATGGATTTTCAGAGGTACACCTAAGTGTACAAATCCGGGTCCGTCAATTCATATTCATGTGCGCACATTTCTATTTCAGAGAGCACACTTCCGCGAATCTCATCCTTACAGCGGGATTACCAGTCCAGGCTCAATCCCCTGTAATATAAACTCATAGAGTATTGTCGGGATTACCCAGTCCAGGATAAATCCGCTGCAACGACAATTACTCTAATGAGCTTGGATCTGAATTACCAGTCCAGGCTAAATTCAGACCCTAATTCGGATTACCCGTCCGGCTAAATCCATTTTCCACATATTCTTGGAGGGCTATATCGAATCGATCACCCGTCCGGCTAGATCCTTTTTACCGTCAATTCCTTTTCAGAGATCCATCGAATTTTCCTTTCATTCAACCGAGATTTATTTTCTCTTTTCATCAAGAATATCAATACTTCATCAATTATCATACAATAAACATCTAAATCATATTCAGATCAATAACAAATATTTCAAGCATTTAAGAATATAATTCAAGTTACACGAACTTACCTCGATACTTGTTCGTAACCAAAAATCTACTAATCCCAAAATTTTTCTTTCCCTCGATCTTGCTTCGTATTTGAATTTTCCGGATCTAAATAAATAAATTTAATCATTAATCTAATACATTTCATGTTCATATGTAACATTCTCTAAAATTCCATTATTATTTATAGTGCATTCAACGCTGTCTTACTAAGTCACAGTCACTAAATTATTTATATCTTGAGCTACAGAACTCCAAATTAAGATCCGTTAATTTTCCATGAAACTAGACTTGCATACCTTCTTACCATAAAAATTTCAGAATTTTTGGTGTAACCAATAAATACAGTTTATTCTTTAAAGTTTCCCCTATTTCACTTGTTGACAGTTTCGACCCCTCTTCCCTAAAAATTAATTATATCATTGTACAAAATTTGGATGATGTTTCTGTTTGTTTCTTATGAAAATAGACTCATTAAGGATTCTAACCATATAAAGTATAACTCATAATCATTTTTATACAATTTTTAATGATTTTCCAAAGTCAGAACAGGGGAACCCGAATTCATTCTGACCTTGTCTCACAAAATCTATTATATCTCATGATTTACAATTCCATTGATTAAACCATTTCTTCTATGAGAAACTAGACTCAACAAGCTTTAATTTCATATTTTATTCATCCTCTAATTCGATCTCTAAAATTTTTGGTGAATTTTCAAAGTTAGAGTACTACTGCTGTCCAAAACTGTTTTAGTGTATGATGTTAATTACCATTTTTCCCTAAACTTTCAATAAATGATAATTTCATCCCTGCTCAATTAACCTCTCAATTGAGCTGATTTTTCTCAATTAACACTTTATACCATCACTTTAAACCACTTTATAAGCTTTGGAAATCAGAATTTTAGTACTAGACTTTAATTCCAAACTTTTTCACAATTAGGTCCTACAAAACAATTTCTATTGAAATTACCTAATAAAATCATCTCATAAACAAGTTAAAGCTTCAATTTCATGCTATTTCATCATAAAATTCCAGCACATATTCATAGAAACTTTCAAATTCATTCATAAAATCAAAAACTAATGAATTTAGTAATAGGACCTAGTTATAAAAGTCTTAGAAACACAAAAATTACAAGAAAAACGCAAGAATTAACTCACTTGGGGCAAAAATTATGAAAAACCAGCTTGAAGAAACCCTTAGGACGTTTTTGGCTGATGGGAATGCAGAAAAATAAAGAGGAATCTAGATAATTCCACTTTAGTCCTAACTTTTAAAGCAAATTTTGCAATATTCCAATTTTACCCTTAATTCTTCAATTCTCCTGATTTTTCTCAGCGTATGCCGCCCAAAATATCTTATTTTGGGGTTATTTGCAATTTATGTCCCTCCTCATTTAACAATTGAGCTATTTAATCCTTCTAGTAACTTTTACACCTTTTTCAATTTGGTCCTTTTCACTTAATTGACTACCCAAACATTAAAATATTCTAACGAAATTTTAATACCATATTATTAGCACTTCATAAATATTTATAAAAATATTTTTGACTTGGTTTTACGAGATTGAGGTCTCGATACCTTATTTTTACCCAATTTCTTCACTAATTTCTTGTTCTAACTAATCACTAAATCGGTAAAATTTTTCTATCTATATTTTCATACTATTTTCCTATCATACCAATATTCATGCAAAAATATTAAAATAAATTTCTCTTTAAATCGGATTTGTGGTTACGAAACCACTATTCCGATAACCTTGAATTTGGGTCATTACAGAACACATGGAAACTAAGTCGGATATTACTTGAAAAGGAAAAAAAAATAAGAATGTGATTGGAAACCTGATATATGACATTTAAAGCCTTTATTGGAGCATCTTCGAAAAGGTTTAACCCTTATTTAACCATTTTGAAAGGTTAACTCTTATTTGAGCACTTTCGAAAAGCTATAGTCCTTTTTTAATCGTTTTGAATAGTTTCACCTTTATATAAGCAACGTTTAAAGGTTCTGCCCCAAAATGAGTATTTAGAAAAAATATATATACTAAATTATATTTGAATTTGAATTTTTTTTACTAGGGAAGGGAGTGGAAGTGATGGGAGATTGAACCCAAAACTTAATGTTAACCCAAACTTGATTTCATCGTCGAGAATGCCTGACTTATCAATTTATTTGGTAAACTATTGGGGCTTCATATAGCCCATGTCAAATTAATCGTATTCTGGGTTGAAGCAATGAACCTATTTGAAGTGACTCATTTTGTCACAGAAAAACCCATGGACGAACCAAGGGCGAAGCTAGAAAATTATTTTAAGGGGACAAAATTAAATTGTAATCTTTACGATAGTAAAAATATAATTTCATCATTTTAATAGCTGATATATTTATAATTTTAAAGGATTATTTATCATTTTTAAGGGGGCAAAGTGTATTTTACTTTTATTAATTTAGAATTTTAAAATTTTAAAAGGCCTAAATAGAATTTTTTCTATTTTAATGGGTGGGGCCCCCTACCAGCCCCCTGGCTATGCCCCCGATACAAACAAGGATTAATTTTACTTCCCTACCTAGCTACTCTAGGATAGGTGTTAGATCCTAACGATGAAGTTAATAGACATTTTTCCATACTTTGTATCTGGAGTACTTCACTTAATGTCCTCAATTGCATTAGGCTTTGGCGATATATATCATGCACTTATGAGGTTTGAGCTCAACTCACATTGAAATTATTATCTTTAGGGATAATGGCAAGATTTACGCTTGCACTTTAATAAAATTGTCAATGTGGTGCTTGTACTTTTAATTTGTTCATTTTAGTACTCAAACATAAGGGTGTTAATTCCTAACAAAAGTTAACATGTGGACCAATTATGAATTGTCATGTGGCACTGTGTTAAAAAAATTTCAACTTGTCAACGCAAAAGACTTAAAAACAGTTATAGCAATAATTATTTTAAAGTAAAAAAATGAAATATATGCGAGTTGTCATATTTAAAAATTAATATTTTAATTGAAATTGAAATTTAAAAAAATAATTCAACTATTTTAAAACATTCCAAACTTTATAGCCTAAAAATAATAAGAAATGCCAAATTGATTAAATATATAAAGGGTTAAATTGGACGGTTTTTTTTTTAATTTTCTTTTGTAGGAATTTTTTTTTATCTTTCTTTTTCATTAAGCGTGTGCGTTTACCCTAAATCCTCGGCACCCCCGAAATCTCAATGATCCCTAAATCCTATGTAACACTGTACTTGATGATGTAAGCAACTCGTATTTCTCCCACATCTTTGCTTTTCCCCCTTCGTTGACATTACCCCTTTTCACTCCAAAAGCTCACCTGTCTTTTGTTTTTGGCAGATGCAAAGCCTACGAAGTTGCTCAACTGACATACCACCACCCCTTTCTTCATCTTCCATACCCATGATGACCACCACCACCGCCCTCACCGGCACCGCCCTTTCCTTCGACGAAGAGGAGTCGACGGAGGCTCGAATCAGGCGGTTGATATCAGAGCACCCGGTCATCATCTTCAGCCGATCCTCTTGTTGCATGTGTCATGTCATGAAAAAGCTCTTGGTCACCATCGGAGTTCACCCTACCGTCATCCAACTCGATGACCATGAAATCGCTTCCCTCCCTCCTCCTCCTCCGCCAGCGACGGGTCACGGTGGTATCTCGTCACGGAATCCAGTACCCGCCGTGTTCATTGGTGGATCCTGCGTCGGCGGCCTCGAATCACTCGTGGCCCTTCACCTTAGTGGCCACCTCATCCCAAAGCTCGTCGAAGTTGGCGCTCTCTGGGGATGATACATAGGGTTATTAAATTACTAAATATTAGCATTAAAAATACATAATCAAGTTGCCATTTTTAATCTGGGTTTTCTCTTGTCCTCAAAATTATTATTGTAAGTTCCAAAACAGAAATCATTTCTGCTTCTTTTTTTCCTTGTATTTTTGTTATGATTTGTTTCAGCATTCATGCAGATCTTAGATGATGTTTCTATGGATATTTCATGATCCCAGGAACCAAATTTATTCATATTTTCTACTAAAATAATTTGGTTTGCATGTTGATAAACAATAGCAAGTGGGAATGTTTCTTGTTGGAACAAAGGAGTAAATTAATAAGGGATCCCTCTTTTTCTGAAATATTTCTAAGTTAATTAAACAAGGCTGAAAATAAATAACATCCACGTCAACTTAAGTGGACCCAGATATTATTAATAATCTCTTTTGGTTTTGGTAACTAAATCAAATTAGTATAATCCAATTCATCGAATTTTTTAATTTTTTAATCTCTGTTAATTGAATTTTATATATTTTTTGTTAAAATAAGTATAGAACATATTAAAAAAATAAGTTGATAATGTTCATTTGACCGAATTAACTAAATTAGTAATAGCCTTATACATATAATATATAATATTATTTATTAATTTCAGTTAATTCGGTTAATTACCCGATTTCGAACCGAATTAACCGTTAATCGAAATTTTAAAAAATTTTAACCGATCTTCAACTGAACTAGATCGGTTAACCCATAAATTAACCGAATTAGTTTGGTTCGGTTGGTTAATTCGATTTTAACCGAAGTTTAAAGAATATTTGTTGATATTTGTTTCTTCCAACCATTTTGGATTATTTCTTCCATTATTTTGAAGATTTTAAAGAATATTTTTTTGTGTTTAATTTATAATTAAGCTTTTAAAGAAAGTATTTTTGTAAAAAGTGATTTTTATGCTCAATTTGTAATTAAGCTTCCAACGAGAAAGGAAAAGTTTTAATCACTTTATAATGGGGACTATGTAAAAATTTCTTATACCTATTTTATTTTTACTATTTTTCCTGTTGCAATCATGTTCGTTCTTGATATTTTTGGGCCCTAGGCGAAACAATAAATTGAGTCCCTTTTAAAAAAAATTATAAAATGTAATACAAATAAAAGTTAAAAAAAATTTAGGGCTTTAGGAGATGAAGCATTTATGGTAAAAAATTGAAAACTCTACTCTCAAACAACCCTAAAACCGAGCCTGGTTGTAATTAAACGTACATATTTAGCGAACTCTCAATTCAATTTAAGAAGTATTATTTGGTACACTCAAAACTCATAACCAAGTTGAAAATATGATATATCTCTCTCTTGAGATATATTTATAATTTTAAAAATAAATAAAATAAACACATTTTATATCTTAATCTTACTTATAAAAATAACTGTTAAAATTCTCATCCAAAATCAAGTTGTGCTTAGTTTATTTGAGCAGGGCTTTACAGAACCTTTACACCCTAACATAGAAGGAGAATCCCTTTGAGATTCTTTATATAATAAGCAATTTCGTCTGATCAAAAGAAAAGATTAATGCTTTTTGGTGTCTATAATTATATGTTTTATAAGTGCAAAGATGAAAAATGGGCAATCTTTTTGAAAGTTCCTTAATGGGTAAGGTTTAAGGTCTAAAATTGGAAAAAAAATTATAAGCATCTTTTTTAAGTAACTTTATCAATCCATCACTTTTTTTTCCCTGTTTTTCTTCGTTGCTCAATATTATACATATTCGAATCTCAAATTTATGGAATATTATTTCTTGAAGATAGATTTTATAAATCGATTGATTATATTTCGGTTCATTTAAATCAACCCCTTGATTAAGCAAATTCTCGAGATTCAGGTATAAATCATGTTAGGATAGTTAACTCTTTTTTTTTGGTTAAAAAAAACTAGTTACATTAAACTTCTCCGAATGATTGTCTTGACTCTTCATTAAAAATTTTGACACCCCCTATGCTTGGGTAGCAATGTACTATTTTGCTCAACATACTGATATCTTAATAGTTTCCGTTATACTCCATGTTAAGTCTTGAAAAACGAAAAGATTCCTATTCTTTTATAGACGCCATACTATCAAACCAAAAAGAATAGCCCAAGAAGCCTTAACTCTTAGCAGCCACCCACTATTTTTTAAATTTGTCCCTGCCTAATCTAAAATATTACTTGAAAAAAACCGGAATCGTCATCTTGTAGGTAAGAGGTTTAACCATACTTCTTTAATTGTTAGATAATTAACTTTAGTAACTTTCAAATATGCGTCGGACATGAATGTAAAAATTTAAATGCTTCAAAAAATTTTGAATAACATGATTTTTTTTATTGTAATCATGAATTTTAATTAACTCTTATTGAACAAAATTAAAAAAATTAAACATACTTATATTGATATATCTAATTATATCCTACATTCTTACTCGCATTCAAATAATACAATTATATAATTATTTTACTTAATATATTAAATTTATAAACATTAATACCACTTATTTAAATTATATAAAAGATATTTTTGCTTACCATCATCATAATAATAGCTAACGTGTTATAATAAAGGAAATCTCTAGATTTTGAATTTTACATTATTATAATCAACTATCAATCTTTAAAATTTTGCAAGTTTTATACTTATAAACAACTATGATCCCTAAAATTTGGAAGAAATGTTAATAATTTTATTATAAATTCTTATTATATATATTTGATAGTACGCTTCAGCGTACTCAACTTGCGTTCTCTTCCGCTAGCAACAATGCCGATACCAATCAAATTAAATGGAGATTCAACTTTGAGCAAGTCTAGCCAATTGAGTCTTAGTTTGATTAGTATGTGTATTGTTGTCAATGGGGACGTGGGTTCGAGTGCGTTGAAGCGAATTATCCTCTTATTTATAGGTTGGAGGGCTATGGATAGTTCTAAGCATTGTGTCAAAAAAAGCAAATATGATTAGAACCTATAATGAGATTGTTCAAAAAAAACTTTGAGCAAGTCTAGAAACATAATAGAGGTCTAACTTTGTTCGAAATTTGTTTATATCTTCTTTTCAATTGTTTTATTTATTTGTTTTATGTATCAAAATATATATTGTACATGTGGAAGAATGCTTATTGTTAGAGTTGTGTGACCCAAATTCTAAGAGATTGCTTGCAAGTCAAGTTAAACAAAATATATCTTCTTTCTAGAAGATTTAGTATTTATGAGTATAACATATTTAGCATTTATTAGCATAATATATTTGACTTTGATTAGAATTAGGCTTTTTCAACCTATAAATAGATGTAGTCAAAACTCCTCTTGTAATTATTCGAATTTGACATAGTGAATTTTCTTCTCCTCTACCCGTGGTTTTTTCCCCGAAAGGGTTTCCACGTAAAAATGTGTATGTTCTTTATTTTTATTTCTCTTTTCTTTGTAATATATTGTCATTACCGAAGTTCTATTTTTACAAATTGGTATCGGAGCTTCCGAGTTGTTCTTCTCGATCACGGTAATGACACCTTTGAAGTATGAAATTTCGCTGTTGGATCGCAACACCATATTTGTTTTGTGGCAGATAAAGATGCAAGTAGTTCTTGTGCGTAGATGGATCTGGAGGATGCCTTGCTAGGGATAGATAAGATGCCTTCGACATTAACAGATAAGAGAAGAAGCGTAAGGATCGAAAGGCGTTAACACAATTACATCTGCATTTGTCTAATGAAATTTTGCAGGATGTGATGAAGGAGAAGACCGCCACTGCATTATGAAAGAGGCTGGAATAAATATGTATGTCGAAAACTCTAACCAGCAAGTTGCATATGAAGCAGCGTCTTTATGCTCATCGTTTGGAGGAATGTGCGTCTATGCACGAACACTTAACAGTGCTTAAAAAAATTCTCTCAAACTTGAAGGCCATGGAGGTTTAGTATGATAAGGAAGATCTAGGGTTGATTCTACTTTGTTTGGTGCCCCCGTCATATTCAACCTTTAGAGACACAATTTTATATAGCCGCGAGTCTCTCACAATTGATGAGGTTTATAATTCTTTGACCTCGTATGATAAGATGAAGCATTTTGTGGTTAAATCCGACTCTAAGGGAGAGAGTCTCATTATTTGTAGGAGACAAGAACAGAATGTTGATGATGATCGTGGAAGGACACAAGAGCGGAATCCTCGCGGTAAATCTAAGGGTAGATCGAAGTCTTCAAATAGAGGTAAAACTTGTAACTTCTGCAAGAAGAAATGGCACATTAAATCTAAGTGCTACAGAACAAGATCAAAAGAGAGGTTGCGAATCAAAAGAGAAAACAACCAGAAAATTTTGGTGAAGCTGATGTTGTAAAAGATTACAGCGATGGTGAACTTCTAGTCGCTTCTGTCAATAATTCTAAAGTGAGTGAAGAGTGGACCATTGATTCGGGCTGCACCTTTCACATAAATCCCAATCGGGATTGGTTTACAACTTATGAAATAATGTCTGAATGTGTTGTTTTGATAGGAAATAATGCTTTGTGTAAAATTGCAGGTGTTGGAACGATTAAAGTTACGATGTTTGACGGAGTTGTCAAAACACTTAGTGACGTACGACATGTTCAAGAATTGAAGAGAAATTTAATTTCGTTGAATACTATTGATTCAAAAGGGTACATATACACAGCTGAAAGTGGGGTTTTGAATATTTCCAAAGGTTCATTCGTTGTGATGAAAGGGCAAAGAAAGACTGTCAAGTTATATGTTTTGCAGGGTTCTACTGTTACTGGTGATGTAGTTGACGCTTCTTCTTCCTTGTCAGATGATGATATTACTAAACTTTGACATATGCGCCTAGGGCATATGAGTGAGAATGGCATGGCAGAATTGAGCAAAAAAGGACTTTTTAATGGAAAAGAAATTTACAAACTAAAGTTCTGTGAGCACTGCGTTTTTGCGAAGCAAAATAGAGTTTGATTCACTAGAGGAATCCATAACACGAAGGGAATGTTGGAGTATAGTCATTTGATCTGTGGGGGACATCCAGAGTGCCTTCGAGAGGTGGAGCTAATTATATGCTAACTTTTATTGATGATTTTTCCAGAAAAGTTTGGGCGTTCTTCTTGAAGCAAAAAAACGATATGTTTTTCGCATTTAAGTCTTGGAAAACTATGATTGAAAAACAGACGGGAAAATAAATAAAATACCTCTGCACAGACAATGGCTTAGAGTTTTATTCTGATGAGTTTAATAAACTGTGCAAGTCAGAAGGGATCGTGAAACACTTGATAGTTCGTTATACTCCACAGCAAAGTGACGTTGCAAAACGAATAAACAGAACGATTATGGAGAAGGTTCGATGTATGTTGTCAAATGCTAACTTACTAAAGTCGTTTTGGGCCGAAACAGCCTCTACTGCATGTTTTTTTATCAACTGATCTTCATCTGTTTCCATTGAAAAAAGAGACTCCACAAGAGGTATGGTCTGGAAATCTTACTGACTATTCTGATTTAAAGATCTTTGGGTGTCTTGCGTATGCTCATGTTGATAATGGAAAATTGAAACTGAGATCCATTAAATGTATTTTTCTTGGTTATAAAGCTGGTGTAAAAGGGTATAAGTTATGGTGTCCTGAAAATAGAAAAGTTGTGATTAGCAGAGATGTTGTTTTTGATGAAACTGCTATGCTACCTAACTTATCTCTTAAAGACTCTTCCAATAAAGAAAATCAAAAGCAGGTGAAGCATCAAATTAATCTAGAATCTACAACAGAGTCGACTCATCAAGTCAGTACAAAAATTCAGAATAGAGTTGCTTCTTTACCACAATACTCTATCGCCAAAAATAGAACTAGAAGAGAAATTAAACCTCCAAAGAAGTATGTCGAGGCTGATCTAGTTGTTTATGCTTTAAATGTGGCTGAAGATATAGATACAAACCAAGAGCCATCTAATTATTCTGAGGCGGTTAGCTGGGAAGACTTAGAAAAGTGGATGTTTGCTATGCAAGAGGAGATGGAATCACTCTACAAAAATAGAACATGGAATCTTGTGAAACTACCTAAAGGTAAAAAGGTTGTTCGTTGTAAATGGGTGTTTAAAAAGAAAGAAGGGACTTCATGAGTTGAAGAACTCAAATATAAAGCAAGGCTTGTTGCAAAAGGTTACAGTCAAATTCTAGGAGTGGACTTCACAGATGTGTTCTCCCCAGTTGTGAAGCATAGTTTGATTCGAGCTTTACTTGGTATTGTGGCCATGCATGATTTGGAGCTTGAGCAGTTAGATGTAAAAACTGAATTTTTACATGGAGAACTTGAAGAGGATATTTACATGCAACAACTAGAGAGTTTTATATTATCAGAAAAAAAAAGATTATGTTTGCTTACTGAAAAAGTCCATTTACGGTTTGAAACAGTCACCAAGACAGTGGTACAAGAGGTTTGATTCCTTTATGACTTCTCATGATTTCAAAAGAAGTAGTTTTGACAGTTGTGTTTACTTTAAGAAAAAAAATGATAGTTCTTTTGTGTATCTACTCATTTATGTTGATGACATGTTGATAGCAGCAAAAGATAAATATGAGATAAGAAAGGTCAAAGCCCAACTAAGTGAAGAATTTGAGATGAAAGATTTGGGACCAGCAAAGAAGATACTTAATATGAAAATTCTCAGAGATAGAAAAGCAAGTAAATTGTACCTAAGTCAGAAGGGGTACATTGAGAAAATTCTTTGCAGGTTTAATATGCAGAGTGCTAAGCCTGTTAGTACTCCTTTAGTAGCCCATTTTAGACTTTCATCGGCTTTGTCTCCATAATCAGATGATGAGATTGAGTACATGTCACATGTTCCATACTCTAGTGCAGTGGGATCTCTCATGTTTGCTATGGTTTGTTCACGTTTAGATTTATCATATGCAGCCAGTGCAGTTAGCAGATACATGGCGTATCCCAGTAAAGAACATTAGAAAACAGTTCAGTGGATTTTAAGATACTTACGAGGTACTACTAATATTTGCTTATAGTTTGGAAGAACTAGAGATGGAGTCGTTAGGTATGTTGATGCTGATTTTGCTGGAGACCTTGATAGAAGAAGATCTCTCACAGGTTATGTCTTTACAATCGGAGGTTGTACAATCAGTTGGAAAACCACTTTGCAAACTATAGTCACTTTGTCTACCATTGAAGCTAAGTACATGGCGATTACTGAGGCTTGTAAAGAAGCTATTTGATTGAAGGGACTCTTTAGTGAACTCAATAAAGACCTTCAAATCAGTACAGTATTTTGTGACAATCAGAGTGTCATCTTCCTTACAAAAGATCAAATGTTTCATGAAAGAACACACCACATTGATGTTCGGTATCATTTTGTTCGTGATATTATTGCTCGTGGTGATATTGTTGTGAGCAAAATTAGTACTCATGAAAATCCTACGGATATGATGGCTAAGTCACTTCCTATAACCAAGTTTGAGCATTGCTTAGACTTGGTTGGTATTCATTGTTGAAGTTAAACCCTTAAGGGGTTTTATGGAAAAGGTGAAAAACTTGTTCGTTGAGAATCCGTGTCAAGGTGGAGATTGTTAGAGTTGTGTGACTCAAATTCTAAGAGATTGCTTGCAAGTCAAGTTAAACAAAATATATCTTCTTTCTAGAATATTTAGTATTTATGAGTATAATAAATTTAGCATTTATTAGCATAATATATTTGACTTTGATTAGAATTAGGTTTTTTCAACCTATAAATAGATGTAGTCGAAACTTCTCTTGTAATCATTCGAATTTGACATAGTGAATTTTCTTCTCCTTTGCCCATGGTTTTTTTCCCGAAAGGGTTTCTACGTAAAAATCTGTGTATTCTTTATTTTTATTTCTCTTTTCTTTGCGATATATTGTCATTATCGATGTTCTATTTTTACACTTATTATTTTGATCAAAATTTATTTTGGCTTTTCTTCTTTTATTTAAACTTTGTTTTTAGTTTTCCACTTAAACTCTAATTAACCTAGAGTTGTTGTAGTCATATATGCTACGAATTTCAGCCCACAAGTTTTACACAATAAAACATTATTTAGAATAAGAGAATTTTGTTTTTTTGTTTCGAAGGTTTTTCTTGTGCACTTCTGGTCTTTTTTTTTTTTAATTCTCCCCATATTGTGTACTCTCTTTTATTATAGTGAAATCTCCTTTTACTCGTAGTTTTTACCCTCTTTTAAGGAGTTTTTCTACTTGAAATCTGCGTTTTCGATCTTTTCTATTCTTATTTTATTCACTTTATTCGTTACTTACCGAGTTTATCCCCTACAATACATATTCAGAAACTATCTTTATGTATATTAATTTTCCATTTACTTATAATGTTTTCTTTTTGGTTATTACGTAAGGATTTTTCTAAACTTTAGCTATTATGTATAGAGTTTGTAGTTTATTTTAATATTTGAGATATTATTTTAACTTTTTAATCTAGGTTCTTTTTTAAATTTTCATATAATTTTACATTCTCAAAAAGAATTGTATTATTATATTATTCTAATTTTAAAATGTTTTAAAATTTTATCTTCATAAAGGTTTTTCCCAAATATTTTTAATAAAAACATTTTTAATATTACCAATTTATTTATAAATAAAATGTTTTATAAACATCAAGCAGAGTAAATGTATTCAAACAATTATAACATATTACCATTACAATATTTTTAAGTTATAGTAATAAAATTTTTAAAACAAATATTATTTTAGGATTACAAAATTATAAAAAATATATAACTTCACATGCAAATACTTCAATATTTCTAAGTAAGTACTCTTTTACCTATCAATATTTTTAAATTAACAAAAATTTATAACTTCTTTTACCTTAATTTTTGGTATTATATAAATAATATTTAATTATTTTATATAAATTAGGATTTGACTTTTAAATTTCACATAATTTTTTGAAGAAAATTAAACTGAATTCAACTTTCCAAAGCATAAGAAAGTATATAATAATAATAATAAATCGAGCCTTAAGGAATTGGATTCAAAATCCAAGTGGAAAAACCCAATTAAAAATCCAAATGTAGGCTAAGCTTAGGCCCAATTAAGGGTCATACTCCTTACTTCTTCCTCGAGAAATCCTCGGATACAGTTTCAGTTTTCCCCCTGCAATTATCTGGGCTTTATTCATACTCCATGCATTCAACCTTGAAACTCTTACACTGAGACTTCCATTGTTGAATGCAAAAAGATGGGCTTCATCATTAATAGCAAGCTCTGGATAAACTCTTGTGGTGATAACACTTCTTCCTTTTCCACCAAAACTCTCAATTATGGAATGGTCTATCTGCAAAAAGGTGAACCAAGAAATGTAAAAATGGTAGAAACCAAAATCAAAATATACCTAAAAGGCCACCAGGGTGAACACAAATCAACGCACCAAGGTCCTTAGTGAAACCATTTCCCGCTGAGGATCGATGTCTACGAAGGCTCCGTATGTGGTTTTATCTAACTCGTTCCGTAAAGAAGACCTGTTGAGCAACATGTTTTTTGACATTGAATCAAATGAATGCGGATGACTTATTGCTTAAATTGTGGATAGTTATGGACAAAAGTGGTCACTTAGCTCTTTTGGTCACTGCACATGAGTACTTTATAGTCTTTATGGTCTCGAAAAACCCGAAAGAAAATCGCAGTTTGTTCGGTCAAGTCATTTGTTGCCAAAGCTAATAAACCGAATGGTCCGAATTTTCCGGTCACAGATGCATCTTGTTTGTCACAGATTAGTTGGGGATCAACTAAACTGGTGTCTATGAACTCGGCCTCTTCTAGTTTAGGCAATTCAAACATTATTTCGATATCGGCCTTCCAACAGAGTAAGAAAATTGGTCATGACAATGCAATTACTTCAAATACAAATGGGAAATTGATATGCAACCACAGAATACTCACCTGTGAAGCAGTGATGCCCGAAACTTCAAAAATCGACCCGCTTTCGAGCTGCTTGCCATAAACATAGACTTCATTGTCACGTAGACTATTGAGTTCTTCCACTGGCCACTGCACTAGTTGCTTGCCGTTTCGGTCAAGCCAAATCTGCCTTGGAATCGACTGCAAAGGATTATCCATAAACCATTGAGATTGAGGATCAGTGTGATTCTAATACATCATGCAACATCAATAAATATGTAATGTCAATCACCTGAAGTCCAGACCATCCTTTCTTTAGATCATCTTCCATACTATCGGATTCGTTTACCCAAGCGCATAGTATCCTTCGGCTCTTCTTACTGTCAAAGAACGACTTTGAGGCATAAAATTTACCGAAATCAAATCTTAAGTCCGAACTGGTTCCGGTGAAGTCAGCATCAGGAAGGAACCTTTCCTGCTCGTTAACATAAGTCCCTACTATATAGACATCATGGGAATTGAAACTTGCCTTCATGACATGCCTAACACTTGGGTTTTCAACAGAGGTGTCGACCCCATTGGTGTCGTTAATCGACACAGGAAAGAAGTCTGGACACTCCCACATCTCGGTTTTCGACGAAGAATAAAAGGGATCTTGATGCATAGTCCAATGAATAAAATCTTGACTTTTGTAGAGTATAGCCATGCCCTGGTTATTGCTATAGCTTCCAATGACTACTTTCCAGGTTCCATCAGGGCCCTGCCAAGCAGTTGTTGGATCTCTAAAGTTATCTCCATTAACACCATCCGGTGGAGTCATTAGAGGGTTTCCGGAGTATTTGACCCATTCAACTAGCAATGGATCGGATTCGTTTTTCGGGGTTGCCAGGTTTTGAACCTGGTTATAGTTAGCATCTACACCGGTGTATAAAATGACCGGTTTATCCCCTGGAAGGATCGTTGCCGAACCGGAAATGCAACTTATGGCATCAAATGGCTCGGATGGAACAAGTGCATGATCAAGACCGAACCAGTTAATAAGATCATATGATGCAGAATGTGCCCAAACCATACCATCACCAAACCATGCACTATTTGGATTGTATTGGTAGAATAAGTGGTAGACTCCCTTGTATTGCATTGGCCCTACATGCATAGATGAACAATAAAGTGTTGTCAGATTTAACATGCTATATCTGGACTTTTCATTTTTCTTAAAATACCCGTGCCCGATACCTAGTCCGACCCATGCTCGAGCATGAAATAGAGCATGACGAAATAGA
This sequence comes from Gossypium raimondii, assembly GCF_025698545.1. Classification (NCBI taxonomy): domain Eukaryota; kingdom Viridiplantae; phylum Streptophyta; class Magnoliopsida; order Malvales; family Malvaceae; genus Gossypium; species Gossypium raimondii. Next base: position 54,436,041 of record NC_068577.1, on the reverse strand, counting down.
GCATGACCTTCCCAATATATGAAAAAATTTCAAAAAAATTTATACTATTATTCAACACTCATCCTCGAATCCATGATACACATAGACATGAGTACGAGGATATGATTTTTCTAAATCCGAGCAATATACATCTAAAGTACAAAAGGAGAAGCTGAAACCAAAAGGAAATTGGTTTCTTACCGTTAGGATCTGTATAGTGAATGTCACACATTTTCATCATCCCATCATTGAAGGATCAGTTGAACCAATTAACACCAAACAAACACATCAATGCAGAGAATTGGGATTTTTTTATATATTTTTTTTTAAACATGAAGTTGCAAGAACAAGATTAGTTTCTTACCATTCATCCAGTTTCGAGGAGACTGGAAGTGATAAGCTGTTCTATAAGGCTGTTCTGCTTGCAATAAAACCTGGAAAGATTGAAAACTTGTCTTGTCTGTCAGATAATCACAGTCTTCCACTTTATTCCCATTGATTAGCAGAAAACAAGAAAACCCAACAAACAGAAACAGAGAGATATCCATTTTGTTGGCTCAAAAGATGGCTGAGATGAACCAATGGGATTTGTAAAACGTTTATATATATATATATATAAAGACCACGCAAGGACAATAACCCATGAATTGTAAGAATTTACACCATGGTTAAAAGAAATAATTCTTAATTTGCTATAATTAAAAAAAGAAAGAAAGAAACAAGTGGTGAGCTGTAAGAGATATCTGATGGATTTCCTTTACAACATGAACTTCATTATTGCTTGCGTCTGGCTAATTTCTTGTTTAACTAAGATTAAAATATAATCTTAAACTAAGACTTGTAAAACATTTATGTATAAGAAAAGACCATGCAAGGACAATAACCCATAAGAATTTACGCCATGATTAAAAGAAATAAGTCTTAATTTGCAATAATTAAAATATAATCTTAAACTAAGACTTGTAAAACGAAAGAATTGTTGAGGAGTAAGAGTTATGTGATGACCTCCCTTTTGCAACATGAACTTCATCATTGCTGCGGTCAGCTTGAATTGCGTGTGGCTAACTTTTTTTGTTTAATTAAAATTAAAAAATAACCTTAAAGACAGCTATTTTTTTAATATAATATCTAGAATTATTCATAGCGTATTCTTATATCTTAAATAAGAGGATAATATACTTTAACGCACATCCTCCTGCACTGACAACAATACCGATGCCAATTGAATTAAGACTCTATCCGTAGAAAGACTACTACTTTACCATTGCACTCAACACTTGTTGTATTTTTATTACTCTATGAATGTTTAACATATCTACATTTCAGCTTTATTCATGATTCTGAATATCATGTATTATTTCTCCTAACAATGTTGTTTTAAAGTTTGAAATTATGATATCTTCTAGAGAGTACAATATATATTATCACCGCATTCAACACTTGTTGATTTTATATGATGATAAACTAAATTCTGAAATTCAATTTCAATTAGATCTGTGAAGCGAATTAATTAGGTTTGATGGATTTGGGCAAAATAAGGCCTATAGGCCATTTTTTAATTCTAATTAGGCCTTTAGGCCAATTTTAACTTTAATAAGGGAAATAGGTTGATTTTATGGAAAGCGCGCCCAACTGGTCCCCTGTTATACTCGAACCTATGATCGTATCACGACTGCCAACTGACACATTCACGTAGACATCGACCCTTGATCGTATCAAGCATTATTATCCCAAAACTAGATTTTTCGACGACGGGTTTCTAGGATGATGATCTTATCCCGCCATGACATATGAATTGTATGTGTGCTGAGGCACATTATCACATCCCCGACTCCTTAAAATTACTTAAAGAACTTCTGTCGTTTGAGTCAAAAACCCTTAACACTTTTAAAAAAATCTAAACCCTCAAAAACCTTAAACTCAATCCCCAATCAAATCAAAACCCTAACCTTTAATAAACAAATAAAAACTCTAATTCTGGAGAGAGAAAAGAAAAGCGCAACCAGTTAGGTGCGTTTTACTGTCATCTGTGCATAAAGCGCACCAATTGGATGCGTTTTCCATAAAACCGACTTATTTTTCTAATTAAAGTTAAAATCGACTTAAAGACCCAGTTAAATTAAGAAAATGATCTATAAACCTTATTTTGTCATGAAATCGAGTTGAATCAATTTGAGTATTAATATATTTAAATCAATTCGGTTATTATCATTTATGTTTTTGAATTGATTTTTTTCAATTCAAAGTATCTCAGAGTTGATCTGAATTCTAATGCTTTTTAGTTTAAATAAAATAGGTTGGAATTATTGATTTTTTATTATTAAATTGAGTTAGAAATTGAAATTAATAAAAGCTCTCCAGTCTTAGTTCTCATTAATATGCCTTTGCCTTCATGGCGATGAGACTGTATATAGAAAGACAAAGAGTCCAAGTGGGTTCAACCATGTGGATGACTTGGTCCACATCTGAACCACAGCTTGGTCCAATCGAATTTTCCAAAGCATAAAAAAGTATAATAATAAATCGAGCCTTAATGAATTGGATTGGATTTAAAATTCAAGTAGAAAAACTAAAATGTTTGTTTTTTTTTCAGAAGATCGATGCTAGGATTCGTATATCGCAAAACGTCCTGCTCGCTAAGCTCCAACATTGCCTACTCATCTTCTCTATATAAATTCTCACTGATCCAATGACGAAAAGGGGAGTTGATTTGCTATGGCGCGTTTGATTATGTTATATAAAGACAAAACCTTGATTCGTGTGAGCTAGTGTCAATTGAGAGCACAATCATTTTGCCTTTTGTCTTTCAAGGTTTTGATTATTTTATAGATCACATCCAAACATTAATATGTTTTTAAACTTGAGACAAAATTAAATTATAAATTTTTATCATTTTTTACGTTAAAATATAATTTTATCATTAATAATTTAAAATTTTATAAATTATAAAGGGTTTAAATAAATAAATATATTTTAGGGGTTCACACCTGCATACATACACATACATACATATTTCTTTAGCTAAGCATAAGTACAGAGGTGTACAAACATACATTTTTAGCTAAGCATAAGTATAGAGATGCCGTGGAACAAAAGACAGCATAGTCCAAAGGCAAAAGAAAGTAGAAACAAAGGAGCAGATCAGAAGAAACCACCCAACAACAACAAAAACAAGTCCAAAGTTAAAGTCTAAAACACACCAAAAGGAATACAACAAAGCATAATAAAGAATGGAGAAACAGTATCACCACCAAGCCTAGAAACACCAACATCGCTCAACTCCATGCCTTTGCATATAGCACCACAGTTTTGTGCCTCTTCACTCTGAAAAACGATTGAAAATGAAGTATTAGGAAAGAGAAAAATAAATAAAATCACCTAAATCAACAATATCACATAATAGCATTCCAGTGGTCAGTACTGTAAGAAAGTGTGAGATGAGCTCCACTTATTATTCTAAATGATTACTATATTTTTGGTAGGTAAGGACAATTTTATATATGAATTGGTATAAATTTTGGTAAAAGGAAGATTGAATTTTAGTTTGTACCTCAAAAACCCCTGCCAGTTTCCACAATGCCTCCATCTTCAATCCAAATGCGTTCAATGTGAGCAATATTAGGACAGTCCAAACCAGTATCCATTTGGCATCTTTTCGATAATTGGGGACAATTAATAATTTTCAAGAACGTCAAAGAGGTGAAACGACGCATCCCCTCTGGCATTGATGTAAACTTAATGCATTCTAGAATCATCAGTCTCTGAAGAGAAGCTCGGTTTTGCAGAAACTCCTCTTGTAGAGAATGTAGATCTTTGACCTTATCAATTTCCAGATATTTCAGTTTGGAGAGAGGATATTTCAGATATTTCAGAGAAGTTAGCAATCACAGTTGGGACAGTACTTGTTTAGTAAAGCTCATCTCCCTGGTATTTTTGTTTGTTTCAATCGAACTTTTTATATTCTATCATTATCTTCATGGTTTTATTCTTCTTTATTTTTTCAATAAGATCTGTGTTCTCAACTTAAAACTTTATTGCCTAAGCTGAAATCTTGTTGGAGTGCAGGTAATAGGTTTTTGAGTGGCCAAAATAGGTTTAGGTCAAGCTATGCAGTCAATTTAGGTCGCAGACTCCGAGATGCTGATGAAGCTAGTGAAGCTGCTAGTTTAAGAGAAATTCACCATGGAAATGATCCTAAAGCAGTGATAAGACTATTTGAAAGTCAGCCATCATTACATTCTAATCCTTCTGCACCTTCTGAATATGTTAAAGCATTAGTCAAAGTCGACAGGCTTGATGAAAGCGAGTTACTTAAGACTTTGCAGAGAGGTGAGTGGTCTTGCTATCTTGCATCTATAATTTCTCTTAAAATGATAATTTTGCAGTAAATTTTCTCCATTTTTCTGTACTTATCTTTGAATGTTGTTCCTAATTTGATAGTGCTAATAAATTCCGTGTTAAACTATTATTAACCATTTCTTTCTGAACAACTTCTGCTCTTTGCCTTTTGTATTATCTTTGTTGGCTAATAGATTATGCAAAATTACAGGTATCTCCAGTTCAGCAGTGGAGGAAGAGAGTAAAAGTGGCCTTTCAGCTTTTCAAAATGTGGGAAAATCGACAAAACACGGTGTCTTAGGAACTGCTAGTGCTCCTATCCACATGGTGACTGCAGAAGGAGGGAGTTTTAAAGATCAATTGTGGCGTACTTTTCGTAGTATTGCACTTGGCTTCTTGTTGATTTCTAGTGTTGGAGCACTTATTGAGGATAGAGGGATTAGTAAAGGCGGAATGTTTTAAGTGACAAGTTTTCTTCTAAATTATTTGTCCATCTTTTAACTGATAGTCCTTTTCCTGAATTCTGTCTGACTGGTATCCTTGTTTTAGGACTTGGTCTACACGAAGAGGTGCAAGTTGTAGAATCTAACACAAAATTTAATGATGTCAAAGGAGTTGATGAGGCAAAGGCAGAGTTAGAAGAGATTGTCCACTACCTTCGAGATCCTAAGGTGAATGCACTTTTTGATTTGGTAGATGTCTCCCTCTCCCTCCCTCACTCTCTGTCTCTAATTACCTTTACCCTTCTTGCAGCGTTTCACTCGTCTTGGTGGCAAGCTTCCAAAAGGTGTCTTACTTGTTAGTCCACCTGGCAATGGGAAAACTATGTTAGCAAGAGCTATTGCTGGAGAGGCTAGTGTACCTTTCTTCTCCTGCAGCGGCAGTGAGTTTGAAGAGATGTTTGTTGGAGTTGGAGCTCGAAGAGTGAGAGATCTTTTTGCTGCTGCAAAGAAGCGATCCCCATGTATTATATTTATTGATGAGATAGATGCCATAGGTGGAAGCCGTAATCCAAAGGACCAGCAGTACATGAGGATGACTTTGAATCAGTTGCTTGTCGAATTGAATGGATTTAAACAGAATGAAGGAATCATTCTAATTGCAGCCACCAATTTTCCAGAATCATTGGATAAGGCACTGATTAGACCTGGACGATTTGACCGCCGCAATCATTATTCTTTATCCAGATGTTGAAGGCCGGAGGCAGATTTTGGAATCCCACATGTCAAAGGTACTGTGTTGACTGTGTACAAGTCCATATGTTTTTGGAGTTCGAGCTTGAGTTGACATTTGTCAGTGGCTGATTGAGCAAACTATAGGCTGTACTTTGTGCAGACTGTGTTTAGCAGGCCCCATTGAAGCATGTATCATAAAATTTGGCTTGATATTAGCTTTTCAAGCATGCTTCTAATTGACGTCTCTGCTAATTTACATTTTGGTTCAATGACATCAACATTTTGTTGTCTGACTCTCCCATATTAGGTTTGCTTTGCTTCTAATTATTTGAATCATTGTATTATTACATTATTCTAAATTTAATATGTTTAAAAAAATTTATCTTCATAAAGGTTTTTCCCCAAATATTTTAATATTATCAATCTAATTATAAATAAAATGTTTTAAAACATCAAGCAGAACAATTATGATATATTACCATTACAATATTTTTAAGTTATAGTAATTAAATTTTAAAACAAAATATTATTATAATATTACAAAATTATAAAACAAATATATAATTTCACATGCAAATACTTCAAATTTCTAAGTAAGTAATCTTTTACCTATCAATATTTTTCAATTAACAAAAAATTATAACTTCTTTTACCTTAAATTTATGGTATTATATAATAATATTTAATTATTTTATATAAATTAGGATTTGACTTTTAAATTTCACATGATCTTTTAAGAAATTTAAACTGAATTGAATTTTCGAAGCATTAAAAAGTATATAATAATAATAATAATAAATCGAGCCATAATGAATTGGATTCAAAATCCAAGTAGACAAACCTAATTAAAAATCCTAATTTTAATACCCAATAAACACCTAAAGGGCCTGTTTTATTGTAAAAATGATCCGGACAAAATCGAGTGTCTACGGACCTGAACAATGGGTCATGTTCTTTACTTCTTCCTCGAGAAATCCTCGGATATAGTTCCGGGTTCCCCCCCTGCAGTTATCTGGGCTTTATTCATACTCCATGCATTCAACCTTGAAACTCTTACACTGAGACTTCCATTGTTGAATGCAAAAAGATGGGCTTCATCATTAATAGCAAGCTTTGGATAAACTCTTGTGGTGATAACACTTCTTCCTTTTCCACCAAAACTCTCAATTATGGAATGGTCTATCTGCAAAAAGGTGAACCAAGAAATGTAAAAATGGTAGAAACCAAAATCAAAATATACCGAAAAGGCCACCAGGGTGAACACAAATCAACGCACCAAGGTCCTTAGTGAAACCATTTCCCGCTGAGGATCGATGTCTACGAAGGCTCCGTATGTGGTTTTATCTAACTCGTTCCGTAAAGAAGACCTGTTGAGCAACATGTTTTTTGACATTGAATCAAATGAATGTGGATGACTTATTGCTTAAATTGTGGATAGTTATGGACAAAAGTGGTGACTAACCTCTTTTGGTCACTGCACATGAGTACTTTATAGTCTTTATGGTCTCGGAAAACCCGAAAGAAAATCGCAGTTTGTTCGGTCAAGTCCTTTGTTGCCAAAGCTAATAAACCGAATGGTCCGAATTTTCCGGTCACAGATGCATCTTGTTTGTCACAGATTAGTTGGGGATCAACCAAACTGGTGTCTATGAACTCGGCCTCTTCTAGTTTGGGCAATTCAAACATTATTTCGATATCGGCCTTCCAACATAGTAAGAAAATTGTTCATGACAATGCAATTACTTCAAATACAAATGGGAAATTAATATGCAACGACAGAGGACTCACCTGTGAAGCAGTGATGCCCGAAACTTCAAAAACCGACCCGCTTTCGAGCTGCTTGTCATAAACATAGACTTCATTGTCACGTAGACTATTGAGTTCTTCAACTGGCCACTGCACTAGTTGCTTGCCATTTAGGTCAAGCCAAATCTGCCTCGGAATCGACTGCAAAGGATTATCCATAAACCATTGATATTGAGGATCAATGTGATTCTAATACATCATGCAGCATCAATAAATATGTAATGTAAATCACCTGAAGTCCAGACCATCCTTTCTTTAGATCATCTTCCATACTATCGGATTCATTTACCCAAGCGCATAGTATCCTTCGGTTCTTCTTACCATCAAAGAACGACTTTGAGGCGTAGAATTTACCGTAATCAAATCTCAAGTCTGAACTGGTTCCGGTAAAGTCAGCATCTGGAAGGAACCTTTCCTGCTCAGTAACGTAAGTCCCTACTATATAGTAATCATGGGAATTGAAACTTGCCTTCATGACATGCCTAACACTTGGGTTTTCAACAGAGGTGTCGACCCCATTGGTGCTGTTAATCGACACAGGAAAGAAATCTGGACACTCCCACATCTCGGTTTTCGACGACGAATAAAGAGGATCTCGATGCATAGTCCAATGAACAAAATCTTGACTTTGGTAGAGTATAGCCATGCCCTGGCTATTGCTATAGCTTCCAATGACTACTTTCCAGGTTCCATCAGGGCCCTGCCAAGCAGTTGTTGGATCTCTAAAGTTATCTCCTTTAACACCATCCGGTGGAGTCATTAGAGGGTTTCTAGAGTATTTGACCCATTCTACTAGCAATGGATCGGATTCATTTTTCGGGTTTGCCAGGTTTTGAACCTGGTTATAGTTAGCATCTATGCCGGTGTATAAAATAACAGGTTTATCCCCCGGAAGGATCGTTGCTGAACCGGACCAGCAACTTATGGCATCAAATGGCTCGGATGGAACAAGTGCATGATCAAGACCAAACCAGTTAATAAGATCATATGATGCAGAATGTGCCCAAACCATACCATCACCAAACCATGCACTATTTGGATTGTATTGGTAGAATAAGTGATAGACTCCCTTGTAGTACATTGGCCCTGCATGCATGGATGGAACAATTAAGTGTTTACAGATTTAACATGCTACATCCGAAATTTTAATTTTTCTTAAATACCCGTGTTCGATATGTAGTCCAACACATGCTCGAGCATGGAACAGAGCATGATCTTCCTAATATATGAAAATATTTTAAATAAGAATTATACTCTTATTCCACACTCATCCTCGAATCTGTGTTACACATATAATTTAGACATGAGTACGAGGATATGATTTTTCTAAATCCGAGCAATATACATCTAAAGGACAAAAGGAGAAGGGAAAAAAGATAAGTTGAAACCAAAAGGAAATTGCTTTCTTACCGTTAGGATCTGTGTATTGAATGTCACCCATTTTCATCATCCCACCAATGAAGCAGATCAGCATAAAATCAAACACATTAAAGTCAGAGAATTGGGATGTTTTTTATTATTATTAAAAAAACATGAAGTTGCAAGAACAAGATTAGTTTCTTACCATTCAACCAGTTTTGAGGAGATTGGAAGTGATAAGCTGTTCTATAAGGCTGTTCTGCTTGCAATAAAACATGGAAAGATTGAAGACTTGTCTTGTCTGTCAGATAATCACAGTCTTCCACTTTATTCCCATTGATTAGCAGAAAACAAGAAAACCCAACAAACAGAAACAGAGATATATCCATTTTGTTCTCTCAAAAGAAGGCAGAGATGAACCAATGGGTTTTGTCTAAAGATCAAAAGCTAAGATTTGTAGAACATTTATATATATAAAAGAGGACAACGCAAGGGCAATAACCCACGATGGTTAAAAGAAATATTTCTTAATTTGCAATAATTAAAAAAAGAAAGAAAGAAACAAGCGTTGAGGTGTAAGAGTTATCTGATGGATTCCCTTTACAACATGAACTTCATTATTGCTGCGGTCAGCTTGAATTGCGTGTGGCTAATTTCTTGTTTAATTAAAATTAAAATATAATCTTAAACTAAGACTTGTAAAACATGTATGTATAAAAAAAGACCATGCAAGGACAATAACCCATGAATTGTTAAGAATTTACGCCATGATTAAAAGAAAGGCTTTATATTTCATTTAGTATCTGAATTTGACATTTTTTTTAATTTGGCGCTTAAACTTTATTTTGGCCCAATCCGGTACTTGAATTTGACACTTTTTCTTAATTTGGTACTAAACCTTTTTGGACCCAATTTAGTACATGAACTTGGCATTTTTTTCCTAATTTGGCTCCTAAGTTTTGTTTTAGGTTCAATTTGGTACCTAAATTTATTAAATGTTATACAAATTACCCAAAACATTAACAGTGTTAATTTTTTTTTTGTTATGCTACAAAATATTATCAATACCAGAGGAAATTCATGTTAAAAAATAGATCTTGAGCTATACTTAATGAATTAATATTAAATAAGAAAAAATTAAAACCCCAAATTAAAAGAAATTCATTATTTTCAATTAATAAAATAAATAATTAATTAATTAATTAAAATAAAAGTAATTTAACATATAAAATACAAAAAAAATATCATATCATCTGTCACATGTCGATCATATATTGATTATTTTTGCTACTTCATAAATTGGAGCAATTTGTAAAGCGTTTGACAAGTACCAAATTGAACAAAAAAAATTAGGTACCAAAATAGGAAAAATAATCAAGTTCAGGTACCAAATTGGATTCCCAAAAGTTTAAGTACCAACTTAAGAAAACTATCAAGTTTAGGTACCAAATTAGAAAAAAAAATGTCAAGTTTAGGTACCGAATTGAAAAAAAATATGTCCGAAAAAGTTTGAAAGGTTATATTAAGCTTAAAATAAATAATTCTTAATTTGCAATAATCAAAATAAAAAATAATCTTAAACTAAGACTTGTAAAGCATTTATATATATATATATATATATATAAAGACCATGCAAGGACAATAACCCATAAGAGGTTACGCCATGATTAAAAGAAAAAAATTATTAATTTGCAATAATTAAAAATAAAAATAATCTTAAATTAAGGATGAGTTTGAACGTTTACTTATGGTTAGTGTAAAAACAACGGTGATGATGAAATTAGATACTGTAATATGAAACAAAAAATAAACTGAACATCTCGTACTGCACTCCACCTCTCATCATACTCACTCTAAAATTTGTAAAACGAAAGAATTGTTGAGTAAGAGTTACCTTAAGCCTCCCTTTTACAACATAAACTTCATTATTGCTGTATTCAGGTTGAATTGAGTGTGGCTTATTTCTTGTTTAATTAAAATTAAAATATAATTATAAATATTTAAAGAGACATTGTATTTTCGAGAAGATAATTGCTATTCAACTTTATTCATAATTTTGAATATCATGTATTATTCTTTATATTCAAGGTTAACGGTTATTCTTTCTAACAATATTGTCTTCAATATGTGAAATTATGACATTTTTTTAGAGTACAATGTATCTTACCATTACATTTAACACTTGTTGATTTTATATGATGATAAACTAAAATTTAAAATTCAATTTCAATTAGATCTATGAAGCGGAGGACATAAATTAGTTGAGTTTGACGGATTTGAGTATTAATATTTTGAATCATTTTGGGTTATTATCATTTGTGTTTGTGAATTGATTTTTAAAGTCAAATTATCTCGAGTTTATCTGAATCCTAATGTTTTTAGTTCAAATAAAATAGGTTGGAATTATTGATTTTTTATTATTAAAGTGGGTTGAAATTGAAATTAATAAAAGCCCTCCGGTCTTAAATTTCATTATTATTCCTTTGCTTGCATGGCGTTGAGACCGTGGGTTCAACCATGTGGATTACTTGGTCCACATCTGAACCAACAACAGCTCAGAGTCGCAAAACCCGCTTGTCCCCTCAGCCCAGCCAAGCCAATCTTTTTATTTTAAAAAGAAAAGAATTCATACATGGTGAGTCATCCGTACAATAGGTAGGCATTGGGTACATTTATCCTACTAACATGCTAAAGTAAAATAGAGAAAAACAAATAAAAATACTATTCAACGGTATAAATCAATGGTCCCAAACAAGGCCACAGCCTCTGAGAATAAACTTGTTCATAGTCGGTTATTCATTAAAGTCCAAAATTGTTCGAAATTTAAGAGAGTTCAGATAAAAATATTAGATTTGAAAATTAGATTTAGATAAAAAAATTAAGCTCGTTTAAAATATGGGTTGAGCTTGAACTTAAACATTTAAGGCCCGAGTCCGGCCTTGCCTGTTTTAAGTTCATAATATTTTATATTATATTATTTTTATATATTATATAATTTAGAATACATTAAAAGAATAAATTTATACTAAATATATAATATTACTCTAATATAAACATTAAAATAATGTTAAGATGATTATATAAAAATTCAATAAATAAAAATTATTAAATATTAATATAATATAAATATTTTTAAAAAATAATATGGGTGAGTTTAAAATAAATTTGGGTTAATCTTTTATAAATATAGACGGATTTAAACAAAATTTTAGGTTCAAATTTTAAAATGAACCGAACTTAAATAAATATAAAATATGTTAATATCGTTGTTCAAAAAAAAATATGTTAATATCATGTTTAGCATCAATCTAAACCCGTTAACAAGCACCTCTACCTGAAACACTTCATTGATTATCAAGTTTTTAACAGGTGTTGAAGCACGCTCCGATGGGCATTGAGAATTGGGCAAAGCCGTTGGGCCAAAACTCCGTTATCACCGTTGGGTTGAGCACTATAAATTCAGTTAAACACAACAAACAAGGAAAATAAAAGAAACTATCAACATGTTTGGTGCCATCATTCAACCCATTTCTGGCTGCATCGGTGCCCCCACCAAATGCTGATGAACCATGTCGCCATCGGAGCCACTGGAGCCGCCATTCCCTCCTCAGAGCAGGTTCTTTAGCTGCCATTAGTGACTCAACCGAATCCCTCATCTCCACTTTCATCTTTCTTAATTGGGATTCCCTCAACTCGAGCCAGCGCTTGGATTGGAGCAGCTTCTCTCTAACAACTCTGTTGCTTCTCCCTTTTGTTTGCAAATAAATTGGGTTGAGTCAATTATTGAGTTTAGAATTTAGGGTGAGTTTGGATTGATAGTGAAATACATGCATTTAGTTTACTTTTTGTCTCACTTACAGTATTTAATCTCATCGTCACCTCTATTTTTACACTAACCGTAAGTAAATATACCATCTATCCCTTAGATGGATTTATTAATTATTGGGTTTAAATAAATAGATAAATCCAGGTTTTAATTATTAGATTAAAATGGATAAAATTTGTATTATTTTTAGGTTAAACTATTAAAATAATTATTTTTGTTTATTTCAAGTTACATTTTAGTTATTTATATTTAAATTTTACGTTTTAGTCACTTACGTTAACGTCTTTGTAACATTTTAGTTCTTGAGTCATTAATTACGATTAACGATATAACGGTAAGCTAATGTGGTACGTTAAATCATCATTTCAAACAAAATTTTAGATTAAATTATACATTTGTTCCTATATTTTTCGTTTTGAGTAATTTAAATTTTTTAACATTCTTTGAACTTTCTTTTTTTCATTATCTTCTGCTTCTTCTTTTGTTTTCCTCTCTTCTTCATCTCCTTTAATATAGTTTTTTTATACTTTCTATTTGTTAAAACTAAAAGAGAAGAAGAAATGGAAAATAAAAAAAATTGTTAAAAAAATAAATTTGAAACCCAATCAGACTAAAAAATCTCAAGGAAATTGCAAACAAAAAGAAGAAAGGGTAAATCTGACAATTCACAAGGAAGATCTTCTCATCGTGACAGAAACTTATTACAGTGCGCATCATCATCAAAATAAAAGCCTAAAAACATTTTTACAAAAATTATAAAATTAATCTAACGATCCATCTCGCTTTCTAGATTTTCCATCTTTCTAACCCTCTTTCTCATAAAATTTCACCCTTCCCTTTATTTTCTCGCAAACCAAACAAACCCATCACGCACCGGGGAGAGAAAGAAAGAATAAGAAGATCAGATTTTTTTTTCTCTTAGGTCTCTGCAAAAAGGCGATGGCTTGGAGAAGCCTAATCTCTCAGGTTATTTCCCCTCTCTTTTGAGCTTCTTTTTGCCTAGCTCTTTGTGTGTATATATATTTGTGCAGTGATTGTTATTTATATATTGAATCTCTATGATATGAAGTTTTAATATTTGGGGATTGAGGGAACCCTAATTTAAATAAATTAAAGATATTGCCTTGGACACTTGAATAGTTGAATCCGAGATATGTATTAGTGGAGTAGGAAAAATTGAAAAAAAAAATGGAATCTTTTATTTTAATTTCCATTGGTCGTAACAAAAGATACTCATTTGCTTGAGCTGATTGAGACTTTTATTGGCGCAAACACTTGGTTTTTCTTTTTTAAGGTTTTGCAATTTTCATTTCGTTAATATGCATATTTGTAAATGTCGTCTCCCATTAGATATTGTTAGAAGTAGTGTATTTTTGCAATAATTGGATCGGTGAGAAACTTAGTTAATGCTTTTTGTGGGTTATTTTTGCTTATTATAGAGTAATTTGTATGTATATTCCTTTAGATAAACAATAAGCCTCGTTTCCATCTTAAAGCAGGTATCAAGACAGCAATCACGGTTGGGACAATATCGGAACTCGTTTAGTAAAGCTCATCTCTCTGGTATTTGTGTTTGTTTCAATCGAACTTTTTATATTCTATCATTATCTCCATGGTTTTATTCTTCTTTATTTTTTCAATAAGATAACTGGTTTCTGTGTTCTCAACTTAAAACTTTGTTCCTAAACTGAACTCTTGTTGGAGTGCAGGTAATAGGTTTTTGAGTGGCCAAAATAGGTTTAGGTCAAGCTATGCAGTCAATTTAGGTCGCAGACTCCGAGATGCTGACGAAGCTAGTGAAGCTGCTAGTTTAAGAGAAATTTACCATAGAAATGATCCTGAAGCAGTGATAAGACTATTTGAAAGTCAGCCATCATTACATTCTAATCGTTCTGCACTTTCTGAGTATGTTAAAGCATTAGTCAAAGTTGACAGGCTTGATGAAAGTGAGTTACTTAAGACATTGCAGAGAGGTGAGTGGTCTTGCTATTTGCATCTATAATTTCTCTTAAAATGATAATTTTGCAGTATTTTTTCCCCATTTTTTTGGAGTGATCTTTGAATGTTGTTTCTAATTTGATAGTGCTAATAAATTCCCTGTTAAACTAGTATTAACCCATTTCTTTCTGAACAATTTCTGCTCTTTGCCTTTTCTGTTATCTTTGTTGACTAATAGATTATGCAAAATTACAGGTATCTCCAGTTCATCAGTGGAGGGAGAGAGTAAAAGTGGCCTTTCAGCTTTTCAAAATGTGGGAAAATCGACAAAAAATGGTGTCTTAGGAACTTCTAGTGCTCCTATCCACATGGTGACTGCAGAAGGAGGGAATTTTAAAGATCAATTGTGGCGTACTTTTCGTAGTATTGCACTTGGCTTCTTGTTGATTTCTGGTGTTGGAGCACTTATTGAGGATAGAGGGATTAGTAAAGGTAGAATGTTTTAAGCGACATGTTTTCTTCTAAATTATTTGTCCATGTTTAAACTGATAGTCCTTTTCCTGGATTTTGACTGACTGGTATCCTTGTTTTAGGACTTGGTCTACACGAAGAGGTGCAAGTTGTAGAATCTAACACAAAATTTAATGATGTCAAAGGAGTTGATGAGGCAAAGGCAGAGTTAGAAGAAATTGTCCACTACCTTCGAGATCCTAAGGTGAATGCACTTTTTGATTTGGTAGATGTCTCCCTCTCCCTCCCTCACTTTCTTTCTCTAATTACCTTTACCCTTCTTGCAGCGTTTCACTCGTCTTGGTGGCAAGCTTCCAAAAGGTGTCTTACTTGTTGGTCCACCTGGCAATGGGAAAACTATGTTAGCAAGAGCTATTGCTGGAGAGGCCGGGGTACCTTTCTTCTCCTGCAGTGGCAGTGAATTTGAAGAGATGTTTGTTGGAGTTGGAGCTCGAAGAGTGAGAGATCTTTTTGCTGCTGCAAAGAAGCGATCCCCATGTATTATATTTATTGATGAGATAGATGCCATAGGTGGAAGCCGTAATCCAAAGGACCAGCAGTACATGAGGATGACTTTGAATCAGTTGCTTGTCGAATTGGATGGATTTAAACAGAATGAAGGAATCATTCTAATTGCAGCCACCAATTTTCCAGAATCATTGGATAAGGCACTGATTAGACCTGGACGATTTGACCGCCGCATCATTATTCCTTATCCAGATGTTGAAGGCCGGAGGCAGATTCTGGAATCCCACATGTCAAAGGTACCGTGTTGATTGTGTACAAGTCCATGTGTTTTTGGAGTCCGAGCTTGAGTTGACATTTGTGCAGACTGTGTTTGGCAGACTTTGTGCAGACTGTGTTTAGCAGGCCCCATTGAAGCATGTATCATAAAATTTGGCTTGATATTGGCTTTTCAAGCATGCTTCTAATTAATGTCTTTGTTAATTTTACATTTTGGTCCAATGACATCAACATTTTGTTGTCTGACTCTCCCATATTTGGTTTTTGTTGCGTCAGACTAACCATTGGTATTGGTAATATCTTTCTGGTAGAATCATTGAGCCATGCAAGTCTAACCATTCATTCTGTTCCATTACAGGTATTGAAGGCAGGTGATGTTGATTTAATGATCATTGCTAGAGGTACTCCTGGATTCTCTGGTGCTGATCTTGCAAATCTGGTCAATGTTGCTGCAGTGAGTGCTGCAATGCATGGCGCTAAAGAAGTGACAATGGTAGATTTGGAGTACGCAAAGGACAAGATCATATTGGGAAGTGAACGAAAGTCAGCTGTCATTTCTGAAGAGTCACGAAAATTGACTGCTTTTCACGAGGCTGGCCATGCTCTTGTTGCCATCCATACGGAGGGGGCACTTCCTGTTCACAAAGCAACAATAGTCCCTCGAGGGATGGCTCTTGGAATGGTGTCCCAGTTGCCTGAGGTGGATCAAACAAGCTTCTCCCGAAAACAGATGCTTGCTAGGCTCGATGTTGCATTGGGTGGTTGGGTTGCAGAAGAGCTCATCTTTGGAGAAAACGAAGTTACTTCCGGTCCACGCTCAGATCTTGAGAATGCAACTGAACTGGCCAGATCCATGGTTACAAAGTATGGCATGAGTAAAGAAGTGGGACTTGTTACCCATTCTTATAATGATGATGGTCGGAGCCTAAGCACCGAGACTAGACATCTTATAGAGAAAGAAGTGAAGTACTTACTGGAGAAGGCTTATAACAATGCAAAAACCATCCTCACTACCCACAGCAAAGAACATCATGCACTTGCTAATGCATTGCTCGAGCATGAGACACTCACAGGAGCTCAGATTAATGCTCTGCTGGCGCAGGTTAACTCTCAGCAGCAGCAACAAGAACAGCATCAAGAGGTGATTGTAGCACAGAATGGACCTCAGTCCAACCCAGTACCACCTAGTCCTAGTCCAGCTGCATCAGCTGCAGCCGCAGCAGCCGCCGCAGCCGCAGCGGCAACTGCTGCAGCTAAAGCCAAAGGTGTTGCTCCTGTTGGATCTTAGCATGCAAGGCACTGGTAGAGGCACAATCAGGTAGTTATTTCTCGAATTGAATGTACACATACATATTCTCAAGCCTTTTTGAGTTTGTAGCTTTGCATGATTACTGCCACTGGGTTTTATCTGTTTATAACCCTGTGTCTGATGTGACTGAAAGATGTAGAAGATGAATTATATGGCAGCTGTGTCGTAACGATAAGTAGCATTAACTTGAGTAATAGAAAAATGCATGGCATCACCCTTCCCCTTGCCCACGTTCTTTTTTGGGGTTTCCCCTTTTGATTAAACAATTTTCTTCATACACTGATAATGTTCCATTTAAGGGTTTACCCTCCTGGGGATTTGTTTGTAAAGCGTTGATAATAAAGTACCTTTTGATCGCTTTCTCTGCTGGTTTTGACTTATTTGGATTCCGAATTGAGGCTCGAGTCATTTGTGAAAAAAGAGGCTCTCTTTTGTTTTCTTTCTCATGCCTTGGGTCATTTCACAACTACAAAGCCAACAGTTCAGAACCCGTTTTTGGTTGCTCGTTTCTTGCATTAATGGCTGAGTCTAGGTCCATTTCTTAAGATGAATTTTCTTGTATGATGTATCCCCTGTTAGCTGTGAATCCCAGCATGGTTATATTGCTCTTTTACTTTAGAGATTATTTCAGGTCACAAGAACGTGATAATAAGATCTAATGATAACCCAAGTCACTTTCTTTCTTGATAGATATAAATGTACATCCGATCCTTATTTTGCCACATCAATTTGGCAATTTCCACTAGTTTCTGATAGATTTGCTAAGTGAAATATATATATACGGCCACAGATTCATTCATGCATACATAGGATTGATTCACAACACTCTACGTAGCACGTCTTTCCATCATTTAAAAAAATTGTTTTATTTATGAATGAAAACTAATAACATGAAGGATCCATCCGCAAAAATCATTCCAAGTATTGTCCACTCGCTCAAAACGTCATTAGAATTAAATAATACATTGAGTTAAATTACAATTGAAACACTTTTCCATCGAGCGGTATCTTAAAAGTAGAAGCGAAATAAAATCATTTTTGGTGCGTTTTGGGTGAAAACATAGCAGCTAGAGAGATATTTTTCCTCATCCTTGGTTACTTGACGTTAGCAGAGCGGTGGTGGATGAGCTCAGACCTGAGAATCTGCTGAGGAGAGAGAAGGTACTGGCATCGGAAACATGTTCCCACGGTTTGATTGATTTGGAATCTTAAGGAAGAGATAGAAGTGGGAGGGTGGAAGTTTGTATTGACCAATCGCTTTCAATGCTGCTGCATGGGCACGATTTGATTCTATTATGACGACTCTAATGGTATTGTCAGTGTCCCTCCCAAAAATATACACGTTGGATGATTTTTTTAAAAAGAACCTTAAAACAAAGCAATTATCCAGAAACTAGGCTTTAAACAAGAAGGTTAAAATTACTGGCCGTCTAGAAAATTTGTTTCACAGTTTAAAATTTAATAAAATATTTTAAAATAATTAATTTTAATTTTAAAAATATTTTTATTATTTAAGTTCAATTCTGATAGATATGAGGCATAAAAACCCTTTTTCAAGTCTGATTTATGAATAAGTATACTCCGAATCCTCTTCAATTAAACATGTTCCTTTTGCATTAATGAGAAATGATTGTATGAAATTGTGATTTCAACGTTATTTCTATCTATTTTCAATAGAAGAATAATAGGAAAAAGCTGACAATCAGGATAAAAAATTTGATTTGTCATTTTCCTATTAGAAAAGAATAAGGATGACATAAAATTACAGTTGCATACAATCCATTCTCTTGCATTAATAACTAAACCCTGTTGATGTTTTACCACTTGTAAGCATTTCATGTCATACAATCTTGTCAAGTTGTAATCTCGCTCGTTACATTGCTAGTATGACTTTGTCAAGTAGCAACACTTCATCGAAGCTCGGCTTCATGGAAGTACATTGGCATGAAACGTTGGCCTTTTTCAATTTATCTTGTAAATTATAGGTGTTGGGTTCTCTCTTACACATAAGACACGTGATACCTCGCTTAGTCTATTTCCGTCCCATCACAATCTATTTAGAAAACTACTATGTTGTCTACTAAACCGGCCACGATGAGATTTGCATTATACATGCGTCAAGATCCTAAATTAAAAGATGGATCACCTTCACCAAATACAACTCGCCACACATTTACCGTTGTGTGTTCTATTGTCTAAGCCTCCAGCCCTCTCTTGTACTCAACAAAGTTAAATTTAAAATTGAAAACAAAAAATATATATTTGTTATCTTTGTATTTCCTTAACCATCATCCATGGTTAACTTTTCAAAATTATAAATATTTAACTATAAGCATGTTTAATTTTAATATATTTATTTATACTAATTATAAAACTTTTAATTAACTTACGGTGATGAATTAAATAGATAAATTTAGATAATAATATAACTAAATATAGATGTCAAAAATGTAAATAAACTTTAACTTAAAAAACAAAACTCACATTGTCTTTAAAAAACAGAACTCACATCCTTAAGAAACTGTCCACTTTCACAATTTCCCACTTTTTTTTCATAATATTTTTAAATATATTTCTCTAACTAAATTCATTTTTTAGCATTTCATAATTATCTTAAGAAAACTACTTTTATACTAAAAAGACTATTAATTTATTTTAAAGCTTTTTATCATCAACATTTTTTTACTAAACGGTTGTGTTATAATAAATGTCGATAATGGCAATAGAACGATTGTAAAACAATAACAAAAGAAAAAATAAAACACAGATTTTACGTAAAAACCCTTTTGAGAAAAAATTACGAGCGAAGGAGGAGAAATTCACTGTTGAAAATTGAATAATACAAGAGGAGTTTTGACTACACGGGTATGTTCTTGACATTTCTGGGTCCTAGGCAAAACAATAAAATGGGGGTTTAGGTTTCTTACAAGTTGGAGAAAAAAATTTTTAGGTCTCATAAAAGTTGGTAAAAAAATTTTTGGACTCTACAATATTTTAGACCCCTTTCAGACTTGGGCCCTAGGCAACCGCACCTCTAAAGAACTCCCAGGGTTGGACCTACGACTACATCTATTTAAATGCTGAAAAATTCTATTCTAATCAATATCAAATAGAATAAATGTAGTTCTAAATCTAAATCATAATAAATCTGGATAAGACTTATAGACTTAAAAGCATAATAAAATCTAGAGAGAATTTACACATGATTTATATCATGAACATCAACCTTATCCCTAAATAAAAATTCTAACAAAATTAAATTTAAATATTTAACAAATTCAAATATCTAAAGAATAATTATAAATAATTTTATATGGTGCTACTTAGATTTAATCGAATCGGGACATGAAGAAGCTCACTCAAGAATTTTCGAATAACATATCGAGGGTAAATCTATGGTTCTTATTGTCTTTGACTTGAAAATATATCCCATTATTTTACCGCGGTAGTTATTTCTTTAACAAATAAGGAAATTTGAATCTCACACTCTAACAAATTATCTGACAGCTCCATACAAATTCTATAAAAACTCATTTATACATCCTAATGAACCATGTCCATCTTCGTGAAAAAGACCCGCTCGAAATGAACCATGCAATGCTAAATAATAATAAAGTTTCATTTAAAGTAGATTTTGGATAGTATTAAAAAATTTAACTTTCCATGGATTTTTTCTCTACCTATGGATTCAATTGATTATATTTATAATTAATTATTTGTTATTAAAATCTAAATTTAATAAATATTTAGAGGGATTCATGGATCAGGTTGAGTCGAGCCTAAACATGATATTAACATAATTTATGTTTGTCCAAACCCAGCTCGAAATATGGGTTTAAAATTTTGTTCAAATCCCTCCATATTTATAAAAGACAAATCTAAGCCCATTTTAAATCCGCTCGTAGTATTCTTAAAAAAATATTTATTTTATTTTAATATTTAATAAATTTATACATATTTTATATAGTCATCTTAACATTATTTTAATGTTTACATTTAGAGTAGTATTATATATTTAATATAAGTTTATTTTTTTAATGTGTTTTAAATTACATAATATATAAAAATAACATAAATTGGGTCAGGCCGAGTTTGGGCTTTGAATGTTTAAGCCCAAACCCAACACATATTTTAAACAGGCTTACTTTTTATCCAGGCCCTTTTTTCGGGTGTAATATTTTTGTCTAAATCTTCTTAAATTTCAAGCAAACTTTTAGAATTAAACAGATAACCCAACCTATAAACAGCTTGACCCGTATCCTCCTATATTAATAACAACCTCCACACTGATGAATCCAACTAACATTCCATTGATAATTTTATTCTTTGCTTCCACCTTTAAGAAAGGAATATATTTTCTGATATAAAGAATCTGAAATCGATAGAATTTTACCCCACCTCTTAAGCCATTCCCTCCTTTTATTCCTACTTTTGTTTTTTATTGCGTCTGTGCCACCGCTTTGTATTACAAAAACGAATTTATTTAAAAGCTTGAAACCAACGCGATGACGATTCCTTTGCTGACGCTCTCACACCAGCAACCGTTTTGGAAGTTTAGAACTCACCGAGTCATTGCAAACACCACCGAATCAACTCGTAATCTCTGCAAATCGACCCTATATTTGTTCCTCGCACTCGCCACTCCTTTCATTGCTTATCGCTGCTTTAACTCCTTTACAATGTTTTGGTCTTCGTCTTCGTCATCCTCTCAACCCGCTACCAAAATCGATGCCGAATCTCTCCGCCGTCAACGAATTAACTCTAGCAAGCTCTATCAGCCTGATGCTTCCTCCAAGGTAACTTTTATCTTGTTAATTATATAAAATTTTCATATATGATAAATAAATTGTTTGTTTCTAGCTTGAAATTTTGAAATTTTCATTTTACAGGTTCCAGTTATCTACTCTTCTTATTACGATATCAGCTTCCTCGGAATTGAGAAACTGTAAGATATTTTGAATTTGATTTTATTTTTTAAAATTTGATTAACCGGTTTTAGAAAATTAGTTAGTTATTCGCGGTTGATGTAGGCATCCGTTCGATTCTTCGAAATGGGGTCGGATATGCCGATTCTTGATGTCGGAAGGTTACCTGGAAAAAAAATCTATTGTTGATCCATTGGAAGCTTCAAGGGACGACCTACTTGTGGTAATTGAATGTTTTTTCCACTCACTTTGTTTATACACTGAGGCTTATGCTTATTGAGGAAAAAGGAAGATCATAGGTGATGGAAAATATAACTCTTAGTTAATGAGGTATCTATCTGTAGCAGGCGCTGTAACCTAATGCTTGTATTTTCTTCCCCGATATTCTCGGGATAGGTGCATACAGAAGCATACCTGAACAGCCTGAATAACAGCGTGAATGTTGCCAGGATAACTGAGGTACCTTGTAGAATTTCCTTAAGCAATAATTTGGTTGTTTTTAGTGTGAAGTTAATTTTTGCTTCCTTGGATTTTACTTATTTCGTTGCCAGTCGCCACTATCTAGTGTGATCTTGTGGCTCTGCTTAAAAATGGGATTCTCCAGAAAAAAATAGCAAGATTGCTTGGTTTTATTTATTACTGTTTTGGGTTCATGGGAATTTTGTGTGTTGCATGCCCAATATTTACTGGCTATGTTTGTTATAGTTCGATGTTTTTGGCTGAGAACTAAGTAGTATCAAATGATGTTATTGTACTTCTTAGATTGATTCAAGGCACTGTGTTGTGTAGGTTCCTCCTGTAGCAATGTTACCCAATTGGCTTGTTCAGATGAAAGTTCTTTATCCCTTCCGAAGGCAGGTAAAGCCATAGAATCATAGTCTGTCTTGGAGCTAATTACATCATTTTCTTTTTCATTGGAGATTCAGTTTTTTGTGAAACTAGGATTATACTGATCATATTACTACAGGTGGGTGGAACTGTTCTGGCGGCTAAGTTAGCGATGGACCGAGGATGGGCTATCAATGTTGGGGGAGGGTTTCATCATTGCAGTGGTGGAAGGGGAGGTGGATTTTGTGCATACGCAGATATTTCCCTTTGCATTCATTTTGCTTTTGTTCGGTTAAATATATCAAGGTAATAGAAAGTCAAGATTAAAAATAATAAATGCAGTCCTTGCAATCTTATATGGCATCCTATTCTCAACTAATCTATTGACTATATCTTTTATTAATGGGCTATTCTCCTTATACTTTATAATATTTTTTAGGGTGATGATAATTGATTTAGATGCACATCAAGGAAATGGTCATGAAATGGATTTTGGTAATGACGGTAAGGATGCTTTAATTTTCCTCATGGTGCTTTATCTTGGTTTTCTTTTTCTTTTTTAATTTTCTATGTTTGTGTTTTAACTGGCAGAGCGTGTGTACATCCTGGATATGTACAATCCAGGAATCTACCCATTTGTAAGTGCTTGCTTTCTACATTTGTATTGCATTTTCTGTAGTTGAACTTGAACAGCCTCTTCTCCTACACGATAGTATGTACTGTCCTTTTAACTGTTATTTTTTTGCTCTATGCAATGAGTTCCGACTTTTTTCTCTTGAAATATCAATTTAAGAGGACAACTCACCTTACCTTCTGGTTTTATTATTATTTTTCATTCAATCTTTTCAGGATATGACTGCTAGAAATTATATTAACCAGAAGGTTGAAGTGGTGGTGAGCATCTAGCATCTTGTTAATGAAGTTAGCTTATTGCTTGCTAGGTCTTTAGCTGATTTAATATTCCGATATATGAACAGACTGGGACTGCAACTGTTGACTATTTGGACCAATTGGATAAAGCACTTGCGGTATAGATTTTTTCAGCTATCTTCAACATGCTTTTTTCTGTTTTTCGCTGGATCTTTTCTCAATTCTGATGTCCATATCTGCTGTATTTTATCTGACAACACTAATGCATCTTTGCCTGACACCTTTACTCACAAATAAGTCCGTTTTATGTGTCTGTCTTGGTTTTGACTTTGTCATTTACTATTTTTAATCGTATTATTTCAAATGCATTTAGTGCTTATACTGTGTCTCTGCCTCTATCTATTCTTTTATTTATTGTTGTCATAATGTCTGATGCTTTTTAACTCTGGTGCACTCTGACATGATTTCATCAGCATTTTTGCCAACTCGGGCTTCATCTTTTGCTTTGCATCTTTATCTCTATTATGTTCTCCTCTTTTCTTTTCATTTACTTGTTATCTTTAACTAATTTTGTACTATGAATACCGTAGTCAAAAGTTGTTCTTATGTCGTTATTGCATTGTAGTTATTAGTTACAAATGCCAGGTAGCGGGGAGTAATTTTGCCCCTGAGTTGATTGTTTACAATGCTGGAACTGATATTCTCGATGGAGATCCACTGGGTGGATTAAAGGTAAATTCAATCATAGGATCCATTTGCTTAATTGTGTGCTTTCTATTCTTTTTCTCCCAGTACTTTTCCTCTTCTATGAGAAGTAAAGCAGATCTTCATTAGACTCACACTTTCTGTGAATCAATTGTCTCTGATTCATCAACTTAACTTTTGGTGAAGAATTGTCCTTTCAATGATGGCCCTGGAGAGTGGAGAGCAGCCTAAACATCATACAGAAAGAAGGAAGCTGATGCTGGTTGCAGGAACACATTCCTGTTTTATCTCATATTATGTGCTAACATGGTCATGTTGATTCATATGAGATTTTGTGTTCATCTCCCTACAAACT
Organism: Gossypium raimondii; assembly: GCF_025698545.1. NCBI lineage: Eukaryota > Viridiplantae > Streptophyta > Magnoliopsida > Malvales > Malvaceae > Gossypium > Gossypium raimondii. The sequence goes on along the minus strand of NC_068577.1, from coordinate 54,411,374 downwards.
CTGCAGAGCTTCACTTGCCTGCTTATAGGTTAACTGAACAGCGCTGCATTAGGATGATGCATCTTCAGACCACTAGAAGCAGATTAGAACGGTCGTTCTTTTCCACTAAACTGTGAAAGAAAATCCTTCATTTATAGTACATTCATTTCAAATAAGTAGTTTTGAACCAAAAAGGGAAGTAGATAAGTAGCAATGAGGATTAGATTATCATGCAAAATTACAGAGATTTTCTGTATCTTAAATGTTGGTTTAACTCTAGAAATATCCTACAAGATTTCGGGGATATAATTCTAGATGGGCTGCTTGGCATAATCCGGAGTATCAGTGCTTGCAGTGAAGGGATGGAGTGTCGCATGTGAAAAACAAAAAGTAAAAGAAAGTTTGAGACGACTACAACCAAGAAGGCTGCTTAAGGCAGTTCATTTCTGTGCCCCTTTAAATTCTGGGGCATTCAGTAAAATACACCATGTTTTATTTTTAAAATATTTCTTTTTATTGGATGGTGCATCTCTGCATAATTAATATTTGCTAGTTTTCACTTGCGGCTATTCGTCACTTATAATTTTCAGGTCAGTCCAGAGGGGGTGATCAAAAGAGATGAGAAGGTCTTCAGGTTTGCTCGTGATAGAAAGATCCCTATTGTAATGGTCACATCAGGTTCGTATCTTCAAACCTTTATATTTATGCTTGAAGCAAACAACAAATAGACGATGCCTTGCTTTATGCAAAAGACGACAACTGCCCTCCTTACATTAATTAAGAAAAATATTTTCATTTCAGTCACTGATCGGTGTTGGTCCCTTTGATAATAGCCAAGATATAGTTCTCCCGCTTATCGTTTGTGTTAATGGAAGGAAAAAGAAATAGAAAGAATTGTTTATTTACTTTCCACCATATATGAACAAGACTGCTGGAGCTAAGTTTGAAATTACCACATTGGATGAATCCTCAATGTAACCTGAGATGACGAATATCATAAAAACATGTCTGATTCTGTTCAAGCTTCACCCATCATAACATACTTATCCATTTTCTTGTTTTAGGTGGCTATATGAAAACCAGTGCCAGAGTCATAGCAGATTCCATTATAAACCTCTCAAATGAAGGCTTGATAGAGACAAATGTCCACAGCGGAAGAAAAATAATGATATAAGGCTACTTTGCTATCAATAAACAACTCCATTACAAAGGTCAGTTCTACTGAAGAATCCCAAGGCATGAATACTATCCAAGTTACTCACATGTTTGTAACCGAAAGTGATCCTTACTATATAAGCAGGCAAATAGGAGAAATTAGGAGATAGAAGTGTGAGTTTTACATAGGAATAATACTCATAGGAGCATGAGTGTGTCTCGAGTTGTTATTCAAGTAGTTTGCAAGGCAGTATCTTAGGGATTAGCTTGGCTTGGTCTTCCTTGTACACGAGGTATGGCCGCTTGCCATGTGTCTACCTTCTCTCTTAGGTTATCGAATAACTGATATATAAGGAAGCTTGTTTAATGCACAAATGTTTGTGTAAATGCAAATATGCAGTATATAGCTTATTTTAGTTTCAACAATGTGATCATTTCGATGCTGCTATGTGTTTCCTGTGTCTATCTTCTCCTATATTTGTTGTTTTTAGAGTCCAACAGGCAAAGGAGATGAGAGCTATTCCCAAAAATGTCGCTTCTAATTAGGTGAATGTACCCGAAAGCCCTTCTATTATAGATACATGATCAAATTAGTCCCTCTACTATTAAATTGATCAATTAGTCCTTGAACTATTAAAAGGAATCAAATAAGGTCAAACTGAAATAGAATTAACATTTTATGTTTAAAAATATCATTTATTATTTAACAGATCAAACATTTTTAAAGTTTTTTATGGCTCTATAAATGAAATATTTTGTTTAGAATTGAATTGAAATTGAAAAAAATAAATTTTAAGACATTTTTTATACAATAAATGTCACATTTGTCACAATATGGGTTTATTTGATTCTTTTTAATAATATAGGTGTAAGGGCCCAATTTTGCCTGGGCACTACACAGAGACAATAAATAAATAAAAATAAATTAACAATCCAATCCAAATATTACAAGCCCAAAACAAACAAAAACCCTAAAGCCCATGACCCAACCTTTTCAGAAAAAAAAAGCTAAAAAACCCTAGCTCCCCTTAAGACACCAGTGTCGTTGCCCTCCACGTGAACGGGCACGTCGCCCGAGATTCACGCCTAGGGGTGTGCAAAATTTGGGTAAAACCGAAAAAATTTAGTTAACCGACCGAATTCGGTTAATCGGTCGGTTAACCGAATTTTTTCGGTCGGGGGTCGGTTAATTATTTTTTGATTTTTCGGTTAACGGCTAATTCGGTTCGAAACCGGTCGGTTAACTGAATTTTTTCGGTTAACCGAAAAAATTAATAAATAAAATTATAATATATAAATAGGCCCACTATTCACCTAAACCCAATCTAAACTCAAGTATTCAACCCAACCAACCCAATCATAAAATTAAATTACAAATAATTTAATAAATAAAAATAAAATTTTAAAACTAAGACTAAAACTAAAGTCTAAAAGTCTAAAAATAATTTAATTATGTAGTGATTCAATTTGGTTAATTTGGTTAATTCGGGTAATTCGGTTAATTCGGGTAATTCGGGTAATTCGGTTAATTCGGTTAATTCGGTTAATTTTTAACCAAAAATAAAAAACATATAATTTTGGTTAATTCGTTAATCGATCAATTAACAAAAAAATTCGGTTCGGTTAATTTTTTTGAAAAAAAATTCGGTTCGGTTAACGGTTAAAGATTTTGAAAGGTCGGTTAATTCGGTTAATGTTATTTCGGGTCGGTTAACCGAATGAACACCCTTATTCGCGCCCCAAAGCCGACCCTTCCTCTGCTGCCATTACACCGAAATGGCAAAGGCCAGGGTCTCCTCCTTTGTTGACCTCGTGAACCTGTAAAAGAGAACAAAAAGAAGACAGAAGCAGCACAAAGATAGTAGTAGAGAAACAGTAACAAACTTGAGTAGTAAACAGTGTAATATGGCTATAAAAGCCATCACCAAATTGTAATATTGACAGAAGAAAATATACAGAGAAAATAATTGAATACAAGAATTAACAATCGGATATAGATTCGAAAACAAAAAGGTGATTTTTTTTCATTCATTTTTATTTTTGAAATATATAAAGTAAAAAAAAAACAAAATCTTTTACCCTTTCTTTGTCGGCGTCTTGCTCTTTGTTTTGCAAGGCTGACTAACCTTCGGGGTTGGCCAAACGGTCACAACGAAAGAGGGCAGATCCGAAAGGTTCTTTTATTTTTTTTGGTGTTTTGGTCTCAAATATGGGTTAAGGGTAGAAAAATGGCTCAAAAAAATGGGCTTTTGGTGAACTCCGACCACAGTGGACGGCGGTCGCCATCGCCGTCGCCAACGGTGGTACAACCAGTTGTCTTGAAGATATTATTGCATCTGTAACCAGTGATGAGCCATACATAGGGGCAGACGATGAGGCGATAAAATGTTCCTTTCGATAGTTGGAATTTATTATTGAAGAGAACAAGATCCCAATGCCCAAAATATCCAAAACTACGAGGATGAGCCAGTAGTTGACGGTTGGGAAAGGAGTCTTACTGGGAAGGGGACTTGGAAAATACCTTCAAGGGAAAGTCGAAGCACCAATGTTGAGGGACAAACGAGACTGTTTTGGCTTAGGATATAAGCCAGATGCGAGGCAAAAGAAGGAGTTGTAGGATAAGTAAGAAAGGAGAAGAGTGCGATTAAGCGGGGGAGAGGTCAAATGGGAACCGATGACCTTTCCTATATATCCAGAACATTTGTGTCAGAAGGAACTATTTACCCTGAATGGAAGATGACAAGAAAAGAGACTACAAAAGAAATATTGGGAAATCTGAACATCAACGCCATACTGAAGAAAGAATTGGGGAAGAGAATTTATCGGACATTTATCCTTATGTACCTGAAAGTGTTCTGAACAATTGGACTGCGGGAGAGATTCCTGTAATTTTTAGAGCTAATTAAAAGTCTCCATATATCAATGATATGAGCGACTCTGCTATTGACTCAGAATCTCTTTTTAAGCAAGATATGTGTCCGGAGGAAGCTCGGGATTTTGAAAATGATCGAGACTTTAGCTTATCTCCTGATTTGTTAAAGATGGTAGAACAAGATGAGAAACAGATCCTACCATACAAAGAATCAGTAGAAATTATAAGCTTAGGAGAAGAGAAAGAGGTGAATATCGAAGATTGTATCACTGTAGAGACAAAGCGAGACTTCATTGAGTTACTCCAAGAATTTAAAAATATTTTCACATGGTCGTATCAAGATATGCATGAGTTAAGTACTGATATTATGGTACACTGACTCCCCATAAAGGAAGAGTACAAACCAGTTTAACAGAAGCTTTGAATGATGAGGCCTGACATCTTACTGAAAATAAAAGAAAAGGTTAAGAAACAATTCAACGTTGGTTTCTAACAAGTGGTTAAATACTCAGAGTGGGTAGCCAATATAGTCCCCGTCCCTAAAAAAGATGGAAAAGTACAAATGTATGTAGACTACAGGGACTTAAACAAGGTCAGCCCGAAAGATAATTTCTCGTTACCCTATATTGACACCCTAGTGGATAATACAGCAAGTTACGCACTGTTCTCCTTCAATGATGGTTTCTCTGGATACAACCAGATAAAGATGCATACTGAAGACATGGAAAAGACCACATTCGTAACCATATGGGGAACATTTTGCTATAAGGTAATGATATTTGGACTAAAGAACGCGAGAGCGATGTATCAAAGAGCCATGGTAACCCTATTTCATGATATGGTACACAAAGAAATCGAGGTTTAAGTCGATGATAAAATCGTAAAATCCCGAATAGAAAATGAGCATATACAAGTCCTGAGGAAATTGTTCTTGAGATTAAGAAAATTCTAACTAAAGTTTAATCCAGTAAAATGTACATTCGGGGATAGGTCAGGGAAACTGTTAGGACTCGTAGTTAGTGAAAAGGGGATTGAGATCGACCGAGATAAAGTCAAGGCTTTACAGGAGTTGCCTCCGCCGCGTACTCAAAAAGAAGTTCGAGGTTTCTAAAGGAAGTTAAATTATATCTCCCGATTTATTTCACAACTAACTGAGAAATGTAACCTCATATTCCGTCTCCTTAAGAAATATAATCGAGGTGTATAGGATGAAGAGTGCCAGAAAACTTTTAACAAGGTCAAACATTACTTGTCCAATACCTCAGTGCTGATGCCACCTAGTCTAGATAAGCCACTGATACTGTACTTGGCAGTATTTAAAAATTTTATGAGATGCGTGCTTGGTCAACATGATGAGTCAGAGAGAAAAGAAAGAGCGATAAATTATCTCAGTAAGAAGTTTACTGAACGTGAGACAAGATATTCGCCAATTAAAAAGTTGTGTTACGCATTAATCTGGACAACCCGGAGACTGAGGCAGTACATGCTGTACCATACAACTTAGCTAATCTCAAAAATAGAACCTCTAAAGTACATGATAAAGTCGACTACTTTGAATGGAAGGTAGGTCAGATGGCAAATTCTGCTTTCCAAATTTGATATAGTCTATGTGAACAAGAAGGCTATAAAAGGGAGCGCAATAGCATATTTTCTGGCCAGTAGAGCTTTAGAAGATTACAAGCCTTTGAATTTTAATTTTTCGAATGAAGATTTGATATATGTTGCAACCACTGAAGAAGATGCTGAAGAAGTACGTCATTGGAAACTAAATTTTGACGGAGCGTCAAACGTTATAGGTAACAGAATCGGGGCAATCCTGGTATCCCCAAACGGAGACCATTATCTCTTTACTAGTAAATTATATTTTAATTATACAAACAATATGGTAGAATACGAAGCATGCATCATGGGTATTCGTGCAATCATAGAACGTAAGATCAAAGTGCTAGAGGTATATAGGGATTCTGCATTAGTGATCTATCAGCTCAAAGGTGAATGGGAGACAATAGATCCCAATTTAATTGAGTATAGAAGGCTAGTCCTTGGACTAATTAAGGAGTTTGATGACATTACCTTCTACTACCTCCGGCAAGATGAAAATCAGATGGCTGATGCCCTAGCTACCTTAGCTTCCATGGTCAAAATGAACAAATAAGAAGATGTAAAACATATCTAGATGAGTATTTATGAGGTTTCAACTCATTGTTACAACATCGAATAAAAAAATATGATCACCCTTGGTACCATGATATACTGCGGTATGTGAAAAATCGTGAATACCCTGACCAAGCAACTGAAAATGAGAAAAGGGCGTTGAGAAGAATGACCAATGACTATGTTCTAGATGGGAAAATCCTATATAAAAGAAAAAAAGGATCAACTGCTATAAAGATGTGTGGACATGTTGAGGCTAAGAAAATTTTAGAAGAAGTCCATGAAGGCGTCTGCGGAACACATGCTAACGATTTTACGATGGCCAAGCAAATCATGAGATTTGGATATTATTGGTCCACCATGAAAGAAGATTGCATCAATTATGACAGAAGATGCCATAAGTGCCAAATTTATGAAAATAAAATTCACGTGCCTCATTCACCTCTTCATGTTATGAGTTCTTCATGGCCTTTCTCTATGTGGGGCATGGATGTCATTGGGTCGATCTCACCAAAAGCTTTCAATGGGGATCGATTCATCTTTGTGGTCATCGATTATTTTACCAAATGGGTAGAGGTCACTTCTTATGCCAATGTCACGAAGCTGGAAGTCGGTAAATTCTTGAAGAAAGAAATCATATGTCGGTATAGAATGCCAGAAAGGATCATATCTGACAATGTATTAAACTTGAACAATAGTACGATAGCGGAGGTCTGTAGTCAGTTCAAGATCAAACACCACAACTCGTCACCATATCTCCCAAAAATGAATGGTGCAATAGAGGCAGCCAATAAGAATATTAAGAAGATCATGGGAAAAATAACTGAGACTTATAAAGATTGGCATGAAAAGTTATCATTTGTCCTCTATGCCTATCAAACGTCTGTTAGAACCTCTACTGGGGCAACGCATTTCTCATTGGTTTATGGAATGGAGGCGGTTTTACCTATTGAAGTCGAGATTTCTTCTCTCTGAGTTTTGGTAGAGTTGAAATTAGATGAAGCCGAATAGATCCAATCTCGGGATGATAAATTAAACTTGATTGAAGAGAAAAGGTTGAAAGTTATCCGTCATGGTCAGATGTACCAAAAACGAATTATGCGAGCTTATGACAAAAAGGCTCGCCCTAAATAATTCTATGAGAGGGACCTGGTATTGAAAAAGTTCCTCCCCATACAAAAGGACTTCAGAAAAAAAATGGATGCCAAACTAGGAAGGAGCTTATGTGGTAAAGAATATCTTTTCTAGAGAAGCGTTGATTTTGACCGATATGGATGGCAAAAACTTGCCTAATCCCGTGAATTCGAATTTAGTTAAGAAGTACTTCGCTTAAACAAAAAAAGGAGAGGCCAAGGCGAAAACTCGTAAAAGGACGCCTTGAGACCAAAAGAGTTTTGAGTTGAAAACTAGGAAATAACAATTCAAATTTTGATCAAAGATAGGGCAAGTGGTAGTCTTGTCCTCTCCGAATTAACAATAAAGACGGATGCTACATATTGGGGCATCAACAGAGTACTATTGGTCTTCTAAACACATATCAAGTTCAAAGGGTCCTCAAGAAGTTAGTACGAAGAAGCCCATGCTACGATATCTGAGGCACCTAGTTTTATTTTACTTATTTTGTATCTCATCAACGTTTGCTATTTTGGTTAATTTATTCACTCTGATCCTAATAAATTTTAATCTTATCCACTGTTATGATCTTTTTCAGGTATTTTTTATTGAAATAACGATTAATGAACTAATAATATTCAAGTAAAAGGAGTTCTGCATATTGCTCTAAAAGATTTTCTAAATAGTACGAGAACTTGAAATAGGACCATTAGTCAGAACTAACCAAATTTAAATGTTAGAAATATTTGGGAAAGAATAGCCCAAATTGTGATTATTTCTTTGGGTTTCCTATCAAAGATACCAACTGAGCAATAAGACAGAGTAATGCGTCAGTGATAGAACTTTGATGAACAACGAGCAATGTCAACCTAAGCATTAAAAGGGGATCATTCTCGAAAACTAAAATTTTGCATCTATGCAAATATCATGCATACACATATAGTTAGGAGCATTTGATTCATTCTGATCATAATATCCTAATCGCTTGGCATAAATATAGACTGATAAAATTCTACAGGTCATGTTCCCCAGAAAATGGTGTAATAGATCAATGAAACTACAAATCCTATACCCCTGAAGTTGTAATGGAACGGATTAAAGTTATCATGACAAATTTTATATCCCTGAAGTTACAGAGGGGCAGGTTAAAGCCATAAATTTTATCTCCGTAAAGTTACAGTGGAAAAGATAACATATACAAATCTTATCTCCCTGAACTTGCAGTGGAGCAGATTGAAGATGCGAATCTTATTTCTCTGAAGTTATAGTGGAATAGATTAAAGCTACAAGTTACAAATCTTATCTTCCTAAAGTTGCATTGGAGCAGTTTGAATATAGCGAATCTTATTTTCTTGAAGTTGTAGTGGAATAGATTAAAGCTACAAGTTATAAATTTTATTTCCCTCAAGTTGTAGTGGAATAGATTAAAGCTACAAGTTATAAATCTTATCTCCCTGAAGTTACAGTGGAGCAAATTGAATATTATAAATCTTATTTCCCTGAAGTTGCAGTGGAACAGATTAAAGCTACAAGTTACAAATTTTATCTCCCTAAAGTTTTAGTGGAGCAGATTGAAGATAGCGAATCTTATTTCCATGGAGTTGCAGTGTAGTAGATTGAAGATAACAAATCTTATTTTTCTAGAGTTGTAGTAAAACAGATTAAAGCTACGAGTTATAAATTTTATCTCTCTAAAGTTGCAGTAGAACAGATTAAAGCGACAATTCCTATACCCCTGAAGTTGCAGTGGGTTAGAAAGAAGCTACTTGAAAAAAAGAGCACAAAAAAAGTCGAAATTTGACGAGCAAGACAAAATTGGTCCATCTTAAAAGTCTTTGCTTCATTCTCGTTACACGACAACGAGCAAAGAGGGGCAGTTGTAAGGGCTCAATTTTGCCCGGCCCTAAACAAACACAAAATAAATAAATAATAATAAATTAACAGTCCAGACCAAATATTACAAGCCCAACTTACAAGCCCAAAACAAACAAAAACCCTAAAGCCCATAACCCAATCTTTTCAGAAAAAAGCTAAAAAACCCTAGCTCCCCCTAAGACAGCAGTGTCGTTGCCCTCCACGTGAACGGGCACGTTGCCCGAGATTCGCGCCCCAAAGCCCGACCTTTCCTCTGCTGCCATTACACTGAAATGGAAAAAGTTAGGGTCTCCTCTTTTGTTGACCTTGCGAACCTGTAAAAGAGAACAAAAAGAAGACAGAAGCAGCACAAAGATAGCAGTAAAGAAACAACAACAAACTTGAGTAGTAAACAGTGTAATATGGTTATAAAGCCATCACCAAATTGTAATAGTGACAGAAGAAAATATACAGAGAAAAAAAATTGAATACAAGAATTAACAATCGGATATAGAATCAAAAACAAAAAGGTGATTTTTTTCATTTATTTTTACCTTTGAAATATATAAAGTAAAAATAAAAACAAAATCTTTTACCCTTTCTTTTTACCGGCGTCTCGTTCTCTGTTTTGCAAGGCCAATAGACTCTCGGGTTTCGCCAAATGGTCGCAAGGGAAGAGGGCAGAACCGAAAGGTTCTCTTTTTTTTTTTGGTGTTTTGGTGTCTTTTTTGAATTTTGGTCTCAAATCAGGGTTAAGGGTAGAAAATAGCTCAAAAAATGGGCTTTTGGTGAACTCTGACCACCGTAGACTAGAGGTGTGCATGGGCCGGGCCCGAAAAAATTTTCAGCCCGCTTATTAGGCCCGGGCCCGGCCCGGCCCAAAATATGGGCTTAATATGTTGTCCAAGCCCGGCCCGTGGAAAGAATATGAAGCCCGGCCCAGCCCGTTTTTTTTTTGCTTAAAACTAATATTAAAATTAATTGTTATTAAAATTATATTAAATATCAAATTATTTTTTTTTTGTATATAATGAAAAAAATTAAAATAAGATTACTTATTTAAAGAACAAAATGCATAGCTTTCATGTTATCTATAAATTTTATGTTAGAATTGATGTAGTATTATATTCTAAGTTTTGATTCTTAATAAATAATGAACCTCATGTCCACTAGAATTGTTTTAAAATTACCAACTAATTGAATTTAAATGTTATTTATTTGTATATAATTACACATTTGTGACATTTAGGTAACAATCAATTCTTAAAAAAAGAATAAAAATAAAATGATTATACAAGTAATTAGGACTAGCAACATATTATCATTAGGCAATAAGTAGCATATTATCTATGCATAATAACATAATTAAATTAAATATTCTGTTATTGCTTTTAAGCTGCAAAAAAGTTCAGAAATTGAATGGAGAAGCAAAGCATACAAATATTTGCTCAACAAACTTTTTTCTCTTTGCGAATTAGATAGCAAACTCAAAATTTTCCCTTCAAATCACATATACATATAGATAGCACATCCATAAGCATATTAAATCATATTAAATCAGTTTGAGCTTTATCATTCACTAATTGTAGTCATTATATAAATCCCAATCTCTAATTTTGCTTCAAACTATCTTTGAGATAAGAACATAAGTTAAACCCCACAAGTACACATACCTCCAAAGTCCAAAATGACTTTGAAAAATTAAGCAACAAACCATAATAATATTCATACATTAATCCATCAACATATTTAATTTCATAACAAAATATAAAGTGTAAGCTAAATTAAATTTTAAACATTTAGAAAGAAAGTATCTTAAAAAGCTACCGAAGAAACATCATCATCCTCATCGTCCTCATCGTCGTCATCGTCGTCATCGTCCTTTTTGCAACCAATTTCTAACATTAAATAAGAATAAATAATTAGATAATCAAATTGATGAAAAAATAATATAAAATTCGAACAATAAAATGAGAATAATAATTACCTGCTGAAAATCCCTTAGCTCGCATCCAATCATCCAAGCAAACAACGGCTTGAACCGTTTTTGGCTTAAGTGAACTCCTCAAAGGTGTGATAACTTTCTTACCCATGCTAAAAGCTGATTCGGAAGCTACAGTCGATATTGGAATTGCCAAAAGATCACGAGCCAATAACGAAAGCTCATTGTATCGAACTGAACTTTTGCTCCAATAATCTAAAACATCTATTTGACTATTCAACTCAAGCTCCGGTTCTTCCAAATAAATGTCCAACTGTGACTTCTCACTTCTAGTGCTAGATCCATTTAAATACCGTTTATAATCATCACTCTCATCAAAATATCCCCCAAAATCAGCACTACTATCATTGTGTTCATCCAAACCAGAATCAATAGGATTTTTATCCTAAACATTAGAACTCCCAGCCAAAGAGGAAGACGTGGATTTGGATTTCTTAACATACTCATCAAACAAGAGTCTAAGATTGCTAAGAATGGTCTCAACAAAATCTGAAGCATGGTCACCATAGATTGTAGTAAAGCAATACTGCACATAATTCAACTTGTAACGAGGATCTAAAATTGCAGCACATGACAATATCAATGAATACTCAGCCCAATACTTATTAAATTTCTCTTGCATTTGCTTAACCATTGGAGTTAAAAACGAATAAGGACCTTTAACTGTATCAAGCAAGACCTTGTGATCCTTCCAAACTCCTCTAAAATAAAGATTAGCCGTTGGATAATTAGAACCAGAAAAAACACAAGTCACATCATAAAAGACTTTCAAAAATTTGCAAAGAATAGCAACATTTGTCCACTCCTCTTTAGAAAGTGCAAACATTTGATAATCTTTATCCCGTTGGCCCCAATAATCTAGCACATCTTTATAGTAAAGAGAAGATTCAAGCATCAAATAAGTAGAATTCCATCACACACACACATCTTGACGTAACTTTTTGGTCACATTCAAATGAAAACTTTTATCGGCCACATTATAAAATCTTTTCCTACGAATTCCCGACTTTCTTATGTACCTAATTCCATTTTGAATCTTACCAACGACATCATCAGCAAGTTCCAAACCAGCTTTAACTATAAGATTCAATATATGTGCACAACATCTAACTTGAAAAAAAGCACCATCACACAAAATAGCTCGGTTTGCACGAAAACGATTTTTAAGACAAGAAACCATAACATCATTATAAGAAGCATTATCTAAAGTGATGCTAAAAATTTTCTTATCTATGCCCCATTGAGATAAACATAAAACAAGTTCATCCGCTATGTTCAAACCATCATACGGAGGAAATAAAGCTCTAAACCTTATGATTCTCTTTTGTAGCTTCCAATCTTTGTCAACCCAATGAGCGAACGCAAATATATTCATCATTAGTATGTCAATTCCAATTATCGGGTTAGACAAATTAAACCAGTGCTTTAGCCAACTCTTCTTTAACACGATCTCTCTCTTTTGCATAATACATTAGGACATCCCTAGCAGCTGTATATCTACTTATATTTTTAAAATTAGGACTAGCAATCCTCATCATGTATCTAAATCCCGTTCTTCAACTGTCCTAAATGAATGCTTGCCACAAACAAGAAAAGTAGAAATAGCTTTACGACACTCATCAGCATCAAACTTGTAGTTTTTTATAGATGGAACACCTTCTGGTGATGGTTGAATGCCTATGGTGTATTGAGTGATGTCCTTGTTAACTTTTTTCAAACAGCTATTTAAATGACGTCTTAAATGAGAGGTTCCACTAGAAGACTTAGCAGAGAAGATAGTCTTACAGTGATTACATTGTGCCTTCAATTCATTTTTGTTCTCGCATTCAAGCTTTGTCATTTCATCCCACACCTTTGAAGTGGTAGACTTTTGACATTTGATAGCACTTTCATACTCATTAAACCCATCGTCCACAGGTGTAGGAGTGTTTGAACTAGCCATAGTCATAAAAATTCAAGTCCTGAAATCCAAAAATAATATTATTTATAACTCAGTTATTGAATATATTATATTCTAATCCTACTGTCACTAGTGCAAAACAGTAAGCAAAGTTCACGATATAACCATATTCTATAAATGCTGAGATCAGTAAATTCCTACTGATTAAAAGGATTAGACAATATAATAAACAGAAAAACCTCATATAAACAGCTAAAATGGACTCAAGTAACGGTTTCTAATCAACATACAGGGGAAAAATGTAAATTTTCTCAATTTTGCTTTAAGAGAGAACAACTAAATTCATTATGTGGCGTATTGTTGGAAATATAACAAACACAAACACCTAAAAGGAAGCAGCCACAATGAATTCAAGAAACAACTTTCATTCACCGTAATAAAAAGTCTAATACGTATCTTGGAATTGACACAGAAACAAAATCAAACTAATTATGCGATGTATTGTTTACAATATATGAAACACAAAAGCCTCAAGGAAACAATTTTTAATGGAAAAATTAAAAGTAAAATTTCTCAAATTTAGACAGCTGCAAATTCATTAAGCGAATGACAAACCGCGACATTGATTATACTGCTGGCAATCTAAAATTGCAGTAAGCATATATAGCAGTGTTAATAAACAAAACAATCAAAGACGTCTTTTTAATATAAGCGATTAATAAACCCTAAAGATACATTTGGTGTATGGGATGATAGGGATTCTGAGAAACAGAATAAGGAGAAAGAAACTTAATGTTTAAAACATAGATGAATGTTACCATTTTAGCCAGAAAACATAAGAACATCAAGTAAAAGTTCTCAACTTTATTTCTAGAAATTATAGTCTAAAGATCTAAAACTATAAATTATTATATGATACACATGGCATCAAATAAATCTGCATGTGAATCAGCTTGTTATAAAGGTATTTTTTTTCGGTCAACTAAACTACAAAAATAATGCATCAAATGCCAAAACCAGATCCACCACCATCTCCCAGAATCAAATTCATTAATTTTATATGATCTTTTATTCACAGATCCAAAATGATGATGATATTCAACAAAGAAAAAGGAATCAACAACATTACTAATGACTTGTAGATGTAAATCTTGAAAGAACAAAGAAAAAAAGAAAGAAAACTTTTGAGCAAACACAAAGAAAGAACACAATGTTGCTTAGATTAGATTTAGAAAATACCCGAAAGAAGCTTTGAAGCAAAAGGTGAGAGAGAATCGTACAATGGATGTAGTTGGTTTGCACTTTGCGACCAATGATAGAGAAAAGGAAATGGGGGTTAGGGATTTGTGGAAGAGGAAATAGGGAAATGGTTTGGGAGTGGGGGACGGATTCACATTCACGGAAAAAAGAAATGTGCTTAAAAATTAAAAAATATATATTATTCGGTAAGGTAGGCCTTTGCCTCAGCCCAAAAAATTTTGCCGAGGCTCATTTCTTTTAAACCAGCCTCATTTTTTGCCCAAGCCCATATTTTGGGCCTATATTTTTACCCAAACCCTCCCATATTTCGGGCGGGTAGTCGGTAGGCGGCCTCTCACCAGTAGACTAAGTTCTTGTCATTGATCGATGGTGGCAACAAATAAAGGTTCGATGTCTGACTAAAGGGCGACTTAGAGACGGCTAGAGAGTAGTAAGGGGATCTCAATTTTTTTATAGAAAACTAGGCAAAATAAAAATTTTAAAAAAATATAACTTTTATAGACTCATTACACGACACCGTTTTATGGCTGGCTTCAACAGCCCCAAAACGACATTGTTTTGGCCATTGACCCGAGATATCCGACCCAAGACCCCATAGGATCTGCGTGTTTTTGGATGAAGGGTCTATTTGCACGTTTAGTTCTTCCGCTTTTGCGGCTTATTTTGATCTGGTCCTATCCCTTTTTATGTTTTTTAAATTTTGCCACGTATTTTTATTTTTGTTTCAATTTGGTCATTGGACCGTTTTAAAAGGCAAACACCTGAAACGGTGTCATTTTGATACAACCCGCAACCCAACCCGATCCACCCCCTAGGATCCGCGTGTTTTCGCTGGTAAGGGATATTTATGTTTTAGTCCTTTCACTTTTTATGGCTCGTTGCAATATAGTCCTATTTCATTTTTTTCTTTTTAACTTTACCCTATAATTTTATTTTTGTTTCATTTTAGTCCTCTGGGGAACAACGTCGTTTTAGGGATAGGGAATAATTTCCCAATTAGTCCTTCCTCTTTTATGCGCGTTCAATTTTGTTTTGATTTCAGTTCAGTCATTTGTTTGATTAATTTCATTATTTATATGTTAACTTATTTATTATTCTTCATTTTTTAAATATCTAAAGCTAATATTATTTATATTTGTTTTATATATTTATCATTCTTTTTTTAAATACCTAAATTTAATATTATTCATATCTATTATATTTACTTATTTGTTCATTATTCTTTTATCTTTTAAATATTTAAATGTAATATTATTTATATTTGTTTTATCAATTTATTTATTTATCATTCTTTTACTTTTAAAATATTTAAATTGAATATTATGTATATTTATTTTATCTATTTTTTATTATTCTTTTACTTTTAAATGCTTACATTTAATATTGTTTATATTTGTTTTATCTATTTATTCACTTATTTGTTCTTTTACTTTTAAAACATTTAAATTCAATATTATTTATATTTGATTTATCAATTTATATATTTATTTATTCTTTTACTTTTTCAAGTGCTTCAATATAATGTGTGTGTGTGTGTTTTTTTTTGAAGAAATCGACTGAATTATATTGAAATAAAGACCTAAGCTAAGACTGCAAAGTCGGCTTGAGTCCAATAAAGCAGACCTAAAAAATGCATGAAAACAGATTAGGCCTCTAACGGTTGGCCCAAAATAAGCTAAAAAAATCAAATAAATAAAAGGAATCCTAATTTAAGAATTTCAGTCGACAGTAACAGCTGGCCTCCATAAGGTATTATCATTTCCAATCACCGACACAGCTTTAATGGTAGCATATCTCTACAAATCTTTTAGTCTTCTGTTATAAAATTCAAACAATCGTATATTCTCTTTCAATCTGGGTGTCGTGGACGCTTCCTCTCCACTGCGCAACAAGCAGAGCTGGGAATATCTCCAACTAGGTAATGGCCTTCTCCCTTCTTTAGTGCATCCACTGTAACAAAATGAGCGAATGTGTTTTTTATCTAGGAATAAAATGAAAATTGAGATATTGAAAATGGATTTTTGTGTTTTGAATATCTCTAATGATTGCTCCGATAGTCAATCTGTCATATTCTGAACTTTGGCATTTTGTAATCACCGTTCTTGAATCTCCTATTATTTGCAAAACATTAAACCCCATAGAGATCTCTAATTTTACGGCTTGTAACCCTGCATGTGCCTTTGCCGCAAATGGAGTTGCAATATTGGAATGGATAACTGACTTGGAAGCCAATATTTTACCCCCCATATTTCGAACTACCAGCCCCGAGGCCAATCTTAAGAATTGTTAATCAAAAGCCACATCAAAGTAAATCGCCACACTCGTTCTCCTTTTGTCAGACTTAGGACCCCTGCTTGCCTCTAAGATAAGTGTCTTCTTCTTAACTCCTCTTAATTCTTAAATGTATCTTGAGATTTGTGTTAAGATATCCCTGCTTGTTGTTTATTTATTTTCGTATATTAACTTATTACGACTTGTCCAAATTATCCAAAGCCCGCAGCAAAAAAGGCGATACTGTTTATTTGTCCCTTGGCTGAAAACCCAAGTTAGCCAGTTCCATACACTGTCGATGTTAGAATAAAGTATCCAAGAAAACTTTAAAAACCGCCATACTTCTGTCGTTGTAGGGCATCGACAGGATACATGATTACTATCCTCCTCATCCTAATTACACCGAGGACAGCGAGCATCAACAACTACTCTTCTTATCTTTAGATTAACAAAAGTTGGGATGTAATTCCAAGATATCCTCTATATTGTAATTTTAACTTTCGGGGGAATCTGTAAATTCTATAATTTTTTGTAACAAGGTTTAGTTTCAATCTGTATACTAATAGGATTTAGAGTAGCCTCCTGTAATAGTTTGTAGGCACTTCGAATAGAAAAGTTACCAGAAGGTTCTCCTCTCCAAACTTGGAAATCTTCATGCACTAAACTTGCCAAAGAAATCTACATGATCTTTTTGGCGAAATCCGCTCTGAAGGTATTGACAATTAAGTCTGCTTTCCACATTCTATTTACTTCATCAATTAGATCCGATACTAATACAATATTACCATTTCTGTGTTGATACTGCAATTTGTCTTCTTCATTGCCCAAAATCCAAAGATCCATCCAAACATAGTCTTTCTTCCAGAACTCCTTCTGCCGACCAGATCCTCTTCCCCTTACCAACTCTCCAACATAGTCATTCTTCCAGAACTCCTTTTGCCGACCAGATGCGTCTTATTAGCTAAACCGAAATACGATCCCCCTTGCCAACTCTCCAACATAGTCCTTCTTCCAGAACTCCTTTTGCCGACTAGATGCTCTTCTAGGTAAGGGAATGTAAGATTCCTAATTGAGCAGTTAAAAAACTCGCATTCGAGTTTTCAAAAATCGAGTTTAGTTAATAATACAATATTAAATGTATCGAGTTTTCAAAAATCGAGACCACATGTTTCTTTTAATACGCTAATGTCCTTCCAAGCACACCAATGAATCCCTTTTTTGCCTCGATTTTTCTGCCACCAAAATTTGGCTATTATACCCTCTATCTCATTGCATAGAGACTTAGGAAGCAAAAAGCAAGCCATAGAGTAGGTTGGAATGGATTGTAAAATGACTTTGATAAAAACCTCATTCCTTCATTGAGAAAAATGCTTAATGCTCCAATTATAAATTATTTGTTTTAATCTGTCCTTCAGACTTTGGAAAGCTACTTTCTTGCTTCTACCCACCAAATTCGGCAATCCTAGATATCTTTCTGGATTATTTGAGCTACGAATTCCAAGCACTCTGGTAGTTACCATTTTTTTAAATATTTAAAATTGGACACTACTCATATTCATTAAGCACCTTTCATTTTCATTTTTTTTCACCTTATTTATTATGTTGTGATGTCATAAATTGATTTTCTAATTATTGCTATATTCACTTTATTACTAACATAGTATTTATCTATTTACTTGTTATTTATTATTCTAATATGAATATCCTACCCACATAGCTACTTCACATCACTTCATCATCATTATACCATATATTATATTTAAACGTTTACCTATTTTTCAATTATGCCCGGATAAGTAAAATGCATATTATTTCAAGTGTCATGTTTGTTTTTTCGTGCGATGCATAATTTTTTTAAAAGGTAAATGTTCATTATTTTGGAATTAAAAAAGTCATGTTCCTAACTTACGGAATATGCCTTCTTTCTAAAATCGAGATAGTTTAATATCTATTTTAAAGTAAATAAAAATAAAAATTTAGTGCTTGTTCTTGTTTACAAGGATTTAAGGTATTTTTTGTGAAATGTACAAGGATTTAAGGTATTGCGTCCTAACTTACGGGACATTATTGGTTATCATCTATATTATGAAAAGTCAAAGATATGGGTATCAATTATTGAAAAGTCAAAGATATGGGTATCGAAATATTGGCATAAGAAATCTGAGATATTTGTAATATTTGGTCCCTAATTGTATAGTGACTTTGCAAGTTGATCCCTGAACCTCAACTATAAATAGGCCTAACCATCTCTCATTCATTGTATCCCATATTTGCTATTCTCTACTTAAGGCATTATTCTCTCTCTCTCTCTTTATTAATTTTCACTTGTATTTTGGAGTGAAATATATTTGGTAGTGCCCGAGGAAGTAGGTAAAATTTGCTGAACCTCGTTAAAATTCTTATGTTCTTTATGGTATTATTTTGTACATTTTGTGAGTGTGATGTAGTGATTTATTGTGCTATTAAATTACGATTGAGGGATATTCTGGCTAGGAAAAACCTGGTACTTAAGCGATCTTTATGATCCACCTCTCTTTCCTGGGAATTGAACTTAGTGTGATTTTTTAGTACAATAATTTTACTCTTTTACACGCTTCCGCACAATAATTGGTATCAGAGCTAGATTCATACTTGGGAAATACTACCGTTCACGGTACTATTTACGTACAGTAGTTAGGATTGAGGAGAAAAATAGAAAAGGCATCGTCATCAGCAAAGACTACTGTGACCAATGTAAAATTTGAAGTAGAGAAATTTGATGGTACCAATAATTTTTGTATGTGGCAATGTGAGATCCTGGATGTCATATGTCAGCAAGAGCTGGATATATCCCTTGAAGAAAAATCTGACAAGATGGATGATAAGGAGTGGGCCAAGATCAATAGACAGGCATGTGGAGCAATCTGTCTATGTTTGGCGAAAAAGCAGAAGTACTCTGTCATGAGGGAGACATCATCGAAGAAATTGTGGGATACACTGGAAGAAAAGTTTCTAACAAAAAGTTTTAAAAATAGGCTTTATATGAAAGAGAAACTTTATCGATTCACGTATGCACCCGGTATGTCGATGAATGACCATGTGAACTCATTCAATAAAATTTTAGCATACTTGTTAAATTTGGATAAGAACTTTGAAGATGAAGACAAGGCATTATTGTTGTTGAAATCTCTTCCTGATGAATATGATCATCTTACCACTACATTGCTTCATGGGAAGGATACATTCACATTTAATCTAGTCTGTAGTGCGTTGTATAGATCTGAGACTCGAAAGAAAGATAAAAGAGATCACAGAGATACAACTGCAGAAGTCTTAACAGTAAGAGGTCGTTCGCACAGCAACAAATCTGGTAGGAGTAAGTCTAAAGGGAGACCTGCCAAAGATGAATGTGCTTTTTGTCGTGAGAAAAGGGCATTGGAAAAAGAATTGTCCTAAGTTACAAAAGGGCAAGGCTATTTCTGATGCATGTGTAGCGGAGCATGATGAGGAGTCAGACTTTAGCTTGGTTGGCATGGCAATGGCATGTCATACAGAAGAGTAGATTTTGAATTCGGGATGTACTTACTATATGTGTCCTAATAAGGACTGGTTTCCTAGTCTTAAAGAATTAGAAGGTGGAGTTATTTTTATGGGCAATGACAACGCTTGTAAGACAATGGGAGTAGGTACAATCCAATTGAAGAATTACGATAGCTTAATTCAAGTCTTGACAGATGTTTGCTACATACCTAGCTTGAAGAAAAAACTTATCTCATTAGGGGTCCTAGAATCTAAAAGGCTCACAATCACTTTGAGAGATGGATTATTAAAGGTAGTAGCTTGGGTATTGACGGTGATAAAATGCATAAGAAAGAATAACATGTACTATTTAAATAGAGTACAGTTATTGGATCAACATCGACAGCTTCTGCGAAAGATGCAGATTCAGATGCTACCAGGTTATGACATATACGATTGGGACATGCTGGTGAAAAAGCTTTGCAGAGTTTGGCGAAGCAAGGCTTGTTGAAATGTGCAAATTCTTGCAAATTAGAATTCTGTGAACATTGTGTTCTGGGCAAGCAGACGAGGATAAAATTTGGTTCAGTAATTCACAATACAAAAAGAATTCTGGACTACGTTCACAGTGATGTGTGGGGACCTACTAAAGTGGCTTCTTTGGGAGGTATGCACTATTTTTTTTACTTTTGTTGATGATTATTTAAGAAAAGTATGAGTGTATCTAAAAGGAAAAATAAAGTTTTGGATGCATTTCTGAAATGGAAGAAGATGGTAGAGACCCAGACTGGTCGAAAGGTCAAATAACTTCGATCAGACAATGGTACAGAGTATAAGAATGATATATTTCTACAAGTATGTCAAGATGAGGGCATTGTGCGACACTTCGCTGTTTGGGATACACCACAACAGAATGGGGTGGCAGAACGTATGAATCAGACTATACTGAAGAAAGTTCGATGTATGTTGTCCAATACTGGATTGGGTAAGGAATTTTGGGCTGAGGCAGTTACATATGTGTGCCATATAATTAACCGGTTGCCATTAGCTACAATAAATGAAAAAACTCCTATAAAGAGATGGACTGGTAAACCTACAACTGATTATGATTTTTTACATGTTTTTGGTTCCACTGCATATTATCATGTAAAAAAATCTAAGTTAGATCCAAGAGCAAAGAAAACATTATTCGTGGGTATAACTGGTGGAGTAATAGGATACCGTCTCTGGTATCCTGATACAAGGAAGATTATTTTCAATAGAGATGTGACTTTTGATGAATCAACCATGATGAAGAACAAGGATTCACAAAAAGATGACAAAACCAATAGTACTTTACAGCAGGTGGAGCTTAAAAAGGTTAATGATGATCCAACTAATTTTGAAGGAACAAATGATGATGAAGTTTCGACCCAAGAACTTCTACAGCAATAAGATTCAATTGCATATATGAGGCTAAGAAGAAATATTTGTATGCCTGCTTGCTTTGATGATATGGTGGCCTATGCACTTCCAATTGCAGATGATGATGTTCCTTTTACTTACACAGAAGTAAAAAGTAACATTGATGGTGTAAAGTGGAAGCAAGTTATGAATGAAGAAATACAGTCTCTTCATAAAAATAGGACTTGAGAGTTGGTGACACTGCCCAAAGGAAAGAAGGCAATTGGATGCAAATGGGTATATGCAAAGAATGAAGGATTTCCTGGTAAAAATAAAGTTTGATACAATGCTAGATTGGTAGTAAATGGTTATGCTTAGATAGACGGAATAGACTACAATGAAGTGTTTTCTCTATTTGTGAATCATTCGTCTATTCGTATTTTTCTAGCCTTGGTTGCGCAATATGATCTTGAACTAGTTCAGCTCGATGTGAAGACTGCGTTTTTACACGGTGATTTGGAAGAGAAAATTTATATGACTCAGCCTGATAGATTCAAGGTTGCTAACAAAGAAAATTGGGTTTGCAAACTGATAAAGTCGCTTTATGGATTGAAACAATCTCTGAGGAAGTGGTACAAGCGATTTGATCAGTTCATGAAAGGGCAAAGGTACACAAGAAGTAAATTTGATCATTGCGTGTATTTTCAAAAGCTACAATAAGGAATTTTTATATACTTGCTCTTATATGTTGAAGACATGTTGATAGCATCTAAGAGTAAAGTTGAAATTGAGATATTGAAGACTCAACTCGACCTTGAGTTTGAGATAAAAGATCTAGGTGAAGCTAAGAAGATTCTTGGATGGAAATGTGTAGAGATAGAGCTCGTGGCAGAGTTAGTTTGTCTCAGAAGCAATATTTGAAGAAGGTACTACAGAAGTTTGGCATGGACGAGCAGACAAAAACTATAAGTACCCTGTTGGCTTCTCATTTCAAGCTTTCTGTACAACTATCTCCTTCGACGAATACGGAACAAGAATACTTGTTACAGGTTTCATATTCTAATGCAGTAAGTAGCTTGATGTATGCAATGGTGCGTACAAGACCTGACATTACACAGGCAGTTAGTATAGTGAGCAGGTATATGCATAATCCTGGAAAAGGACATTGGCAAGCTGTGAAATGGATTCTACGGTATATTCAGAAGACCATGGATATTGGATTATTGTTCAACAGGATACTACACTTGGTAAATGTGTTATTGGGTACGTTGATTCTGATTATGCCAGTTATTTGGACAAACGAAGATCAACCACCGGTTATGTGTTTACACTTGCTGAAGGACCAATAAGTTAGAAGTCTACACTGCAGTGTCAACCATAAAAGTCGAATACATGGCTGTAACAGAGGCTGTAAAGGAAGCTATTTGGTTACAATGTATGGTTAAAACCTTGGGATTGGTTCAGGAGCATATTAACGTGTATTGTGATAGTCAAAGTGTTATTCATTTAGCAAAGAATCAAGTCTATCATGCACATACAAAGCAGTACGTTTCTATTTTGTGCGGGAAATTATTGATGAGGGGAAAATTCACCTTCAGAAGATTAAGACTGCAGATAATCCTGCAGATATGATGACCAAGTGTTGTTGTTAGAACTTATTGTTAAAACTTGATAAGGGGAAAATTCACCTTCAGAAATTATTGTTAGAACTTGATCAATATTCTGCATGTTTAACAATTGAAGAAGGCACTATCAAGTGTTGTTGACAAAGCCAGAGAGAATTGTATGAAGATAAGATTATTCAAATCAAATCTTTAAGGTGGAGATTATTGGCAATCATCCATATTATGGAAAGTCAAATATATGGGTATCAATGTAACACCCCTAACCCGTCTCCGTCACCGAATTAGGGTTACGAGGCATTACCAAACAAATACAACTCTTTTTTTTTTTAACAAATGCAACGAAACCAAATTCAATCATAGGAAATAAGTCATTTTCACATGACTATTAATTTCATATACAGAATTTATAATGTAACATTCAAAACCTCGTCCAGCCTATACATGCCATAAGTTGAGTTCAAATATTTAAGTACTGAAATAGTAGATAGAGTGATGAACTTTGCTGACGATCCCCGAGCTCGTAACGCGCTCCAAAATCTATAAAACAAATGAATAAAACCAAACGAAGTAAGCTTTTATAGCTTAGTAAGTCTACAAGCGATATCAAATATATATATAAATAACATAACATAACATAACCTTTTAATCTATTTTATGAAATTTCAACTAACACGACCAACTAACATTCATACATTATTGTACTCAGACCATTTCATTTATAGTCAGATATGTATACTTGTCGGATGAATTCAATTTAATATATATTATACACATATCAAACCGATTGTATATGTACACTCATCTCATGGTAAGCTCTAAATCAATTCAAATCTAACACATATATATATACATCAATCACATTTTATATTTGTTTGTATATAAATATACTCATTATGAATTTATACTGAATACATAGCTAACACATACATTTGAATATATATATATTGAGTACACGTATATAAATATATATATATCAAATGCATACATGATTAATTATCAAACACATAAGCTCAACATATATATGTTTAACAACCACATATATCTAATGTACATATGTATTCATCGATTTCATATAATCAAAATCATAGATATATCAATTGCATATTCTCACACAATTTAAACAGATTCACCGGCATTTAGCCTGCTAGGATCAAAGCCTGATTTAGTACACCGGCACTTAGCCTGCTAGACATATAGTCTGAAATGTATCACCTAGCATTAAGCACGCTAGACGTAAAGTCTGAATTACTTCACCAAGATTAAGCACGCTAGGTACAGAACCTGAATATCACAAATACGAGAATAATTTCTAATATAAATCTTACTGGCATTACACATGTTTTAAACATATATACATAATTCATATAGCTATAACCACACTTTCAAGAAATTGGCAAACCATAGCCCGGTTACAATCTGTACTTACAATCCATACTTTTAGTTCAATACATATAATTGTACATACGTTTATACTCATTCAAACCACACTCATTCAATAATACATAGTTCATGCATTAAATTCATTTCAAGAATTTATACATACACATACAACTATTTCAACCTCATACATTTTCGTATAATGTATTACACCTCTTAATTTTTTTAATTTTTAACTCAAAACCTATACTTATATATATATATATATATTCATACCTAATCGAACATCATACTCATATATATAACTTCATATCTAATTTCAATATAATAGCTTATACATGTACATATATATACATATTCGAACCTAACCTATACGTATATAATTTCATACTTAAATTTAATGTGAAAATGTATATACATGCTTATTCAATTTATCATATACTTTTAAAACATACATATCATATATCAAATCCAAAAGTTTACCATGTATATACATATAAATTCATTCGAACCTTTTGTATATATATTTATGGTATCTATACCTTTGATTTAATCAATAATTCATACATGTATATACATACGTGAATTTGAATATTGTATATACATATGAAACCCTCATACTTCAACCATGTTCAAAAACATATATATATATATATATATATATATATTTATGTACTTATATACCTTTCATACCTTAACCATTTGCAAATATTTATATAAGTATAAACTTATTTGTTCGAACATTAGAAATACTTGTATATAAATCATTTATACAATATTAAATAAATATACTTTAAATTATCGTTCAGTAAAAATAAAATACATATACATACATATATACTAATTTAATAACATTTAATAGCTAATAGACTTACCTCGGATATCAACAAACACGATCGACTATTCGATTACTTTCGACTTTCCCCGATCCAAATTCGTTTTCTTCGTTCCTTGATCTAAACATAATCAAATTTAACCTTTTTATTCATCAAAACATTCAATTTAGTCCAACAATACATAAATGGGAAAATTACTATTTTACCCCCAACATTTTACACTTTTTGCAATTTAGTCCTTTTTGCACAAAACACAAAATACACAAAATTTGCCCATACCACACAAGGGCCGAATATTCATGGTTCTCATATAAGTCCACACATTGCATTTGTTTCACATTTTAGTCCCTCAAAAATTTATTTTCACAATTTAGCCTTAAATACTCAAATTCATCAAAAATACCAATACAAAACATGTTAATCTAAGACATATATTCCATTATTCATCATCAAACATCACAAAACACAAATATTCATCAATGGCATAACTCAAAATATTCATCAATTCATAAAATTAAGACATGGGTTTTGAAGAACACGAAGCAACAATCTCAAAAACGTAAAAATTATTAAAAATCGAAACAAAAACTAACCTTAATCAAGAAGAACAAGTGCCGAAACCTAGCCAAGCTTTCTTCTCTTTTTCTTTCTTTAGTTTCGGTGTAAAAAGATGATGACAATGGCTTATTTTATGTTTTATTTCATTATACTATACATTATTTATTAATTCACTAATTTAACCTTTAAAAATAAATAAACAAAACATATATAATAATGTTATTTTAGTACTTAGCCACCCACTATCTATGTTTTAGTCTAATTGCATCATTAATCCCCCATTTTAAAAAGACAACAACAATTAGGTACTTTTAGATTTAACCCCTAAATTTTTATTTTAAGCGATTTAATCCTTTTATTTAATCGGACACTCAAATGACAAAATTAAAACACGAAAATTTCACACAATTAAATTCACACATAATAAACACACAAAATAATATTTAAAATATTTTTTTTTTCTAGTTCGGATTTGTGGTCCCGAAACCACTATTCCGATTAGGGTCAAAACCGGGTTGTTACAATCAAATATTGGAAAGTCAAAGATATGGGTATCGAAATATTGGCATAAGAAATCTGAGATATTTGTAATATTTTGTCCCTGATTGTATAGTGACTTTGCAAGTTGATCCCTGAACCTCAACTATAAATAGACCTAATCATCTCTCATTCATTGTATCCTATATTTGCCATTCTCTACTTAAGGCATTGTTCTCTCTCTCTTTGTAAATCTTCACTTGTATTTTGGAGTGAAATATATTTGGTAGTGCCCGAGGACGTAGGCAAAATTTGCTGGACATCGTTAAAATTCTTGTGTTCTTTATGGTATTATTTTACATATTTTGTGAGTGTGATTGTAGTGATTTATTGTGCTATTAAATTAGGATTGAGGGATATTCTGGCTAGGAAAAACTTGGTACTTAAGCAATCCTTGTGAACCTATATTTCCTGGGAATTGAACTTAGTGTGATTTTTTAGTACAATAATTTTACTCTTTTACACGCTTCTGCACAACAGACATGATATCTTTTCTTCTCGATTAACTTGAAATAAGACATTTTTCATAAAAATTAATTTAGTGATATTTTAACAAAAAATCATATTTTAAATCTCTTCAAATTTTTAATTTTCGGCATTAAGACTTTAATTAATCAACTAGGTACAAATTTTGAGGCGTTGCGATGGTGTTAATTATTCCTCGTGCGTAACCAACTCCCGAACTCGTTTCCTGAATTTTGTAGACAAAAAATCTTTGCTTTAGTAAATCAAACTGTTTATTAAAACGATCAATTTACGAGGTGACCGATCACACCTCATAAAAAAGGATTGGTGGCGACTACTATTTTCGTTTTTAAATAAAATGTCTATTTAAAAAAAAGATTTCGACAATGAGAACTAAATTATCCATTTAATAATAAAGGGACTAATTTAATCTAAACCCTAAAATACAAGGACCTTCTAGATGCTTTCACCCTTCTAATTAGCGTATTATATTATCACACCAGTACTAACCCCCAAAGAAACATCACAAATCTTTTGTCATGTTATATTTCACTATTTCCATCATTACATCAGATTTGGTCTTGCCCCTTGAATACACCACCTCGTCTAAATTTTGATATGTTTATATGTCATCTCAAAAGATTTTTTTTTTTTTGAGGCATTTGCATATTTATGTATACATGTCATTGTTGCCAATTTCGTTTCATTATTGTCTATGCTGGTTGATACATGCCATTCTGGTTAAATTGGAACCGTAAAGTTTACATTTCCGACTCAAATTTCTTCAGTGTATTTCGATCATTTCAATATATTCTGGTCAGTATTTAGATAAGATTTTGATATTTTAATTTTTTTAATATTTAGTTAATTTTTCATTGTTTATTTGTAATTTTCAAATAAATAAATATTTTACATTATTATTTAATTTTTATGCCTATTTTCAATGGATTTTGCATGTAAGGTAAAATGTAGAAGTAAATATTGGCTTATTGTTTAAATAATATTAAGTTTGGTTGATTAATTAAGGTTTAGCTAACGCTAAATTGCGTTATGGATTGTAATGCAATAAGACAATCTATATTAATAGTTGTCTATTAAGTCGGATTGAGTAACTGACTCATGTTAGGACAATATGTTGTTGAATAATTCAATTTGAGAGATAATTAAAATTGGATTGACTTTCAAAAATAGAAGTATAAAATGATTGTTTGAACTAATAATAAGTCAAATAGGACCTTGGTTAAATTCATTCTATATCTGTTTATATATTGAGAACCTTTTATTTCAAGGTAATGGGTTGAATTTTAATAATTGAAAATCTATGCTGTCAAGATAGTATGACATCACTTACATAGAATCGTTGTATGGTAAAAGGGGAATTTATTTCATTTTATTGACTAATAAAATATGTTCATGCATTATTTGCATTCGACAAATGATTTAAGTAATGATCAATTTTATTGTGGAATATATAATGGCGATCACGAGGTAGAAATGGATCGGATTAGGTGAATGGATGTAACTTGAAGAGATAACATATATGATGAAAGATTATTAGATAAAAGTTTAGCTTGAGTCAAAATGTGAATGCTTTAAGAAATTTACTATGCATTCCACTAGGAGGCGAAGTTGAGGGTTGACGGAGGCCTTGACCTCCTAAAAATAAAATAATTGTACTTTAGTTCTTTTAGAAGTAATCCCCTTAAATATAAAAAAAATTATTTAATCCCTTAAAAATGATTAAATTATAAATTAATACATGATAAAATTATATTTTGATGTTTTAAAATTTTAAAATTTAATTTTGTGCGCTTACAAAAATTTCTGACTTCAATCCAACAGTTTAATTGTCTTTGAAATTCGGTAGCCATACAAGACTTGGAGATTGGTAAAGATGTAGGAAGGTTGTGACAGTCAAAATTTTACAATTTTAAAATATCATTAAATTATTTGTCAAATGCAAATTTAAAATTTAAAATGTAATATATTTAAAGGATAATGCTAGAAAAATAAAAACAATGTAATAATCTTTACATTAAGTAACTCCATCTATTTATCATTTTTTACATTTTTTCATTGAAGAAAAATTCTATCCATTATTTTTATTGTGTGCTTAAAAATTAAATCACTTAAAATTTTAATTTTAATTCGTTTTAAACAAACTTATTTTGTAAAAAGATAAAAGGTTAAATTATGTTGTTAATCCTCGTACATTGACAAAATTGATATTTAGACCAAAAGGTCAAATCTAAGCCTTTTTTATTTTAGTTTTTAGTTTTTTTTCTAGAATTAGATAAGAATTAGATAAAATAAACAAGGAAGGTAAAATGAAAAAAGTAGATCCAAACTCATCAAAACTCGGGTTCAAGCTCCAATTAAATTACTAATAGAGCGAAAAGAGAAATGTGGCTGGAACAACAATATCCTACAAGATACTTAAAGAAAATACCGTAATGTGGTTTGATTCTAAATAGAGGTTCTACTTTTTTATTTAAAAATATCAATTCCGTCATTAAAATCAAAAGTATTTTTTGTCGAAGTTGATAACAAATAAACATGTTAAATTGATAAATTTTGATAGAAATTATTAGACTAGGATTTTCAAAATGAAAAAGTAGAAGGATTGAAGTTTTAATTTTTGAAATGCAATAATCAAATATCAAATTCTAAATAAAGGTATAAAATTATTATGTTTAAAGATCTTCTAATTCATAAAAAAAGAAAAAAGAAAAATTTGAATATTTCTATCAAATATTAGAAAAAGAAACTTGAGGGAATTCAAAATATTATTTGATTTAGTGTTTCCAAAACAGTAGTTGAGTTGGTGGGGAAAGGAATCACACATATCTTTGCAAAAGCAAAAGCCTGTAAAAAGGTACGAGTAAGAATTGTTAGATTCTTATGTATGAATGTTTCGAAATTAATTTCCCGGAAAACTGAAGCTTTCACACGACAAGTTTTAACAACTAATATAATTAATACGATTCGAACTTAAGTCACACTTGAAATGATAAATACTCTTAACTATTAAATCATTATATGAGATTCAATTTTTTTCACTTTCTGTTAAAAATGTTCTATTTCTTTGGGTTAATTTTGATATTTATTATCATTTTGTTTATATTAAATACGAGATTATCATACGCTTATTATTTTCATTAAAAAATTGTGTGATAATGTATTTATTAAAAATGGTAAAATAAGGATTTATAATTCATTTTAACAAAAAAAAATTTAAAATTCACTATATGCTTCAATTATAATTATGTGTGAGTTGTTGATTGAGTCTTAGTTTGATTGGCATCGGTTGTCATTGCATTAGGATGTGGTTCGAGTGCTCTAAAGCGTATTATTCTCTTATTTAAGGGTTGGAGAGGAGCTATAAGTAGTTGTAGGTATTCTACCAAAAATATAAAATATAAAAAATACCCTTATAATTTATGGATATTTTAATTATTTTTATTGAGCTAATATTTGTCTGACCTGCGACACAAATCCAATTAAAAGTTTAAATATAATTAACTGATATGATATATCTACGTACAATTAATATAATTTATATTTACGGCACCAATATCAAGTTTGGTTGAATTGGATGTTACATAAATTAAATTATAATAATTAAAATTTTAAATAATATTAATAATATATATTATTTATTTCTCAAGGTATCTACTTGAGCGAATCCAATAACTAATCTTCTGCATTCTGTAGGCCATTAAACCGGTAAATGCTAGCCACGAGTTTTAAAGCTTAATAATATATGTTAGTACTTTAAACAATGTC
The DNA here is from genome assembly GCF_025698545.1 of Gossypium raimondii. NCBI lineage: Eukaryota > Viridiplantae > Streptophyta > Magnoliopsida > Malvales > Malvaceae > Gossypium > Gossypium raimondii. The sequence continues at coordinate 54,380,749 of NC_068577.1, read as the reverse complement.
TTTTCCCTTAAAATTAAATAAATTTGTGTTTATTACTCTTTCTTTTAAAACTAAATAAATTAATATATTTTTACATAGGAGGATAATGCGCTTTAAAGCACTTGAATCTATGTCCATCTGCATTGATAACAATGCTGGTACCAATTGAGTTAAGACTCAATCAACTTTCTTTTATTAGTTTTAGTATTTGATTATTATTTAATATGTTATATTGATGTTTGAGTTATTTTAATTATGTAAGCTAGGATAAGTTAAAGAAGTTATTTAATATTAATATTTTTATAGAAAATATTTAATTTAAGGAAAAATATTCGATACACTTTCAAAGTGAAGTTTTTAGATTCTACAAATAGGATCGGAGGTTGACAAGTATTTTATAAGTATATAGTAATATATATTTTAAAAGATACATAATAAAATTTTAAGCTAGTTGTGAAATATAAAAAAAACAAAATATTAACCTTTTTAAATATCAATAAAAATACATTATATTTTTTAACCTGCTTTTGAATCAAATAATTAACTTTTTAGTATTTATTATCATTTGGTTTAACAAGTATGACAAGATAATAGAAATATATAAACACAATTAATACAATTCATGTTTACTGTATTAAAATAATATTCCAATTTAACATCATAAATTAAATAATACCAACTTTTCTGCATGTCTTTTTCTTATGAAAAAACTACCCACACTTTTAAATATTTTACATAATATATAAATTAAAAAGAATCTAAATCTCACTCACTTTAAAAAAAGTTTGTTAGGATAATTACCATCACCGACCTAAAATTTGAACGAATTTAGACCGGATTCTAATGAACTCATGGGCCAAGTTTATTCTCCTACGAGGTTACACATACATAAGATTATATAAGCGCTTGCTGAGCCTAGAGTATAATACGTGTTTAAATACATATAAATATACAGATACCACTATTTGAGGGAGATAAAAGAAAAATACTCAATAAGGTTACTTAATTCTTAATTTCTTATACATAATGTATTATTTAGTATATTTAGTGTAATAATAAAATGTGACCATGAATTAAGGAAAATTATTTAAATTTTTTTTAAAATATAATAAGACATAATTTTGAAAAAAAAATATCATTTTCAATTTAATAAAATTTTAAAATTGACTCGTTCGTTCTACCTACCCTGCCCATAAGCTTCACTGCCAGTGCCAGACAATTAATTAAGGTCAAAAACCTTTTCTAAATCTCCCCATTCTACGACGACGTTTAAAGTAGCTTAAACGGTCTTTTAACAAAAGGTTAAATAGAGCATTAACTTCTCATAAATGATCTAGAGCATCCAAGCTTAGCATAACCCGATTACATGTCAATGTATCACTGGCTTTCAGAATGAAAAAGTTGCCAACTAACCAATCAAGATTCAAAAAACAAAAAAACCTACATAAGCGATACCGTACTTGATTATTTTTCTCCTCATCTTCTTCTCCCCCAATAAAGCGGTTCCCATCCTTTTTACTTCCTCCCTGTGAAAAGAGCAACTCATATTGTTAATTATTATAATTATATATATTTTTTTCAGAGAGTTACACGGAAACCCAATTACTAGGGTTTTTAAATTCCTTTGTCTTCTTTCATAAGTGTCGCAAAAATATTATATTCGCATCATTGTGAAATTTGCTTGTTTTTAATGGTGTTTTCAATGGTTGTGGTGCCCGAATGTTTTCGAATCGACGAATTTACCTCCGAAACAAGATCTTAACCCTCCATTGTGATGACTTTCAGCAGCAGTGAATGGCTCGTTTTCATTCTCGGTTGCTTCATTTCTTCACCTTCTTCTGCACCACCTTCGTCATCTGTCTTTCGTCTTCTAGCATCGAATCGGATTTTTGGATAACCGATTCGGATTCGGAAGGTCTTTTGTTCCACCAAGACTACTCTCCTCCAGCACCTCCTCCACCGCCTCCTCACGCACCGTCAGTGTCTTGTACTGACGATCTCGGTGGGGTAGGTTCTCTCGATTCCACGTGTAAGATTGTGGCCGATTTGAACCTCACTCGTGATGTTTACATAGCGGGAAAGGGTAATTTTTACATACTCCCCGGAGTTCGATTCCATTGCCCCATTTTGGGCTGTTCCATAACCCTAAACATCAGCGGGAACTTTTCCTTAGGCGAAAATTCAACTATAGTTGCTGGTACTTTCGAGCTCGCGGCTTATAACGCTAGTTTTTTCAATGGCTCGGCCGTGAACACTACGGGATGGGCAGGGGACCCGCCGCCGCAGACGAGTGGGACACCTCAGGGTGTAGAGGGAGCGGGCGGAGGTCATGGGGGCCGAGGTGCGAGTTGTTTAGTGGAGGAAGGGAAGCTGCCGGAGGATGTATGGGGTGGAGATGCTTATTCGTGGTCATCATTGCAGAACCCTTCGAGTTATGGTAGTAAGGGAGGGTCGACGAGTAAGGAAGTGGATTACGGAGGAGGAGGTGGTGGCCGGGTAAGAATGGATATTAAAGAGTTTCTGGATGTGAATGGGAGCTTGTTGGCTGAGGGGGGTGATGGAGGGAGTAAAGGAGGTGGTGGTTCAGGTGGTTCCGTCTATATCAAAGCTCATAAAATGTAATGCTTCTCTCTTGTTACTTTGTTTCTTAAGAATTATTTTTAGTGATACTTTGGTTTATTTAGTTTCCATAGTTGTATGGTTATTTTGTGTTCGTTTGGTAAGTGGAAACGGGAATTTGGAAATAATGAGAATAAATGATTACCAGGTTGCAGAAAATTAGGTACGTAAGTGGCTGTTTATGTTGCCGTGCTGCTAACTATAAATTTGAGAGTAAATCATATTTTGAAGTTAATTACTTGTTTTAAAGCATTGAATATGTGGTTCTGTGAAGAGCAGGACTGGAGGTGGCAGGATAAGTGCTAGCGGAGGTAATGGTTTTGCTGGTGGAGGTGGTGGAAGAGTTGCGGTTGATGTTTTCAGCAGGCATGATGAACCAACAATATATGTGCATGGTAAGATGCTTCTTGTTTTTGCCATTGTTCATTATGATGGATCATAGGAAAAGGCTCAATATTTGTTAAGATTATTAAGAAATTAGAGCATACTCTTGTTATATAACATCTTTTTGGGTACCTGATTACTTTCAACTTGCTAAAAGAATGGGCAATATGCACATGAGTCACAACCAATGAGCGAAAAGATTGCTAGGTTTTTTAAAGTTTTTTTATGATTATAGTAATTTGGAATATTGGATGCCTTTTGATAGTGATATAAATGAATTGCTCTCATATCGTAAACTATTGTTGGCTGACAAGCTTGGAAAAATACTTATCTTTGAGGCTTTGTGATTTCATTATTCAATATTTTGTATTTGTTCTTTTTTGCTCCCACTCAGTCCATTTATGGTGACTGCTTGGTAATCATTTAATAATTATCTTTCAGGAGGAATTAGCCGTGGCTGCTCTAAGAATGCTGGTGCTGCTGGAACCCTTTATGATGCTGTGCCTCGAAGTCTTAATGTTAACAATTATAATTTGTCAACAGATACAGAAACGCTTCTTCTAGAGTTTCCTTATCAGCCACTTTGGACTAATGTCTATATTCGAAATTGTGCCAGGGCCAGTGTTCCATTGCTTTGGAGTCGTGTTCAGGTTTGAGAACTTCAGTTCTTTTCGTAATGAGATACTAAGTAATGTAGATATCCCCCAACACATGATTATTACTGGGTTTTAGTTCTCATTGCTTTGATTGTTTCAAAGTGTTTTTTCTTTGTTTTAATTTTCTCCTTTAGGCTTCTGAGCTAATAATAAGTTTACTTACCTCTATCTAATGAAATTTCTCTTTAAGGTCGTTTGGAGTTGCTGCCTCTGCTATCACCGCATTCCGCATTAATGTTTTATGATTATGCTTGTAATATATAAAATTGAGTTTGGCAAAATGAATCTAATTCTAGTTTTGATCCTTATACAGGTGCAAGGACAGATAAGTCTTCTATGTGGGGGGGTTCTGAGCTTTGGGCTAGCACATTATGCAACTTCAGAGTTTGAACTATTGGCAGAAGAACTGTTAATGAGTGATTCTATAATCAAGGTAATGATACATCGTCTTATGAACTTGAATTATTAAGTCTGTTATTCCCTTTTCCTTTTAATCATTATGCGAGTCAATGTTCTCCATATTTACTATTCAGTTTTCTACTTTTCTTCTGACGTCTTATCATCATCATATTGCTAAGTTGTTAAAGTGGTTTACCCAACCGAATACCCTTTTTGAAGTAGCTGATTTTGTTTTAGTTGAAGTTTTATCTATCTGTTGTATCATTGTGGATATTTATTTCCACTTCATTCGATGCATTTTTGTGTTCTTAACATGTCTTTGTAAGTTTTGAAATATCCTTAAGCAGCAGATCTAATGAGGGTATTATGTATCAGCTGTCTTAGCTTCCTTCTATTTATTTCTGCTTCAGCTGACTGTTTATTTCCTTTTCTCCTTCATATTTATAATATGCTTTTAATACTCTATGATCTCCCTGTTTAATGCATAACAGGTCTATGGGGCTTTACGCATGACTGTGAAAATATTCTTGATGTGGAATTCGAAAATGCTAATAGATGGTGGTGAAGATTCAACTGTTGCAACTTCATGGCTCGAGGCTAGTAATTTAGTCGTTCTCAAGGTGTTTAACCTGATACAGCTTCGATGTTTCTATTGCATTTTCTCGGGATGTAATGATGCTTGACAACTCTGTCCCCTCTCTTTTTCATACCTAGGAATCATCAGTTATACAATCAAATGCAAACCTGGGAGTACATGGACAAGGTTTATTGAATTTATCTGGATCAGGAGATAAAATTCAGGCACAACGTTTGGTCCTATCACTATTTTACAGTATTCACGTAAGTGATGATTTAATGTGGTAATTGGATTGGTTCTAGGTTCAAATTTTATGCATTTGGGTTGAAATATTTTGATTTATATGGTTAAAAGTAAATTAAGTTTGCCAAGAACATTCTGATCAGGAGGGTAAGGTGTAGGAATGGTTATGCGTTAATGGTTCGACAGTTATGGGTGATAAGGATTCTTTTCTAGTTCTCTAGTGGACCACCCATTAAGTTTTATTGCTCTTCCTAGCTTGCATTTTATTTGTGAACCATGGCTATCTTCAGTTGTTTTGAGGACAATGATTTCATTGTAATTCCACAGTATAAAATTTTCTATTTATTTTATGGAACCCTTTTTCTGGATGGAAGCATGAGTTTGACTAGCCGACTGTTATCTTTCCATTGGAGGCTACAGCAATGTAAATTTGATGTCCTTTGTAATTCTCCTCCTTGATGCCATATTCATTTTCATTCTGGTAAATTGGACTTCTTTCACCATCATTGCATGAGTTAATTATCATAAGAGTTAAGTAGAAAGGTATGACATGCATTCATGACTGTGTGTGGTAACTTATGAATGCTAGTCACCAGTTGTGACAAATTCTTTATGCCAGATTTACATATGTATGAATTAGTTGTGCCATATAATTAATAAATTAACTATATCTGTTTTGCATGAAGGTTGGACCTGGATCTGTTTTACGTGGTCCCCTAGAGGATGCATCATCTTATGCTATGTAAGTCTTTAATTTGGTTGTATCTCCCTTGTGTTGAAGGTTTCTACCCTTTTTATAATATATCCTGTTACTCTCTGTTTGGCAGTACACCAAAGCTTTATTGTGAGCTCCAAGATTGCCCCATTGAACTACTTCATCCACCTGAAGATTGCAATGTGAATTCATCTCTGTCTTTTACTCTCCAGGTGTTTATCAATATAGTTGTGCATAGTGAACAGAGAAATATGCTTTATTTAGCTTATTTAACCGTTTTATTAGTTTGGTTTGTAGATATGCCGAGTTGAGGACATCACTGTCGAAGGTCTTATTAAGGGGTCTGTTGTTCATTTCCATCGGGCTAGAACGATATCTGTGCAGTCTTCTGGAATAATTAGTGCTTCTGGGATGGGTAAGTTTCTATGTTGTGGTTTAGGTTATATTTTCTTCAATTTCTTTCTCTCTCTATATATACACCCTGTTGTGTACATGCAACCATACCTGCACATACAAACATATCCATGCTCAGAAATCTTCTCCATCCATCATAAAGGTCTTTTATAGCTTCTAATTATCTCTTATTTGCCTTGAAGAAAATTGAACAAAATACAGCTGAGCTTGTTAACCTGGGGGACTTACCTTTGTTCTTGTGCAGGATGCATAGGTGGTGTTGGCAAAGGGAACTTTTTAGACAATGGTATTGGCAGTGGTGGTGGCCATGGTGGTAAAGGAGGCCTTGGATGTTATAATAGTAGTTGTGTTGGGGGTGGTAATTCATATGGAAATTCCAAGTTGCCCTGTGAACTTGGTAGTGGAAGTGGAAATGAGAGCTCAGCTGATTCAATTGCAGGCGGTGGTATTATAGGTAAGGCTTTGGGGTCTTTTTTTTTCCAAGGGCATATATTTATCTCTCTTTTTTTTTTCATTGCAAGTCTTAGCAAGGGTAAGTTCAGTGCCATTTTTTACAATAGTGTTTGTTTCCTCTGAAATGGTTATATAACCAGGTGAGATTTTGTTGATCATGTTAGGCTGCTAGAACTTTAGTGTCATTGTTTTAGCTTAAAATGTAAGTTAGTAATGTTAAAAGGTTTAACTAATTCTGTTATATGTGAAAATGGGGGGGGGGATCATGAGCCTTATTTCAGTTGCTGTATTGTCTTAAACCCTTACTACCAAACATAGCCTTAGTGAATACTGCTGGTATTTATGTTTGTAAGTTTTTCATGAGATGTTATGTCTGAACAGTGATGGGTTCTGTGGAGCATCCATTATCAAGTTTGTCTGTTGAGGGTTCTGTGAGGGCTGATGGAGAAGGTTTTGCAGAAACTGTCTGGCAATATGAGAATTTTCTTTCCAATGTTTCAAGCATAGCTCCGGGGGGTGGCTCTGGTGGTACTGTGCTTCTGTTTCTACATACGATGACTCTTGGTGAATCTGCCATTCTTTCAAGTGTAGGAGGATATGGTAGTCCCAAAGGGGGTGGTGGTGGAGGAGGTGGAAGGATTCATTTTCATTGGTCAAACATTCCCACTGGAGATGTGTACCAGCCTATTGCTAGAGTGAAGGGAAGCATCTATGCTAGGTTAGTTTCCAATGTAACTCTTTTTTCTAAATGGTATTGTACGATAACTGCTAAGAAACTTTCCCACCTAGGATATGGCACATCCTCTATCACAAAGTTTTATCTTTTTTGTTTGTTTGAAGCCATTAGTGAATTTAGAAATTGATCACATAAGAAAAAGAATTTAGAAATTCATCAAAGCATGCTCTTTTTTTTAACTGTGAAGTGTCAAGTCCCAAATATTATTGCATGGTGAATGTTTTATGGATATGTTAGAAACCTGATGGTTTTTTGCTTTTTGGTATCTGAGAATATTCTAAATTGAAGACTTAAACTGCGAATATTGTTTTATAAAGTTTGTTTTTGGGGCTTTTTTGGGTGGTAACTTAAATTGTTATTTTATAGTATGCTTAGATCTATCTTGATGCTGTGATCACATGGTGAAGCATGTTAATTTTTTGAATTTACCTGGCACTTTGGTTGCATTAATGAGTAGTTGATCCTTATATTATTTCATTGCTTTGAAGCACCTACCTGGAACTTTAAGCTGTGTGTACTACAGGTTATTTTTACAACCAATGCCATGATACTTGCCAAAAGTGCTTATTTGCTGTTTCATTTAATTAGGAACTGTGTCATTGCCTTGTAGTTTATGCTTGCGATTTAATTCTTGTCATGGATGCTTGTTTAAAGAGTATATCCTTTTGATATCCTAATGACTTTTTGATAATTTTTGAAGGGGAGGATTAGGTAGAGATGAGAGTGGTTCTGGAGAAAATGGAACAGTGACTGGTAAAGCTTGTCCAAAAGGGCTGTATGGGACATTTTGTGTGGTAAGTTGGCAATTTTGTTGCTTTCTAAAAATTTTCAGATTCTTATAGAATAAGGAATTTGGTAGTTGATGCTATACTTTTATATGAAGCACTTGGAAATTGAAAATTATACAATAACCAAATTAACATGAATTCTTCATGTAAATGCTTGACTGACTTCAGTTTAAGGGGGAAAAATCTATCCAATCAAATGATTTGACTGAATTTACAGGGGCATTTTATATGAATGAACTTTTGGAGGAAGTAAATTTTGTTCTAATAGTTGTGTAAATTAACATAGGAGAAGTCTGTCATTCATCTCTTTTTACTAGTTTGTAAGAATCCTTTTTCTTTATTCTTTTGAACCAATACAAATTGATTATTCACTTTCAGCTGCTACAGTTTGTTACCATTTCTTTTTTTTTTTTACAGGAATGTCCTGTTGGTACTTACAAGAATGTTAGTGGATCTGATAGTTCCCTCTGTCAACCTTGCCCTGCTTGGGAGCTTCCCCATCGTGCCATTTATATTGCTGTTCGAGGTACACTCATTATTGACTAGATTATATCTTATATGAGATCTAAATGACATACTGCTCTTTTACTGCAGTTTATGGATTTTTTGTCATGAAGGATGGGTGAGTTGAAGGCGGGGTTGGTAGGGCCTTGGCCCCACCTGAGTAATTGAAAACCCAATTAATATTAACTTTACAAAACTAAGAAAAAAAAAAAGGTGAAGCTCTAGTTTGGTCCCCCAACCTATTTAGCTTCAGCAACCTCTTTCTAAATTTGTACATCAATATGATTAATTTTCTATCAATTTTAAATCTTATGTCATTATTAATTTGGTTCTCTCTAATTCTTTACTTAATTAAACGCTATTATACTTAATATTTCCTTCCTTAATTAAGAACTTTTTTTTAGTTCATCAAGAATTTTTTAATAATTAGGGGTAAGGGTTGGGGTTGTTAGGGATTGAACCCAAGCTCTCATGCCACACAACAAATGATCTTGCCACTAGGCCGAGAGGATGTTGGCTATCAAGACAAATATTGATATCAATTATGTGGTGACAGATAATATTTTCCTTTTATGGTAATAATAGAAAATTAATTAAATAAAGTTGCATCATTATTATCTTTATGCAGAAATTATTGTGCAGTAAGTTTTTCTTTAGTTTTTTTTAAATCCTTGAATATTTATATGAAATGCACATTTACAAGTCAAAATGATTGATGTCGTATTTACGTGAACGGTCACCGGAGTAAATTTTTTTACTTTTAAGTTGACCATGTTTGTATCCAACGGTTCCTACAAAATAAAATATCTGGTTTTGCCTTTGTTGAAGGATATTTTTCTTGTGATTTCTTGTCCTGTTTAACATAAATTAATTTCAATTTTTTTCTTCATTTTGGTAAATTTATATTGAAAACTTCCTCTCCTTTCATCACAGGTGGTATTGCTGAAACCCCTTGTCCTTACAAATGCATCTCAGACAGATATCACATGCCAAACTGTTACACAGCACTTGAAGAGTTAATATACACATTTGGGGGACCATGGTTATTTTGTCTTCTTCTTGTGGGTCTTCTCATCCTCTTAGCACTAGTGCTAAGCGTTGCACGAATGAAATTTGTTGGAGTTGATGAATTACCAGGCCCAGCTCCCACTCAGCATGGCTCTCAAATAGATCATTCTTTTCCATTTCTGGAGTCATTAAATGAGGTCATATAAAATTTTTGTGTTGTTTCTTTTTATTATTTTATAGATTGTTGGTCATCTATACTGATAATTTATATACTTTAAGATATCATTTTGCCTTGGCTAGGATATCATTCCCTTCTTTTTCCCATTACCCCCTATGGCTTGACTTCAATTGTGCCATTTTGTTCTTTCAGGTATTGGAAACGAACAGAGTTGAGGAATCACAGAGTCATGTGCACAGAATGTATTTTATGGGTCCTAATACTTTCAGTGAACCTTGGCATCTGCCCCACACGCCTCCAGAAGAAATAAAAGAGATTGTGTGAGTACATGGCTACCTTTTCTGTTGAATGCTTCTCATACAAAACTATGTAATCCCTAATTGTGCTGAGTACTGGACTACATTAACATTAATCATTATTATTGCACATTGATTTGATGTGCTTAACCTGGCAGATATGAGGGTGCATACAACATGTTTGTGGATGAGATTAATGCAATAGCTGCTTACCAGTGGTGGGAAGGTGCAATTTACACAATTCTTTCTATTCTTGCATATCCCCTTGCTTGGTCATGGCAGCAATGGCGGCGAAGAATGAGATTGCAACGGTTACGTGAGTTCGTGCGATCGGAGTATGACCATGCTTGCTTACGTTCTTGCCGTTCACGGGCTCTCTATGAGGGGCTTAAGGTTTCTGTTTACTTCTAGCCTTGGTTTAATTTTGCTATAATGTTTTTATTTTACCTGATTTGCATTTAGTAGTTGGCTTTTGGGTCAATCTGAAAGTTAATTTAAGCTAAAATTTTGCTCCTGCTATGTACACGTCTTAGGATTGAGATAGATTCCTTCATTTGTTGAGCTCTTTCTAGTTTAAACAAAAAAGTTGCTTTGAGTAGAAAGAGCTAAAAATCTAATGGGACATATGAAAGCAGGTCTTACACTTTAAACTTAGTTCTGTATTTACTGATTTGAATGGTTTTTTAAACTTTATACAATTGGTTTCCAAGCATAATTCTTGGATGTAGCTTCAAACTTGTATTCTTATATTTGTTCACTGTAGGTATCTGCAACTTCTGATTTAATGCTTGCTTATATGGACTTCTTCCTTGGTGGAGATGAAAAGAGAACAGACCTTCCTCCTCGCCTCCCACAAAGGTTTCCTATGGTTATAATTTTTGGAGGTGACGGAAGTTATATGGCACCATTTTCCCTTCAAAATGATAACATTCTTACCAGTCTTATGAGTCAGGTCAGTTCTCATATTTTAACCATGTAATTGGTGAAAGCATGTGTTCATGTTCAAATTTCTGTTATAACAAACTCTTTTAATTGTTGTAACTCTTATAGTTAGTGCCCCCCACTACTTGGTATCGACTGGTGGCTGGTTTGAATGCACAATTACGCTTGGTTCGTCGTGGACAGCTGAGAGTAACATTTCGACCTGTCCTGCGATGGCTTGAAACCCATGCTAATCCTGCTTTGAGAATCTATGGCGTATTCATTGGTCTTGCCTGGTTTCAGGCTGCACCTAACGGTTATCACCAGTATGGACTTTTGGTGTCTTCTGTTGAAGAGGAAAGCGAACCTGTATCCTCGGGAAATACCGATGGAGGAGTCCAAACTGCACTACTTTCAAGGTGATACGAATGTGACATGGGCATCAATATTTGTCCGAAACTTGGACATTTAGTTATATTGTGCTTTTATGATGGAATAAATTCAAATTGTTGAATGTTTTAAAGATCATACATTTTTGTGCATGCATATACTCGAATCATTTGATTCCTTAATTGTATAGAATTTAGCTTTGTTATTTTCTTGTTTGCTTCAGCGTGAGGACCACATACATGCAAAATCAATCTGGTCACCTAGGAGAAGATGTGCTTTTAACCGAAGGTCACGAAAGCAGTGATGGTTTTGCTAGGCGGAGGAGGAGTTATGGAAGTCTTATAGATACTAACAACTTACAAATGCTTGAAGAGAAGAGAGATATGTTTTATCTTCTCTCTTTCATAGTCCACAATACTAAACCCGTTGGTCACCAGGTAGCTCACATGAATTTAAGGGGTTATATTATTTCTTACTTGTAAATTATCTACGGATTTAAATCTTTCACTTGACACCTTGTTTATGTGATTGCAGGATCTTGTTGGCTTGGTCATATCAATGCTACTTTTAGGAGATTTTAGCTTAGTGTTACTCACGTTCCTTCTGTTGTATTCAATATCATTGTTGGATGTCTTTCTGGTGTTATTTATTTTACCTCTTGGCGTTCTTCTTCCTTTTCCTGCTGGCATAAATGCTTTATTCAGTCATGGACCAAGGCGTTCTGCAGGTCTCGCACGTTTCTATGCTTTGTGGAACATAACATCCTTGGTTAATGTCGTAAGTTCCTCAAACTTTCAATCTCTATTCACTTAATAAACATGCTTTTCTTCTGGAAAGTAAATAAGCACGGAGAAGGGTTGATAACGGTGGATGTGAATAGCATTGTTCTCCCCTCCCCTATCCCTTCGGTACTAAATTTGTACCTTCCATTGCTGCTTCTTGCCCTCCTGTCGAGGAGTATTTGATGGCAAGGCGATATAGTTTTTTACGTGTACAATTTCTCATATTTTTACTTTGATATCCATTGATTCTTCTGTTTTCTCTTTTTTTTTTTTGGCTTCAATTATGTTAATCATCACCTCGGCTTTCAACAGGGTGTTGCATTTCTTTGTGGGTATATTCACTATAAGAGTCAGTCATCATCTAGTAAACAGATCCCCAACCTTCAACCATGGAATATTAACATGTAAGTTGATGTTCTTAGGTGCAAAGTAAACTTTATTGTAATACTATATAATCGGTCTGGTTTTGGATGTGCAGGGATGAAAGTGAATGGTGGATTTTTCCTGCTGGACTGGTTTTGTGTAAGCTTTTCCAATCACAACTCATAAACTGGCATGTTGCGAATCTAGAGATTCAAGACCGTTCATTGTATAGTAATGATTTTGACCTATTTTGGCAGTCATGAGACACACCCTGTCTAAAAAGAGATACAGACTTACACGTTAACGAGGGTTATTTTGTTTAGTTCTTTTTGCTGTCCTATTTTTGTATGTAGTTTGAGAGTAACAAGTAGAAATAGAAAACAGAGAAAAAAAAAGTTGAAAAGAAAATTATTAGAGTGAGAAGGGTCAGCATTCATTCATGTAAGTTTGTCAAGTTTTATTGTTTTTTGGAGTTGCAATGCAAATAACAAATTGGGATATTGCTAATATGTTTTAAAGAGAATTCATTTGTATATGTAATTTGGTTCTAAGTTAATTGTAGGGATTGAACTTTTCTTTGCTCTCTTTCATTTTTCCTGGAAAATTCATTTCATTCATAGCAAAGAGAGATTACAAAGCTGGTGAAGGTAACATAATTGACAAGCATCCATTAGAGCAGAGCAGACTGGCTAATAATTATATGTTTTAAAGAGTAGTTGAAGTTTTTCGTTTACTCAAAAGAGACATTTTGATTTTGCATACATTTCACAGTACTTGATTGAATATAGTAATGTTTTACTGCATAAAATAATTTTGTTGATACCTACTTGGGAATGTAAGCTATGCTGTAATGATGTCAACATTTAGCAGTAAAGTAGAGCTGTAAGAGAGTTAAGATAGTTGAAAGTGGGGTAATTGGCTCGGTCCTTATTCCTAGTTCTGTAAGCTTTTAGGTTTTTTCTTATAATTCTCGAAGTGTCGGCTATAAATATATTATCTTCAATATGGGTTGTTATATATAAAGTCTAAATAATAACGGCACACGAGGAGTGGGCTCACGAGGCAATATGCAATCAAAATTTAGTACATAAATCAATATAAAATTACAGGGGATGAATATAAAACATTTATAAATAACATGTACGTTTATAACTAGGGGAAAACGAATAAATCACAAATACCTAAATATTGCTTTCAATATATTCCATTAAGTGCAGGCTTTCAATAAGTTGAAAACACAATTTCAAATTGCTTAACATATGGCTTTATCTATCACTTCATTTGTATTCAAATGATGGCACCGCAGGAGCATCAAAGCTCTCCAAAACCTCCGTCTTATTTCCATTACCCACTGCCGGTTCCTGCTTCTTTCCACCACCAAAAACTCCACCGAACCATGAGGAGGAAGACTCTGGTGAACCCTGTGTCGAACTGTCGACCAATGCAGGGGCTTGGTTCGGCAGTTGCCCCATTGGATATCCAGGCATACCGGCCACATTCGGTGCCGCTTCTTCGATCATAATTGGCATCTGTGGTTGACTGAGAAATTTATTCAACATGATCCCGGCACCTTCTATTAAAGCAAGCAATACCCCACCAAACAATGCCGATCTTGAAGCAGCACCAAGTCCTTGACGCATAGAAAGGAACCCTCCGGTGGCAGCACCGGCTATAATCGAGTTCCACGGATCTTCTTTCTGTCGAACATATACCATGGTGCAATCAAAGGTCGAAAACAGGCCACCCCAAACAGCAAAACTACCACCAACACGAGGGGCATTCATCCGCACTGCTTGAGTTCCTCCGATCAACCTAGAACCGCTAGGGGAGTTGTTTGTGGCTTTCAAGAAATGGAAGGCAGCACCTCCGACAGCGCCCATACCGAAAGCACCACCAAGATCATCGAGGATCCGATCAGGGCATGGCTCTCGAGAAGTTTCTGGGGTCCCCATGGTTCACAAAGACAGTATGTTATTGCCTTCCTATGAAAAACAGCCCCCCAAGTTTCAAAATTCCCTGCAAAATGCACCGTTGAAGAGAAAAAATTAGCTCAAATTTCCAGAAACAAGAATTATTCTGAAATAAACTAAAAACTTAGGACTGACCAAACCAAAAAATTTCAACCGACCGTTAATCTAGTTTGATCGCAACAAATAAACGTTATTTGACCTAAAAAACCCACAAAAAACCAACATGAAAAACATATGAACCTAATAAATGTAAATATTTCCAGGAGACAAATTTCCACATATGTTTTTTACACAAAATTTTCTTTTCTAAACAAGCCAGCTAATTGCAAGTTATATAAATGGAAAAAAATATCAAAGAAAACGATCATAAAAGCGATTCAAGCTAAAACCGTGACGAGAGCAAAATTAAACCCCAGTAACAAAATAAAACCAATTTTCAGATGGTGAATAACCAGTGTCTACGAAACCCAGAAATCACTGAGAAAAAGAAGAGAAATAACTTTATCTTTTAGCATACATGAAATTATAGAATACCTTTAAAGAAAAAAGAAAAAAAACCTCGGTGGCGATCTGCGAGAAAACTTGAGGCCTGACTAGAAAAAGGAGGGGTTTATTTCATAAAATTTAGATTGTTTATGAGTAAAACCCTAGAAAATAATTTTCATTTTGGATTTGGGTTTTCTCTGTTTGTTTTATATAAAATGGCCTTTGCTTTTGGGCTTCTTCTTAATGATTTTCATATATATGGGTTAATACACTATCTGGCACCGAATTTTCGTTTCAACATTCAATTTGGTACCTGGTTCTCTCAATTTAGTATCTGAGTTATTTTCTTCCAAATTAAGTAGCTATATTTTTTTTCAAAAAGAGCATGGGTCAAATATTCATTGGTATGGATACTAAATTTAACATTAAAGCTAAACTCAGATACAAATGGTATGCTAACTCTATATATAATAAGATTTATCATTTGATACACTATAGTGAAAATTTTGTTTGCAAGTGTGTTAAAAATCATAAATGTCTCATTTTTTAAAGAAAATTATTCCATAATGATTAGTCGAGTTGTAGGCCTAAAGTTGGAAGAATGACATGTAGGTGTAGGATATAGTAAAATAATTCAAATACATAAAAAAATACGTCACATATGTCACTATCTCAAGTCTAAAAACTCTACTCATGCTAAAAGGGTAAAGAATAATTACACATTTAAATATTAATTAAGGATATATGATGATTTTTTCAAGTTTAACAAGTACAAATTCAAATATATGTCCGAGTAATCATAAAATAGAATGAAATCATTACAAACAAATAAATTAAGAACCGATACAATTCAAATTAAAGCCAACAAACTGAATTTTTAATCATAATGGGATTCAGAGACCTACACATATAATTACACGTGATAGATCTCGAATCAATACTCAAAATATCATCATATGAAAATAAATCATATTATATTGCGTCTTAATTATATTTGAAAACAACATCTATAAGATATCATCATTTTATGTACCATCAAGTTTCCATTTCCAAATAATGCAAAATAACTAGTTTTTACCTATAAAAGAGCTAAATAGACGGAAAAACAAAGTGCAAATACATCATTCTCACAGCTATTCTATTAATCTAGTGGTGAAGTCATAAAAATTTTGGGGCGGAAATTAAATAATATATTTTTATGATAGTAAAATATAATTTTATTATTTTAATAATTTATATTTTTATAATTTTTAAAAAATTAAATTAATTTTTTATATTTATTAAAAGAAAATATAATTTTATTATTACTAATTTAAAATTTTATAAATTATAAAACAACAGAATAAAAAAAATTCATTTTAGGGCCGGGCAGCCCCACTGTATGAACCCCTTCATAGCTCGTAACTCGGAACAAATAATCCCAAATAATTCATCAACTTTTCATGAAAGGATTACAAAATGACAGACTTGAAGAATTTTGTGCCACCAGAACTTCACTTCTCCACTTGAACATAACCAAAAAAGATTTCCCCATTTAACTGCAACTCTCATCCCTTTCAAATAAGAACAGCAGGATTAAGTGATGTCTTTTCTTTCTCACTCTCACCAACTGAAAAAAAAAAAGAAGAAGAAGAAGCAATAAAGTTTCCCCCAAATTACTTACAAAGTTGGCTAACATAAATACACAATTTTCAGTTCTATAACTTTTAATGCCAAAAAGAAAAAAAAAACGTATATAACTTACTTTGTAGAGTTGAAAGTTCAGAACTTTTCAATGCATGAAGCCTCTTTGCAGTAGAAACAAACATGCTGCCAAAACAAGAACAGTTGTTATAAAATCTTGGGTCAAATGTATGCCACAGGTTTCATTTTTAAAGACCAATGATGGAGAAAATTTTGCTTACTGTCATGGAACATCTCCTTCATCATCGTCATAAACTAAAGTATATTCCCCATTTCTAGCTAATGAACTCTCAATCTTGTTTCCATTTTGAGTTGCAGATGTATCTCTTTGAGCTTTTAGATAATATTATAATAAACCAGTCAAGTTAAGAAAATGTAAGAAAAAATAATTGAGGGTGTTTGTAAAAACAAACCTGCAAGTAGACAACTGAATAGTTTATCTATGGCAAATGAGAGTTCTTCATAGCTACCATAGGCATTGAGATTCACTTTCCTTCCAATAGGGATCCCTTCCATTTTGATCTTTACAAAGGGATTTTCTGGTTTTCCTCCATTTTCCTTTGATTTTGACAAGCTGTTGATTACAAGGTTTTTCCTGCATGACCTAATTGAAGGCCAACCAACAACTGGGGAACTTGCAATTCTGGTCATTTTCAGACAGTTTTAAGATCAGGTAAGACGAATTAAAGCATGAAAATTTTTTGCTGCAAATACTACAAGAACAAGTATCATAAATTTAAAAAACATGACAACCTTTTATTTGAGGCATTGTCTCTGATTGGTGAGAATTCTCCTGGAGGACCAAGACTCAACTCCAAATTTCTGTCATGATTTATTACAAGACATTCTTTGTTCATAAGATTTAGATTCAGCAACTGAGGATATTCCTCCGTATCTGTTGCAGAAAGAAAACTATGTTTTGGTTCTTTTAGTTGAATGGAGGCTAAGGGTGGGGATTAGAGGAAAAATACTAATTGCTGCTTGTATTATAGTTAAAGAACTTGAATTCCAGATTTTATATGAATTTTGCTGGTTACCAAGGAAAAGGACAACCATACACATGATACTCCAGTGTGTTCGATAAGGATATGTTCAAATTTTTTGGCATTTTTTCAAGGATTTGTGTCTGGTATAGTTGTGGTCCTTCTGACTTTCTTTCAAGTTTACTCTTGAGACTAAGTAGAGCAGAAAAAGGAAACTGTAGAGAGAGATTTCGTTACTCCCCACAACACTAGAAATGGAAAATAGGACATTAGATGAGACAGGCAGCACAACATACCCAGGACCTAGGCTTGGCTAGGCACATAAACATAGCAAATGATGACATCATTTATCGTTAGTATTTATACACTATTTAGGGATATATTTATATAGCATATATATATATATATAAAAGAATTATCTAAATAAAAATCTATCATTTATTCTCTCGAAAGCTCAAATCTGGATGAATTCTACAAGTAAACACTCTTGATTCATCTCGATATTTGACCAAATACCATATGTATGTATATATAAACTTAATAAGTAAATTCATCTATCTTGCACTTAATTATCCAAATTATAAAGAATTTATACTATAACAATGTAAGCTTAGCAAACTACTTATAATATCTGCAAGACTGCAACTATAGTTAACCTTTCACTGTAATATAATGATGAACTCTTCCCATATTTCAAGAATAAAGGAAATATTTCAAACAAGTGTTGAATTGAGAACTAAAAATAATCTCCTTGATAGAAGCAGTCACTATCATTATAAACGTTGACTCTTGAAGTCATGCTTTCTGCCATCCACGTTTCATGGATCGGTGGAGAAAGCCTACCTTTTCTTTTGATGGGGGTTTGGCATTTACAGCAGTGAAGTTGTTTTATCAAGTTAATTACCAGTATAGTGTACTATATATACACACTAAAGTGCAGATCATCATTATCATAGCAGAAGAATAAACCCTTATCCATTTACATATCATCCATCACTGCCTTTTTCACTTTTAGAGGAGCCCTTTTGGACTTTTTAAATTGGGATCTACTTGCATTATAAATGTGGTCACAATCTATTACCATGAACAGCAGCCTTAATCTTCATTAGCCGTCACACCTTCTCAATTATATTATTATCTTAAAACATTTGAGTTATCAGTTTATCTATGTCTGCTATATTAGGCAGCCAACTCTGAGGCTGTCTTATTACCTTCTCAATTATATCATTTACGATTGTAAATGAAACAAAAATAAAAGAGAAGGCGAAAAAAGTTATCTTATTTAACCGACTGAATCTTAGCTCGATTCACATAAATATTATTTGTCGGTGAAGAAATACGTAACTTCGAATACGCTGAAACACATTATGTTACTATTTATAGATTAATGTGGATTATAGGTAATTTTAAATATGGTGTTATTTATATGAAAGTTATAATTGTGATTCAAGTAGAAATCTGCGAATGCATTTCAAACAACCAAAGCCCAAGATTTCCAAATCCATAATCTTGAAAGGAGGGATTTATTTCCCCAGCAATTTTGTCAATCAGAGGCATGAACCGAATTCATTTTTTGTTGTAGATCAGAGTTCATTAAAGTTTATAATTGGTAACCCAGGCCAGATCAAGGCCCAAATGCTGAGAACTCCACCGATGGATATATATGATTCACAACAATATTTTCTGTTTAGATGGGAATTTTTCATATGTTAAAATGGAAAATTCATATTTGAGCGAAGAATCTTTTCTGCAACTCTAGTTAGCAAAAAAGAAGAAAAGGTGAAAGACAATCATATAGAATTGAATCAAAAACTACAAAAAGGCGCTTAAACTGGCATTGGATATACCCTGTTTTTGAAACTTAAAGGCTTTAGGGTTTTCAAAATTATATAAATTTAGGCATTCTTAATCTCCAATTGTATGATCCCAGTTACCCCACTAACTGTTTCCGGTGTTTGATGGATCGTCTACGCCCAAGACAGAGGCCGGTCTTCTCTGGGTTTACAAAAGCTGAGGTAATAAAATTCTTTCGTTTCTTTTTCAAATGGCATTTCTTTATCTGGGTATTTTACGAGCTTCTTAATTTCTTAACAAATGTGCAGTTTTAGCTCTTAGTTTTCGCTTATATTCATGGTTCTTTTTAAAGATTTTTTTTTTCACGTTGCTGTATTCATATGATATTATCAATATTAGTTTTCTTTATGAATGAATTGTTTTAGAAATTAGCTCCAAATCATGGTGTCTAGAATCT
Source organism: Gossypium raimondii (assembly GCF_025698545.1). Classification (NCBI taxonomy): domain Eukaryota; kingdom Viridiplantae; phylum Streptophyta; class Magnoliopsida; order Malvales; family Malvaceae; genus Gossypium; species Gossypium raimondii. The sequence goes on along the minus strand of NC_068577.1, from coordinate 54,360,971 downwards.
ACAACAAATGGTGATATGGAATTTTTACATACTTTCAGGTTTCTCAGCATGGCAACATGTGATATTATCATTAGTAGTTGTCTTTATGAATGAATAGTTTCAGAAATCCCGGTCCAAATTATGGTGTCTAAATTGCGGAACCAAAGGTGCCATGGAATTATTACATATATTCAGATTTCTCAGTGTGGAAAGCTTCCTACATCTTAATGTTTCCTTTGTTCTTGCTTCTTACTATCTTGAATACATCGTTAATGTTTTTTCATAATTCATTAGCATCTTGAAGTTACAGCAGTTGTCTAGTTTCTGTTTCACGTGTATGATAGTTTCGATTAATTGCCAGGTCCTTTTGCTTGGCATCTTTCTTGTTTTGACATAGTGGTAATGTACACATGGTTTTAAATTCGAATGTTGACCAATGCATCCATTGTACTGAGTTTCTGTATAGCTCTTAGATGCCTCATGTAGCTTGTTTCTGAAAAGCTATTATGCTTTGATGGGATCATGAAACAGATATTTTTCCATTTTGTTACCTCTTTATGCACAGATTGAAAAAATGGAGAAATTGTTCATGGAATCAAGAGAGCTGCTGCAGAGTAAAGAGTTTTTTCAAAAACTTGCAAGAAATTTTAGGTTAGTTGAATTTCATGTATCTCTTCTTAGAACCCCCCCCCCCTTTTTATTTTAACCATATGAATTAGATGGCACTTAGATGCATGTTGTCTTTGTAGTTCATCCTCAGGTCGTGCTGGTAAGCCCATCGTTAAATGGAACGAGGTCATTCTTTACTCTCTTTCTTTCATTTTCTGCATTAGTTTTCTTATTATTTCTCCTATTTTCGTTCGATTTTGCTTATGTTGTTTTTATTTAACAGTTTAGGAACTCTCCTATTATCCCTAGTCCAACATTTGTTTCTCAGGTACAAAACTGGTTCACAACTAGGCAGCAAGAAAGCAAAGTGAAAGTTCCTTCAGTGACAAATACATACAAAGATGAGTCCGGACTCCCTCAAACTTGCCTTCTAAATGATGGAGATCAAAGTTGTCAGATTCTTAAAGGTGCGTCTCTTTTTGGGAGTTTGAAAAAAAAAAAAGAAATGTTCAATTTGCTACTTACTCTAGTGCAGTGACCTGATTCAGAAATATAAAAGCTCTATAAGCATTTAGGAGCCCCTGACTTTGTATTTGCATGTAATGTTAGATATAAGCTAAAAGTTCACCAGGCCTTAAAATTTGGTTTTTGATTAGCCTTGCCTGTGTAACAATAAATCATAAAATGGCATCTTTGTCTGTCTTCGAGAAACAAGGTAAAGAATCGGGTTTCCTTTTTACTTGTAGAGTAGAACTTCTACCAGTATACATTTGTTTGCTGATGCTCTTTTTTACTCTTATATTCTAAACTGTAGAAATCTTACACGCGTTTCTTGGTCATCTTTGCTTTTGCTTTGTGATCTAGAAATAAAAAGCAACTTATAACTTTTATTACTTAGCTGAAGCATCATGTTTGTGGAAAAGCATGTATCCGGTCGCCAATTTTTTTTTCTGCTTTCTAGGTTTGGTTTCAAAAGTGGGAGAAAAAGTTTCGGATCTATCAAAACTCGAATTTGAGGCAAAGTCCTCAACAGATGGAGCATGGTAAACACACGAGTATTTAAACTCAATAGCGTACCTTAGGCTTTCTATTGTTATGCATAATAACACGCATTTGTTATGTGCAGGTATGATGTTGATATGTTTCTGTCTCACCGAGTTACCAGTTCCGGTGAAACTGTAAGTGCATAGATCATATTATTCTGATCACTGCCTAGACTGATGCTCATCCTGAGCTAACATTAAACTGTTCTTTGTTGCTATCAATCATATTGCGAGTGAGATTGAGTCGAAATTTACCTGTAGGCGGTTTGCACCAAAGCTAGATCTTAGAGTTCTTAAAAAGGAGTTTATTGTAATGATTCTGAGTGTTCTATTTTACAAGTTATTTGATAAAATGTATTGTTTCCTAAAGGAAGTTCGTGTTAGATTTGTCGGATTTGGAGCTGAGGAGGATGAATGGGTTAACATAAAAAAGGCAGTACGAGGACGATCCATCCCATTTGAACATTCCGAATGTTGTAAGGTGATGGTTGGAGGTCTTGTATTATGCTTGCAGGTGACTATATAAACTCCACTCATTGTCCTTAATAATCCTCTTAACTCTTTTGTTACTTAATTTGCAATTTCTGGCTCAATATTCAGGAGAGAAGAGACCAATCAATCTACTACGATGCTCATGTCTTGGAGATAGAACGGAAAACTCATGACATAAGAGGTTGCAGGTGTCTGTTTTTTATCCGATATGATCACGACAACTCTGAGGCAAGCATTGTTATCTTGCTTTTAACTCTTAGATTATAAACCATTGTGCCATTTGAAGCTTTCAATACTGATCTTTCTACTTTTCACCTTTTGCTAGGAGACAGTTCGCTTGAGGAGACTTTGTCGAATTCTAGGTTGAAAATTCAGATAGCTTGCACCATGCTTGCTTTTGAATCATCCAGTTTCAATTTTGCACTTGTATGGGTGCGTGGTTTACTGAACAAAGGAAGGAATCACAAGCACCTCTTTTCAAGTCAAATTTGTTCTTAATAAAATAACAGTAGATTTCAAGTCAAAAACACAATATTCCACAAAAGGATCATTCAGCTTATTTGCCAGTCATAACAGGATTTTTTTTTTGTTTGTTTCTTTTTGTTGGAAAATCATTGTCATCTTCTCAAGCAACTCATTTCGCTTACCTCAATATGCTATATGGTCCCAGCCTGTTAAAAACAATTCTGAGATCAGTATTCAAGTTCATATGCAAGAATAAAAGTCGCAAATTCCAAGCCTCTAAGCAATTGACCTAGGGAAGTGAGGTGCCATGAAAGGTAAAAAGTGGCTTGTGCAAATTGCTGGAGAAGGCAAAAAGCATACGGTGCTTACCCCTTTTAACGGACATGAAAAACAGATGGTTTAAACATTCAAGGAGGAATTAACCTGAAGCTGTACCTGAAAATATATTGCAGATAGAAATAACACTCGATATGCACAAAAGCCAGAGTCAAGGAATGCAACTAGTCTAAACCAAAAATTATGCATCAAGTTGACAACCGAAAGTTCCTTACCAAATCAACTGTTGGCTGGTCTCTGTACTCGGTAGCAGTTCCTTACAAGAGGGCATCAGCTGCATTTCTCGGGCATGGAGCTTGACCTCTGCTAATAATACAAGAAGCACCTCACAGGCTCACAATTTTGAGCCTTGGACTAATCAATGCATAACATTAAAGTCTAAATTCCAGAGTACAGCTTTATGAACTAAATTGCACATTGCATTATCAGACTACATCAGCAAACAATTCCAAATTTACCACCATTGGATTCAAAGGCTAGTAGGGTACAAGATACTGGTACATTCAAATATCAAAATGCAACACCTTTACCATGCACCTAGTCAAAACAAAAGCATGGGATCCCCACTTATGAAGAAAAGAAATAATGGAATGAAAACATCCAAGAAAAGTACTTCAAAATAAGGAGCGTTTGGCAAATGGATGGATCCAATTCTAGGCGCTTGTTTGCTCCAACCATCCACAAGAAATTCAATAGAATCATGAGCCGCGTGTCCTGAATTAGATTTTAGAGAAACGAGAATACAAGGTTCATCTATAGCACAAGTGATGTGATATCCCATTACAAACTGTTGCTTCAAAATATACAAAATAAGTAACATTTTTCTCTTCTTTAGGATCAAATCAGACATCCATGAACAGGGTGAAAGATCATAATGATCTTCTAGTCCAGAAAACAAGGCTAGACACTAAACATAATACAGATCATATGACCCAAAGCACTTAAGAGTCCAGCATAAAATCGCCATTGATATTTCCTCAAACACCCATCAACAATTAGAACTTAACCTGTGCACTAGCCTTCAACCAAGAAATTATGATTTCAAAACTATACAAATAAGAACATATGTTGCACCGAATGGTACAAAAGATCAGAAATTAGCTCACAGAGATTCTGACTTGATTGAATGACAGTGCACAGGTTTTTAAATAGATGCCACATGATCGTGGCAAAAAAGTTGAATTGTGCATACATCAACTCCCAAATGCTGTGATCAATCAATCTTGACTAAAGAGCTTAGTTCCCTAAAAGTGAAGCAGTAGATCTGTCCCTTGTTGAGCAAACAAAATGAATGGCATCTGAACAAAACTTTGCCAGGTCATGAAACAGTTCGACCATAACAAACTGATGCAATATAGAGATTCTTCGCCCATTTCTCCTGGAGAAAACCAAACTATGTAAACATCTACACTTCTAGGGGGGAAAAGGGAAGAAATAAGCAAGTAATTGAAGTTGAATAAATACCTTTACATGAGTGCTAGGAAAAGCAGAAGTTCGAAGGGTCTCCTGAGTTTCATCTGCAGGTTTTCTTCTAGGAACGCTAAGAACAAAAGCAGCTTGATCCCAAGTTGCAGCAGTTGAAGTGATGCGATATGCACCGTCCCACCTCCTGTGAATACCTTCACTAGGATAGAGAAAATCTAACTCTACAACCTGCAAGTGCACCAAGGATATTGGTAGGGTGTAAGTTCTTTCATTTCACGACAATTGAGTGCCATTGAACAGTTAATGTTGAAATCAAATAAAAACCTGGTCAGAAAATGGAACACCACGTGACATGACAATTGCCCATCTGCTTCCAGCAGTGGCCATGGCAGTCACATAAAAACCCTCCCTCCATTTTTTGTTGATCCACTTAAAGGGAAATGAATCACTGACTTTGTAGGATTGCTGTAAATACTGGGTCCCTACATTCAATACGGCAAATGAAATAAGATAGACCGTATAAATATAAAAACTGAAATTTCTTCTAGATACTTCAGGGATAGCTAAACTAACCCTTAGACATTACAACTAATGAACTCCCATTATTTGCTCCTGCAATAGCACTGATGTAGTAATTCTTTTCCCATTGCTCCATAATCCATTCCTTCAGGAAGTAAAAAAGAAAAAAAGAATAGATTAATACTTGTGCCAGACCACAAATTATGAGCTATAGACAAAGCCTCAAAATCAAAAGGAATACAATAAACCTTGTGAAGAAAGTATGGTGAGAGTTGATAAACTTGAGCAGTGAAGCCGGTGCCAGCATCCATAATAAGAGCCCATAGGTTTGAACAAGAGGCCACACTGCTGATAAATAATCCATCTTCATTACCTTTCTCGATATGTTGGGGAAGCCTCACATCTGCCACATTGTAATGATATCTACAATTGGAGATAAAAACTATCAACATCTTTTCTTGGTCATGAACTTGAAAAGCTTGATCGTAAGTTTAAGATAGACACCTTTGCTTCATGGGCCTACGAGCATTGTACACACTAATCCATTGTGTTGCAGGCATTCCCATTCGAACCTTCTTCTTTGGCTGCTCATCCTCTTCCTCCTCCATTGTTAACCTTCCTCTCTTTTGTCCTACTTGATATATAAGCTTCAAGACAACAAAAATTTATATGTCAAATGAATTCCAAAGAAGAAAAATATAGTCTTCCTCTTGATATGTTAAATAATAATGGAGAAACAAGAAGCAAAAAGTACCTTCTGAGCACCATCAGTATTTATTGGTCTAATATCTGGGTTTGGACCAACAATCCCGTCGAAAAGAGAGATATATCTTGCATAATTTGGCTCCTCATCAAATTTCAAATTCACCACATACTCAACAAACTGTCTGAAAGGCAAAGGGCAAAAGCAACACAAAGTTTCTGGGGAAGTTGCCATCTTCTTCTTACAAACAAGAAAGCCTTTGTTTTCACCCTAAAATAACATTTGGATCAGAAAGGTAATAGATGATAAATACAAACATACAGAAATTTATATTAAGGAAATGCAAACCTGATATCCTTGCCAAGGTAAACGACCACGGAGGAGAAAAATAAGTGTGTAGGCCAGAGACTCCAGATCATCTCTCCTGCTACCAGTTCTACCGAGATGAGCATGCACACTAGCATAGCGTACAGTTCCCCTGCAGTATAGGAATAATTAATAACAGATACACAACCTTAAAAATAGAAAAGGCAAAAGAATCCCCAAGATAATGAGATTGATAAGAAAATCTATTTCTGCACCACACAGAGGAACAGAAAAGAATGCAAAGGTAATGAATATCACCTGAAAACATCTGGACGTTGATCGTACTCAACATGTTGACCACTTGAACTATCTCGCCACCTGGTTGCTGTCAAGCCAAAACAGAGACAAAACTTTTAAAAATTATTTCAATATGCATATAAAATATATCTTAAAATAAGGAAACTTCAGCTTACCTAATCCTAGGTCAACAAGAAAAAGTTTTTTCTCATCCGGAGTTCCTGGAGTACCAAGCAAGAAATTCTCAGGTTTCACATCTCCATGAACATATCTGCAACGTATAGAAGCATCAGTGTTAAAGTGAAAAATGTGTTCTAATGACAAAAAAACACACTTGTATAGCAGGAAGAATCACAACCCTTTCCACCCAAAAGCAATGATGGACGCCCCAACTAATTGATAGATTACAAAATATTTATCAGTCCAAGTGCATCAACTTTCTTAACACTTAGGTGCCAAAGAAAAGCAAATCATAGGCAAAATAAATAAATAAAGAAGCATCACCCTCTGGAGTGTATCTTCTCCAAGATTGAGATGGCCTCAATGGCTATACATGCAACCATTTCAATGGACATCCTGAAATTGAAAATATAAAGCAATCATTAAACAGCCAATCTGAGGATAAATTAAGTAAAATCCACCATGTAAATTCACAAAGAACATACGTGTGCGAGTTATTATTCCAAACATCCCATAAACTAGGTCCAAGCATATCCATAACCTGTTAAAAACATTCCAATAAACATCTCAGAGTCAAACTCCAAAATCCAATACATAAGTTTCACAAAACTTAGAGACTGCATTAAAGCAAATGCGTACCATAACATAGTAGTCACTTTGCCGGCCCTTATAATGAACTCGAGGGACACCATGGCTACCACCAAGTGCACTGCACAAAAAGCAATGAAAGCCACAGTTAAAACCTCAAATGACATTACGGCCTACTTAATGAGCCTATAAACAAATATAACTATTCATAAAATGAAATCATAGGAATCTCACTGGTAAACTTGCCACTCGTATGGTGGCCCATAATTACATCCTTTGCTGCTTTTGTGTTCAAATTTTAAAGCTACCTACAATTCAAACATAACACATTTAGCACATTGCGGAAGTGAACCAATAGTGTATGCAATAGAATCCACTATAAAATAATGTGGAACCTCTAAAGCTCCAGGACCAGCGCCAATTCGTCGACCAACATATACTTGTCCGAAGCCTCCTTTCCCCAGTTTTCTTTCTATTCTATACATTGGGGAACAGCCTACCTGAACCTGTTACAACAAAAAGAAAGAGTAAGAATCCAAACTTCAGAGTTCAAACTAACATAATGAAATAAAAATTGGAAAATATTAGTTTCAACATTATGTGGTCTTTCTTCATATTGCTACTTGCGTTCAATGAAACCTAATACTAGGACCAATTCTACAAAAGCCAAAACTTGTTTTAAAATGCTAATGTTAATGAAGTTTGTAGCGGCAAACCATACAATAGTCTAAAGAACCCAAAACAAAAAACGCACTAAAAGCAAAAACTCAGAGAGAGACAATAAATAAGTCTCCCTAAGTAAAACTTTCCTTCTATGGATTCCTTAATAGAAAATTTTAATATGTATACACACATACATATAACTAAAAGCAAAAATATTTTTAATTCGAAAAACTAAAGACTACCTTCTCGGGAAGCGGAGCGGTGCTTCCTTCATCTTCAGCCCCGGGGCCCTTATCACCGCTACGGCCGCCGCTATCGAACTCGTCCATCTTTTTTCACGGCAACCTCTTCTCCGAAAACCCTAAGCTCTTTAATATCCTCGTCTTCCTTCCTTCCTCGCAAACGGCAGCGTTTCAAAACCAGCACCACTCACGATATTATTGTGTTCGTTATCTTTGTCGTTGAACTTGTTACCATCAACGGCAGCAAGGAACGCGTCTTTTGGTTTCCTATTCTGTGCGGTTCTCCACGGGCGTGTGCGAACAGTACACTTGTTGGAATCAGGTCGGGGGAGTCTACCAGTCGGGTTTGCGTTAATGGATGCCCCTGGCTATGCAGCTCTGGCATCGCAAGTGTTATGTTCGTCCATGAAGGAAGATAGCGTGGTGAAAATCCATGAATATTCTTGAATCATCGGCTGATATATTCGATCTCTGGCTTTGAGAGATTGGGCTAAACCGCCAAAAAAAACAGATTAGGTGAAGAAAATTTGGAAATTTTATATAGGGAGTGATGAAATTAGGGTTTGGCGTGTGGGAAATTTGGAGATCTGTGGAGGGAAATGAAAATATGGGTATTTTCCTTTATTTTACAAAGCAATGCTCCATTGATTATCTTTCTTTTTCTTTCTATTTTGTTTTCCTAATCAAAACGTTTAGAATTCCTCATGCATACTCTTTTTCATTTATAAAATATATTTAAATGTAAAAATATTCTTTCATCAAAAATAATAATTACTTAATTTATCCGACTATAAATTTCTTTTTAACTGAAAATCCATGAGCAACATACCAACTTTTATACAAAGAATAGATATTTTTATTAAAAAATTATCTATTTGTATTCTTAAAAATAATTTAATTACGTTGACACGTGATTTAGTCACTTGTATCTCATATTAATGTATAAAGACTTATTTTAACAATAAAAATAATAAAACTTTACCAAAATCACTAATTTACATTTTGATCTCACCTACAAAAATTAATTTATTCTTCTTTTAATAATATAATATAATATAACTCTCAGAATCTACCCATAATACTTTTACTTAAATCCATGAAAATAATATCTATCAGAATCTCACAATATATTTATTTATTTCACTTTTTCCCTGTTTTTTTTCCTGCCTCACATGTGTACCTTTCAAATGAGGGAATTATCTTGGGGTTATTTCAGTTTTTTTTAAGCAGTAAGCAAAGCTGATTGTTTTAAAATAAATAAATAAATCAGTTGTATTTTTTCATTATTATGATATTTCTTTTAAAAATTTAATGTGTTCCTTGTATTTAACGAAGCAAAATTATGATAAAAAACATCATAAATGATTTTGTCTTGTTTTTAGTTTATCTTAACAAAGCGAAGCCAAGACCAGATAATAAAATAATAATAATAATGTCACTTGTTAGTCAGCTATCAGCCAAATGGTAGTCAAGCAAAAATAAAACTATAAAATATAAGGTGTAATAGCATTAATTTAGGCATTTTAATCCGTATCTTAAGGGAACCTCATATATAATACTTAAAATCGAAGTTTCTAATCTAATACAGATATTCTATACTTTTTAAATGTAAATGCTTTAAAAATTTGTCATATGCTTGTTTATTAAAAACATTCAAAACGATTAAATCATTTTTGGAAACTTAAACTTGGTAAATATTTTCATATTGAAGTTTGGTTTTTTTGTTTAAGTCATGAACTTAGGGCTAGTTTGGATGGGCGGTGTGTTTACCTCCAGTGAAGTTAAAAACAGCGGTGGCGGTGAGATTGAATATTGTAGAAGTAAGATTAGAAACAATGGTGGAGTGTGTGTTTGGATTCAAACGCAGCTGTAGCGGTGATGTGAAAATAAAAAATGACTATTAAGGACATCAGATTAAAATTGATATATAATAGAATTTTTTAAAATTATTTTACTTTTTTAAAATTATTAAAATATGTGAATTTATAAATTCATTTAATAAAATATTAAAATTTATCTTCTAATATTTTAATGAATTATATAATCAATTTAAATTATTTATTAGATAAAATAATAATTATTTTTAATTTTTTATAGTTAACTTATTTATTAGATTTTACAAATTTAAAAGTTTACAACCTACTTTATTATCATTACTCACCACTAATTTTTGCCAAGTACCCCACTTATTTCTTATGCAGAAACACCATGCAATTTCTTTGACCTTTCCTATTTGAAGCATATATATGCTAATTTTTGTTGCAAAATTTTTTGAATGTAGAAAAGAGAAGATAGAAGAAAAAGCTGCAGTGAGTGAATGCGATCCTACCCCGGCATTGGGTGATAAATACATTTTATTATTGTGCTTCTGAATATTGTTAGTATTTGCTAGTCTCTAAATGCTTGCCCGAGAGTTGTTTGATAAAATGCCTGAGAAAGGTTGCTTGTCGAATGAATTTAGCACTTTACTGCACGGCTACTGTTGTAAAGGGAAGTTATCTGAAGCAAATGCTATTGTAAATGAGATGATGAGAAATGGTTGTGTCCCTAATACTTGTAATATTTTGCTGCATAGCCTATGGAAAGAGGGTAAAATATTGGAGGCAGAAGAGTAAGGGTATTTTTTTCTGTTAAAAATACCAACAGCTGAAATCTCCATTGCTACTAAAATCTCCAGCTGACTTCCAGCTGACCAACGTGGTGGAGATGCCTTCTCACTGGACTGACCTGCTGAACCAAATAGCATACCAGTGAGATTGGCACCATATTTTCCCCCACCAACTGCACCTCACTGGTATTAAAAGTCAAACCAAAGGAAGCCTTAGTATTTTATTACTTGTGGAAAACTGACACTAAAGTAAAAAAAACTTTGATGATTAATGTTATATTTTATGTTTTCAAAGTATAAAATCACGTCTTCCCCCGAATGCCCCTCCAACTTCCTTTTTGTATGTCTTTTTCTGAGTTTCAGTGCGTTTCCCTTCTACTCTCTTCACTTCCAGTCTTGCTCTCCACGCATTTCTCTTCTCCAAGTATTTTTCTTGGTCTTTCTTTTTTAGTCTCATTTATATATAAACACAAAGCCAGAAGCCTTCAAACCACTTCAAACTTTTTGCTTCACAATCATCTTTACTAATGAGTTCAACTACTAGTTTTGATTTTCGACTAAAACCCATTTTTCTTCATGGGTTTTCTGCTTCATTACACTTAGGGCTAGTTTGGATGAGCGGTGTGTTTACCTCCGGTGAGGTTAAAAACAGCGGTGGCAGTGAGATTAGTTACTATAGCGGTGAGATTAGAAACAATGGTGGAGTGTGTGTTTCGATTCAAACGCAGCTGTAGCGGTGAGGTGAGAATAAAAAATAACTATTAAGGACATCAGATTAAAATTGATATATAATAGAAGTTTTTTAAATTATTTTAATTTTTTAAAATTATTAAAATATGTGAATTTATAAATTCATTTAATAAGATATTAAAATGTATCTTCCAATATTTTAATGAATTATATAATTAATTTAAATTATTTATTAGATAAAATGATAATTATTTTTAATTTTTACAGTTAAATTTTTTTTATAACAATGGTAAATATTATTTTCACAAATAGTAACATTATACTTTGATCAAATTTTAAAGTATCTAAACGAATGATTTTTAATAAAAAATATATAGTAACATACATAACAAGTTTTATTATTACTAGAAATTAGGTTATGATACAAAATGTTTTTAGAAATATGGATTCATTAAACTAGTTGCAATGGTTTCCCTTAACATCGTGATTTCAAGGTCACTTTCTCATTAGAAGAACTCGATTCACCTCTCAAAAGCGGCTTGAAGAGACGGCATATCGGTATATTCTCAAATTCTCGAAAATCCTCATCATTTGACCAAGCATGTCTTCGAATGTAATTATGCAAAACCATTGTTGCAATAACTATTAAAACTTGCTTGTTGAATGAATAACTTGGAATATCTCTTAATATTGGCCATTTTTTTTCCACACTCCAAATGTTCGTTCAATCACAGAGCATAACGAAGAATGGGCATGATTAAAGATTACTTTTTTTCCAGATGCTTGATGATTACCTCGATGAAAATCAGGCAAATGATATCGTTCCCCCCTATATAGACCTAGAAAACCTGCCATTTGTGGATATCCTGAATCCACAAGATAATATTTTCCTACAAAAAAGTAAAACATAATATTAAGTTTAAAAATAAATTAAAATTTTTAATTTTTTATGTAAAAAGTAATTAAAAAATTAAAGTTCAACCTGGTGGAGGGTGTGGAAACTTCAACTCTTGTTTTCTAAGTGCTTGCAAATAAATTCTACTATCATGTGATGTTCCTTCCCAACCAGGAAATGCAAAAATAAAGCACATGTTGAAGTCACAAACTGCCATAATATTTTGAGTTGGTTCACCTTTTCGTCCGATATAAGGTATTTGACAAGAAGGCGAAATGCATACTTTTATGTGTGTTCCATCTATGGCCCCAATACAATCCTTTAAAATAAATACAAGTAATGAGATAAAAGTTAGAAATAATTTATATTTTAAAAATATAATGATTGTGTAATTTTTACCTTAAAGTGAGGCCAATATCTTGTATCATGTCGAATATGGTTCGGTACTTCCTCGAATTGACCTTCAGTGGGTTTAATCGTGTCTATTCCCATTCGAGCAAATATATGCAACATATCAGTAAAAATTCGATTAACAGTTTCTCCAGATCGTTGAAATCGCTCTGTTGTATTTGAATTTGATTCTCTATTTCCAAGAATGTACAATGATAATGCTAACTTCTCCATCGCCGATACTTTCCCATTCTTTAAGCCATAATTTGTTTGCAAATCATGCAACAAGCTGTGAAATATATCTTTTGGCATCCTAAAACTATTCATGCAACGATTATCGTGCCCATTTAATACTTTGTCCACCCACATTTGACCTGTATAACTTGAATCCATACGCGGTTGCATAGTGAAATAAGTTTCATGGTGTACCAATACACTGCTTAACACATATTCTTCCTCTTCATGATAATTGTTGTGCTCAACTTGGGTAACAATTGTGGCTATTCTTCGTTGAGCTTCTTCACTTAATTCAGGGGTATCATAATTTATATCAAAACAATTATACATATTGTTAAATTCATTCATAATCTGAAAAAGTAATAAAATGAAAATAAATCCTTTAAAATCTCGTGACATTCTATACAACACAGAAACTTGATTAAAAGCATAGCATAAAAATACCAAACATAAAAAGTATCATACATTAGTTTTACATATAAAAAAGTAGTGTAGTTATATTACAATAATAATTCTAAGGAGCTTATGGTAGAGGTGGTTGATGGTATGGTTGGAAGGGAAATGAGGATGTTGCTACCAAGGATGAAAATGATGCAATTGGATTTTGTTCAGCATACTCACGTCAAAGCCACCAAACTCTATCATCTAGATCTAAGTTTAAAAACACTTCTCGTTTCACCGGTATTTGGAACATTTTGGTGGCAAAATAGTACAGTTCATCTTTTTTTGGAATTTCATCTCCCAAAGCACACAAAGCATCCATTGCATTTGAAATGGTATATTGAGAATGAGGAAAAATAATTTCATTCACTGACTTCCTTCGACTAGCCATACTCTCACACAATTTCTCAATCTGAGTAGTTAATGTATTTCTTGATGATTTTCTACTTGAACTTGATTTTTTTTCCTTTACCGTGTACAACCCCAAGTGTTTGTTTTCTTCGATTAGGAATTTCATGAGAAGGGTTTGATGGTACCTCATCAAGAAGAATACCATCATTCTCGTTACTATATTCATCTGAATCATCAAATCCCTCATTAGGTGCATCATCTCCCATAGGAACCCCACTTGGAATAACACCAGACGAAGGTGCCCATGCGTTCTCTCCAGTGGCTACAATGCCACCAAACATTTGTCACATTAACTCATTCAATCGCGGTTCAATTCCTTTCTTCTTAAATCCTTTAAAATCAAGATTTTCCTACATAATATGTTAAACGTTAAATGTTATACTAAGATTTTTATAATTGTAAATTATTAATTTCAATAAACTTTATGCATTAAAATAATGATAAAGTTAACACTAACCTGTATTTTTTCAGCCCACCATTCTTCGGTAGCATCGACCGTCTTTTTAGATGGACACCATCCAATACCTGTAGATTCCTTAAGCAACTCCCTCCATAACCTCCATTCCTTTTTTAATGTATCCCACTTATTTTTCAATTGAGGTTTTCCATATTTTTTTGTGTTTTTGCTTGAAAAAGAGCGATGACATTTTCCCATCCTTTTGAGTTTATATGAGTTGTCGGTCTATTGCCAGCATTGACTTCATTCTCGCAAAGTTCACAAAATATCAACGTCAACTCATCATCCCAAACAACTTTTGTTGCTAAGGTACTATTGTAACACCCCTAACCCGTATCCGTCGTCGAATTAGGGTTACGAGGTACTACCAAACAAATACAACCATTTTTAAAAGCAAACTGATCACAAACATGGAAATTAAACCATTTTCGCATGGCTATTTATATTTTACAATCCAAATCTAACCAAAATCATACCCAAACCTATAAATGCCATAAGATCGAGTTCAAATTTTTAACAAAATACCAAAAGAAGTCGATAGTGTGATAGACTATGCTGATGATCCCCGAGTTCGTAACGCGTCTCCAAAATCTATAAAACAAACGGACAAAAACAATCAAAGTAAGCTTTTATAGCTTAGTAAGTTTATAGCATATTTAAAATACATATAAACTAACATATGTATAATCATTATATGCTTAAAATCAAGTTACATACATAATCATTAATTGGATATGAAATTTCCAAATATACTTATCATTTGCATTTCATTGAATGCATGTCTATGATCTTTCAAATACATATGCCAAAAGCTTATATTTTTACTTATCAACTACATGAATCAAATGCACATTTATACTTCTAATCCACATGTGCCGATTGCATACCTGTATATTCAACAATTTTCATATCAACCAATATATGTGCCTATTCACTAAACTCATAGATCGAAACATTTATAAGCTCATCGAATACGTATAAATAAATATTCATATACTTATTCACTATATATAATCCAAAATCATTTATATATATATATCAAATGCCTGTAATCACTTAAATTAACGTATTCACCCGCACTTAGCCTGCTAGGCTTATAGCCTGATTCAGATCACCGGCACATAGCCTGCTAGGTTTATAACCTGGTTCAGATTACCGGCACATAGCCTGCTAGGTTTATAACCTGGTTCAGATCACCGGCACATAGCCTGCTAGGTTTATAACCTGGTTCAGATCACCGGTACATAGCCTACTAGGTTTATAACCTGGTTCAAATCACCGGCACTTAGCCTGCTAGACTTAAAGTCCGAATTAATTCACTGGCATTAAGCCTGCTAGGCGCTTAGCCTGAAAATTTCAATTTCACAGATACAAAGATGATTTCTCGTATATTTCTTAATAGCAACACACGTTCATAAAATTTATGTATAATTCACAACCTCAACTTTATCCCAAGAAAATTGGTAATCCATGTTCAAATCATACAAGCATTTACAATTTATACTTTTAATCCAACTCAAGTATTTGTATCTATTCGAACCACACACATGCATATGTAAAGTCCATACTTTACATTTATTTCAAAAACTTATATATATACACATAACTATATATTCGAACCTCACACATATGCATATATGTAATATTCATACTTAATTAATTTCAATTCATATACTTTTAATTATAGCTCATCAAATATACAATAGATGTACATATATATATACATATTCGAACTTCATTTATGCATATATATATATAACACTCATACTTAAAATTCATTACAAGAACATATACATATATGTGAACATGCTCATTCAAATATAACATATACATATAAATTACAACTCACATATACATACCTATTCAAACTACACATACAATCATGGGTTACATATCTTTAATAAAATCCAAGAGTTTATACATGTATATACCTATATATATATATGTTCGAACCTAATATATATATATATATTATACATACCTTTGATTAAAATCAAGAATTTATACATATACAACATTCATACTTTAACTAAATTCAATAACTTTTATATATATGTATATATATTCGAGCATTATATACATATATATATACTTACTCATACCTTTATCTAAATTCAAGACTTGTTCATGTATTTACATATTTATATTCAATTTAACATATGCATATATAACTTTCTTACCTAAATTCAATACAAAAGATTTACATATATATATATATATTTATGTATATTCTTATTCAATATCAACTATACTTATACACATTTCTTACCTTCATTTCAACCCATAAATCTATACAAGATTATACTTGTATATTTGAACATGCTATATATATATAAATATCATCCATACTTCAAAATTTATTCAATCAATATACTTTTAATTATAGCTCAACACAAAATACGATTAATATACTTTGTATAAATATTAACTTAATAACTTTTAATTGCTAATAGACTTACCCCGGACGATGGAAAATCGAAGTCGGACGATTATTCAACTAATTTGGCTTTTCCCGAATCTAACTCCGATTTCTTTGGTTCTCGATCTAAATATATTCAAAATAAGATAATTTATTTATTAACACATTCAATTTAGTCCAAAAACACATAATTTGGCAAATTACTATTTTGCCCCTAATATTTACACTTTTTGCAATTTACTCCCTATTGCATAAAACACAATTTACACAAAATTTGCCCATACCACACAAGGGTCGAATATTCGTGGTTCTCATACAAGTCCACACATTGCATTTATTTCACATTTTAGTCCCCCAAAAATTTAATTTCACAATTTAGCCCTATTTACTCAATTTCACTAAAAATTCCAATACAAAACATATCAATCTACCACATACCTTTCATTTTTCACCAACTATCACAAAGTCTAAGCATTCATCAATGGCACATTTCAAAATGATCAACAATTCACAAAATTAAAACATGGGTTTTGAAGAACACAAAGCAACGATCTCAAAAACGTAAAAATTATTAAAAACCGAACAAAGAACTAACCTCAATCAAGCTTTTATATGACCGAATGTAGCTAGGTTTTCTTTCTTTTTTTCTTTTGTTTACTTTCGGCTAATGAAGATGATAACCTTGAATTTTTTTTTCTTTGTTTTGTTTTTAATTAACATATATTAGTTTGTTTTATTTATTTACCTTATTAACTTTTAATAAACTATTTATATTTCATATAACATAAGGATATAATTGTCCATAGCCACCCACTATCATTTCAAATGGTCTAATTGACATTTAAGACCCCCATTTTTAAAAGACAACAACAATTAGGTATTTTTAGATTTAACCCCTAAATTTTTATTTTACGCAATTAAACCCTTTTTATCAAATTGAACATTCAAACGATTAAATTTCCACACGAATTTTTCACACCTATAACTTAACATATAATAGACACTAAAAATAATATTAAAATATTTTTCTAATTCGAATTTGTGGTCCCGAAACCACTATTCTGATTAGGGTCAAAACCAGGTTGTTACAACTCTCCCCCCTTTAGGGATTTTCGTCCCCGAAAATTCTTACCGGTGAATAGGTTTGGATAACGCTATTTCATCGTATCTTTTGACTCCCAAGTTGCTTCTTCAACTCCGTGTTTATGCCACAATACTTTAACTAATGGAATTTTCTTATTTCGTAATTCTTTGATCTCACGAGCCAGAATGTTAATCGGTTCTTCTTCATATGACATATCAGAGTTAATTTCAATCTCCGTCGGACTAATCACATGTGAAGGATCAGATCGGTATCTACGGAGCATCGATACATGGAATACATTATGAATCTTTTCTAACTCAGGCGGTAACATCAATCTATAAGCAACCGGTCCAACACGCTCTACAATCTCATACGGTCCAATGAATCTCGGACTCAATTTGCCTTTACGACCGAATCTGAGTATTTTCTTCCACGGTGAGACTTTCAAAAACACTTTATCCCCGATCTGAAATTCTATATCCTTTCTTTTCAAATCCGTATAAGATTTCTTACGATCCGATGCTGATTTCAGACTATCCCGAATCACTTTCACTTTCTGTTCAGTCTCTTTAATCAAATCAACCCCGTGTATCTTATTTTCACTGAGCTCGGTCCAATACAATGGTGTACGACATTTACGACCGTACAAAGTCTCATAAGGTGCCATTTTGATACTAGATTGAAAGCTATTATTATAAGCAAATTCAATCAAAGATAAGTATTGTTCCCACGTACCTTCAAACTCGAGAATGCAACATCTCAACATATCCTCAAGTATCTGAATGATTCGCTCGGATTGACCATCTGTTTGTGGATGAAAAGCTGTGCTAAAATGTAGTTTTGTACCTAAAGCATCTTGTAGTTTCTTCCAAAATCGCGATGTGAATCTCGGATCTCTATCTGAAACGATAGAAATAGGCACACCATGCAATCTCACAATTTGAGAAACATACAATTCAGCAAGTTTATCGAGCGGGAAATTTGTGCGAATCGACATAAAGTGTGCCGATTTTGTCAACCTATCAACAATAACCCAGATTGCATCTTTCTTGTTCGGTGTCAATGGTAAACTGGGTACAAAATCCATCGTAACTCTATCCCATTTCCATTCAGGTATCATGATCGGCTGAAGCAATCTAGAAGGTACCTGATGCTTGGCTTTTACTTGCTGACATATTAAACATTTCGAAGCAAAGTCAGAAATGTCTTGTTTCATACCATGCCACCAATAGTGTTGTTTCAGATCATTATATATTTTCGTGCTACCCGGATGAACAGAAAATCGATTGTTATGGGCTTCATTCAAAATCATCTGAATTAACTCTGGATTTTTCGGAACACATAATCGGTTTCTGAATCTCAAACAATCCTCAGCATCAACTAGAAACTCTGAATCAACATTTAAGTCACACTGAGTTCGTTTTGCAATTAAATCATCATCGGCTTTCTGAGCTTCACAAATCTGTTGAACAAATAATGGTTTTGCTTTCAACTCAACTACTATCGCTCCATCATCTGACATAGCCATATGCGCGTTCATTGCACGCAAAGCAAACAATGATTTTCGACTTAGGGCATCAGCAACAACATTAGCCTTTCCCGGATGATAGTCAATCACAAGCTCATAATCTTTTAGCAATTCTAACCATCGGCGCTGTCTCAAATTCAAATCTTTCTGAGTCATCAAATACTTCAGGCTTTTGTGATCTGAATAAACATGACATTTTTCGCCAAACAGATAGTGACGCCATATTTTTAACGCAAATACAATAACGGCCAATTCCAGATCGTGAGTCGGATAGTTCTTTTCGTGCAGCTTTAACTGTCTCGAGGCATAGGCTATAACTTTGCCTTCTTGCATCAAAACACAGCCCAAACCATTTAAGGATGCATCACTATAAACCACAAACTCTTTCCCCGATTCTGGCTGAACTAAGACTAGAGCTTCGGTCAAAAGAACTTTCAACTGATCAAAACTTTTCTGACACTTTTCTGACCACTCGAACTTAACATCTTTTTGTAATAACTTTGTCATCGGGGTCGCAATCATAGAGAACCCTTTCACGAACCGTCTATAATAACCAGCGAGCCCCAGAAAGCTTCGAACTTCTGACACATTTTTCGGAGGTTTCCAATCAAGTATAGCTGAAATTTTACTCGGATCAACCCGAATACCCGATGCTGATACAACATGGCCCAGAAAACTAACTTCACGTAACCAGAACTCACATTTACTAAACTTTGCATACAACTGTTTATCTCGCAAAGTTTGTAACACAAGTCTCAGATGTTCGGCATGCTCGGTTTAAATCGAGTAGATCAAAATGTCATCTATAAATACTACCACAAACTGATCCAGATACTGTCTAAAGATCCAATTCATCAAATCCATGAAAACAGCAGGTGCATTAGTAAGTCCGAAAGGCATAACCAGGAACTCGTAATGTCCGTACCTCGTTCGGAAAGCTATTTTTGGCACATCAGAGTCTTTAACTCGCAACTGATAGCCCCTTTTAGCTGATCGAACAGATCATCAATACTTGGCAACGGATATTTATTCTTTATAGTCACCTTATTGAGCTGCCGGTAATCAATACACATTCTCATCGTTCCGTCTTTCTTTTTCACAAATAGAACTGGTGCACTCCAGGGAGAAAAACTCGGTCATGCGAAACCTCTATCTGTCAATTCTTGCAATTGTGTCTTCAATTCTTTTAATTCAGTTGGTGCCATACGGTACGGAGCTATTGAAATCGGAATCATCCCCGGTACTAGCTCAATTCCAAATTCTACCTCTCGGATAGGTGGCAAACCCGGCAATTCTTCGGGAAACACATCTGAATACTCACACACAACTGACAGAGATTCAATTTTCTTTTCGGTCACTTTACTATCAAGAACATATGTAAGATAAGCTTCACTCCCTTTCTTCATATACTTTTGAACCAACATCGAGGATATCACTGCTGGTAAACCATTCAGATCATTAGATTCAATCTGAATAATCTCGTCATTCAGGCACCTTAAATCGATAGTCTTTCTTTTGCAGTTAACCACCGCATCGTGAAAAGTCAACCAGTCCATACCCAGAATTATATCGAACTCATCAAATGGTAACAACATCAAATCAGTGGGAAAGCACGAATCTCGAATCATCAAGGGACAATTCTTACACACTTTGTTAACCAAAACACACCGGCCCAGGGGGTTCGATACTTTAATTATAAACTCAATAGGCTCAACAGGTAGAGCCTTATTGAATACTAAGGTCTCACACACATAAGAATGAGTCGAACCAGGATCAATCAACGCAATAACATTAGTATCATAAAGAGTGAAAGTACCAGTAATAACATCTGAAGAAGAAGCCTCCTCTCGAGCACGGATGGCATATGCTCTGGCAGGCGCACGGGCCTCAGATCGAATTGTCGTGTCCTTTGTCCCTCTCTGACTGCCACTTACATTACCCAAATGCCTTGGCGGTCTACCTCGTACTGACACATTACTCGGTCTGGTATTCTACATAGTGTTTTGCTCAGCTACCATCGGACACTCTCGAATGAAATGATCCTTTGAACCACACTTAAAGCAAGACCGATCATGTAATCTGCAATCTCCAGGATGCCATTTCCCACAATGCTTGAACTCTGATCTATTTTGTCGAACGCTACCAACGCTAGCAACTGAAGTAACTCGTGAACTCACAGGGGGTCGATCTCAATCATGCTTAGGAAACCCTGCAGTAGCTTTAGAATGGCTATGATCCTCTCTGGATTTCCTTGAGGCTGACTGGAACGATTTACTAAATGATCGTTTACGGGAATCTCGAGCTTCATAGTCAGCTTTTCTCTTCTCTTTCCCGAGCTCCTCGGCTTTACAAGCTCGTTCAACAAGTACTACGAACTCTTTTATCTCAAGTATGCCAACTAATAGTTTAATATCTTCGTTCAGCCCATCTTCAAATCTTTTACACATAATAGCTTCAGTCGAAACACACTCTCGAGCATATCTACTGAGTCTCACAAATTTCCGCTCATATTCTGTCACTGTCATCTGACCCTGTTTCAATTCAAGAAATTCCTTACGTTTCTGATTAATGAATCTCTGACTGATGTATTTCTTACGAACTCGATCGAAAGAATTCCCAGTCACTCGCTCTTTCGGAACCACCGATACTAGTGTATTCCACCAGTGATATGCAGTGTCCCGTAGCAAAGATATGGCAAATTTCAAGCACTCATCAGGGGTGCAAGATAACTCATCAAATGCTCGAATAGTATTATCGAGCCAGAATTCAGCTCGCTCAGCATCATCATCATCAGTAGCTCTAAACTCTTCGGCTCCGTGTTTTCGAATTTTATCAACAGGAGGTTTAAGTAATCTCATCGGATCACTTACTTAAGGTATAACATGAACAAAAGATAGATTAGTCGGGGGTGGAGGTTGTTATGCAACCGGATTAGTTCAGGCATATTGAGTAAACCAGTCATTCATCATTTGGTAAAAGGCTTGTTTAGCCTCTCCCTCCTGGTTACTCGAGATCGGTCGAGAGTCCACCGGTTCTGTCCCTTGTACGGGAGCAGGCGCTATACTCTCAACATCATCGGCTACGGCTCGTTCGGGATCCATTACTATACGAAAACACATTTTTAGATGTCAGTAGTCATCACACTATCTCAGTATAAAAATATGGCATGTATAGCTAGACTCATACACATTACATTAGTCCGAGAATCGACTAAATCGTAGCTCTGATACCAATAAAATGTAACACCCCTAACCCGTATCCGTCGCCGAATTAGGGTTACGAGGCATTACCAAACAAACACAACCATTTTTAAAAGCAAACTGATCACAAACATGGAAATTAAACCATTTTCGCATGGCTATTTATATTTTACAATCCAAATCTAACCAAAATCATACTCAAACCTATACATGCCATAAGATCGAGTTCAAATTTTTAACAAAATACCAAAAGAAGTCGATAGTGTGATAGATTATGCTGATGATCCCCGAGTTCGTAACGCGTCTCCAAAATCTATAAAACAAACGGACAAAAACAATCAAAGTAAGCTTTTATAGCTTAGTAAGTTTATAGCATATTTAAAATACATATAAACTAACATATGTATAATCATTATATGCTTAAAATCAAGTTACATACATAATCATTAATTGCATATGAAATTTCCAAATATACTTATCATTTGCATTTCATTGAATGCATGTCTATGATCTTTCAAATACATATGTCAAAAGCTTATATTTTTACTTATCAACTACATGAATCAAATGCACATTTATACTTCTAATCCACATGTGCCGATTGCATACATGTATATTCAACAATTTTCATATCAACCAATATATGTGCCTATTCACTAAACTCATAGATCAAAACATTTATAAGCTCATCGAATACGTATAAATAAATATTCATATACTTATTCATTATATATAATCCAAAATCATTTATATATATATATCAAATGCCTGTAATCACTTAAATTAACGTATTCACCCGCACTTAGCCTGCTAGGCTTATAGCCTGATTCAGATCACCGGCACATAGCCTGCTAGGTTTATAACCTGGTTCAGATCACCGGCACATAGCCTGCTAGGTTCATAACCTGGTTCAGATCACCGGCACATAGCCTGCTAGGTTTATAACCTGGTTCAGATCACCGACACATAGCCTGCTAGGTTTATAACCTGGTTCAGATCACCGGCACTTAGCCTACTAGACTTAAAGTCTGAATTAATTCATTGGCATTAAGCCTGCTAGGCGCTTAGCCTGAAAATTTCAATTTCACAGATACAAAGATGATTTCTCGTATATTTCTTAATAGCAACACACGTTCATAAAATTTATGTATAATTCACAACCTCAACTTTATCACAAGAAAATTGGTAATCCATGTTCAAATCATACAAGCATTTACAATTTATACTTTTAATCCAACTCAAGTATTTGTATCTATTCGAACCACACACATGCATATGTAAAGTCCATACTTTACATTTATTTCAAAAACTTATATATATACACATAACTATATATTCGAACCTCACACATATGCATATATGTAATATTCATACTTAATTAATTTCAATTCATATACTTTTAATTATAGCTCATCAAATATACAATAAATGTACATATATATATATACATATTCGAACTTCATTTATGCATATATATATATAACACTCAAACTTAAAATTCATTACAAGAACATATACATATATGTGAACATGCTCATTCAAATATAGCATATACATATAAATTACAACTCACATATACATACCTATTCAAACTACACATACAATCATGGGTTACATATCTTTAATAAAATCCAAGAGTTTATACATGTATATACCTATATATATATGTTCGAACCTAATATATATATATATATATATTATACATACCTTTGATTAAAATCAAGAATTTATACATATACAACATTCATACTTTAACTAAATTCAATAACTTTTATATATATGTATATATATTCGAGCATTATATACATATA
Source organism: Gossypium raimondii (assembly GCF_025698545.1). Taxonomy (NCBI): domain Eukaryota; kingdom Viridiplantae; phylum Streptophyta; class Magnoliopsida; order Malvales; family Malvaceae; genus Gossypium; species Gossypium raimondii. Next base: position 54,336,953 of record NC_068577.1, on the reverse strand, counting down.
TATATACTTACTCACACCTTTATCTAAATTCAAGACTTGTTCATGTATTTACATATTTATATTCAATTTAACATATGCATATATAACTTTCTTACCTAAATTCAATACAAAAGATTTACATATATATATATATATTTATGTATATTCTTATTCGAATATCTACTATACTTATACACATTTCTTACCTTCATTTCAACCCATAAATCTATACAAGATTATACTGTATATTTGAACATGCTATATATATATATATATAAATATCATCCATACTTCAAAATTTATTCAATCAATAAACTTTTAATTATAGCTCAACACAAAATACGATTAATATACTTTGTATAAATATTAACTTAATAACTTTTAATTGCTAATAGACTTACCCCGGACGATGGAAAATCGAAGTCGGACGATTATTCGACTAATTTGGCTTTTCCCCTATCTAACTCCGATTTCTTTGGTTCTCGATCTAAATATATTCAAAATAAGATAATTTATTTATTAACACATTCAATTTAGTCCAAAAACACATAATTTGGCAAATTACTATTTTGCCCCTAATATTTACACTTTTTGCAATTTACTCCCTATTGCATAAAACACAATTTACACAAAATTTGCCCATACCACACAAGGGCCGAATATTCATGGTTCTCATACAAGTCCACACATTGCATTTATTTCACATTTTAGTCTCCCAAAAATTTAATTTCACAATTTAGCCCTATTTACTCAATTTCACTAAAAATTCCAATACAAAACATATCAATCTATCACATATCTTTCATTTTTCACCAACTATCACAAAGTCTAAGCATTCATCAGTGGCACATTTCAAAATGATCAACAATTTACAAAATTAAAACATGGGTTTTGAAGAACACAAAGCAACGATCTAAAAAACGTAAAAATTATTAAAAACCGAACAAAGAACTAACCTCAATCAAGCTTTTATATGACCGAATGTAGCTAGGTTTTCTTTCTTTTTTTCTTTTGTTTACTTTCGGCTAATGAAGATGATAACCTTGAATTTTTTTTCTTTGTTTTGTTTTTAATTAACATATATTAGTTTGTTTTATTTATTTACCTTATTAACCTTTAGTAAACTATTTATATTTCATATAACATAAGGATATAATTGTCCATAGCCACCCACTATCATTTCAAATGGTCTAATTGACATTTAAGACCCCATTTTTAAAAGACAACAATAATTAGGTATTTTTAGATTTAACCCCTAAATTTTTATTTTACGCAATTAAACCCTTTTTATCAAATTGAACATTCAAACGATTAAATTTCCACACGAATTTTTCACACCTATAACTTAACATATAATAGACACTAAAAATAATATTAAAATATTTTTCTAATTCGGATTTGTGGTCCCGAAACCACTATTCCGATTAGGGTCAAAACCGAGTTGTTACAACTATCTCCCTCCACAAAATTTCGTATCTTTACCATCTATTATTATTTTGATTTTAAATGTCAACAGACATAAAACCATAAATATATAATTAGATATAATAATATAGTTTCATAAAAAAATAAAAATAATACACCACGAATGGTTGAAAGCTATAAGATGAACACTAAAGAAATCTAGTGCAAATTGTATTAAAGAAAAAAGAGAAAATCCGAGGGGAATAGCTGTTCCAGTTAAGAAGGTGATGCAGAGAATGGGAAGAAAGCAGATTCATCGCATATTGACAAGGTTCAAAAGAAGGCTGACATAAATGAACCCAAAAATCGAAGTCGTAAACAAAGTGCTTCTGAGGTAATCAAAGAATTGCAGGTCCTATTTGAGAAAGTTTCGGAGTCCGAAAATGGAGTTTTAAATATGCTTGACACTGGAAAATTTCGCTATCATCACAAAAAATCTGTTTATCAAGGTATAGTTTTAAACATTCCCTTAGCTGACCATGGGTTTGAAATTTCGATCACAAAAAATCTGTTTATCAAGGTATAGTTTTAAACATTCCCGTTAGATTTTAGTTCGATATTTGTTCTCTCTTGTCTGGATCAATGTCTGCTAGAAATGCATACCGGTCCAGTTAGAAGAACGAAAATTAGAAGGCAAAACTTTACCTATATGAAACCTAAGTCAATAGTTGTAGTCTTCAGGTTTATTTAATAGAAACGAAATACGATTAATTGGAACATAAAAATGTTTTTCTAACTAATGTGTTATTTTTGTTTATATAAATACATAATTTTAAAGAAATGAAATATGAAGTTTGTGTATTGTTTTTTTATTCAATCATTTTGTAATAAAATTAGAGGCTGCTGAGATCATTAGTCTTACTAAATTGGATCAGCAGTGTTCCTTTATTAGGTTCGTGCATGACAATTCGAATATCATTGGGGAGATAGCTATTTCTGGTAATGGAGGTCCGGATATGGGAATTCTATGTTGTTTTACTTTTACTTATTATGTTTTTGTTGCCATGCACTGCTCATTGTCTTAAAATTAGGCTTTAGTTGCTACTTGTTCCGTGAATAGACACAATTGGGTCCCTTACTTTGAAACTTGGAATTGGATGGTGGGAATTTTTTGCCATGGATTTATCCTGGTGTTTGGTTATTGAATGGCTTCTAATAGCTAGTAGGAATAGAATGACGCCTCATAGGGTAGCTAAAAGCATTGAGTGGCAATATGAAATGCTATTTTCATAGGCTAATGTTGTCTGATTAATGTTTGTACTGTATGGGGTAGTATGTTGGTCTCGTGTCATGGTACCCTTTTTTTGTATGTGTCTGCTTGGAGATGCTTGCCTGAGCTCTATTAAATGAAAGCCACACTACCGGTAATATACCTAACATGGTATTGTATTCATTTCACAGATAAATGGATCACTTGCAAGGAAGGCTATTAGGGAACTGATGGCAAGAGGATTGATTAGGTTGGTGTCTGCCCATTCAAGAAAGCAGATTTACACTAGGGCTACAAACACCTAGATGGTTCGTTATATTTTTGCTTAGTTCCATGCAATAGTGCCGTTCATTGTTGAGTTGACTTCGAAGTGAATTTATTTACTGTTTTTTTGAGTTTAGAATGTGTGAGATACTCTCTTTTTATCATTCTAGTTTAATTGATACTTTTCAGACTTACTATTCAGCTCTCTTAAATTTGTTTCTAATGTGAGATTCATATGTTGATTTAGTGTTTCAATCCTAAAATGTTTTATTGCATACTTTATATTATTGTTTTATGGATATTTGTTGGGATTGGGGAGTCTGGGGTTCAGACTGAGGCCAGCTGCCCTCCTTAATTAGAAATATTCAACCTTGTAGGATTATGAGCAAATGTAGAATTTGGGAAGTGTTATTTTGAGGAAATGGATTGAAACTTGAAAGATTCATATCTTTGCTTTAACCAGGAACCTTATCTTTTTACTATCGAAAAGCTTTAGTCTTGAAGGATGCATTTATAGTATGTTACTATGTTATTAGTTGCTTGCATCACCTGTAGTTTTAGTTTTAAAACCTTGGGGGAGCTCTAACCAACATCTAAGGCTAAAATAGTAAAATAATAATTTACCATAAACATGTTTTGTTAGTATACCATGAAATACTAATTCAAAGAAAATTGAGTCTCTATATATGCTTTATTAGGACTGATTTAGACTTTTCAATTCTTTAGAAAAGAAACAATGAAGGAAAAAGAACTATAAATAACAGAATCAACAATCAAACAGAGTTTCACATGGAAATACTAAATGAGTAATAAAGTACTCACTTTCACTAATTTTGGTAATCAAACCTTCAACCATTGTAACAACCCACCAAGTGTGCCACTAGCTAGCTCCAAATCAAGTTCTGGGACTTTTACACTTGCAGTTTCTGACTGGTAAACTTACAAAACCACTTGTTAGATAACTTACCATAAGCATGGAAAAAAGAACAGACAGAACATACCATTTCAATCCCATGAAATGTTCATTACATGTTTGAGGCAAAGGTGACGCCCAATGTAATAATAGTATCAAAAGCTTGAGGAGATGCAATGTTAACTTAAATTGCTAAATGTGAAAACTAAATTAATGACTATATTAGTACCTATTATAGCCATGAAAATATATTTTATACATCCAAGATATGATAATATTGTGGATGCAATCAGCCTTTAAGTGTGATTGCTAACAATCCCTATTGTAACCTTATATTTCCTTTTTCCCTTGATAAAAATTTAGAAAAGAAACTGAACCAACTCCAGAAGATTTGATATTCACACCCAAATCCTTTATAAAGACATTTCAGTAAGAAGAAAATAAGGAAGATTGAACAGCTTGTTAGATTTTCGATTTTGTGTTCCAATTTGCTCTATTGGTTTGCATCTTAAAATAAACAAAAAATGGAGCAAATTTCACCAAATTTAGTTCCCACAATTACACTACATAAAAAAGAATCTAGATTCAGGAAATTCAGTCTGATGGATGAATTAAAAAATCAAATCGATAAAACAAAAATGGTAAAAACATGCAATTTAAATTCATGTCCCAAGTAACAACAGCACACTTTTGGTGTGACATGTATCGGATTCAAGCGAAATTTCTTTTTCATATTTCAGATTGAACTTTGGTCTAAGCAACCCAATGTTGTTTCATATCTAAAAACCAAGCTCAATGCTCAAATTCAAGTCTTTATTCACCCAAATATCCTAGCTTTCAAGCTAAAAACGATGAAATAAAATCAAGTAGAACACAGCAAATCACAAGAACCCAATCAATACAATAGATAACTGAATAACTCCAACTCTTCAGTTGGGATAAATAAAATAAAACTTTTAAAACAGATCTAGGCACGATAATCATGTAAACAGAAAATAATAATTCAAACAACTGGTGGAAGCATTGAGTTAAAATCAATGAACGATAGAAGCAAAGATAGAAAAAGTTTGAATCTTGGGAGAATATTTAGATGGGTTACCTTAGATTCAAAGGATTTATCTTTGTTCTTGGTGAGGAAGTAAGGAGAAGTAAATTTCTGGCATAGAATTGAGGGAATCTAACCTCAATGAAAAAGAAAACATCTGTGAAGATTTTCCCAAATCTGAAAACAAATAAGGTTGGCAAAGAAAATACTTCAACTTTCAAGGATAAAATGGTAAAATAATAAATGAAAATATGGGCATTTTTGTCTGCAACAAAAGTTAGACTGCCCGCTGTGTTTAAGCTGGAACTTTTACCTCCGGTTGGAAATGAGGCTGGCAATGAGGTTCAAATCTTCAACTGCACCTCACCATTGTTTCTCCAAACACCAACACAGTGCAGGGAAAAAGAATATTCCTCCAAAATTCCATCTCACCATGGCTGATTCTGCATCCAAAGAAAGCCTTAGTTAGGGTGAGCAAAATTCGATTAAACTCATGATCATATCTATTGGTCTACAAGTATGTTTACACCAAGGTCGAATCCACGTAGATAAGACTTTATGTGTAAATCTGCATGTAAAAACTCGCTAAGTGTGAATCTTAGTGCATGAGTTTTTTGGAATCAACCCACCGTACGTTAATCCGCAATGATAATAACTGTTGAGGAGACTCCACATGGTAACTGATAACATAAACAATAAAAATGGAATATTGTGTCAATACAGAAAGCGTATAAATTTTTAAGTTGAACCAATGCAAAGGAGGACAAGAGTATGTCACGAAGATGTATAAACTGCACTTGTGAAAGTGACGTCAAATAGGATATCAGAACCATGAAATTCTAATTTATAAATTTATAAGTGGTATGTTATATTAGTAACTCACTAAGCTCATTTGAACTTACTTAGCCTTTGTTATGTTTCTCAGGTATAATGGTTTCTATAAGGAGCTAAAGAGGGATCAAGTCAGAATTCGTTCAAGCTTAGGCAAACTGGTGTTCTTATCTATAACATGCAAATAATGGGGTGACCTAAAGGGTGAACCTTAATGTCTAAATTATTGTAACTACGGATCAACCTGGTATATTATATTCAATGATGAGTAATCATTTAAACATTGTAAAGCCATTATTGTTAATATTTTCTTAAGTTTGCATGTTAATAATTTAAACTAGGAATTTATAACTCCAACGTTTTAGTTTGCCAAATCAGCTAGTCAAAAATGATACGATTGTTGCCGATAATATTCGAAATAAGTTAAGTATGATTATAAAATACTTCGTTGGTGGTCTTAGTCATGTAAGTATGATGTTACATCTTGTAACCGAACTCGTTGATCGAATCGGTAAAGGGTGCTACATAAACTTTTATTTTTATCTAAATTGACCTCTCATATTTCCTTGAAAACCCTAAAGTTCAGGCCCAATGTGGGAACAATTACAAAATACATGCTCTAATATGAGAACAAATGCCAAGTTCATGGACTGACTTGGACAAAAAAGAAGTTCAATCCCCAATATGAGAATAATTGCCTAGTTCAAGCATTGATATGAGCACAATTGCCAAGTTCAGGGCCTAAACCAGTACAAGCCCCATATAATAATTTAATAAAAAAATCCTCTATCTAGGATCATGTTATTTAATATACATATTTGACATCATCTTAAATCTACTCGTAGATTTTATTTTTACTCCACAATGAACAAAATAATTATCATAAAAATAAATTAAAAATTAAGTCAATATATCAAATTTCACATGGAGTTATATTATTTTTATTTGATCGAGTTAAGCATATTTATTTAAGAAATATATATGCAATACTTTCAATGTATATAAATTCAATTTTACTTTTTGTAATGACTCTTTTTATATTTAAAAATATTAAATTTACAAAAAAAATACACAGGAAAGTAAGTAATGGAAATGGGTGGTTCGTTTTATTTAAGACAGGACGGACAACTATTTGATAGGGTGATACACAGAAAATGTTCGGCTAAGAGAGAAATTGTTGGAGAAGTATGGGTTGCTTACCCCTATGTAACACCCCCTAACCCTATTCCGTCGCCGAAACAAGGTTATGAGGCATTACCAGACATATCAGACAATCTACAAATAATTTCTTAAATAAATAACAAACATATTATAATATAATTGTAAATTCATAAAAATATTTATTTTACTTGTTGCAGGCCATTCTGCCCGGGGCCCAATTAAACTCAAAATACAGGCCCAAATTATAGTCCAGCAGCCCACTAAACCCAAAACAAAAAACCTAGCAGAAAACAGAAGAACCCTAAGTGCCGCTCCTAGGGTCTTCTGACCTTTGGCCTTCGCCCACACCTTTCTGCCAAAGAACCACCACCACCGCCACTGTCACCTCCACCCACTTGCGTCCATACCTGCAATGACAGAAAGGAAACATCAGCAAATAGAAATAGATTAGAAAAACGCATGGAAAATCGGCTATAAAGCCACCAAAAATCTTTGTAAAAAGGGTTCGGTTTTTTTTGGAAACAATATTGAAGAAATAGAAAAGAAAAAATCAGTTTAAAGGTGATATTTTTAGACTTTTTTTTTCCTTCGATTCGATTCTGTTTTCGCTCTTTCTTTTCTTTCACGGTTAATAGGCTTAAAGTAATAAACGAAACTTACCTGAACGCAGCGTTTGAGTTGTCGCCAGAGTCCTTCGGGTCACCGAAAATGGACGGGGATGGCGGCTTTTGGGGGTTTTCCTCTCGGCTTTAAGGATAGGAGAGCCTGATCTATGAAAGGCCTTGCAACGGGGTTAAAAAAACCCGACCTTTAAGCCTTCGACCACGCCTCACTGGCGGCACCGGCCACGCCGATCGGCGTGGTGGCTCTTGGCCGGGCCCTTAACTGAAAGGAGAGGGTTGGGGAGAGGTTTTGAAGTTTTTTTTGTTTTAAACAGAGAAGAATGAAGAAATAAAAAAAAACAAACTTAAATAGACACCTTAAACGGCGTCGTTTAGGACTGGCCTCAATAGTCCCAAAACGGCGTCGTTTCGACTTGGATCAAGCCGACCCGACCCGACCCGATGAAGGTCCGCGTGTTTCCATACCTGAGGGTCTATTTGCGATTTTGGTCCTTCGGAATTTATTTTCTTTTAATTTAACTCCTTTTGTTCAATATTATTGTCTTTTTAATTCAGCCCTGAACTTTCGTCTGTCTTTCGATTTCGTCCCTGACCCTCTGGCGCACTGAGCAATGTACACGTGTCCTTATAAAGGGTTTTATTACTCCGTTTGGTCCCTGATATTTACGCGCATTTCCATTTTAATCTTTCTTGTTTTTATTTTCGTTTTACCACTGTAATTTCATTTTACTTTTGATTTCATCCTCTGTTTTGTTTATTTGTTAATGTAATTTTTTTTGTTATGATTTTTATTACCATTAAATTAACTATTGTTATTATTGTGGTTATCTTTGTTATTATTATTATTATTTATTTATTTATTTATTTATTTTTCTCTATGGTTTATGCGTCCATTTTTTTAACATTATATATATATATATGTACCTTTTATATACATGCGCATGTACCCATATATATATTTTTACATTTTATAATTTATATGCATATAGATCCATGTATATTTTCCTTACGAATATACATATATTAATATCTCTGCTTTTGTCCTTTTATATACATATACATATCCATACGTATATGTATATACCTATATGAGTTTTACATATTTAATAACTTTAAAACATAAATATATGGATGTTTTCATATTTTATAAGCACATATACAAATATTTTCCTCATATGTATATGAATGTTTTATATATTTTATAATTTGGATCAATTTTTTATTTTTGTTTTACTTAATGTTCATTTGTTTATTTATTCATATGCCCATTTTTATGTTTTAGTTTATTTATTTATTTATTTGTTATTGTACATACATGGTGAATTAGGTTTATTTATTTATTTATTATTTGTTTTTGCTCATATTATTTTAGTCACATCATTTTATTCATTATTCCATTATGCATATAAATATCATATTTCAAAAAGGAAAATGTTTCTAATTGAGGCAATGTTTTGCGTTTGGAAATTCGAGAAAACGTGCCCTAAGGTGCTGGGTGTCGATTTTTCTCGTTTAACCAAATGGCTTAATATCCTTTTAAATTTTTAAAATAAGGCAATGTTTTGCGTTTGGAAATTCGAGAAAACATGCCCTAAGGTGCTGGGTGTCGATTTTTCTCGTTCAACCAAATGGCTTAATATCCTTTCCAAAAATTACAAAATAAGGCAATGTTTTGCGTTTGGAAATTCGAGGAACATGCCCTAAGGTGCTGGGTATCGATTTCTCGTTTAACCAAATGGCCAAATATCCTCTGGAATTTTAATCCATGCCATTCGAGTTTTTTTAAGGATCGTATTTTAAATTTCTTTAAAGTTTTCAGTTTTTCGACACTAAGACATTAAGAAATCAACTAGGTACCAATTTTGGGCGTATCGAGGGTGCTAATCCTTCCTCATGCGTAACTGACTCCCGAACCCGTTTTTCTGAATTTCGTAGACCAAACTTCTTGTTTTAATAAAATCTCCGTGCAGATTTTCATCTCCGTGCAGCCATAGGGAAATGTATTCCCCTGAACCGAACTCGATCTGTATGAACCTATAATGGGTGAAGATCGAGGAATCTGCTGGTTCGGGTACCTTTACTTTAGAACCAAACCACATGAAGTGAACCCTAGGAACCCACCCTAGATAGAACTACGTCAAACCCCTGGTAGATATCCAAATATATGCTCTATTATTTCTTGCTTGTATCGGATTTTAATTTTGATACTGACTTATTATTTTATTTTGACTGCATGGCATTTTATCTACATGGCATTTCATTATAGAAGGCGTTGATTCACATTCGGTTACTAGATAGAAAAGCCAATCATGGAAAGCGAATTTCTTAACAAGGTGGAAGATAATACGGTTATCCGAATATGGTCAGAAAAGTCGCAACTCGAGAAAGGTGATAGTCTGACAATGGGGTATGCATCAGAGTTATGGGACTACACCAGCATCAATGTGACTCAGAACAACCTTCAGGAGTTGAAAGAAATTTGGGCTCAGTGGGACGATGAAGTCAAACAACTGTTTTACTGTAATTATGGTGATTTACCCTACTTGCTTGACATCAATGTAGATGAACATCTGTTTCGAGCTCTGGCTCAATTTTGGAATTCCGTTTATAGCTGCTTCACATTTGGGGAGGTAGACATGGTGCCTACTGTTGAGGAGTATACAACTTTGCTTCGTTGTCCGAGAATCCAATCGGATAAAATTTACTGTAGAGCTGCCAACGCTTTGACTTTTTCGAAGAAGTTAACAAGAATTACCGGAATGAGTGAGCAATGGGTCACCGCAAGAGTCAAGCAAAAGGGAGAAAATAGATGTATCCCTTGGAGAAGTTTGCGAGATCAGATTTTAGCACACCCTGATACGAAGAAGAAGATCGATGTTTTTGCTTTGAGTATTTACGGGTTGGTTATTTTTCCTAAAGCGTTGGGGCACATAGATGAAGCCGTTACGGATTTGTTCGATCAACTCGAAAGGAGGGTCACACCCGTCCCAGCAATTTTGGCCGAAACGTTCAGATCTTTGAGTGCATGCCGAAGAACGGGGGAGGGAAGATTCGTTGGTTGTGCACAACTCCTGTTAGTTTGGTTTCATAGCCATTTTTGGAAGGTGGATAAGTTTTCTTATCAAGTTTTCTCAGAAAATTATTCGCCTTTGAAGGAATTAGCGACGACACCAAGACGTGATGACATCACAGAGGAAAAGTGGATGACGATCCTGCAAAATCTACGAGATGAAGATGTTGAATGGAGAGCTCCTTAGATGGTGCCCGATGAAATTTTGTATAGATGTGGGGACTTTGATTGGGTCCCTTTGCTTGGAATTTGGGGAGCTGTCGGATATGCCCCTCTGCTTGTATTAAGACAATATAGGTCAAGACAGTTCGTGCCAGCAACGCAAGGGCTTGCCGAGTGTGAGTTCTCCTATAAGGGTAATAACTACAGAGGAAAGATTCGGGAGATGTCTAACGCTTGGAAACAGATTCACCGGATGAAAAGAATTACCATAGGAGCAACGATAACTCCCGAATATCACGGGTGGCGTATTGAGAGGATCAATGATAACATCCCAAAGTCAAGAGAAGACTGTGGTCGTTTTATAGAGGAGCATTTACGAGTGGTCCCTTCAGAATTAGAGATCATCAAGCAAGACTTCGAAAAAAGAAGTTCAGAGTATGGAAAGATGATAGAGCAGCTAGAAGAGGAAAAGATGCGCTTGGGACTAGATGTTGATATTCATAAGATGGAAGCTGAAAGGTTAAGAAAAGGGAAGAATAAGGCTGAAGAGGATTTAGATAGTTTAAAAACTGATTATAAGAAGCTGCGCTTGTCAATGCGAACCGCAGGTTTGGGGAAAACATCGGAACAATGGAGACAGGAGATCAAGGAAGAAAAGACCAAAGCTGAACAGTGGGAAAAAAAATTTCAAGATGCTCAAGCTCGAGAAAGCGCCTTGGAGCAAAGTCTATCAGAATGCCAAAATGAGGAAGCAAGATTGAAAGATCGGGTAGCGGAGTTAGAAAGGTCGCTTCACTTGTGCCGTAGTCGCAACTCTGTGATTGAGCTAAAAGCAAGTTTACGTAAGATTGAAGAGCTGAAGGAAAGGATAGAAGAGCTTGAAGACGCACTGCAAAACTCTGAACTACGAGTGGAACTTCTGGAGAGGCGTAACGAACAATGCCAAGAGCAAATCCATCATTCTCAAAATCAGATCAGAGATAGGGATCACGTTATGGGAGAAGCCATAACCCAAATTCGGGAAGTAGCTGATCATTTGCAATCCTTAGCAGTTCAGGCTGATATATTGAGTTTGAAATATGAATCTGAATCAAGTCGGGGTCGAGAGTTAGCTTGGCTCCTTAGGGGAGTTAAGGCTTTGGGCATAAAGGCAAAGCCGTATATGTAATCCACTTCATGTAAAAGAAATTTGTTTCCTATTTGGATTTTGTCTAATGAAATTGAATTAGAATCAATGCCTCTTTTTGCATCCATTCATCCTCATTACATTTCATCATATGCATTAAAGTTTCGAAAAAAGGGCCCTAATTAATTAAAATTATGACAGTTACCCTGGAAACCAACAAAAACTTGCCAACTGAACATCGTTACGGCACCCGTGCTAAATCAAAAACTATGGATCAAAGGATGGAAAAGCTGGAACGACTTCAGAAAGAAATGCAAGACCAGTTGCAGGCGCAGATGAAAGAGCAAATAGAAAAGATTCAGCATGACATGGAACAAAAGATGCAGGAGTCCCAAAATGATCTGATAACCAAGATGACGCAATTGTTGAAGGGAGTAGATAAGGGGAAAGGTCCTATGATTATTAATGAAGAAGAAAGTAATGGTGAACCACTTTATCCTCCCGGTTTTACGCCTCCGCATGCGCAAGTTCAGACTGAGTCGCATCCGCGGAGACCCTCTGTGTCGGTTAGGCCCCAACAATTCCAAGGCGATGCCTCAATACCAATAAATTGTCAGCCCGGAGCGGGCTCTAATCCCGGTGATAGCCCAAATAACATTGCTGTCCCAGATCTTGATGAGATGGCTGAAAAGGACAAGGCGAAGGAGGAATTTCCAAAACAATTTGAGGAGAAATGGAAATGGATAGAAGAGAAGTTTAGGGTGATAGAAAGCATCGAAAGCTATCCTGGAATAGATGCAAAAGATCTGAGCTTGGTTCCGGACTTGGTGCTACCTTACAAATTTAAAATGCCGGAATTCGAGAAATACAATGGGACCAGTTGCCCAGGAGCCCACATTACTATGTTTTGCAGAAGAATGACGGGGTATATTAATAATGATCAATTATTAATACATTGCTTTTAGGAAAGTCTTACAGGAGCGGCGTCAAAGTGGTACAATCAGCTGAGCCGAACCAAAATTGCTACATGGAGGGATTTAGCACAGGCTTTCATGAGACAGTACAATCATGTCTCGGAAATAATGCCTGACAGGATAACTCTACAGAATTTAGAGAAGAAATCAAACGAAAGCTTCAGACAGTATGCGCAGAGGTGGAGAGAGTTGGCGGTTCAGGTGCAACCACCGCTATTGGAAAAAGAGATGACGACGCTTTTTATTAATACATTGAAAGCTCCGTTCATAACTCACATGTTAGGAAGCGCTTCAAAGAATTTCTCGGATATAATCGTGAATGGTGAAATGATCGAGCATGCTATCAAAAGTGGAAGAATAGATGGAGGGGAGAATAATAGGAGGGCAGCCCCGAGGAAAAGAGAAAACGAAGTAAATAATGTGAATGCCTATGGTAGGTCAATTTCCGTGAATCAACCACAGAAAGTGGCTGCTAATCAACAGGGATCATCAAGACAAGAGTCGAGAGTTAGGCAAACTACTGAAAAACCCCAATTCACGCCAATCCCAATGTCATACAGGGAGTTGTATCAGACTTTATTTAATGCACATGTTGTTGCCCCACGTTACTTGAGTCCTCTACAACCCCCGTATCCAAAATGGTATGACCCGAACGCACAATGTGATTATCATGCGGGAATTTCAGGGCATTCAATAAAAAATTGTACAGCTTTCAAGAGGGTAGTGGAAGGACTTATCAAATTGGGTGTTGTCAAACTTGACGACTCGCCTAACGCAGAAAATCCGTTACCTAATCACGCTGATAAATGAGTGAATATTGTGAGTGAAGGTATGAGAGAAGAAGTCAAGATTGATATTGCCGAAGTAAAAACTCCATTAAAATTGGTCTGGAAAGAGATGGCAAAGAGAGGTTTAGTTACTTCAGATTTTGAGGAGGGGTACGAGACCGAAAATTATTGTGAATTCCACCATAAAACGGGGCACGAAATCCAAGAATGTGAAGGATTCAGGGCTTTGGTTCAAAGCATGATGGATAACAAGGAGATGAGGTTTTATGAAGATACGGAAGAAAGAAGGAACATATGCGCAACAGAGTTAGGAACAGGGACTCCGAAAATAAATCATCCTGTGGTCATTATCTCACGCCCTAAGGTTAATGAGGCTAGGGCTCAAGTAACACTGAAAATTGTAATTCAGAAACCATCAAATTTCTTATATAAGGATAACAAAATGGTGCCGTGGAAGTATGGGTGCAATGTGACCATCCTGGGAAAAGAAGCGGAAAAAAGTCAGGAAATAGGTTCTTACACGCGCAATGGGAAACGATATGACACTCAAGCAGAGTCGTCTAGGGAAGAGAATTGGAAGAAAGAACAGAAGAAAGGGAAAGCAGCAGAGGTTGAGCCATTGGTTAACGAACCAATAAAAGAAGAGGAGGCAAAAGAGTTTTTGAAGTTTCTGAAACACAGTGAATACAGTGTTGTGGAACAACTGCACAAACAGCCAGCCCGTATTTCTGTATTAACTTTACTCCTAAGCTCTGAAGTACATCGGAATGCACTTCTGAAGGTACTAAATGAAACATATGTGGCTGACGATATTTCGGTAAACAAGCTGGATCGGTTGGTCAACAATATAGGTGCTGACAATTTTATCTTCTTTAATGACGACGAAATACCATCCGGAGGTAGGGGTTCTACTAAAGCCCTGCACGTTACTGTCCGATGCAAAGGGTACACACTCCCGGGGGCCCTGGTTGATAATGGATCTGCACTGAATGTATTGCCTCTATCCACTCTTAGTCGATTACCGGTGGACAGTTCGCACATGAAAGCATGCCAGAGCATAGTAAGGGCATTTGATGGGACAGAAAAGAAGGTTATGGGGAGAATTGAGATTCCGTTAAGGATTGGCCCAATCACTTGTGAGGTGGACTTCTTGGTAATGGATATTAAGCCTTCCTATAACTGTCTATTGGGAAGACCGTGGATACATTCAGCCGGGGCAGTACCTTCATCACTACATCAGAAGGTGAAGTTGGTATCGGAGGGTCGGTTGGTGACAATAGATGCAGAGGAGGATATTATCGCAATGATGACTAGTGATGCACCTTATGTGGACATCAACGATGAGGCACTGGAATGTTCTTTTCGGTCGTTAGAATTTGTGAATGCGATGTTTATTATGGAGGGAAGCAGAATTCTAATACCAAAAATATCCAGGACCACCAAAATGGGGTTGCGATTGATGGTAGGAAGAGGAGCCTCACCTGGGAAAGGATTGGGAAAATATCTGCAGGGAAGGATTGAAGTACCAATGCTGAAGGGAAAATTCGATAGTTTTGGCTTAGGATACAAGCCAGACATGAAGGAGAAGAAGAAAGAAGTAGAGAAGAGACAAGAGAAAAGAAGGGCGCGTTTGAACGGATATGAAACTAAGTGGGAGCCTTTAACCTTTCCCCACATATTTGCATCTTTTGTATCGGGAGGATTTATTCATTCTGAGTGTGGAGCGTCCAGTAGCAAAGGCATTGAAGAAATGTTGGAAAATGTTTATATTAGCGCTATAGAAGCAGCGAAAAAAAGGGCCTCGTTGGAGATTTGCCCTTATGAGCCGGGGAGCGAGCTAAACAATTGGACTGCTGAAGAAATCCCCGTAGTCTTTAGGGCTTATTCAGAGTAATATTCAAAACATTCCTGTTGTTTTTGGCCTAGGAACGATATGAAATCTTTTGTGAAATAGGCATTGGGCCTAAATATCATTATTTTAATGAAATACATATCTACATTCATCTCGATCAGTCATTTTTTTCCCTTTATATGCAAATAAATATTTTCCATTTGATTGATTGTCTTACAAATAATTCTTTCACAAATATTTATTCATACATTTATATATTCTTGGTATATTCTTTGATATGCCCTCATAGGTCTTCAGATATCAATGACATGAGTGACGCTGCTTCAAGCACAGAGCCTATTTTTGAGCAAGAAATGTGTTTGGAGGGATCTCACTACTTTGAAGATGATGAAGATTATGGTGTGTCTCCGGACTTGTTAAGAATGATGGAACAAGAGGATAAGCAGATCCTACCTCATAGGGAATTATTAGAAATCGTGAGCCTAGAGGATGGAAAAGAGGTGAAAATTGGAACTGAGATCACCGCAGAGACAAAACAAGACCTCATCAAATTGCTCCGAGAGTTCAAAGATGTTTTCGCGTGGTCATACCAAGATATGCCTGGGCTAAATACTAACATTGTGGTGCATCGTCTGCCCATAAAAGAGGATTGTAGACCCGTTCAGCAGAAGCTCAGGAGAATGAGACTTGATATTGTGTTGAAAATAAAAGAAGAAGTCAAAAGGCAATTCGACGTTGGATTCTTACAAGAGGTTAAGTATTCGGATTGGGTAGCAAACATCGTCCCTGTTCCCAAAAAAGATGGAAAGGTACGAATGTGTGTGGATTATAGGGATTTGAACAAGGCTAGTCCAAAAGACAATTTTCCGCTACCTCATATTGATACCTTGGTAGATAACACGGCGGGCTATTCATTATTTTCTTTCATGGATGGCTTCTCTGGATACAATCAAATAAAGATGCATCCTGAAGACATGAGGAAAACCACATTCATTACCTTATGGGGAACATTTTGTTACAAGGTAATACCCTTTGGATTGAAAAATGCGGGAGCAACATATCAAAGAGCTATGGTGACTTTGTTTCACGATATGATGCACAAGGAGATAGAAGTCTATGTTGATGATATGATTGCGAAGTCTAGAACGGAAGAAGAGCATATTCAAGTCTTGAAAAAGTTATTTTTGAGATTGAGGAAATTTCAGCTTAAGCTTAACCCGGCAAAATGCACGTTTGGAGCCAGATCAGGGAAGCTATTAGGCTTCATAGTTAGTAGAAAAGGGATTGAGGTTGACCCTGACAAAGTAAAGGCAATACGAGACTTACCTCCCCTGCGCACTCAGAAGGAAGTTCGAGGTTTCCTGGGGAGATTAAATTACATTGCTCGATTCATTTCACAATTGACGGAGAAATGTGATCCAGTGTTCCGTCTCTTAAAGAAACACAATCCGGGTGAATGGGATGAAGAATGTCAGAGGGCATTCGATAAGATAAAACAATACTTGGCTAATACCCCAGTACTATCGCCGCCAAGTCCAGATAGACCATTGATACTGTATCTAACAGTGTTTGAGAATTCTATGGGATGCGTATTGGGCCAACATGATGAGACAGGAAAGAAAGAAAGGGCAATATACTATCTCAGCAAGAAATTTACTAATTGCGAAATGAGATACTCATCGATTGAGAAGTTGTGTTGTGCTTTAATCTGGACAACCCGAAGACTAAGGCAGTATATGTTGTATCATACGACTTGGCTGATTTCAAAATTGGATCCTTTGAAGTATATGATGGAATCAACTGCTTTAAACGGGAGAATGGCTAGATGGCAGATTCTGCTATCTGAGTTTGACATAGTTTATGTAAGTCAGAAGGCCGTAAAGGGAAGTGCGATAGCTGACTTCTTAGCTAGTAGAGCTTTGGAAGACTATGAGTCTTTGGACTTTGATTTTCCAAATGAGGACCTGATGTATGCGGCGAGCACCGAAGAGAATCCTAAAAAGGATAACATATGGAGGTTAAATTTCGATGGAGCTTCGAATGCTACGGGTAATGGAATTGGGGCAGTCTTGGTATCACCAAATGGAGATCATTATCCTGTTGCAAGCAGGTTGGATTTCGATTGTACAAATAATATGGCAGAATATGAAGCATGTATTATAGGCATTCGTGCGACCATTGAGCGAAACATCAAAGTGCTAAGGGTATATGGGGATTCGCATTGGTGATATACCAACTTAAAGGGAATGGGAGACTAGGGACCCTAAGTTAATCGATTATAGAAAACGGTCCTCGAATTGGTGATGAGTTTGACGATATCACCTTCTATTATCTCCACGAGAGAAAACCGGATGGTCGACGATTAGCTACTCTAGCTTCGATGATTCGGTGAATAGACTCGAGGCAATGAGGCCTATTCAAATGAGTATCTATGAGACCCCACTCATTCTTTGCAATATTGAAGAGGAGGAAAAGATGATTGTCCTTGGTATCGAATATCCTACAATGACGTGAAGAATCGAGAGTACCCTAATCAAGCGACGAAAATGACAAAAGAACTCTGAGAAGAATAGCCATCGAATATGTCCTAGATGGGGAAGTGTTATACAAAAGAAGGAAGGATCAAGTACTGTTAAGATGTGTTAATGCTGTGGAAGCCAGGAAAATCTTGAGGAAGTACATGAGGGTATTTGTGGGACGCACGCCAATGGTTTTACGATGGCTAGACAGATCATGAGATTTGGGTACTATTGGCCGACCATGGAAGGAGATTGCATTGATTATGCCAAGAAGTGCCACAAATGCCAAATTTACGGAGACAAAATACATGCGCCTCCTTCACCTCTTCACGTCATGACCTCTCCTTGGCCATTTTCCATGTGGGGTATGGATGTTATTGGGCCAATATCACCAAAGGCTTCTAATGGGCATCGCTTCATCTTCGTGGTCATTGATTACTTTACCAAGTGGGTGGAAGCTGCTTCATATGCAAATGTCACGAAGTCAGCAGTTAGCAAATTCTTGAAGAAAGAGATTATTTGTCGATATGGAATGCCTGAGAAAATCATATCTGACAATGCGTTAAATTTGAATAATAGCACAATAGCTGAGGTTTGCAGCCAATTTAAAATCAAACATCATAACTCATCGCCGTATCGTCCAAAAATGAATGGTGCAGTGGAGGCGGCCAATAAGAATATTAAAAGGATTGTGGGGAAAATGACTGAAACTTACAAGGATTGGCATGAGAAGTTATCATTTGCTCTCCTTGCCTATCGAACATCTGTTAGAACTTCTACCGGGGCAACACCTTTTTCTCTGGTATACGGAATGGAGGCGGTACTACCCATTGAAGTTGAAATTCCTTCTCTACGGGTGCTATCTGAACTACAGTTGGACGAAGCCGATTGGGTCCAATCTCGGTACGATCAGTTGAACCTAATAGAAGAAAAGAGACTAAGAGCTATTCACCATGGGCAAATGTACCAGAAACGAGTGATACGAGCCTATAATAAAAAGGTCCGCCCCAGAGAGTTTCGTGAAGGAGACTTGGTGCTAAAAAAGATTCTCCCCATGCAAAAAGATTCAAGAGGAAAATGGATGCCAAATTGGGAAGGTCCTTATGTTGTAAAGAAGGCCTTTTCCGGTGGGGCTTTGATCCTATGTGAGATGGATGGCAAAAGTTTGCCCAACCCTGTAAACGCAGACTCCATCAAGAAATACTTCACTTGAAAGAAAAGGGAACCAAAGTGAAAACCCGCAAAGGGCGCTTTGCTTCCTAAAAAAAAAAAACTTTGGAAAGGCCAGGGTGACAACCCATAAAGGGCACCTTGAGACCAAAGGGGGCTTGAGTCGAAAACCTGGAAAGGGCGGCTCAAGTTTTGATCGGATTGGGACATGAGGCGATTTGAGCGGATCAAATTTTGATCGGGGGCGTATGATGATCTTGCTTTACCTGAACCAACAAGAAAGGATAGGCGGCGTCTTGGAGCATTGACAAAGTATTGCAGATATCCTAAACACATGTCAAACTCAGAATGGTCTTCAGAAAGTTTATACAGAGAAATTCAAGCTGCGATAACTGGAGCACTTAGTTCTTATTCTATTTATATGTGTATTCTTGAAAATACGTTTTTTTCTTTTTGTGAAGATACACATTCTCAATCCACTTCTTTGTTATCTTTCTTTCGCTATCTTCGATGTTTTATTTCTTTTGAGTTATGATCAGAACCAGCTTCGTTATTATCCATTGTTAGGATCTTTTTGCATCTTTTTGTAAATATGTTGCATTGAAATAATGATTAATGGGCAAATAAAACTTTCACGAAAGAAGTTTTGCATATTACTCTAAAAAGTTTCTAAATAATATAGGAGCCTAAAGCAGGACTATTGTATAGAACGCACCAAATTTAAAGGTTGGAAATTTGGGAATGAGTAGTCCAAATTTAGACTTTCTCCTTGGATTTTTTGTTTTCAATGGCGTTGATTGACAAGACGCCATGTTGGTGACAATGCTTAAATAAATAAGCAAGTGATAATCATCAGGCAATAGGAAGAGATTACCTCGGAGAAGAAAGCCTCTATTTGCGCATGAGTCTTTGGTATAACACCCTAGGGATGGTGTATGGAACCCGTAACGATGTAGATCCTGTATCCTTGAAATTGGATAAGAGAGGATTGAGGAAAGCTATATTTCTACCCTTGGAAATGATGGTACAAATTTTGCGCCCCAATTGATTGAACTCTGAAGATTACAGTAGGGGGCAATCCGGCTAAGAAAGAGATGAGTGTTACCAACCGAGCAAAATAACACTCTGACGTGTTGGTAATAAAACCTCACGGATAACGAGAAATGACAACCCTAACATTAAAAAGGGATCATTCTCATGACATTCTGCATTCATACAAGTATCATTCAATGCAAATACTATTCATACATACCTAGTTGGGAGCATTTGATTCATTTTGATCATGCCATCCTAATCATTAGGCATAATTAGGTTCATTATACAGGTCTTATCTCCCTGAGGTTACAGTGGAATAGACCGAAGACTTTCAGGATCTTATCTCTCTGAAGTTACAGTAGAGTAGATCGCATCAGATCTTATCTCCCTGAGGTTACAGTGGAATAGACCGAAGACTTTCAGGATCTTATCTCTCTGAAGTTACAGTAGAGTAGATCGCATCAGGTCTTATCTCCCTGAGGTTACAGTGGAGTAGACCGAAGACTTTCAGATCTTATCTCCCTGAGGTTACAGCGGAGCAGATCGAAGACAGGATCTTATCTCTCTGAAGTTATAGTAGAGTAGATCGCACCAGGTCTTATCTCCCTGAGGTTACAGTGGAGTAGACCGAAGACTTTCAGATCTTATCTCCCTGAGGTTACAGCGGAGCAGATCGAAGACAGGATCTTATCTCTCTGAAGTTACAGTAGAGTAGATCGCATCAGGTCTTATCTCCCTGAGGTTACAGTGGAGTAGACCGAAGACTTTTAGATCTTATCTCCACGAGGTTACAGTGGAGCGAATCGAAGATGGATCTTATCTCTCCGAAGTTACGAGAGTAGATCGCATTAGGTCTTATCTCCCGAGGTTACAGATGGAGTAGACCAAGACTTTCGATCTTATCTCCCGAGGTTACGATGGAGTAGGCCAAAAGACTTTCGGATCTTATCTCCACGAGGTTCTGTGGAGCGAATCGAAGACGGATCTTATCTCTCGAAGTTACGATGAGTAGATCGCACCAGGTCTTATCTCCCTGAGGTTACAGTGGAGTAGACCGAAGACTTTCAGATCCTATCTCCCTGAAGTTACAGCGGAGCGGATTAAAATAAAAGATCTTATCTCTCTGAAGTTACAGCAGAGTAGATCGTATCCAATCTTATCTTCCTGAGGTTACAGTGGAGCAGATTGAAGCCGATGAATCCTATACCTCTGAAGTTGCAGTAGGTCAGATTAAATCTACCATGACAAGTCTTATCTCCCTGACGTTGCAGTGGAACAGACTAAAACCACAAACCTCGTCCCCTGAAGTTGCTACGAAGAAGATCGAAGCTACAAGTCAGAACTCTCTGAAGCGTAGTGGAGTGGATCGCAACAACAAGACACAGTGGACTGGAATGAGGCTTTTTGAATAAAAGAAACGCTAGAAGAAGTCAAGATTCGGCAAGACCGGGCAAAATTGGCCTTTCTTGGTCTTTGCTCTGTTCTCGTTACACAACAACGAGCAAAGAGGGGCAGCTGTTGCAGGCCATTCTGCCCGGGGCCCAATTAAACTCAAAATACAGGCCCAAATTACAGTCCAAAGATTTCACTAAACCCAAAACAAAAACCTAGCGAAAAGAAGAACCCTAGGTGCCGCTCCTAGGGTCTTCGACCTTTAACCTTCGCCCACCTTTCTGCCAAAGAACCACCACCAACGCCACTGTCACCTCCACCCACGTGGTCCATACCTGCAATGACAGAAAGGAAACATCAACAAATAGAAATAGATTAGAAAAACGCATGGAAAATCGGCTATAAAGCCACCAAAAATCTTTGTAAAAGGGTTCGGTTTTTGGAAACAATATTGAAGAAATAGAAAAGAAAAATCGGTTTAAAGGTGATATTTTAGACTTTTTTTCCTTCGATTCGATTCTGTTTTCGCTCTTTCTTTTCTTTCACGGTTAATAGGCTTAAAGTAATAAACGAAACTTACCTGAACGCAGCGTTTGAGTTGTCGCCGGAGTCCTTCGGGTCACTGAAAATGGACGGGGATGGCGGCTTTTGGGGGTTTTCCTCTCGGCTTTAAGGATAGGAGAGCCTGATCTATGAAAGGCCTTGCAACGGGGTTAAAAAAACCGACCTTTCGCCTTCTGATCGCTGCCTACGGCGGCACTGGCGCCGGTCGGCGCGGTGGCCTGCGGCCGGGCCCCTTGGCTTGAAAGGAGAGGGTTGGGGAGAGGTTTTGAAGTTTTTTTTGTTTTAAACAGAGAAGAATGAAGAAATAAAAAAAAACAAACTTAAATAGACACCTTAAACGGCGTCGTTTAGGACTGGCCTCAATAGTCCCAAAACGGCGTCGTTTCGACATGGATCAAGCCGACCCGACCCGACCTGATGAAGGTCCGCGTGTTTCCATACCTGAGGGTCTATTTGCGATTTTGGTCCTTCGGAATTTATTTTCTTTTAATTTAACTCCTTTTGTTCAATATTATTGTCTTTTTAATTCAGCCCTGAACTTTCGTCTGTCTTTCGATTTCGTCCCTGACCCTCTGGCGCACTGAGCAATGTACACGTGTCCTTATAAAGGGTTTTATTACTCCGTTTGGTCCCTGATATTTACGCGCATTTCCATTTTAATCTTTCTTGTTTTTATTTTCAGTTTTTACCCTGTAATTTCATTTTACTTTTGATTTCATCCTACTGTTTTGTTTATTTGTTAATGTAATTTTTTTTTGTTATGATTTTTATTACCATTAAATTAACTATTGTTATTATTGTGGTTATCTTTGTTATTATTATTATTATTTATTTATTTATTTTCTCTATGGTTTATGCGTCCATTTTTTTGAACATTATATATATATATATGTACCTTTTATATACATGCGCATGTACCCATATATATATTTTTACATTTTATAATTTATATGCATATAGATCCATGTATATTTTCCTTACGAATATACATATATTAATATCTCTGCTTTTGTCCTTTTATATACATATACATATCCATACGTATATGTATATACCTATATGAGTTTTACATATTTAATAACTTTAAAACATAAATATATGGATGTTTTCATATTTTATAAGCACATATACAAATATTTTCCTTATATGTATATGAATGTTTTTATATATTTTATAATTTGGATCAATTTTTTATTTTTGTTTTACTTAATGTTCATTTGTTTATTTATTCATATGCCCATTTTTATGTTTTAGTTTATTTATTTATTTATTTGTTATTGTACATACATGGTGAATTAGGTTTATTTATTTATTTATTATTTGTTTTTGCTCATATTATTTTAGTCACATCATTTTATTCATTATTCCATTATGCATATAAATACCATATTTCAAAAAGGAAAATGTTTCTAATTGAGGCAATGTTTTGCGTTTGGAAATTCGAGAAAACGTGCCCTAAGGTGCTGGGTGTCGATTTTTCTCGTTTAACCAAATGGCTTAATATCCTTTTAAATTTTTAAAATAAGGCAATGTTTTGCGTTTGGAAATTCGAGAAAACATGCCCTAAGGTGCTGGGTGTCGATTTTTCTCGTTCAACCAAATGGCTTAATATCCTTTCCAAAAATTACAAAATAAGGCAATGTTTTGCGTTTGGAAATTCGAGGAACATGCCCTAAGGTGCTGGGTATCGATTTCTCATTTAACCAAATGGCCAAATATCCTCTGGAATTTTAATCCATGCCATTCGAGTTTTTTTAAGGATCGTATTTTAAATTTCTTTAAAGTTTTTAGTTTTTCGACACTAAGACATTAAGAAATCAACTAGGTACCAATTTTGGGCGTATCGAGGGTGCTAATCCTTCCTCATGCGTAACTGACTCCCGAACCCGTTTTTCTGAATTTCGTAGACCAAACTTCTTGTTTTAATAAAATCAAATCGTTTATTAAAAACAACCAATTTTCGAGGTGATCCAATCACACCTCATTAAAAAGGATTGGTAGCGACTCCTGTTTTTTTTTGTTATCGTCAAAACCCAAGTCGACCCCGTTTTCATCCAAAGAAATGGTGTCAACATTACTAATTGACTCTATTTTTTTATTATTTTATTTTATGTGATTAAAAAAAAACTCAATATAACCCTTTTATAATTAGTTAACCTTCCCTGCAATTTCAAACCGCAACCAATTCACAATTTATACAATTTCATATTCAAATAACCTAAACATATCTTAAACATTAACTTAGTAATTTACTAAATAAATATTCGCATATATTGTTTAAATAAATAAACTTCATTCATTCTATTTCAGTTTTAGTACCAAACATACCATTTTATAACTTAATGTTTCATTTATCATTCAAATATTATAGGCCAATTCTTTACAACCAAAACTTACAAGACTCCTTAATAAAACCGAAATACTTGCCACATTTACCAAAGGAAAAAATACATCACCAAAGTCATGCTGAAGTCGGGATTGATCTGGATGCTGAACCGGGACCTTTGACTTCAATCGACCTGCGAACGGAAACAACCTTACACTGAGTATTTCATACTCAATGGTATTACCATAATTCAAATTATAACAGTAATAAACATGTAAAGCATAAATCATACATACAAATTTAAATTCAAATTTCATATTTCAACAATAACAATTCATCAATTAATATCATATATCCACATTTTAAACTTGGACACATGATGAACCTTAGGTTCATTCCCCAATTTCGTATCACATTTCAATTCACAATTTAACTTTTTCATCTCATTTCAGTAGCTCGATTGATCAACTCATTTGGTTTATCATTTCATTATTTACCCTATTAACAAAACTCGAACTTTGGCCGATACACGGATCCAACCAAACACTCCAGTATGGCACCCAGTGCCTCATCGGATAGTTCGAAGCAATAGTTGACACCCAGTGTCTCATTGGCAAAGCAATAGTTCGAAGCATATTTTCCTAATTTCTAATTTTCCTCAATTTTAGCCCCTAAAACATAAAACTTATAGCTTACTTCACAATTTAATCCTTTTATCAATTCTAAATTGAAATTCATTCAATTAAATCCCTAATTCATCTTTTGTTCAACATAAACTATATTCAAAAACCTAAAAATCTCCAAAACCTCAACTTAATTTCAACAAAACTTTGTTCTAAAGCTTTTAAAACATCAAAATTAAAAGAAAAGGACTTGATTGACTTACCAAATTAAAGTTTAAATCCTTAAACCCTAATTTTTCCTTTTTCTTTTATTTCTTTCTTTTCCTTCCCTGTTTCGAATGGTCTCTGTTTCTTTTCTTCTTTGTTTCTTTTATTCTTTTACTTTATTTATTTATTGTATTAATTAATAATATGAATAATAATAATAATA
Organism: Gossypium raimondii; assembly: GCF_025698545.1. Lineage (NCBI taxonomy): Eukaryota > Viridiplantae > Streptophyta > Magnoliopsida > Malvales > Malvaceae > Gossypium > Gossypium raimondii. The sequence goes on along the minus strand of NC_068577.1, from coordinate 54,311,432 downwards.
ATAATAACAATACATTATAATAATATAATAATACTTAATTCATAAATATCTTTTACTTAAATTATAAGAAAATATTTTATTTTATTACAAATTTATTTTATATATTTTACACATGTTTAATTTAATCGCCATACACTTATCTTTAATTTAATTTAATCCATAATATAATAATTATAATTATAATTTATCAAAATATCTTTTAACTTAATTTTAAGTAAATAAATAATTATAATACAAATGTATATGCATATGTTATTACATATGTACAACTTTATCACCCTACATTTGTCACTATTTGATTTAATTTATAATATAATTTCATAATTTTAATTAATATAAATTACATTATCTAATAAAATAATAATATTAATTATAATTTATTAAGATATTTATATAAATAAATCATAAAAATCTAAGATTTTATGAAGTAATTGCCGCCTCATACTTGTGAATTGGCTTAATTGCCATTTTGATCCTTTATACTTTCTTTTAATCTATAATTAAACTTTTACCTTTTATTCAATTTAGTCCTTTTTGCTAATTACCCTAAATTAAGCTAAATTTACCTAATTAAAACCTAATTAAACACACAACTAGATGGAGGACCGATACTACACTTTTTCGATGCCCGTGAATTTTGGGTCATTACACCCTAACTTCAGGCCATGAGCCTTATATATATATATTATTCCCTGGCTTGAGATGTCTCGTGTCAAAAGTTGAGGGTTAAAGTTACTATTATATCAAATTTAAAAGTTATTAAGTAATTTTTTCTGTTAGTAATTTAATAACTAGTGACCAAAAAAGAAACAAAATCTGTAATTATATGACCATTTTATAATTTTTCGTAATCGAGTGATAGAAAATACCAATAATTAGGTGATTACCAATATAATTTACTCAAAATATAAACAATTTGATAGATACTTAAATATGTTTTTTGATAAAATATGATGTCTAAATTTTTATGTTGAGAGAGGATAATATATTGTATATAATTCGATAATTTTTTTAACATTAATCTCATTATATGCTTTTATATATATATATATATAACGTTTAAAACTATCAATAGTCTTTCCAAAACCCTCAAATAAGAGGATAATACACTTTAGTGCACCCAAACACACATCCTCTTGTACTAACAATAATAGCGATGTCAATCGAGGTTATGATAATTCTTAGGGTGAAACTTGAAATATTGCCTATGGAAACTATGTTTGGAATATATCAGGTTAGAATATGCATATCAAATAAATTCGATTAGTTAGGTAACTTATATCAAGTATAAATTATGGGTTCGGACTGTAACTTAAATTAATTTTATATAAAATAATGTATTTTAATTATTAAATAACAAATCATATCAACTTAAATTTAGAGAACAAAATTCTTGTTCCTTGGTTCTTTAGCAAATATAATTACGATTTACAAATAAATCCTACACACATTCCATAATTATATGTATCATTAAATTAAACAAAATATAAATAGGAGTTATAAATAAATATCAGTAATTTTATTAAAAATAATTAAATATTAATAATAACTATTGTAAATAAATATTAATAATTCTCATATTTAGATTTATAATTAATTAAGGGTTTAGGGTTTTAGTGTTTTAATATTTATTTATAAACCCTCCATTATTTTATGTTTTATTTAATGATGAAATATCATATTATTATTCGCTATGATCTATGAAAATATTATCGTAAAATTAAAGACGAATAGAAGTAAGAAAATATATAAACTCTCCAGCCTTCTATATTTTTTTAAAATGAACCCAAAACAATTATTAATTTAAATTTATATATTACCCCACCCTTTAATTACAATTAAACTTCATAATTTATAAAAGAATCAAGGAAAAATAATAATGAATGATGTTAATGGAAAATTTCATGTGATGGGAAGACAGATGGCGAAATGTTGAGATGTTTTCTTAATTTTCTTTTATATGCTAAAATTGTGCGTCGATTGAGTCTTAGTTCGACTAGCATGTATATTATTGTTAATGTAAAAAGATGTGAGTTTTAGTGTGCTGAAACGCATTCTCCTCCTATTTATTTATAATAAAATTATTCAAAAAAAATATTTAGCTAAAACTTAATCATATATATGATGTTTATGGGTAAGTTTTAATTGATGAAAATATAATGTAAAACAGACCTTTAAGATAAATGTTTTTATGATTTTATGAGATAACTAATCTAAGCATTAAGCAATAACGATTAAACAATTAAAAGAGTATATTTGATATGTTTTTGAATTATTTTAGTGTTGAAGTTAATATTAATTTATTTGTTTTTAAATCATTTTATAGATATGACAATTATGCATTAGTTTATAATAATTTGTGGTATAATGTTAAATTTAGTTTTAATATTTACATTTTTGTCAAATTGGTCCTTTTTTTAAAGTTAAATTTGACTCTTAACCTTTCAAAAAGAGTCAAATTGCTTCTTTTTTAACGAAATATTGATTAAAACGTTAATTTTTTAACAATGTTGGTGTGGCAACTTTGTACAAAAGTTCATATGTATTTTCATCTTGACATGAAATTATTTGTCTTATATGTTATGTCAACAGATAACTTTAAAAATATAAAATTAAAAATATTTAAAAGTTAAAAAATAAAAAAATTTCATAAAAATTCAAAAAAATTAGCATGAAATATAAGTGGATTCTCATTCGAGCTACCATGTTTAAAAATCAACGTTTTAGTCAGTATTTCCATTAAAAAAAACAAAAAATTAACTCTTTTTAAAAGGTTGAGGGCCAAATTTAGCTTAAAAAAATAAATGATAGTTGTTATGGTATTTCCAGTTGCCAACTTGAAACCCGGATATAACCCAGGCTATCGGCCCGCGACCTGAGTTTGGGCCCCACTAGGTGGATATGTTAAGGGCTCACCGAGAGAGCTCACGAGCCTAGTTCACATGTCCCTGGGTGTTCGCAAGCAAAGGGCGTAAAGGCAAACTGAGTGAACTGGCGAACACCTGGATCAACGAACACGTGTCAAGTCTAGGACAACTTATGTGTTAACATACACGGAGCCTATCTAGGACGTCAATTCCATAAACAGTAACCATGTCATATAAATATCCAATTCTCCCCACTAAGAGGACACACACAACGCAATACTCAACAATGGACAAATTGACAAAAAATATAAACATTGAGGCCTAAATTTAACATTATGCCATAATTTATTTGTCATTTGTAATATATGCTATATTTCCATATTATTATTATAATTATTTTAAAAATGTATTTCCATATTATTATTGTTCATTATGTGTATTAATAATATTTTCCTAAAAAAAACATATCTATTCACGGTTGTTAATTGAAGTGGAAAAGACCACAACGCAACTAACGAATTAAAAATTTTCAGACGCAAAAAATAGCGTTGAAATCTCATTCAAAGATCCAAAGAGCTTTAGTCTAAATATAATCATAGCCTAATGTGACCAACAATATATAGGGAAGTCACACATTTAAATCTCAATCCGAAAGTTACTTTCCAAGCAACCTCAATAGGTCACTCGTCCGAAAAGGGAAAGATTTGGGTAAAAATATAAATTCGAAAAATGAGTTTGAACAAAAATTAAGATCCATTTTTTAAATGGATCAAGTCTCGGGTAAATTTTTTTGGTCCAACCCAAAATTGCCTAATATTTTTCCCTACTGCTGTTTACTGTTGTTTTGATAAAATTTTGTTATTATATTGTTACTATTTTGTTGCTATTATTTAGGTATTATATAACTGCTATTTTATTATTAATTTTGCTATTTTTTTAGAGGTATTTGTTTGCTAAGTTGCAATTATCTTAGTGTTATTTAAGTATAAATATTTTTTAATGTATTCAATTTGTTGAGAAATATTTATTTTAATGTTTTTAGTATATTTGATGTATTATATTTTTAAATTTTATTTTTATATAAAAAAATTAATATGGACGGATCGGACCGGGCTCGAGTTTAGTATTTTTATTTGAGTTGGGCTTGAGCAAACTTTTAGGCCCATTTTTAGCCCGAGCCTAGAAAACGGGCCTAAAATTTTATATTGACCCATCTCGAAGCCCCATGATTAGGTCTAGGCACAAGAAAATAGACAAAGACCTGGTTTGATTAATTGCCTTTTTAGGCTAGTAAAATTTCTGCATTCCCCCGGATTTTTCAATAAATTCCTATTCTTGATGCCAACAATTGTTGATGCATTATTGATCTTGATCTCAATTTTTTTTAAGGTATTTACCGGAGCGAGTCTAGTAATTAATTCTCCGTATTCTATAAATCTATTAAGGAGATAGATGCTGGCCATAAATTTTAAAACTGTTCCATATTTAAGGTGAGGATCAAACCCTCAACCACTAATTAAAGTAGAAAAAACCTTAACATCTCACTTAACTCCCATGATGACCCACCTCACGTATTTTAAATGTGGATAATACGTTACCTTATTGGTTAATCCAACCAACCAGATGTGATATAATTGCCTGCCCAAAGTTATGGTTAGGTTTAGGCTGTACTCAACATTTTATGGGTCATATTAGACGTTCCAATTAATTTAATTTGGAAAATGAAATTAACGTTTGCATGTATTTAACCTTATAGACAAAAAAGGAATCGCAATGCATGACATTGACGCAAGGAATATGTCCAAATATGTAAGTTAATGCCACGTTAGAATTTATGATCGATTCCTCCTCTATAAAAATTGCTTTTCAACACAGCTTTTTCTAACTTTTTTTCCTTTTCATAAAGAAAAAAAAAATGAAGCAAAATTCACAACCTAAATGGGAAGCCAAGGTTTCATCAAAGCTAACAAAAGCTTCACCAGACAAAACATGGGCCATTTATACAGATTTCTTCAACTTTCACAAATGGTATCCAACTTTAGCCACATGCTATGGCATCCATGGCACCAACGGTGAGCTCGGTTGTATCAGATTCTGCTCGGGTTTCTCGATCTCGTCCCAAGGCGGTGATGGTGACAGTAACGGCGGTGGGTCCGAGAAGTGGTCCAAGGAGAGGTTAGTAGCCGTTGATCATAGTAACCGTAGCTTGAGCTATGAGATAGTGGAAAGTAATATTGGGTTCAATTCATATGTTTCGACGGTCAAGATTGTTCCTGGGGGTGTTGATGATCAGGAAGGATGTGTGATCGAGTGGTCCTTCACCGTTGATTCTGTGGAAGGGTGGAAATTAGATGAGATGAAGAAACTGTATGAGGAGGGCCTCCAAGGGCTGGCTAAGAGAATTGATGATAGTTAATTATAATGTGTCTTAGTTTTAGCTCTAATGTATGGTAATTTTATATCATCAACTCAACCGTGTGTGTTTCATCATATATTGCTTCTCTCTTATTTATAAATTAATATAAAGTTTTGTTTTACAATATAATGTTTACCTACAAGTTTTATTTGTATGAATATTGCTCCATATAATTACTTCTTAGAATTTATGTTCGTTGAAATAAAATAAATTTTCTCAGAAAATGATTGGATGGAACAGTGACGTCACATTATCTATATCACTTTTTCAATAATTTAATATCACACTAGCACTTTTATCTTTAAAAAAAAGCAAATTCAAATGAAAATCTTAAAATTCAAGATGAAATTGCTGATGCGGCATTAAACTATTAGACAAGAATAATATATCAGTTTCATACAATCTTTTCTTCCTAAGTAAAGTGGCGTCTTAGAGCTTTATGGGAAATGAAAAATGCATAACACACTCAAACTCACATATTTGACAACAATCTCATGTTAATTAAATTAAGACTCAATCAGTGAATCATAGGCTAAAATGTAAGACTAAAATACGAAAATTATGTCAAATACCTTATTTGTTTGTTCGTTTAATAGTCACATATCTTGTTTTCTTATCAAATTTATATTAATACATTAATAAAGTTAAGGTATTTGGAAGAGAAATTTCATTTCTATCAATATTTTAAAATTTTAAAAATAATATTATTAATAATAATAAAGTATTCCAAATTTTGAAAGAAATTTTAAAAGGAGATTTGTATAATTCAAATTCTGGTGATTTTTTTTCAAAATTCTTCATAATTTTATTTTATTTACACAATGCTTTACTCTAAAATAAAAAGTATACTTCATAATATCAATTTTATTTTATTTTAATATATATTTTAATATTTGGTATTATTATTAATATTCATGTATTTGTATAAATTTAATGATATCAGTATTGCATATTTTAATACAACTACTTGTAATGATTTGATTTCCAATGGTTTCGGAAAATGTGATCCGTTTACGTATACCGAGTTCGTAAATATTAAATTGGGATGTTTATAGAGTTAGTGTATTAATGAATTGAAATTTGGATAGTCAATTTAGTAGAAATTGTGGTTAATTAGGACCCATGAACTAAATTGTAAAGTCTAATCGCTATAGATTTTTAATTAGTAAATGGATTGAGGACTTAAATAGCAATTAACCAAAGAAATAAAATAACAAATAGACCTATTTTAAATATGTGTTAGTCGGGGTGTTGGATGATGACATTTACTTAACATAATTAGTGATTAAACTTAAATAATTAAGGATTAACTTAATTAAATTAGTTTAATTAAGGTAAAACATAATATAAATAGAAATTGGTGGAAAGAGAGGTGAAAGATTGGTATGGATAGTATGACATGTTTCGATTGAGATTGGTATGGATTATTTGAATAGATGATTGAATTGAATAGAATAGAAAATAGTGTAAATTGATGAAAATATGAAATTAACTTTGAATTTGACTGAAACATTTTATGTTGTATAATAAAATGATGAAATGAATCATGAATTGGAAATGATAAAATGTAAATTGTGCTATATGATGAATTGGATAATTGGTTACTCTATTAATTGTTTGAGCAGAGTCGAATATAGTTGGCATGTCATAGGATTTGATTGTGTACAGATTTATGCACTTACGCGCTAGAATGCACTTTGTGTGCCAGTATGTGCTTTGTGCGCCAATATGCACATTTCGTCCTAGTTTCCTTTATTTCCACTTATATGAAAATGCACTTTGATGCTAGTTTGATGTGTTGGTTGGACGATCCGAGTATCCGTCCAAATCCGAGTCAGGCTAATAGGGGTTGCAAAATGTAAACTCGGTAAATGATATGAACATGTTATAAATTGATATCATTGGAATGAATTGTGTTTTAATGCAAATGACATACTGAAATTACACAACCGAGTCTGCAAATTAGATGAAACTAAGCCCTGGGGGCCGAGACAAATACAAATGAGTCGGTGGACTCCAGGAATGGGTGAAAATGTGATATTATAAGTGATTTATAGAAAAGTCTTATAATTGAATCAATTGGTATGTAATGTATATGCAAATTTCTGTATTTAGGTTGATGATGGTAAGTTTGGTAACAAAAATAAGTCGGTTGGATGATGTGTGTATATAGAAATACATGTATAGAATTAAGTAGAATTGTTAATGCTTTTGTTTATATGTAATAAGCTATAAAAGTAACATATTTAATCCCATTCTTAATGCATTTTTGGATGATTAATGATGTAAATTAGTGAATTTGATGTTCCTAATCCCTTAAATTCATGTTTCTATACTTAGGAGAGCATTTGGGAGCGAAAGGAGCAAAACACGAGCAAAAATCAGACGAATAGAGCTATTTCCAGGATCCACACGGCCCAGGCACTTCCACACGGGCTGGCCATACACCCGTGTGAGCAACACAGGTTGGCTACACACCCATGTGCCAGCCCTTGTCGATATCGCACCTCTTTTCCCAAACACACAAAAAAAAACCCAATTTTTAGGCTTTCTGAGCATTATAAAGTCTATAAATATCAACTAGAAGAAGATCTGAGGGGATATTTAGAGAAGATTGAAGAAAATACTCGAAGAATGCCAATGGAATCAACTCGGAGCGGATCTCCTTCAAGATTAAATATCTCCATTTAATTTCTTTTGAAGTTTTATTGAGTTTCTTTATGTCTTGTTGTTATCCTAACTTTGAGATATTTCTATTTAGGAGTATGAACTAAATTCCCTAGATACCTAGGGAAGATGAAACCTAGGATTAATCTTATTATTTGATTTCTGATTTACATGATAAATCCTTGATTCTTGTTCTCAATTATGTATGCTTATTTCATGTTTTGATATTTTTGGGATATTAATTCATGTTTAATGTGCTTATTTCAGTGGAGCAAAAGTCCCTATTTAAGAGTAGATCTAGCATAATTGAGTGGAGTTGCATGCAATCCTAAAAATAGGATGACATAAATCTACCGGATTAGAGTAAAATCTAATAGGGGAATCCATAGATTGGGTTAATACGACAATAGGGGTTTTAATTAGAAAGAGATTTCAATTAATCAACCTAAAGTCAGTTGTTCTTACTCTCGAAAGAGATATTAACATAATTTAGATATTTTTACGGATCAAGACACAAGTGAATAAATCATTTAAATTCAGATTCATAATAATAAGTGAAGTCTAAGTGGATTCTTTCCTGAGTATTGTCTATCTCATTGATATCTTTGATTATTCTCCTATTTTATTCACTGTTGTTTTCTTAGTTAAATTGATTAGTAATTTTAGATTAAAATAATCACTCCAAATTGTCGGGTAAATAATAGAAAAATGGTAATTACTAGTACTTTTAGTCCTCGTGGATACGATACTCCCTACTCACCATAACTATACTATTGTTCGATAGGTGCGCTTGCTTTAGTTGTATTTTTAGTTAGTTTAGTGACCATCAATATGCCTTGAATTATAAATGTACCACTAAGCCCTATTGCTCAACTTACGGTTTGTTTTCTTCTGCGTAGGTTTAGGTGATTCTTGAAGCCTTAAGACTTGAAGCCAGGATCTAGACTATCGTTCCCGACCCTACAAAGTTTGTATAAAGTAACTCCTTTTGGTCTTTTGAGCATGTACCTAGGAAACTTATGTTAAAAGTCTCAAATGTTAAGTCACATATATGGTATAATTCTTGTTAATGTTTTGGTATTGTGTTGAAATGGGTTCTAGTTGATGTGGAATATGTGAATTTATTGTATGATATGTATATATGAAATTTTAGGTCCCTTTTAACTTGTAAACAGGTTGATTTTGGAAAAAAAAAACAAATTGTCATGTTGCGACGATAAACTTTTGATTTCGCGACGAAAAATAGAGCAAGGTTATTGTGGTGACGTCGTTGCTGCGAGGTTACAATGAGCACAAAATAGTAAGTTGTGTTGCGACGAGAAACCCCTGGCGTCATGACGTCAACCTAAAATTTTGGAATCCTTACAATTAGGTCATTTTACGATCTTGAGTTAACAAAAAGGCTTTCGTAAGCTTGAATAAAACTTGGAATTGATGATTTACTATATTATACATATGTTTTAGTTGTAGCTTGAATGTTTAACAATTTATAAATTGATTTTAGTTGCTTCAGCTGCGAATATGGCACCTTGTAATTTGGACCCGATGATCGGGTCGGCATCGGGATGTTACACTATTATTCTTTTATACTTACTCTATAGGAAAATTCTACCGTGCGCTCCCAAAAAAAAAGTGTATACCAAAAATTTTAATGAAAGTGTTAAAAAAATTAGTATTGGTATAACGTTAAAAGTTTTGGTATAGCATTAAGAATTTTGATATGTGGTTTTTTTTCCAAGTGTACAACGAAACCCCTCATTTAAAAATTTCCAAAAAAAAAAATTTGGTGCAAAATGAAAAATCATAGAGAATTAAACTAAACTGACAAAATTAAAAGCACCACTAATCTTATCATTATCAAGGGCTTCAAATAACTTCATAGGGGCTTTTGGCAAGACATGTACCCCTTCCGCTTCCACAATAACCATATTTACAATACGACCAACAATATAATTAGTCTCCTTAGGTATGTGCTTATCACCCAATGTTCTTTGTTCTATAACAACTTTTGAATTTGCACGACCAATGCTGAAATCAAATTTGGTTATAAAGTTCTTCCTTGGATTGCTTGGGATGCCTCAAGGCTATCAATTTGGAATAAATGAACTAAATCTTAAACATGGCCATGAACTCATAGTAGTAGGGTTAAAGTCAATTCGAAAAAAAACAACATTTAAGTTACTAATGTGTTAAATTAAAATATATTTTTTGGGTATGATCAAAGGTATATTTCATGTTCATTTATTGGTTCATAAAGATAATTTTTGGGGTTAATGATTACATCTCTTTAAAAGTGTATTGCGCCTTATTATTGTATCTAATGGTTATTAAAATATAAACTTTAAATCTCAAATTAATTAATAAATAAATCTCAAATTTAATAGACTAAGGTAATATTTGACAAACTAAAAAATTTAAATACCAAGTTTAAATTATAAAATATGTTTGGTATATTTTTAAAGAAATTAAGTACAAAATATAATTAAATTATTTAATAAATATAATTTTAAAATTTTTAAAATAAAATATTTAAAGGATAATGTTAAAATAAAAAATCTAATTGATAAATAACTTTTTATCCATTTAGCATTTTCCACACTGCTTAAAAACAAATAATGATGATATTAGTTTTAATTAATTTAATTTTTTCTGTGGGGATAAAAATCCTAAAATTCGAAATATTTAGCGTTTTATTTACGATAATCGAAGAGATGTAGGATAAAAAAACCCAAAGTATATATCCTATATTTTAATACTAATCAAATGGAAATGATGAAACTGATTAGGTAATAATTATCTCGCAGATTAAAATTTTTTATATCTCAATTTTTTTTTTAGTATATAAAACTGCTACCTTTGCATAGCATACCCATTACCAAAGCATCTCCATTTCTTTATCCTTCTCTCAAATGGCCGAAGAAACAGTTCCAAAATGGGAAGGAAAGTCCACAGCGGAGCTAAAAACCACAACACCAGAGCAGATATGGCCCTTCTTAGCCGAGTTCTGCAACATAGACAAGTTTTTCCCTTCAGTCGATACATGTTATCGTAAGGAAGGGACTCCGGGTCAGCCTGGTCTGGTCCGTTACTGCGAAAGCTCGACCAGCTGGGCCATTGAGAAGCTTTTAACCATCGACCCCATCAACCACTCGCTAAGCTACGAGATCGTCGAAAATAACATAGGGTTCAAAGGCTACGTCGCCACCCTGAATGTGTTGGCGGTTGAAGGCGATGGGTGCAAGATCGAATGGTCGTTTATATCTGACCCAATTGAAGGTATGAAGTTGGAAGATTTTGTTTCTTATTTGGATAATACACTGCTATTCATGGCGAAGAAACTGGAAGATGCTGTCCGGGCTCAAATCTAGATGTTGAAAATTGTTGGTTTTTGTTGTGTGTTTTAGAAAGTTTTGTGTTTTGTAACAACAATAACAACGATGAAGCTTCTAAGTTAATGTTGGACCACGAGGTCTTGTCTGGTTTGCACATGTGCTAAAACATTAGATGTCGGGTTCTCCATTTTGTTTAATCTTGGAATAGAGTTTCTCTTTTAATGTTATCCTTTTTTTAATACGACAATTTTTGTTGTCTGTTCCGATATATAAGAATTAGTGTAGAGGTTTTCTTTTCTTTTTTCTTCTTTTATTTTGCAATATTGAGGCGCTCGTTTTTTCGTTTCTTAGTGTTGGAAAAAAAATACATGTAAATATATAATAAAATAAAAAAATTTGTCAAAAAATAAATATGTTTTGATCGCTGTAATCTGAATGTCATTTCCAAAATTAAAATAATTCTTCCTTCGAATAAAAAAACTGAAATAACGATTGGAATTGAGTAGACAGATAAGCAGAGGAAAACGGTAAAAATGTCGGTACAAAAGGGTAAATTTTCGTAAATGGTGCAACTGACCAAATTTTCAAAAGAATTAAATGCTTTACATGTTACCATAGATTGAGCAAGAGATAACAGTCAGCATTTGTTGGATTTTAACCTCAATTACTGACCAAAAAGAGGAAATAACATTATATTTAAACCTCTTAAAAACTTTTTTCTTACCAACAGCCTTTCTGCTGCTCTCGCAACCTGCAATCTAGCTGGTCGCCACGATTGCTGTATGAACTACTGATGGCCTATATTTGGTCTACAGTACTGACATGGCCGATAGACACCTTCTTGTTGTGATGAATCCATCACGCTCCCTGGCATGTTTGACACCCATGGGTTTGTAGCCAAAGTTGTCGGCATAAGTCTTCCCTTACACTAATGTTGAAAAACACAAGAATTGACGTGGTTTGTAATGTTAGAAGACTATCATGTCTGGATTTTATGAAAGATTCACTGATTTTCGAGCCTTATTTTATTTATAAAATGAATATTAAAAAAAAAACTAACAGAAAGTCTGATCATATAAAAAAACAAATGCCCGACTCGAAGAAAAAAATCTGGAAAATGTTACTAACGTAAGGCATACGTGAGATGAAATAAAAGTATGTGTCGGATATAACAATATTTAATGTCAAAGGTGTGTAAGTGTTTTAAGAATAAAGCAAATGATTTATCCTTAAAAGAAAAAAAAAAAGAAAAAGCAAATGATTCCATCTTTTATCGTGCCAATATTCCACATTTACTAAATTCATATTTGGGATATGTGTTAGTGTGAGGATATTTTATTTTATTTTAACATTAATTTTATTATAAGTTTTTGTCATATCTGCTCATTTTGATATAATATTTAAAACTATTCATAATTCCTCCTCACCTCTTAAATAGGAAAATAATAAACTTCAGCACACTCGAATCCATATTCTCCTGCACTATCAACAATATCGATACTAATCGAGTTAAGACTCAATCGATGAAATATAAATGTGATAATATCAATATTTAGGAAAAGAATCTGTGGTTTGGATTATGTACTCGTGATAGTGGAGAGGAAGTTATAGTGTGATAAATTATCTACTAAAATTCATTTTGAAATATAAATGTTTACATGAATTTTAATCTTTTGTGAATAACTTTAAATTTTAATAAACAAAAACAGATATACTAATTATTGTATCCTAACGAAAAGTCATTAGAGAAATTATTTTAATCTGTGAAATTCTACCAATTATAGATTTAATCCTTACACTTAAGTGAATTATTTTTATATTTATATTTTGAAATTTTAATCTTAATCAAACAATAATCATTAAATTTGTTAAATTAAATTATGCTAATTATAAAATTTTATACAACAAACATATTATCATGTGTAAAATCATGTCGTTTACTATTTTCACATAATACTAAAAAAAGCAAGTCATTTTAGTTACTATTTTCACATAATACTAAAAAACCATGTCATTTTAATTAATGGATCTAATGTTAATATTTGAGTTAGAATTAAATTTTCAAAATTCAAAGAGTTATTTAAACCAAACAAAATTTGAGCTTAAGGACTTTCAAATATTGACATAATTGAATCTTATAATAATAAATATTATGCACTAACCTTTCCTCGTAGGTAAGCCACGAAAATTCCTCTGCTTCTACGTATTCCTTCATCTTTCCCAACTCTGCACCTTGGTGAACAGCAGCTGGAATTATACTATACAAGATTCGTGCCATAGCTTTAGGCATTTGCAGCCAACCAGGCACTCAGTGTCACGGAAGACGCAGCCTTCATTGGTTTGCTATATACAGAACCCCGGATCGTTAAAGCTTTTTAGGTAGATTGTATGTCTTTTTAAGGAACTTTGAAGCTGTCTCGTCATTACGATAACATAACACGCGCAGGAGTGTGTTTGGCTCTGTAGGATTCCACTGCCCTGATGTTGGAGGTAGTGGGAGCCAGGATCTAGCGGACAGCCATATGTCTCCAAGGTCACATGTCTGAACTGCTCGATTAAGCTCTCTGTATCGGTTCTAAAGAGGGGTAGGACCCCTCTCACGGTAGCTGAAAACTTATCTATGAGGTCAGCAGGTAAACCGTCTCCATTGGCCCAAAACAGATCTTTAAGGGCTTTGAAATCATCCTCTATAATTTGAGAATCCTGACGAGAGAAAGCACGAGAGGGGCCTCCAGCAAGTAAAACTAGCAAGAACCCATCACAGGAAGCATTCATGATATCAGTTATAATCCTAGTACGAACTCTTTCATGGACGGTTTCAGAGATGATCAACAAGTTTTGCTCTAGTTCCCGTAATAGAGAGTCGATCCTAGAAGATGATGGCTCCCAAACATACAAACCATCCCATAAAACATGACTTAGGTCATGGAATACGATTTTGTAAGCTACTGCCTCAGACAGTTGCTGAACTCCTTCCACACAAGCAGCTGGTGTTAGTTTGAATTTCTTGCTCAAACCATTTGAAAATTCTTCCTCATGAGCAGACTCACAGTTCCTCAAGTGGGTTATGATCCTCTTTTCTAGAACATCCATCTCGGATTGGATACAGTGCAGTGTATTTATATGAACACACAGCTGGTGGTGTCCCAAATGAATTATCTCCATTCATTGTAGCAACCTGAGAATTTCTATTCTGAGGGTTTTGTGACTTTTCTTTCTTCTTCCACACACCTTGGAACTTTGATCCAATCTCACATCTGGTCAATGCGGGCATTGTGGGGATATATGTATTGCGTGAACCTACATGTCAGATTAAAAGGTAAAATGTTAGAAAGTCTAAAAATCTTAGACATCATATTGAAATCATTTATGACATTTGCAAGCGTGTACACAGCCAGGTTTTGTCTTGATTACATAATATTGGAGACATTTGTCAAGGCCAACAATAAGATCAGGTAGTAATGTAGGATGTGTAGGTATTGGCAGCTGGAAAAATGCATCTAAGGTCTCATCGATGATTCTCAAAATTTTGACAGCAGAGGGGGCATGTCCTTCTTGACTTGCTTGTTGGCTCCAGACCTACTGTCATACAATGTGTTGTTTAGCGAAAATAATAATAATAAATCATATTTAGAAACCAGTAATTCAGTAGATAGCTACTCAGTTGCAAGACCGAACAAGAAAATTTCAAAAAAGAACTGAGACTTGAAAGATAAATTTCAGATAAAATTTTCATCCAAATGACAAGAGTAAGTGCATGCCTCTTGTAGCAAAGCCCGGTCAACACATTCCTTAAGTCTGTCTACTCTTGTCTTGATCCACCCTTTAACAAGATTGCCAATAGCAGCTTCAGCCTCATAAGGAGGCATCTCACGGATTATTACCTTCCCACCATCATCACTGTCTACTTCATCTTCAACTGCAATCTGCACGAGATCCTTCTCCAGTTTATCTGCAGCTCTCAGTACTTGAACAATATCAGAGCTCAACTCCGTAATGCTTGATATAAACTGTTTTTATCTCATTTGCATAACAAGCATGAAGGGTGGCCACAGCCACACCTGCAGCCAAAGGATGCCAACCCTTCAGTATTGGACTGAAAACGTGCTTCTCATGAACAGCTAGCTCACTGACATCCTTAGCAAGGATTGCAAGGATGGGAAGAGGATTCAGCTGGTTTTTGGAAGCTCTCCTGCTTGAGTCTGCTTTCTCCATTCTCTACATAACAATTAAAAAGTATATGCTTAGTCATTAAACCAGTGAAAAGGAAAACTAGAAAGCGAGAGAATATCCAAACACATCATGCATTTGTTGCATTCCAAGTTTCATACATCTAAGGAATTTGTACATATGCAATGGCAATTTATACTTTACTTATGGGGTAGGCACTCAATTTTTCCTCATATCCCTGGTAAAGGGGCCAATAGAAGATAAAAAGGACCTGCCTGAGCAAAAGCAGTGTGCAATGATGACCTGATGTAAGTGTCAATTCTATTTCGAGCTACATCAACTTCTCCTTTCCTCTTTCTGCGATACTCAGTAGATACATCCTCAACCAAAATCTTAGCCGCTGATACACCTAAAGAAACAATTCCCTGCATGGTATAGATATTTCCACTATCAAATGTGTCATGGTAAGCAAGGAGTCGTTTCTCTGCCCAACCCAGTATTAAACTCAATGTAGAACTTAAAATCTTGGAGTTATCTGGATCCTTGGTTGTCTTCACATCTTTTGCTACATCTGCTAGTTGACTATCAGCAGCATACAGCAAGTCCATTTTGACTTGTCAAGTGGCAACAAAACGGTGAAACAGGACCCATGTAAAGCAGAGGTTGTGGAGCATTTGGTTAATCCCAAGGATCACCCATGTCTTTTTTATGTGCTCCATAAGCTCTTCAACTTCCTCAATAATAGATGTCTCATCGTTAATATCGAAACACGTCTCCAAAAGAATTTCATAGAGTCTAAGATTCAGTGGAATACCATCTGCCCTGTGGCATGAATCAGAAAGAGACCCGTCAGATCTGGAAGCAAGAGACATAACAGCAGTGCGAAGAACTTGCGTTGACTCATTGTTCTTTCCAGTATCTATTGGTCTATCTAAGGCTGCATGAATGATCTGCTGTAGCCTTTGTGATGCATTATTTGACTTATCAAGTGGCACACGAGGATGCAAAAGTAAACCAGCTTCAAGAAACTTGAGGTTTCTTTTCTGCCACTCATCATATTCTTGTTGTTCAGTAAAATCTGATTGCTTGAGCTGCTGGAGTAGCTCAAATGGAAGAACCACTGACTCGATCCGCCTTCCAACCTGTCATTCAACCATAATCAATTATAATGAACTAATAGCGGGAAGGTACCGTAAATCAATTAAGCACCAATAATATCACAACAAATAAGAATATTCGAGAATTTACATTACCATTCCATCATTTGGGATTATATTATAAAATCAAATTCGTTTGTAATTGTAACTTAAAATCATAATTTTTTTCAAAATATTACCATCGGATTCGGATTCGGATTCTATCGCATCTACGCTAATATTAGAAATAATTAAAATTAATTTGCTCACAAGCAGTATTATCTGAATCAAATGAATAATAATTAAAAACACTCGGATCAATTAAAATTCCATATAAAATTATTTTTTTTAAATACTTAAATTGAGCTAACGAGGCCACCGCCGATTCTCAGAAGTGACCTTCTAACGCGCGCATCAACGGCCTCAGGTACCCGCATTTGAATCCTCATAAGCTCCCCTGCGGTCACAGGCCGCTTGGACTTGCCCTGCCCTGAGCCTGGCCCGGAACCCGGACTCTTCTTCGAGCCCGGCGAAGAGCCAGGCGACTTCAATCCTAAAGCCTTCTTCATCTTACTAGCAGCCGCTGACGTTAGCGAGCGCTGCAACGCGGGCGTGTTAGGCGAGTGGTTGTGGTTTTGACCAGGCGAGTTGTGACTCGGAGAATCGGAATTGAAGGAGGCGGAAGTGGATAGAGGTTTGGAAGAGGAGGTACGGCATACCGCAAGGAAGACGTCGTAAGCAATGAATCGAAGGTCGGAATCATTGAGTTGAGAGGCGAGTTGGCCAAATGGAGATTGGAGATCGGCCGATGTGAGCTTGCTAGGCATTGGTTGAGGCTTAGTTTGCAGCAGCGATGGCCGTGGCGTCGACTCTCTCTTTGAGTGACCGAGTGAAAGGTCCCTGAAGAGATGCGCCATTGAATCAACTCACTGAGAAACGAGAGAAAAATAAAGAGCGAAAGGAGTTACTGAGTTAGAACATTGGACTTGTTCAGAGAGCAACAACCGGAAAGAAAAAGAAAGAGGTAGGGGCTGTTTGGCATTACGGTTTTTTCAAATTATTTTCTATCCTTTTAGGCTTTGTTAAAGAGTGGGAAATTTGAAAAACTAAAATCAAATCAAATAAACAATCCACTTAAACTTAAAAGGTTAATTTCACTATACCTCCTTAAACTATGACATAAATTTTAAATTAACCCCTCAAACTTCGAAACGTATTAATTAAGTCTTCAAAGAATTAGTATCATATCAGTCAAGTTATTCTATCAACTTAACCTCAATTTAAGCATTAAATGCTAGGTCGAATATGACACTAAGTATATTTTAAATGCATGAATCAAATTATTACGTGATAAAAAATAGGTTTTTTTTATAATACAAGTTACTGATGACATGGGTAAAGACGTGTTTAAAAGTTTACCAACATGTTTAAATATATCTCGTGTCATAAAATATTTTAAAATTTCAATTAATTAACCACGAGAGTTAGGTGAGATGATGAAGACTTTTATTACCTTGAATAGTAGTCGAGGCTTCAATCCTCATCCTGGATATTGAGAAACTTTAAAACTCGTGACCAGTATCTATACCCTTAATGAGCTTACAAAATGTGAGAGATTAATTACTAGGCTTGCTCTAGTAGATACAATGAGAAATAAAAAAAAACTTAATTAAATTTTTTGAAAATTAAAATGAGGCAATTTACTCTAAACTTAATAATTAGCATATTTTAGTTATAATTTTGACTTCGCACATCTTAGTTTAAACATTAAGGCTTCCTTTGGTTTGGCTGTAAAAGCCAGTGAGGTGCAGTTGGGGGAAAAATGGTACCAATCTCATTGCTATCTTTGTTTGGTTCAAAGAAATCGATTACAACCACAATCGCTTTCATTGAAAATCAACTGGAGATTTTAGCTGCAATTGAAATCAACTGAACTGTTGGTATTTTTAACAGACAAAAATACCCAGCTGCAACTAGAACCATCGTCAATGGATAAGCTCTCAAAATGGAGATAAAAGAGACAAATATATATATACCCTCAAAAATGGTGACCCTTTCAACTCCACTCTCCCATAACTCTTTATCCTCTCCAGAATTATCAACGAAACGCCATGGTTGTCCTCTTCATCAACCCATGTACCTCTCAGAGTCACCTGTTCTTCTTCTGGTATGGCCCTTGCTTTTTTTTCTTTCTTTATTTCTTAAACTGCTTCCAAATTCTTTTTCCTTTTTTTTCCTCTTTTTGAATGTTTGGAATATGGATTCAAGCTTGAAAGTAATTACCATTATGTGGGTAAATCTCAATTGTCGGTGATGTCTTCAGTTCAAGTCATATCTTGGGGTTTATGTTGTTGAGTTATTGTCTGGAACTTTAATGGGGGAAGCCATGTTTAGCTTTGTGTTTTCTCTTTAATTACTACCGCTGATATGTTTTCTTCCATCGAAGCAGCTAGCAAACGTGTTCCCAAATCAGGAAAGCTCGTCTCCTTTAAGGAACCGAGGATCGTAGCTTGTGGCCTTCTTCTTTGTATGCACTGCTGCCACACCTACTTTGTAATTCTTGCCAATCGGTTGAAAACCTTCACCACTCCTTCTGGGTTAAGAATTGCCAGGAACACATAAATTGTTGCACGGTAGCTGTTTGTATCTTAGCCTGAAAGAAGAAATAATGGAATTCATACGTAAATTAGCCTAGTTAATTCAATCAAACTGTCTATCCAAGTTACCTTAGGTCATTTAGTAACTGGCTTGCTCGGGTAAGGATGACTATTGGGATTGGGGAATAAATGTTCCCATATCCATCTAACGATTCAAATTAACACTGTCAAAATGCTACTAAAAATGTCTAATTACTAAAGCATTGTCATGCAGAGGCTTCCTCCGTTGTCAACGGAGCCGAACCGATGCGAGCGTGCATTCGTTGGTAACACCATAGGTCAGGCAAATGGTGTGTACGATAAGCCGCTCGATCTACGCTTCTGTGATTACACTAACGAAATCGAACACGAAGGGAAATCATTGCGGTACGCACTTATGTCGGATGCTAAGTTTGATGGTGCAGACATGTCTAAAGCTGTGATGTCAAAGGCTTATGCTGTTGGTGCTAGCTTCAAAGGTAAATCTTCTTTATATTTTGCATTTTCTGTAATCATACATCTTATCGTAACTCAGTGTTTTTGAGACGATTATAATTTTGTGCAAATTATCTATTTGATAAACTTGTCTCAATTACTCGTATATATTTAGATACAGATATATGAGTATGATCCTCAAAATACATGAAAACATTTAGAAAAAATTAAGCATACACGTACCGAGTACATGTGTGTATTCAACACACATCCAAGTTGAGTATTTGAAATCATGGTGAATAAGTTTAGCATAAAAATGGGAAATGATCCAAAATATAATGAACACAGGTACAGACTTCTCGAATGCGGTTTTGGATCGAGTTAATTTCGGAAAAGCGAATATGCAATGAGCTATACTCAAGAACACAGTGTTATCTGGTTCAACATTCGACAATGCGCAGCTTGAAGATGCAGTTTTCGAAGATCCCATCATCGGTTACATTGATCTTCAGAAGCTTTGTACCAACACAAGTATCAATGCTGAAGGAAGAGTTGAGTTGGGTTGCCGATGACTGATTTATATACACATATATATTCTATGTTCTTACTTTCTTTTTCTTTTTTAATTTTCATGTTGAGATTAAAAATGGTACTAGAAAACAGTTATTTCTGGTTTTGCTGCGTCTTTTATCTGCTTTGGGCCACAAATGAAACAGATCAAAAATTTGTGGAATGGAATTTGGGTCAATCGGCGCTCAGTCTGATGTGTGATTTGAAAGTTTGCTTTGTTATTTAAAGGCATAATGGCTATTTAAAAGAAATTTTCTATTTTTCATTTTTACTCCCTTAAACTTGCATTATTTGGTAAAATCTCAAAATTGATAGAAAATTTTACTTTTGTTGATGTGGCATGTACGTGGATGTAATACCAATAATTAATTAAAATTTTAAATTAAAAAAATTCAAAACTATATTTAAAAAAATAAATACATTAAAAATTATAAAAAAAATATATTTAATTACATTGAATCAAAGTTTATGTATTAAATTGCACATTGGATCAAAATTCGTGTATAAATTTGGAATTTATACCTATATAAACTATAGCAAATATAGCAATTTATACTTGCATCTTAGGAAATTTTGAGAAAAGGGATTAAAAGCCATCTAAAATAAACAAGTCGATTAAGGCATTATTGGCGTTAACTGCATAGGCTCCCTTTGGATAGGCGGTGCGTTTATCTAATAAATAATTTAAATTGATTATATAATTCATTAAAATATTAGAAGATACATTTTAATATTTTATTAAATGAATTTATAAATTCACATATTTTAATAATTTTAAAAAAGTAAAATAAATTTAAAAAATTATATTATATATCAATTCTAATCTGATGTCCTTAATAGTCATTTTTTATTCTCATCTCACCGCTACAGCTGCGTTTGAATCCAAACACACACTCCACCATTGTTTCTAATCTCACCGCTCACAAGATCCAATCTCATCGCTAAAGAATTAATCTCACCGCCACCGCTGTTTTTAACCTCACCGGAGGTAAACACACCGCCCATCCAAACTCACCCTAAGTTACAATACATTTGCATAGTTCTTTTTTTTTCTCTCTCTCTTGGGTTAAACTGAAGAGACAAAATAAGCCGCGATAGTACACGCAACTTTAAAAGAAAAAGTGAAGCGCATGACGTGTGACCAACCTACCCTTTTTATCATTTGGGAAATGGGAAAAGAAGATTAATAGCAAACTGCAAAAGAACGATGAAATATACTTATGTATCTGTATAGATATGGTGGGATCCTTAACGAGTGGGGGCGGACAGGGATCAGTCACAACTAGAGGTGTTCGTCGCGTCGAGCTGGGCCAATCAAAATTTTAGGTTTATTTACTAGATTTGAGTTCAAGTTAAAAAATAGATTAAAATTTTGTCTAAATTCGACTTGGATAAAAATATTAAAATTCAAGTTTAGTCTGTTTGTATTAAAAAAAATTGTATTATTATTTTTAAATATAATACATTAAAAATTCTAAAATAAATATTTCCCGACAAACTGAAAATATAATATCTAAACAATAATAAAAAATAGTAGTAACATAATAATAAAATGATAGCAAAATAGTGAGAAAACAATAAAAAAACAACAGATTTTTTTGCACAGTGACTGCAATTTATGATGCCTCTTTGTACCCTACGAAGCGTTTATTAGCTGCATTGGCATGGTCCATTTCTTCAAGCTGGGCCTTGATGGTCCTTGCTTTCTTTTGCACTATGACAAGTCGTCGTTGATTTTGTTCCCCAAGCAGCGTCATCGAAATGGGTGTTTGCAACCTATACCTTCAAAATTTGCAGTTGCTTGTAGTTTTACTCTAGTATTAACAAACAAAAACATATGAAAGAAGTCCTCTGGTGTCGTCATTGGTCGGAGAGCTCACCAGAGGAGGCCGGATGTTGGCCTAGCAGCAGTGTAGAAGTAAGGCGACTAGGGTAGGAAAAAGAAAAAAAAATAAAGAAAAAGGGGGAAAATAGGCAAAATGAAAAAGGAAATAAAAAGAAAAAAATGTATAAATAGCAGTTCACGTGATGCTGTGTAATTCGTTAACGCTGTCACATCATTAAAAAATTCGATTACCAATCTAAAACAAAAAAATCTTAAATATTAAATTGAGAGAAGTGGACAAGTTTAAATATCAATTTTATATTTAAGCCTATATTCTATTAGCTTTAAATAAATATTTAAATATTTAATTTGCATTCAAACAACCTTTAACCTTCTATATGTAATTAAATAAGTTGTTAATTTTAAATTATACTTTTAATATGCCCTTAAATTAATATTTTGTTTGAGATATACCAAAACAAATAATAAGAGGTTGCTAATATTTCATTTGAAATATACATACAAATTACAAAAGCTTATTAAGTAGAATAAGTGAGTTTGGATGGGCGATGCGTTTACCTGGATTAGTGTAAAAACAGCGGTGGTGGTGAAATTAGTTATTGTAATATAAGGCAAAAAATAAACTAAACGCACCGCACTAACCCACCGCACTAACCCACCGCCCGTCCAAGCCTACTCTAAGATACTGGTTCTAAATTTTGGATTTAAATTCTAAGAATAATGTGAATTATGTGATAAAACATATACATATACAAACTAATATTCATTTTATTTCTACATTTTACTTAATTATGTAATACATAAAATTTGAATATTTAAAAAAAAGTAAAATAAAAACATTTTTGATAATTTAACTTTTATTTTTTTATATTTTTGCTTGATAATGTTTTTATTGTATATTTGGATGAATCATGAAATTAAAAATAGTAACATCGATAAAATTAATTATTGTAACAATAATTTCGTAGTAATAGTAGTGAAGTGAAGAATAGTGGAAAGATAAATTAAAGATATTTTATTAATTTAGATAATCTTGTCAACTACCTTTTGCATTTTAAAAAATTATGGTAATTACCTATTTATTAATATCACACACATTATTAGGAAGATGATAGTGTCATGCTAGTCATTTAGAAAGATACAAAAGTCAATAAAGATTTAAAGTAGAGATTTTTCATGTGCAATTATATGTGTGCGCTTATCACGTGTGAATTTTAGTTTGGTTAATTTGTAATCTAGTTTGTTCTAAT
This sequence comes from Gossypium raimondii, assembly GCF_025698545.1. Classification (NCBI taxonomy): domain Eukaryota; kingdom Viridiplantae; phylum Streptophyta; class Magnoliopsida; order Malvales; family Malvaceae; genus Gossypium; species Gossypium raimondii. Next base: position 54,288,107 of record NC_068577.1, on the reverse strand, counting down.
TTTAGTTTATTTATATTACAATAGTCACTTGTATGTACTTAGTAAACTAAAAAAGGCGTAAACAAACCCTCCAATCTCTTTCAATTTTGAAATTGAATAAATCCGTGTCAATTTTGAAAGTGAGCAATTAATCAATTGTATATAATTTTGATTGGTATAATAATAATTTTAACCTTCAATATTTACATATTTTTGTCATTTTGACTTCAACTCAAAAATTTCAACAAAATCAACCTCAACATTGATACATTTACACAAATGTTGCGGAATAAATTTGTAAAATTAGGACCAAATTGACACAACATGTAAACTTTGAGGATTAAACTTGTTATTATACCAATAAAAACCATGCACAAAAGCAATTAATTTACTCTTAATTTCTCACTTTCTAAATATGCAATAATTAAAAGAAATTGAAGGTGCTCAAATATTGGAAGTAATATAAACTAGCATATATATTAGCAATGAACAACATGGCACATGCATTTTCTCAAGCTGTTCCTGCCTTTTCTTCTTCGCCAACCATAAGAGTATTGCATTAAATCGAATTGATCAATGTAAGCTGTTTCTACCTTTTGTATTGAACCGTCAAATTGACCGACATAAGCCAGGGTTTCATAATATTATTGATGTTTTATTTAATTATTAAAAGATGTGAAAAACAAATTCACTAGCAAAATAATTCAACATATTCTATACAGAAAATTAAAATCTCGTCGTCTATTTACACAAATTAAAAGCTCAGTTACCTTGGTTTCATTTGGAAAACTCTATTGTACCAAACTGAGTGAAGAATCATATGAAATATATCATACTTCTCAGGCTTTGGATGCCAAAGAAAATGTTGCTGTATCTTTTTGACTCTCAGCTGCATCTGCCGGTACCGCTTGATGGGGATCGATAAGAGGATCTTCTTCAAGTTTGGAATATCCTTTTCTAAAATGAATACAGAAAATGATTCCCAGTTCAAAACTTCGAAAAATGGAGGCACGAAATTGTCGGATATGATCACTGGGACACATTCATAGAAGATGGCCTCTACCACTCTTGGACTATTAACTTCGTACCCTCTCGGACAAAGGCAGTACTTGCTACTCTTCATGTGCCGAATATAGTTCATTTTCCCCTTAACATTAGGCATTTTGCCAAAGATTTTCATGTCAGGGTCTTTATTTCCCCACTGCTCTAACAGGATTGGCCTTAAATAACCATGCATGCTTCCTGCAAAGAAAGCCAAGATCGGTCTCTTAGATGGAGGGTTGCCTCCGAGATCTCTAAGAGGTTTCTGCGGGTTCCGGACATAAGTCTCGGGAAGAGACACGTCCTTGCCAAAAACATAACCTTCTCTAACATCTGAATTGCATAGGGCTCTTATGCAATTGGCCATGTGATTTCTTGTTTCAGATGGTGCCTGAGAAAAGCAGTGTTTATTAGAAGATGGTTCCAGGAAAAACCTGAGAATCATTGCATATAATATGAGTGTCTAATACGGTTATCTGCCCAACAAGGGTTTGTTCAACTTTTCTAAGTCTTTTTAACGTATCAAAAGGGTCTTTGAAGGTTCATATCAGCTATTGGTATGTGACCAATGTATATCTTAACCTGGTTACGAGGCTATGACTTCAAAATTCTAAAAGATTTAACATATCCATGTCAGATATATATGCATACACAAGACTCACCCAACCGACAAACATATATGGTGAAAACCCAAGAAAGCATCAAAAGCATTACCCAGTCATGGCAAGCAACCAGAAAATGATCAGCTCCTTCAGTTCTGTTCCAGAAAGGATATTTTGCCGCAATCGTGTCAACGTAGTTCTTCAAATACTCTATAAGGTTCTTATGACTATGAGAATCAGGCACATATAAAGTTTCCTCTAACATTCTTGAACTGAAAGGTAAGTAAAACAGATGGGCATCTCTTGGGTTTTTAGTGACAAATTTTTTATTAGATTCTAGTTGCTTCATGAACCATCCTTCAGAGGCATAAATACCCCTGAGAACTGGTGTATGTACTATGGGTCTTTTTCCTTCCTTGTAGACATATACTTTGAGTGTGTTCTCCATCAATTCATAGCTCCTGAAAATGATAAATGACAATGTAAATTGTTTATAGCTAATGAAAAAGAGGAGCATAAAGTTAATCTACCTTTTGAACATAGAAAGGTTCCGAAAAAGAGGTGCATAAAGTTGTGGATCATTCTTTATAATGGGTGCATTCTCGATCTGCAATCTTGCTTCTAGTAGAACTTTGTCTGCTCTTGAAGACCATTTTGGTGTCTAAAAACAAATGGAGATAAAAAAAGAAACATTGAAACATAGAGTTAAAGTGTACTTTTGTAATAATGGAAAATAAAAAATGTATGAGCATACCGGAGATTCATATGAAACACGACTCTGATATAACAAATTGTTCATATCAGCTATTGTAGTTACTGCAGGTGGTAGCATCTCAGGCTTTTTCTTCAACTTAGGAGCTTTACGGGGAGAAGAATTATCACTTGGTTTGGTGAAATCATTCTGAATCGGTTTCGGTTTCGGTTTTTCGTTCTTGTCGAAACTTGGTGTCACATGTTGCTCCACTGAAGATATACTGGAATTGAAAGACACAACAGGAGCACTGATATTTGTCTTAACACCTTTCTCCGAGGTACTATTAGTTGTACCAAGACCTGTATCTGGGGCATTGTTGTTTGAAGTGTTAATATCAACAGTATCATTCTTTGAAGCAAAACTTTCCTCGCTTGTGCCAACATTCTCTGCAACACTCTTATTATTGGAACTTTCCGCAATGTTCAACATGGTAATGTTGCTTCGTTCATCGAGTTCCTTATCTAATATGGAAGACCTATTCAAGCCTACTTCTGGTGTGAAATCATCTGCTTTAGCTGTTTCATTAACAGCACCAGTTTGGTTCAGATTATTTAAACTTGTGATGTTACTGTCCTTCTCAAACTCTTCCGATTTTGAACTTTCAGCATTATTCACTGTCGAATTCTTATTTAACTCTAGTACCAGTTCAGCAGTTGAAGACTCCTTCGGAGCTTTGGTACCTTCATTGAATGTAGAAGATTTATTCAAGCCCACATCTGCTTCTGTTATAATATCAGTATCTATGTCTCTCCCTTCAAAGATCTCATCATCATGAGCTGTCTCATTACCGGCGTTGTCCACTGTTGAATTCTTATTTAACTCTACCGGTTCAGCAGTTGAAGACTCCTTCCAAGCTTTAGTACCTTCATCGAATGTAGAAGATTTATTCAAGCCCACATCTGCTTCTGTTATAACATCAGCATCTAAGTCTCTCCCTTCAAAGATCTCATCATCATGAGCTGTCTCATTACCGGCTTTGTCCGCTGTTGAATTCTTATTTAACTCTACCGGTTCAGCAGTCGAAGACTCCTTCCAAGCTTTGGTACCTTCACCGAATGTAGAAGATTTATTCAACCCCACATCTGCTTCTGTTATAACATCAGTATCTATGTCTTTCCCTTCGAAGATCTCATCATCGTGAACCGTCTCATTACCGGCATTTGTACCATTAAAGTAGAAACCAGACTCAGCAGACGACGGACCACTAGCTAAGAAGCTACTTTTTTCATCAACCGAAACCTTACCGGAAGGAAATAATGACCACAAAACGTTGCCGTATGGAAGTTCAATATACTGGAATGTTACAATCACGGCAAACGTTATTCCTATAAGCCAAATCAATTTTCTGGTATCCAATTGACTCAAAGATTTAAGCTCATGCCCCATTGAGAAACTATTCGACTGATTATCAATTGATTAAAACGCTAAATATCATCCCTGCATTTTAGTCAAAACGAAACTCGTTCACTAAAGCATGAACCTAACTAATTCGTGTTAAAGAAATTATTCAAAAAAGAAATTCAGCATAGTCAACGATTCTGTATTGATTTTAGCAGCCAGAGAAAAAAGATGCAATAAACTGGAAATCTCGAAATATAATCCAATAAAAAAGAGCTTAGAAATGTGCTTAACATTACTTGGTTTTCAGATTAGAGGTAAGATCAAAGTAAAGCGAAATTTCTATTTAAGACCGAATCGAATTTAAAGCATTCAAGTACCGATCTATCGCTAACTAGCTCTTTCACTTGTTCATCTTTCCATTAATCAAACATGCAAATCCAGAAAATACAGTGAAAACCAACAAAACAACCAGAAAGTTCAAGATCAATAATAAACTATAAAACAGGAGGAAAAAAGAACTTACGATTTTCAATCACCGAGCTTTCGTTCTTTAAATATTCTGTTTGGTGAAAAAGAAAACCAGGGATGAGACCGAAAATTCACAGAAAAGAAAAGTAAGCACGGGAATTTTCTCCAAGAGGTGGACAGTTCTAAAAGCTAGAGAATCTTCTTCTCTTCTTTTCTATTCTCTACACTTGATTTGATTTTGCTTTTGCTTTTACTTTTACTTTTATAAAGATTTTCTATTATTTTCTTAGCAGCCAAACAATAATTTTGCATGGGGAATTTGAAATCTCAACGGGAAATTCAATGCTTCTTACAGCTGCTGTTATGGTGAAACCATGGCAATACAGAAACGGTGAATTCCGTGGTCTGCATTAATAATTTTTTTTTGGACGATAAAGGACTGCCATCTCATTCGATATTACGTAGTAACGCCACCTCCTTTTTGACTTCTCACCCGACAGTATTTAATGCACGCGCGGAACATTTGGCGCTCCCTCAGTTCTTTCCTTAAGTAACGGACCCGTCGCCCCGTTTCACTCTTTTTTCTATACAATTTCAATCAAAACTTTTTTTTTTCGTTCAAATTACAAGGTTTTTTTTTGTCTTTTTGTAATCAATTTTTGAGAAAATCAATGAAACAAACCCTTACCTTATTACGTAGGATCGCACATGATGCCACCCCTCTCTTATCCTTAGATATAATAATTTTAGATTTAATGATATTGTTATAATCAAAAGCAAATCATAAAAGATAGACCACAATTAATTTGATTGAAAAGTCAAAATTTCTATATATCAAATATATATGTTTGTAATTTAGAATTATTATTTATACATCTGCATTAATGTTTCTTTAAAAATAGAAGAAAATAATATAATTCAAAATGTTTTAAAAATATATTACAAATTTAGAATTAATTTTATTTAATCTTAAAATTATTTAATATCGAAACAATATAAAAGATCATAATGGTTTGAATATTAGTATTAAATTATTATAATTTAAATAATATTATTAATATTTTATAAGTTATTTATTTTATATGTATTGTTGAATTAATTTCTTTCAACTGTTAATATTTAATTTTTGTAATATTATATATATATTTACTCTGTTTTTTTCTTTTTATGATAACAAAGTAAATTATTACAAAGGTCTAATTAAGTCTAAAAGGATTACATCAATTAAATGAATACTCTCATCATTGCTGTCCAAAGTTAGCTTAGTAATATAACTAGCTTTTAGATTCTTTTCACGAGAAACATATTCAACCTTCCAATGTCCAATGCTCATCAAGCCCTGTTGAATACGTCTGACAAGTGCTGAGGAAGATGTCTTTGAAAATGATTCTTGAATAACCCAAATAGCTTACTGGCTATCAGTTTTGATTAACAATCATAGTTTCTATTTTTTAATAGCTCCAATCCATCAAAGATATCCCATAATTTTGTGTTTAATACAAAACATCGACCCAAATTCCTGTTGTATTCAAGTATCCATATTTACTCTACTTTAAATCATGAATATAAGTTAAATAAATATTGCAAAATAAAATTATAATTTGTAAAGAAGTTTATGTAATTTTTATTACCTTTGAGTACCTTAGGTTTAATCTTTCCTCCTTTTTTACCTTTTATTTTAATAAAATTGTAATATTTGATTATTTTTAGTTAAATCTTTCTAATTTAATATGGAAAATTTTGTTTATAGTAACCTATAATTTTTTAATGAAATAAAATAATATAAAAATTAATTATCAAAATAATATAAATTATGCATAGAAATCTTAAATCAGAATGATTAATTTTTGTGTGAAGATAAAAATCGAAAAAAAAACATTAAAATAAAACTAATTCTTCAAAGAGGAGGCATTGTAGTCCTTCTCTCCTCTCTTGTACTAATTTGATGATTCCATCCAACGGTGAAACTAGAAAAATTATTTAGGGATGGAAATTAAATTATAAATTTTAATAGCCTATATTTTTATAATTTTAAAAGATTAAATTAAATTTTATTATCTTAAGATGAATTATAATTTTATTTTTACTATTTTAAAATTTTTATTTTAAAGAGTCCCAAAGAATATGCGAAAGGATGTAATGTATTATTCTTGATAAAATCAGGATGACTATTTAAGATATTACAAGACAGTGATTATGTTTAAATAATTTCTTTCCATATCATTTATAAAAAAACCCGGTAAAGTAACCATTGTTAGGACAAAGCAAGTATGGTATGAACGGCGACCGTTATGTTTGAGGCCGTGGGATTCACGGACCGTGAACAAAACGTGAAGGAATATAGGCGGTAAAATCCCTTCACTTATAATACTCTTTGGCTGCCAACAATGATGTTGACACCTTAATAATACACCAATTATTTTTTTTTTAAAAGATACCAATTATTATTTTGATTCTATTTATGCATTTTTATATATAATTATTATTTTTGGACTTTATATATAATTAATTTAATCATATATATTTTTGTTCTTACATGACACGTAATGGGGCTTCACCTTATAAGCACAATATTATTATATGTGACATGATTCATATTACATTATTTTATTTTCTGAAGATATAATTAAATTAAAAATATATTAATTCAAAATTGCATTAACATATAGAAATTGGTGTTTACAAATTTTATTAAAATATGAAGCTTTAACTTCATTGTTAAATAAATTTATTTAATCGAAGTAACTTAGTGAAATTAATATTTGTGAGAGCTTTGACTGATTTTGTACACGCCGTTTTAGAACCAAATATTGCTGAATTTTTTTCGTGGTTAAAGGGACTGAATATTGATAATATAATAATAAACTCTAATGTGATTGTAAGTTCTTAACCTTTGATTCTATTAGTGGACCCTAATTTCATTTTAGGAGAAAAAATATTTGAACCCTTGTTTCATTCCCTTTTAAAAGGGAAATACAAAAGGTGCTACTCCTAGTTGGTTAGTTTCTAAATAGTGTTTTCCCGGGACAATTAATTACAAAAATAGATATTTATTATAGTGTTTTTTTTACACGTTGCCTAGAACTGTCCATAATCCCTTCCCAACCTATAAATAGAAGGATGATATGCTTCAAGGTACTCGAACTCACGTTTTCCTACATTGACAACAATGCTTATACCAGTCGAGCTAAGACTCAATTAGCTTGATGGTTCTAATTCGATTTGTATGTTATAAGTTATAACTCTAAGTTGATCTTAATAACATGGTTCTATTTAAATAACAAAGAAAATCTTTTGATTAGCAATGAAATTTTAACAGAACATTTTATAAGTTTAAAAATGTAAGGAATGCTATTTAGCATATTGAAAATCTTTAATTTTATAAATAAGTTTAAAATTTTAAATTTTGTCACATGTATTGTTTTATTTAATTTTAAAATTTTAAATATAATATAAAGATTTCTCAATCCTACTATTTATTTATGAATTAAAAAATCAGACTATGTTGCATGATTATAATATCAAAAAACATAATTTTAGAAAGTATTTCTATTTTTAATAATTTTATGATATTTTTAATTATTCAGAAATTTTACTTTCTTTATGACTTTTTAGTTATTAATTCCTTTTATTATGGTTTTCTTATACTATTAATAAAACAATTGATTGGGTTGGTGTGATGAGTTGGTGAGTACCAACTCGGTTAGGAAATGACTAATATACCCTTTTATTAAGGGCTACCATTATTATTTTGATGTTTTTTTTATTATTGTTTCATACTTTTATATAATTTTTAAATAAAAGAATTAAAAATAACATATCTAGAATTTGAACCATGTTTAATAATTTATAAACAATTTTTTTATCACTATACCAAAAATAATTCTTTAATATATAATTCAGTATTTATTGTATGTTATTCTTAAACACATTTTTATTCTAAATTTATGATTTTTACATGCATAGACATGTGATAAAATTTCTAACTATAAATAATATATCAACTTTTATTGTCATGTCACTTTTTTTACAGAAAAATAGATTGAATAATGTGGTGTACGAAGCAAAAGTAAATGAACTAAACTGACAAAAAAACTTGACATATCAAATTAACAATTTAACTATTGGATAGAAGTCGAATTAAATATTATTTTTCTTTTTGCATGGTAACAAAATGTAAAAGAGCTAAGATTTTTCTTTTGTTACTATATAGAGGATTAGCATTCACACATATATTTTTAGGACATACTCACACCACACATATTATTTAAAGAGAGTTGTCTAGATAAAAGTTTATTATTTGTTCCTTGAAGGCTCAAATTCGAGTGAAATTTATGGGTGAAGCCCTAGGTCATTAGGACAAACAAAGAAGTTCAAAAAATTTGGAATTTTTTGGGTACATAAAAAGTTAAGATTTTTAGCATTATGTTATTAAAAATAAAGGTTTAAATTATAGTTTTGGTCTTTTTACTATGTTTATGTTGGAAAAATCAGTTAAAAAACCGGTTTTATAGTTACGGTGAAAGATTTAAAAATTTACAAAACTAAGTCGTTTTATGATATTTATAATAATAAACCCTAACCGAATATTACTTTGCTTTGTGCGAGACAGATTCAAATTGATCTTGGTTTTCAACCGAACTTTTTTATTATTATTCTTGTACCAAATCGATTTTATGGGAATTATGTCGAGTGTGGACTCGAGCAACACGAACCAAATCATGAAAAAGAAACGAATTAATTACTTTCACTAAGAAAGTCATCCCACTTTATAAAAATTGGTAAAGATCATAATTCCCATAAAATATAATTTATTCAAAGTAAATTAATTTTCATAACTTTTTGACAGAATAACAATAACTTGATAATCTATGAAGTGTATTTTTAGGTCAACCAGTGCTCTCTATTTGTAGAGAAAAGTATAAGAATCCTTGTTGAATAACATTTGATAAATAATATTTATTTAATAGAAAATACATTCCTAGCCTGACCGAGAGAGAGGGGGGCGACACAACTTCTTATTTTCCCTTAGGGTTGTCGCCCCTCGTATCATGTATGATGGCAAATTAGGCCACTCATGTATTGGGTCTAATCATATGTGCTTCATGAACTTTTGACCTAACATTTTATAATTTAATATAATCCAATACTTGATTTATATTTCCCAAAATAAATATAATTTATTCAATTAATTTAATTAATTAAATTAACTAAATTAATTTCTCAATCAAATAATTTTTCAATCCAATTCTAATTACATTAAAATCATAACAACTTTGTTATAAAAGAATCTATGAGGAAATATATTTAATTTTCTTATTAAAATCCATAATAACTAGTTAATTTAATTTAATTTTATTTTCAAATTTCAATTATTTAATTATAGTTAATTAAATAATTCAAAAACCTTAAATTAATTTTCAAGTCATTTTGTACTTAGAGAAAATGCATTCATTTGTGAAAAGGATCTATTTCTCTTACTTCATCGCTTCTATTCATTTGGTTTTATATGCAATTCATTTTTGGTTTCAACGAAGTAGTGAAGAAATTGATTGGACATATATAATTAGGCCTTAAATACTTTATAATTAAGTTCTAACTTTTCGCATATTAGTTATAAAATTATTTAGTCACAAAGTCATTTCACTAATGTTTTGTGACTAAGCTTTCATTAATTATATACCATACGAAATCTACTTAATAAGTGCTCATCCAAGACTTTATCATAAGTGTGATACTATCATAGAATATCTTTAATCTCTTTGTATAATTCCATTATACTAATATGATTCTATTTTATCTCGTGATAATTATTACATATTCATTCATTAAATGTTAATTACTATCAGATAGTAATCGAGTCATTTATCACAAAGACAAATAACTCTTGGTCATGTTTACTTTTCATCTATCATGTAATACTGATTGGGGGATTTCATTTACCCTTTAGTTGGACTATGAATTTTATTGTTGCTGAGTGATGCTACATACTGTAGAAGTCATATACACAATGCACCAACTTTCAATTCGTTGTCTATTTGAACTCAAACTTATATCAAAGTATATGAGTCACACATGCATAGTCCATCATCTACTCAAGATTAAGGTATGTCACACTATGAACGTCACAAGTGAATAAATCTATAAACAGATCTATGATCTATTATACTTTGGTCCTGTCCGATATACTGTCAGCCCAGTTAGTCACATTTATGTCATTATCTTCAGGGAGTCATTGTAACACCCCAAACCAAGTCTAAACGTTATGACCGAATTTAGCGATGTCACATTGTAACACCCCTTACCCGTATTCGACGCCGGAATAGGGTACGAGGCATTACTAGAAGACATACATTTGCATACGTATTAAACCGAGTTACAAAATTTCATCCGAATTAAAACTTTTAAATTATTAACGTTCTTTTATAATTCTTTACAACATATCCTCGAAATATTATATTCATAACAAATAGGGCCTACGAGACCCGATATTTACACATGTAATTCAAAGCTTCATTTCCATTTCATTCAATTCACAATTTCTCATGTTCACAATTCAAATCAATTTCTCAATCCAATATATATATTTCAATCATCTAAGAATATAATTCAAGTTACACGAACTTACCAGGCTAAATTGCAGAAATACCAAAATTTAGGGACATTTTGGTAATTTTCTATTTTCCTCGAATTTCCACTCAATCTTGATATAAATTAATATTTCATTCAATTTATTAATTTAAATAATAAAACAATTCATTTCATGCAATTTGGTCACTTTTTGAAATTTTACAAATTTACCCTTAAAATATTACTTTTATTCAATTTAGTCCCTGAACCTAAAACATGCAAATTAGCCATTTTAATGAAAACTAATGCTAGTTGAATAATCATATATTTTACTCCTCCTCCTCTCCATTCCACATCCTTAATGTATATAACATGCTTATATGTAACATCGCCTATAATTTCACTATTTATTTATTTGTTCATTCAAAGTCATCCACTTGAGTCATTGTCACAAAATTATTTATATATTGAGCTACAGAACTCTGAATTAAGATCCGAAAATTTTCTATGAAACTATACTCACATATATTTTTACCATAAAATTTTAAGAATTTTTGGTTTAACCAATAAGTACATTTTATTCTTTAAATTCATCACTATTCTCATTGTTTGACAATTTTGACCCTTCTTCACTAAAAATTAATTATCTCTCGTACAAGATTAGGATAATGTTTCCGTCTATTTATATTAAAATAGACTCATTAAATATTTTAAACATATAAATTTAAGCCCATAATAATTTTTCTCCAATTTTTGATGATTTTTCAAAGTCAGAACAAGGGAACCCGAAATCATTCTGACCTTATCTCACAAAATTTATTATAAATCATGATTTACAATTCCATTGCTTACACCGTTTCTTCTATGAGAAACTAGACTCAATAAGCTTTAATTCCATATTTTTTTATCCTCTAATTCAATTTTCACGATTTATGGTGATTTTCAAAGTTAGACTACTGCTGCTGTCCAAAACTATTTTAGTGTAAAATGTTGATTACTAGGTGTATAACTCCCTTATTCCCTTTCTCTATAATATTTCCCATCACTTTCACTTATTTTTCTTCATTAATATATCAAGAACATAAGACCTTATATAAGAAAACTCTACTATAACATTATTTCCATGCTTTTTCAATAATATCAAACTTAAAAATATATTGAAATCTTGATGTTCTTACCTTGTGCTATTGATTTCAATCTTTAACTTGATTTTATCTCTCCTCCAGCTCTATTTCTTGAATCTAACTTGATATTCTAGCTCCCCATTGTCTCCTTGTTATTTTTCTCTCTTGGAAGCTATGGAAATTCTTTTGATTTCTAAGTGAAAATGGTAAATTTTTTGTGGAAGGACCAAATTGTAAAGAAAGTAAAACTTTCTTTCTTTTCCTCTCTTCTCACGTTGGTTGCTTGGAAGAAGATGAAGATTCTTCATCTTTCCTGCCATATATATACTAAATATAATAATCATAAAATAATAAAATATCATTTAAAAATTAAATTAAAATATTAATAAACTAATATTTATTTAATTAATTAATCTAAAATATCACCAACATCATCATTGCCTTCTAGATTTCTCTCTCTTCTAATTGACCATTTTTCCCTTTATAATCTTTAAAAATTCCATCATTGAGTCATCACTTAATTTGGTAAAATTGTGATTTAGTCCCTCAAAATTCTTCACCTTTTCAATATGGTCCTAATTCATCCATTTTCCTTAGCTTCTAGATTATTCCACCCTTAAAATATTTACACTATTAGTCATTCAAATTTTTCGTATTTACACTTTAACCCCTCAAATTTTGAGTATTTACTCTTGGGCAACAAAACTTTTCTCACTTTTGCGATTTAATCATTTCTTGAATTAATATGTCATAATATAATTCCTAATGTTGTCATAACTCAAAATTTCCCTTTTTGTCACTTTATTTCCTTATTTTACTATCAAGGATACTTACTTTCTTACTGTAGTAATTTTTGGGGTATTACAGTAGTAATTTTCGGGATATTATAGTCATGTGCTCTGATGTTGAAGAGAAAATATCTACCAATTAGATTTGATAGACGACATATTAGTCTTTCAATCGGTTTTCTTGTTTCCGGTTAAACTAAGAACATGTTTAGATTATCTACTCATACAAGCTGTCTTTCCATATTATGATCCAACCACGTAATACTACTTATTATTGGTTAAACGCTAGATAACCAATGAGTCAATTTTGCTTCCATTTTGCTTTGCGTGTAAAATTCGTTAAGGACAATATATAAAGAATTTTAATGTAATCAATAAATATTTTATTAAACCAATTTTGTTCAAACAATACAAGTATATATTGACAAAAATACTACACTAAGAGCACTAAATTCAATAGTTTAAAATTTAGATTTAATCCATATATTTTAATTTGACATAACTTGTTACGTCTATTTTTATAATGTCATGGTTAGTCCAAATAGTTAATACTGTTAACTATTTTGACCAAAATGTTGATGCGAAATGTTTCTTAAAGCCATTACCTTCCAACTAGACGTGTTCATAGGCAGGGATATCCGTCCAAACCTGAAGGTTTGCCTGAAATTTGGGAGGATATGGGCAAAATATTATGCCCAAAAAACAAACTAGGGAAAAAAATCAAGCCGATTTAAAATATGGGTTGAGTTTGGACTCGAACACTCAAGGCTTGAACTCGACCCTTTTTCTATGTGTATAAAATATTATATTATGTTATTTTTATATACATGATATAATTTATAACGCATAAAAATTAAATCTATAGTAATATATAATACTATAATGTAAATATTAAAAAAATGCTAAAATGTCTATTTATAAAAATTTAATAAATGAAAAAAATAAAAATATTAAATATTAAATTAAAAATAAAACAATATTTTCATAAAAATTCAAAAATAAAAATATGGGCAGGCTTAAAATGAACACGGGCCAGCCATTTATAAATATGAGCAAGTTTTGACAAAATTTTAGGTTTATACTTCACGTCGGGACAAGATTAGACAAGTATAAAGTGTATTAATATCATACTTAAACTTAGCCTGGCTCATGAGTACTTCTACTTCCAATTCATTATGCTGACGTGAAATTTTTTTGTCAAAAGAGAAAATTTAACATTAATATTTTAATTGAAATAATTAACAAAACTAATTATTCAGGCTATTTAATATCATTATAAAAGTAAAGAGATTAAATTATGCCAACTTAAAGTAGATGGATCAACACAAGAATTTGACCAAATATAAAGTTGATTTTGGTAATAATAAGTTGAGTAAATTGCACTAGTAGTAACCCCACTATTAGTGAATTTCTTTTTAGTCACCCAACTATGAAAAGTTACAAAATGATCACCCAATTATTAGTAAATTTCTTTTTAATCATCAAACTATAAAAAGTTACAAAATAATCACCTAACTATTCAATTTTGTTTGTGTTGGTCATTAGTTGGCTAACAGTGGCAGCTTTTAAAATTAGCATAATAACAACTTTAACCTTTAGCATTTATAGATTGTGTCATTTTAATCTTAATTCTAAAAAAAATCTAACCCTCAATATTTATATATTATGTAATTTGGGTGACCGTAAAAGACAAAATTGAATAGTTGGCCGACCATTTTGTAACATTCTATAATTTAGTGATAAAAAAAAATTTACTAATAGTTGGGTAACTACTTATAAGTTTTACCCGGTTTATTAACCCGACGGCCCGGTTCATTGCCACCGTTAATTTTGCCGCTATAATAACGAGGGCAAATTTATAAAACCCTAACTATAAAACCCTTGTGAAGTTCGCAATTCTAATGCATTTCCTTAGCATATCTACTTAATTAAAGTAAATTCCGGGACAAACAAGCTTTATTGAGCGTGAGAGAGACAGCAATGGAGGTCGATAGGGAGGACGGACGCTCGCAGAACCAATTGAGACCTCTCGCCTGTTCTCGCAACATTCTCCATCGTGCTCATGGCTCTGCCAGTTGGTCTCAAGGTACTTCATTTTAGAAAAAAAAATGAAAATTGGTGAGAAATCTTAGTATTTCGATTATAAATCTGATATATACATTAATTTAGGAGATACGAAAGTACTTGCTGCTGTTTATGGGCCGAAAGCTGGAACTAAAAAGAATGAGAACCCTGAGAAAGCTTGCATTGAAGTTATTTGGAAGCCAAAAACAGGACAAATAGGTGATTTCTTAAAATCCATTTGAATTGTTCTTGCATTTGAAGTTTGGTATGCTGGGAATTTCCAAAATATCTTACATTGGTGTTTAGGGAAACCGGAAAAGGAATATGAGATGATATTGAAGAGGACCCTAGAGAGTGTTTGTATTTTGACAGTTAATCCTAATACTACAACGTCAATTATAGTCCAGGTAGGTTATTTGTTAACTATCTGTGAAAAGTATCTCTTGTTTGTGGCCGAGTTGTTCATTGATCAAAGTTTTTTATGTTGTGTCTCAGGTTGTCAACGATGATGGTGCTGTATCCTTTATGCATTTCCCTTACTATTGTTGTACTGTTTCATTTCTTTGTTCCCTAGGTTTCAGTTTTCTGAAGATTAGGCTGCCAGTGTTTATATCCCAATCTTTGTTAGACATGTAACCAGAATTTACATTGGGGAAACTATAATTTTTGAAAGACATTGGCATTGCCCCTGAGAGTGTTCATGCTAGAGATTTTGTTTATCTTTTGCTTAAAATTACGACTCAGTGATTGTTTGCTTACCCCCAACCCAAACGGTTTTGATAGTATGTAGATATGTTATGCATCTTCTTGATGATATCGTGGTAATCCTTGATATTATCTCAAATAGCTTCTCCCGAGTGCCATAAATGCGGCATGTATGGCCCTTGTAGACGCAGGGATTCCTATGAAGCATCTTGCTGGTAAGCAATGCAGACATGCAGCCATATTCATGTTTCATCAATAATGAGTACTTGACTTCTTGCCAATGTTTTGCTGAATTATGCAGTCGCAGTATGTTGTTGTGTGGCCAAGAGTGGATATGTTATATTGGATCCCACCAAGCTAGAAGAGCAGGTTATTTTAGAATTCCTTTTTCCTGCACATTTCTTCTCTAACTAGAACTTAGCTCATGTGTGAGACTTCTAAGCCCCAAGAAAGGAAAAACAAATAGTATAAAATTTCGTTGATTAACATCAAATTGTATTCAAGTAGTCTGCAGTCTGCACTATAAACTATACTTTGACACCAGTGGCTTTCATTTGAGTGCAGCTTTATACAGAATGAATCGAGTAGTTGGCTTCTTGTAGATTTTGTTTAATTTCTATCTTCTGACCTTTACGTCTTTTATAATAGCAGAAAATGAAGGCTTTTGCATATTTAGTCTTCCCAAACTCTGTCCATTCAGTCCTTCCTGAAGGATCACTAAGAGTGGAAGGTGAACCTATTGAAAATGGGATTATTACATCTGTCACTCATGGTATAATGTCAGGTATTCATTGCTGTCTATTGGTTATCTTTTTCAAGTTAATTTTATTTTGTGGCTGTGGAATCACATATAATCTTAAAGAAAGGCAATTTTTTTGGTGATTTAAGGCTGCTATCAAATAAATTCAGTGTGTAATTTGCATTTTGGAGCAATAACTTGGGAATTGCAAATACCAGCTTCAATGAAATAGAATTGCTTGCCTTTGAAGTCTTTCTTACATGGGATTAGGGTGCTGTAAAAACTGTGATGTTGTTTTTTGGCCTCTTTCCACTTTTGATTCTAATATTTTCTCATTCAAACCGTTGTCCCAGTGGATGATTATTTTTACTGCTTAGAACGAGGGCGAGCTGCAAGTGTCAAATTGTCTGATTTTCTCAGGAGGAACTTGCAACAGCAGTCAACTGATTCATCCAAAGCTGGGTGACTTTAATAGCAGTTTCGGTCCCATAATCTCAACCGATGAGGAATCCCCGGTTTGTTGAATTTCGTTTTTTACCGGATATTAGCATTAACCATTGTTGTACTGATTTCTAGTTCTCATTTTCTCACTTTCACAACCTCTCCGACCAAATTGTATTAGAAATTTGATGTAAAGGATATGTAGTTTTATGGCCCCTATTGTTTTTAAGTTGTGATCTTGTTAGTACCATTGTTGATTAATGAATGTGGTATTCCCAAGAGAAGTGATAGCTTACCTTTACTATTTTGAGTTTTTATTTATTTATTATATAATGCCTACTTTTACTCATAAAATTTTTAAACCCTAAAATCGGAGAAAAATGGGCGCTTTAACTGGCTCGAAGTCACATTTTTGAAGTCACATTTTTACTCTCGGTAATTACAATGCTTTCTTAGATTATTAGATTTGATAATTTTAAAAACGGCATCAAAGGAATGTCAATGCAGTAAACTATTACAACAACCATTTCCCCCAAAGGAACTGTGTAAATTGGATAGTGTTTTCCTTTACCTGTGTCGGCCAGGCTAGTTATTTACCATTATGTTTAAGTGCAGTAAGTAGGATGCCTAACATTTTTAACAATGATAAAATGGTCTGAACTACCCATACATTTAGAATTTACTGGCCATGGATTGGATGGTACGGAATTCTTAGCTAACCCATTCACTGCTTGGAGGGGTTCGGTACATGAGAATTTAATTAATGGGAGAGTGATTTTGGTGTTTGGCATATTAAAGGCACTATCTTTGGGATTGGAAAGTTAAATTTTGTCTTTGAGATAAAATTATCTTTTCTTTCTTATTTATTTCTTTCATAAATTTTTTGAAGGTATTTATTTCATTATTTTTATGCAATATTTTTTCACTACAAAATCATGAAAATGGTTTAATTTTAAATTTATTTTAAATACTATCAATTTAAATTTAATTTAAAATTTAAAATTTTATTTTAAATTTAATCCTATAATAATTGAGATAAATGTATTACTTTTTATTTAAAATAAATTGATTAAATTACATATTTGTTAATAATAAACTAACTTTTTATTAATTATAAATATCACTAAAATGTTAAAATTAATAAAATTTACATTTTATTTGATGGTAAGTTCAAAATTTTAATGAATTAAAATTTTAATATCTTCTGTATTAACAACAATGTCAATGTTAACTAAACTAAAATTCATGTTAACACTTTGTTGAAATTTTATTTACTTCTTCATATTCTTAATAATCATATTCTATTCTATCTTTTTGGAAATGGAAGAAAAATTGGGTAGGAAAATAAATGATTCTTGAAACAATGCTAGTCTTGAAACATAACTTCTCATTTATGTTAATTTATTTCTTCATTTCATTTTCTACCATTGGTACACTGTCTTCATTAATGGTGCCATTGAGACCATACCATACCAATAACCCCAACTTACCAAATTAAGTTCATAACTACACCGCCAATGTATACCTTTGTATATATCTTTGCCTGTCTCTTACAAGCTTTTCAGTCATAATCCTCCGATATCAGTTTCTTTTTATTCCTATGGAATTCCATGGCAGAAAAACTGGTCATTGCTACATGGATAACGAAAGCAATCCATTGCAATCTCCTTCTCGGCTTTCGATTCGAACTCACCTTGATATGTATGACCAAGATCCCCAGTTCAGCCCCGGAAGACCACCGAGCCCTCGATCAAGTGCCTCTGCTTTGCAGTTGATGTTGCCACCTGGTAGTCCTGAAACACCATGGACACTCTCTCCTCTTCAAACGCCGTCCCCTGCTCTCCTCTACCATTGCGTTGCTTCTCTTCATCGACAAGACGGAAATATCCACTCGATTGCAATCTCGAAAGGGTTGGTTTTCACTGTCTCTGATAGCAAACGTATCCGAGTATGGAGGCAGCCTGAATGCATCGAGCGGGGTTGTATCAAGACAAGTTCCGGTGAAATCCGGGCCATTTTAGCTTACGGTAACAAGCTTTTCACCGCGCATAGAGACTGCAAGATCAGGATTTGGAACTACACCGTTTCCGATAGTTTCGGGTACAAAAAGATCTCAACACTCCCGAAGAGAAGCTCGTTTCTTTTGTTCCCTAAGACAAGCAGCCAACAACATAAAGATTGTGTTTCTTGCATGGCTTATTACCACGCCGAAGGGCTGTTGTACACTGGTTCATATGATAGAACAGTTAAGGCATGGCGGCTCGTAGATAACAAATGTGTGGACTCATTTGTGGTTCATGAAAGCAAAGTTAATGCCATAGTGGTTAACCAAGATGATGGGTGCGTTTTCACTTGTTCATCTGATGGATCAGTGAAGATATGGAGAAGGTTATATAGAGAAAATTCCCACACTTTAACCATGACACTCCGGTTCCAACAATCACCCGTTAATGCCATGGCAATAAGCTCGACATTTAGCAATTGTTTTCTCTATTCAGGTTCATCCGATGGCACTGTAAACTTTTGGGAGAAAGAAAAAACATCCGGTAGGTTCAATCATGGCGGGTTCTTACAGGGTCATCGGTTTTCGGTTCTTTGTTTAGTGGCTATTGAGAAGTTGATATTCAGTGGCTCGGAAGATACGACGATCAGGGTGTGGAGAAGAGAGGAAGGGAGTTGTTTTCATGAATGTTTGGCAGTGCTTGATGGACATCGAGGGCCTGTTAAATGCTTGGCTGCTTGTTTACAAATGGAGAAAATTGTGATGGGGTTTTTGGTTTACAGTGCTAGTTTGGATCAAACTTTCAAGGTTTGGAGGGTCAAAGTCATGCCTGAAGAGCAAACTTGTTTCGATTTTGCAGATCGTAATGATTCGAAGACGAAGACGAAGACGGAATATGAGATGAGTCCCGTGTTGTCTCCTTCGTGGGTTGAGAAGAAGCTTCGAGGTAATCTTTTCCAGTAAATTTAAGACAATATTTATGTTGGTAGTTCAGTTTGGTTGTTCTTACGTTAGTTCTTTTGTAATGCTTAGATTTCAACTTAGATAAGCCTTGGAATCAGTATTAAGGCAATCGTTTTCAGGGGGTCATCTCACTAAATTAGCTGTTTTCGTATTTTTTCATGTATTTGAAGGATCTTACTCCATACTATTGTCGGAACATTCGACGATTATAGATGTCAAGAACGGATACTTTAGAAAACGAAAAATCCAAATAACATAACCCAATCACGAAGGGACTACTGCAATAATACTACTTGGACTAGGATATGAGTAGGGATATTGATATGTTGTATGTTTAATATTTTCTTAAACTTTCCACGTAATTGGAGGATACTTAGAGGATCCCATCCCATCCCGAGTATGGATTGAACACGGGTGTTGCATATGGGTACTAAGAAAAGTGAAGAGCCGGTGCAACATAGGTTAGAGAGTCAAAGCAACACTACAGTCTTATATCACTAAAGTATACTATTCATTAGGCCAATGAAATTTCTCTCAACCAAAACGAACCTGTGGAAACAGATGAACGATATACTGTATAATGCTTCAGTTTAGACCAGTATGCAAAGTACCGGATCATTTCGACTAGGAGGTAAGTGTATCAGTGTTCCATATGCTTGGCCACTGCTATCTGTAATGACAAATTCAACATGAACACTAGTATAGAAAATCAATCATTCCATCATGGAATGCATATAAAGTTTTATAAAATTGGTATGAAATAAAGCTCAAATTGGTTCATTAGGAATCGGTTGCTATATTTCTAAACACGAACGTAGGTAGAATTCAGAGAAGTCAGCTTGGTGATAGTCTAGAAGCACTAGTTTGGTTTCTCATTATCCATTCGACAGTGAGAAATTATATCTATTTATGTTATGTTCCTGCATCTTCTTTGCTCTTGTTTGGAAGATGAATACACAGAATTCGAGTTGATATAAACTTCTATTTCAAGTTGTTTTACATTTCATATGCTAAACTTTTTGAACAAATACTTTGCTTTCTTGAGAATGAATCGATGCTCACCTCAACAACAAAAATTAGACTCCTTTCACATCCGGAATTTCATGCAAGTGGAACAATAACGTCTAAATTATTCTTCACTGACCATTTTTGAGGGTAGAAGGAATTTGATGATTCAATACTAAGCTCCCAAACCATGATTCTCGAGCAGTCCAGCGGTAAGCCTTCCATCCGGCGTTCATCTTCCACAACTTGTTCTATGAATGAGCTTACCTTCCAATTCAAAGCAATGGAAATTAAAAGAATGAAAGAAATATGTACCAAGGCATTTCAACATAGTTTATGGCGCATATAACTCTTCCAAGGGTAAATTTTTGGAGGACAGAGTCTCAGTCTTGCACACCGAGTTTTCAAGAATTCCATTCACCTTTTTTATAGGTTTCGTTTTTGTTTATGTCTTTTCACTTATTCCTACAGTGAGGTAAAATAATAAGAAACTTAAAAGACGATCAAAGAAGATCTAAGAAATACTAACTTGGAAGCCATCTTCGACAGTGTCAAGCTGTTTAATCGGTTCAAGAGTAGGTCGATGCCAACGCTTTAGATCCCGGAGTATGGTACTGTTAAAGGCAAACCCTGACATTTCAGCATGGAATCTTCGGAATCTCCGACTTAGTCTGTTTAGATGCCAACCAATGACTTGAACTCCATTACAAACAGGGCCTTCCAAACAAAATCTGCTTTTGTCCTATGTTTGTTTGGCCACAGTCCATGTCCCGAACTGCCTATAAACAAAGACCAGAGTGAAATAAACTACAGCAGTGAGCACATGTAAAAGGGAAAAGAAACAAGCTGTGAATCTAAATGAACTAACTAAAAGAAGCATAACCAAGACATGACCTAAATAAGCTAACTTTCGTTTTCATTTTCATTAGGAAATGCATAGTAAGCATAATCAATACATATATGTATGTATGTGAAGAAGATACCTAATATGCCTCATTTGCTGAAAGAGATCGATTGAGCAGACATTATCCTCATTAGCAAAGTAGATAATTCCATCAAGACGATGAGTTTCGATGTGAGATAATGCCACATTTCTTTGGTGAACTTGTCTGTCTTTTATATCAGTCAGATTTCTCTTACAAACAAGATGTCTATACATAACACTGCTCCTTCTTAGGATGTCAGCGGTTTCCTCAGACTGCAAGTTCATCTCCACAACTATCCACAGTAAAGGAGCTTTAGCCAGCTTTAATGTGTATGCCAAGCGGTTTAAATAATAAGCTTGAAGCAGTCGAGTATATGACGGAGTCGCAACTATCAAAAGCTTACGAGTTTCCTGATTTTTATCGACAAGAAGTGTAGGATTCGTCATGGCATTATCTAAATTCCCGACATTGTCATCGATCCCTTTGTTATCGAGATTTAGAGAATTACCAACTGTTGATACTATCCCATAAGAGAATGCTTGGCCCTTGAACTGGGATTCGTATAACAAATGTCCATGGAAATGAATGGTGTTAACCCAATCAAAAGACCAACTATGAAACAGATGAAGAAATGTAAAAGGACCCTCTTCCAAACTTGTTCCTTCTGTTTACACCTGTCGAAAGGCCGAGCTGATTTTGTCGAGAAAACACTGAGAATCAAAGCTTGAGAATCCGATAAACCGAAAAGAGAAGATAGCAATCTACCACCAATTGGTGGATAGTTCTCATTACATGATGCAGGATTGGATAAAGGAGAAGGAGCTGAACGTTCAGCCTCCTCCCCAGTATTCGAAGTCCCTTGCCGAGGCAAAGGAGATTTCTTCTAATGGATGCCATCAACACTAGTCTGATTTACTTCTTAAATCAATAAGGAATCACCACAAAACAGCAACCAAATTCTATCAGAAAATAGGTTTACTTTACTAATACGACACTTAAATATATGGCAACGTTTTCCAGTAACAATGCCAAAGTAAACTTGTTGAACTACAATGAACTGTCTAAGCAACTATATCAATGGTTTTGAAATAACCTTTAATTGAATTACCTTAAAAACGAAAATGGGTATTCAATTTTCGACCCCAAAAGTCTTAAATTGTGGAAGATTTGCATTGGTTTTGAGAGTTGAGAGCCTGCACTGTCGCTCCGTTGCTACTTGCTTTGTTTTGTTCTTAGTAATGGAAATGGAAGAGATTGAGGTGTTTTAATACATGTGTGTGAGGACGTGATAGCAGCACACGGCATCCATGGCGGCCCGATAAGGCAATCGCCACGGGCGCACCAGTTTAGGTTCATTTCTGCTGTTTTAGCCATTACAGCTTAGACACTCAACCTTTGTTTTGGTAAGTGGAGTTTGATTATTGACTTTCTAGTCAAATATGAAGTTTATTTCCATTTATGGTATTTTTTGAGATATTATTAAAAATTATTGGTAAGGTGAATATTCGAATATATCATACACAATTATATATGTCTCAGGAACTGAATTTTGAAATTTAAAATGTAATATTAATTTTATTAAAAATAAAAGTATAACAATTAAATTTTAAATTTATAAAAAGTATAAAAATATATTTTAAAATTTTAAATATGTTAGAAATCATTTAATAACTAATATTCTCAATTAATTTTATTTTTATTTTCTGGTTGAGCCTTAGTTGTATCTCACAATTATGATCATAAAATAAAATAAAATATAAATTTGAATACAATTAAACACATATTTCCTACTTAAGATTATTGGGTATCCCTTTTAACAACTTAACCATTACATTTATTTTTCTAACTCTTCTATTCAATAAAATTTTATATAAAACATACATCATCAATTCATCAATGCGAACATTTCTCTTATTTATTTTTTAATTTAAAATATTATACATATATTTTATATTTTATTCGAAATAAAATAAAATAAAATGACTTAAAATATCAAATTTTCATAGTTTAAAATTAGTATTTATTAAACTATTGAATTAATTAGTAAAAATTATCTAATTTTATTTATATTTAATTTTAAGTGAAATAAATTTATATTTTAAGTTCAATTTCAATAATTAATTTGAAAACTAATAAAAGAATTAAGGGTTAAAGGCCCATGAACCGGAGTCGACAGTCCTCCGAGTTTACTCAGATCTGTTTGTCTTTCCTTCCCGACAAATAGGGAGAAGCAGATATAACTAATATTCCTCCATTGCCGTAGCCGTAGCCATAGCCATGGCGATTGGCTCCTTTCTTATTCTCTTTATTCTCTTCTTTTTTTCTTCTTTAAATCCAATCCTTTCTCTTTACGAAGATCAAGTAGGCCTGGTGGATTGGTAAGCTCAACTTCTCGCTTCAATTTCACATTTAACAACAATTCTTGCTCTCTTTTTACTTCATTGAACTTGATTCAAACTCAGCTTCAACTCTTTTTTCTTTAATTTTTTAATTCTAATTAAAAATTTTTTATCTATTAGGCATCAACAATACCTCGGGAAAGTGAAGCAAGCTGTGTTCCACACTCATAAAACTGGTCGGAAACGAGTTGTAGTATCCACTGAAGAGAACGTTGTAGCTTTACTTGATCTCCGCCAAGGCGAGATTTGTAAGTCCAATTCATTTGAGTTACTAATTATCGCGTTTTGTTTTATTTATACTTTTTCTTCAGTTTTTGTTTTCGGTTTCTGTTTTCAGTTTCTATTGAACTTTTGTTTGGTTTATGGCTGGTTTTTTTATGTAGTTTGGAGACATGTTCTTGGGTCTAACGATGTCATCGATGGAATCGATATTGCTCTTGGAAAGTGTAAGTATGCTGATATCCAATTTACTTTTAAAGAAGTAGAAAAAAAAAAAAAGCAAAAAAAACAAAACACTTGTGTGGTTTTAGTTATTTATTGTTCTTGTATTACTTGGTTCGGTTTCTAACTTGTGTTAGTTGAGCATTTGATCGGATATTTTGTTTGAATGACTATTGTTTTCTTCTTCTGGTGTCAGTAAGGGAAGGCGTGACTTCATGCTTGTACAGATGATTATGTTTTGAATAAATTTCATTCTTGTAGATGTCATTACCCTTTCATCAGGAGGAAGTATTTTGAGAGCATGGAATCTTCCCGATGGGCAGATGGTGTGGGAATCTTCTCTTCGGGGTCCAAAGCACTCAAAATCATTGTTATTAGTGCCGGTTAGCATCAGAATTTCCATTTTCCATAATCTTTCTAATTAACATAATTTCCCTTTGTATTTTTTGATAGTCTGTTTTCAATGGATCATGGCTTCTGATGTTTTCTGATGGGCTGATTGTATAGGAATCCTCTCTATTAGATTTTCTGTTATACAATCTAGATTATTCTCCTTAAATTTTAATCCAAAAGATTTTAGTTGTCTGTACTATGTAGCACATTCTATTAGGGAAGGCAAAACCCGAACCGTTTGATGGATTCCGAACCAATCCGCTTCGAATGGAGCGGAATTTTTCTTTGAAAACTGGCTGCGGGGTGGGGTGGATTTTTTCTTTTGGATAGTGGGTATGGAATAGTTTTGGTAATTACTTACTCCACCCTACCCGCTCTACTATATGAAATTACTATTTTATCCTTATATATATAAACTATTAAAGGGGTAAAAATGTAATAATTTAATATAGAAAAAAGAATACATATATTTTATGTTTAAATTTTTTTTGAAAAAATCTGTTTAAATATTTACTCATTCTTTTAAAAAGAATGAAAATATTAAAGATGTTTAAAAAAATTTAAATTGAAAAGGAGTGGTGTGGGGCGGAGATGGATGTATCCAACATCCATGGAAGTGGTTGTGGTTTTTAAGATTATACATCCATAGTGGAGCAGGGCTGGTGGTGGAGCAGAGCATGCCAACTGTGGAGCGGTGATGAATTTAGCAATATTTGCCCCCGCTCTGCTCCATTGCTGTCCCTATATCTTATAGGATGAGGCTAGTATATGTATAGAAGTGTTCTTTATTGAATATTTCTTATTGCCGTGACTTTTATCCATTCATTATTGTTTTAACATATATCTTCCAGTAGAACTTCATACCTTCCCTTTGGACAGGCCGTTTGAAATTGTATTTAGCGGTTTACATGGAAATTGTATAATTCTAGAAGCACATATGATTGACTATATAGTATATTGATGTTTTGCAGACAAATTTGAAAATTGAAAAGGATAATATAGTCATCATTTTCAGCAATGGTCGTCTCAATGCTGTTTCCTGCATAGATGGGGAGGTTCTCTGGGAGAAGGATTTTGAAGGAGAAAGGTTAGTCCAATTAAAAAGTTTTATGTTTCAACAGCTTCCTCCTCTTTCAGATTAATTGTATGATTGATGTACATTGCCATGCTACTTGCAGTCTCGAGGTTCAGCAGGTAATTCAGCCTCCTGGCAGTAATTTAATATACGTTGTAGGATTTGCTTCTTCATCCCTGTTTGAGATGTATCAAATCAATGCCTTAAATGGAGAGTTGTTGAAGCATGAAAGTGCTGCCTTTTCTGGTGGGTTTTTGGGAGAAGTTTCACCTGTTTTTAGTGAGACAGTTGTGGCCCTTGATTCCACAGGGTTGATTTTGCTGACAGTAAGTTTCCAAAATGGAATGATTAGTTTTCAACAGACGCCAATTTCAAATCTTGTCAAGGATTCCTTTGGACCGGCTAAAATAATACCTTCATCAGTTACAGGAATATTTGCAATTAAAATGAATGCAGTTACCATAGTTATTAGAGTGACAGATGAGAACAAGCTGGAAGTGGTGGAAAAAACAAATCATGAAACATCTATTAGTGATGCTCTCCCAATCTCTGAGGGCCAACAAGCATTTGCATTGGTTCAACGTGCAGGCCCCGAGATTCATCTCAGAGTAAAGCTTGCTCACAATTGGGATGATAATTTGCTTAAAGAAAGTGTTAAAATGGACCAGCATCGTGGGCTGGTCCACAAGATTTACATCAATAATTATATCAGAGCCGATAAGTCTTATGGATTTCGGGCATTGATTGTGATGGAAGATCATTCATTGTTGTTATTGCAACAAGGTGAGATTGTCTGGAGCAGGGAAGACGGTTTGGCATCAATAATTGATGTCACGACTTCAGAACTCCCTGTGGAAAGGGATGGTGTATCTGTTGCAAAAGTGGAGCACAACCTCTTTGAATGGCTTAAGGTATGTGAAATATGAATCTTATAAGATGATTTCAAGAATGTTCTTCTCATTTTAACTGAATGTGTTGGTTGACTGCATGATAACTCTTTTCGTTTCTCATAACATGTTGAATTATCATAACGAAATCCTGAAAGAATAATTAACGAGGCACAAGGAGAAAGAGAGAATGAAATTCTGTATCTCATTCATCATCAAATCTCTAATAATACCTAATAATCAGCTATATTATTCTATTTACATTTCTTAACACTCCCTCTTAAGTTGGAGCATTGATGTTATTCATGCCTAGCTTGGTTCAAATATAATCAATTTGAGATCCACTAAGAGATTTTGAAAAGATATCTCCTAATTGATCTCCCATTCTGACATAACCTGTTGGTATGAGCTTTTGTTGAATCTTATGTTTGGTTCGCTTATGAAATACTGGATTGGAAGATATATGAAGAGCAGCTTGATTGTCACTTTATAATTTTCCTGGTAACAACTTTTCCAATCCCAGTTCAGCCAGTAATTGTTGTAACCACATAATCTCACACACAGATTGTTACATAGCTCTATATTCGGATTCTGTACCGCGACACTAAACTTTGCTTCTTGCTTTACCAAGAAATTAGATTTCCTCCCACATAAACACAGTAACCGGTAGTTAATCTCCTATCCATCTTTGATCCTGCCGAATCTGAATCAGTGAAGCATTCAATGCCTGTGTGCCCATAATTCTGATATAGAAGCCCACGGCCTGCAGCTCCCTTTAGTTAACATAAGATTATGTGCCCATAATCTTTGATGTGGTTCTGATATTGTAAAGATTATGGATAAACATTTCTGAGCCTACTTTTTTCTTTTCTTTGTGTATTCACCACAGAGTTTGCTAAGTGGTTTGTCTACTCTCTAAATAGTATTATGCTATTTTATTGTTAGAAACATGAACTTCCTAAAACGCTCAAACCTTCCATAACTGCTTTCATTATTTCAAATGGACTTGAAGATGCATTTCTTTGGTTATAAATCCTCTTTAACAATGTGTTGACAAGGTGCTCTTTTTCTTAAGGGTCATATGCTGAAGCTCAAGGGAACACTAATGCTTGCAAGCCCTCAGGATATAGCAGCCATACAAAGTATGAGATTAAAAAATTCCGAGAAAAGCAAAATGACCCGAGATCACAATGGCTTTCGGAAGCTGCTTATAGTACTAACAAGGGCAGGGAAGCTTTTTGCATTGCATACTGGAGATGGACATATTGTCTGGTCTTACTTGTTACAGTCTTTACAAAAATCAAAGGTGTGTCAACATCCGATAGGACTAAACTTGTACAAGTGGCAAGTTCCGCATCATCACGCTATGGATGAAAATCCATCTGTGCTTGTAATTGGCAAGTGTGGTCCGAGTTCTGATGCACCAGGTGCACTTTCTTTTGTTGACACTTATACAGGAAAGGAGCTTAGTTCTTTAAGTCTTGTTCATTCTGTTGCACTAGTTATTCCACTGCCATATACAGATTCAACAGAACAACGTCTCCATCTGTTAATTGATGCTGATAAGCATGCACATTTATACCCCAAAACACCCGAGGCTATTAGTATTTTCGAACGTGAGTTTTCAAACATATACTGGTACTCTGTCGAGGATGATAATGGCATAATCAAGGGGCATGCTTTAAGGGGCAAGTGCACTGGTGAAGTGGCTGATGAAGTCTGCTTTGACACCAGGGAGTTGTGGTCAATTGTGTTCCCCTCGGAATCAGAAAAGATCATTGCAACTGTCACTAGAAAACTGAATGAGGTAAAGTGTCAATCAGCATGGTGATCTTAGGAGTTTTGTGGACTTAGTTGCAGTGTACAGCAATATTGCATGAATTGACTGCTCTCACAAGTTAAAGCTTTTGGTTATGCACTTCTCAACTCTAGGCTTTTAACCGTTGCATGAGACTTGTATTGACTTCTTATTTCATAAAAACCAGTTCTGTATGATTTTCTTGTGCTGTAGTGTCATGTGGTTAATGGGGGCTACGGAAGATGGGTAAATCTGGTTAAATGTTTGAATGTCTATTGGTGCCTTGTTGTGAATTTTGCATGTATAAACCATAGTTAATGACTTTTGGTTTGAGTTTTCTAGGTTGTACATACTCAAGCAAAGGTTATAGCAGACCAGGAGGTCATGTATAAATATATATCAAGAAATCTACTTTTTGTGGCAACTGTTGCACTCAAAGGCAGTGGTGAAATTGGATCTGTTACACCAGAAGAATCATGGTTGGTTGCATATCTTATTGACACTGTAACAGGCCGTATATTGCACCGAGTGACCCATCATGGCTCACAGGGTCCTGTTCATGCTGTAAGTTTACATTATTTTCTCGCATTGGTGTCACAAGCAGCTATGAAAGGGATACAATGGATAATGCTTTTTGTTTATTGTAGGTTTTTAGTGAGAACTGGGTTGTCTATCACTACTTCAATCTTAAAGCGCACAGATATGAGATGTCAGTCATTGAAATTTATGACCAATCTCGGGCTGTAAGTGGACCGAACTTGAGTCATTTACGTTGAACTGCCTGTATCTTAATTCAGTTAAATTTATCTTGTTCCAACTTAAATACTATTTTACAGGACAATAAAGATGTTTGGAAGCTTGTTCTTGGAAAGCACAACCTTACCTCGCCGATTTCTCTATATTCTCGCCCAGACGTCATAACAAAATCGCAATCTTACTTTTTCACTCATTCTGTGAAAACCATAGCTGTGACCTCAACCACAAAGGGTATTACTTCAAAGCAGCTTCTAATTGGTACAATTGGTGATCAGGTTTGTTAGATAGGGTTGCCTTCACTGCTTCTTTATGAGTTATTCATGTTTTCTTTTTAAAAGCGTTGGTATTCCTTTATACAAATAATAGCATTGTATGGTACTTCTGTCTGCTGCATGAACTCAACCATGTTTTACAGGTTTTGGCACTTGAGAAGCGTTTCTTGGATCCTCGTCGAACAGTTAATCCCACACAAGCAGAGAAAGAAGAGGGCATTATACCACTAACTGATTCATTGCCAATCATTCCTCAAGTTAGTTTCTTTATATTAGCCAGCTTATTTCTTTTAATTTTCATACATGTTAAGTGGTAGCATCGTTTCGGTTGAGAAATACCAATTTATTAAGATTCTCCTTTAGTATCATGCAAGCATGCACCCATGGACATATGCATATGTGGAATCATAACTGACAGTCATTAATGAATTGTTTCCAGTCCTATGTTACACATGCCCTTCGAGTGGAAGGTCTTCGAGGTATAATAACCGTGCCTGCTAAGCTGGAATCAACAACCCTCGTCTTCGCACATGGCGTGGACCTCTTTTTTACTCAACTTGCACCATCGAGGACATACGATTCACTCACAGACGATTTTAATTACGCCCTGCTCCTCATAACAATCGTGGCACTCATGGCAGCAATCTTTTTAACCTGGACTTTGTCCGAGAGGAAAGAACTACAAGAAAACTGGAGATGAGTAAGTCTCGGCTTAATGTTCATTTACACTTGTGTACTAACAAAATACACTTTGTTTTAGTTGACAGAGATGCTTTTTATGGTTTGAGCTTAGATTTGGAGGTATGTCTCTTCCTGATTTGTAGTACTCTTCTAAATATTGTATCATGCCCGCTCTTAAATGTCGAATTGAATTTTTAGCAATTTGGTGCAAGGTTATATCAAAATGGATTTATTTGATTATTACTATGATGGAATCTTCTTTCTATCTTTTCAGTTTTCTCAGTAGCTTAACTTAGAATTTCGTTTAGATGGTTGACAAATTTATAGGTACTCAAAGCAAGAAATAGAAAAGCTAAAACTTGCTTCGTATTAAATAACTTGATTAAGTTTGAACGATTATGAGAATCAAATTTTTATTTATTAGATAAATAATTTGATTGAATTGTGTTGGAGTACTTTGATTTTTAGCTTGAATCAAGCCGTATTTTCAAAACTTGATCAAGCTTGAGCAGACAAATACAACCATGTAATAAGGGAATCAGGCTAGAGCCTATGTAATAGAAAAGTTGAACTGCTAATGACATGTTATGTTTTTGCAATTTATTAACCAAGAATATGTTTTATATTTGGTCAAATTCTGCTATTAGACCAGTTGTGGATTTAGTACCTTTACTTTAATTTGGTCATTTTTAGTCCTTGTACTTTTAGAATTTAAAAATTTTAATCCTAACCAAGTGATAACTATTGAATTCATTAAGTTCTGATATTTTTAAAATTTGATGTGTCAAATATATTATTACATTTGCAATGCTATGTCTTCTAATGATTGTTGTTTGCATTAAGATTAAAATATTGAAATTCATAAAATATAGCCACTAAGAATATACAATTGGCGAACTAGATTAAATCTATAACTTTAGGCATAATATAGGACTAATGACATAATTTAACCAAATAGATTTAAAAGGTTAAAATATCAAATTTTGAAAAGAATAAGGATTAAAATTGATAGGTAGAATTTGAACATTACCTTTTCCACTTATTCAGGAAGAATAAAAGGAATAGAATATGTTCAGCATGTATATACTTATCACGAAAGAATATGAGAATTGATTCATTCATCATCAATTGCCTTACATACTGAATTCTCCTCTTGCTCTGTAATGGATTTTGAAATTTAAATATAACCACTATCACCATGTTGAATATATTCATAATTATTCAACTCTTGGGGCCACAAATTAAATATTATCAAATCCACCACTGGTCAAGCTTTGTCTCAACCTTCACCCTGTTTTGCCGTGAATGCTAAATACCATTACTACCTCCATATCCATTTCAATATATATTTTACTTTCAGATTGTATAATGAATTGTTACTTTATTATCTTTTTAAAAGAACATATAAATACAGGTAGAGCAAACCGTACAAATATCAAAATTACTTTGATATACCTTTTAAGAAGAAGAAAAAACCCACCTTGACCTACCTCACCTCTATTGTTCAAACCACCCCTCCATTTAGAGAGGATTGATTTGAAATGTCGACATAGGAAAAGATAAACCTGGGGACGCTTCTATGAACAATGGGAACCGTGTAGCTCATGTGAAAACAGGTAATGAAAGCCAGAGGTGACACTGACGTGATCCCCGGAGGCAAAGGAGCTGCCTTGTGTGACATGACTGTTTAAAGTTGGAGGCAAAGGTGAAGCAGAAACCTTTCTTTACAATCACGGAGCGACCCAAAATCTCAAGTCTTTGATGATCCAGATATAGTTGTTCTCAATCTGGAAAAATGGCATGCATTCCGGAGCAGCAATGATTTGATTTCACTGAAAATACATAATATCAACTTCTCTGCCTTGCCACATTCCCAAAAGTTTCCAAAAATTTGAACAAATTTTCAGTGAAACCTGGATCAATGGAAGCTGAGATGATGAAGAACACAATCAAGGAGAGGACAAATATTGTGCAACGTCACTAGAGTACATGATTTACTACTTCCAAGCTCGGGAAAGGTTCACACGATCTCTACCAAGGTAGAAAAATAAACCCGACGCAAAAAGTAGATGATAGCAGATAAGGGTGCAGAGCATGGCAGGTGAAATCTCTATAGTGTGCCATAAGCAGAATTATGCATAAGTTGTCTCCTATGCCACAACCACAACTCAGAAACAACCAGCGCTTACATGGTTCCTTTGGCAAAAGCCAAAGCAGTAGCAATCTGTCACCATATGCATCATCGATCCCATAGAATTTGGCTTTCCAAGTCCTTAAAGTTGAGCCAGTAACCATTCCTATATGCCATTTGCACCCCCACTCAACCAAAATTCCCTTTTAAGAGATATTTTCCTTAAACCTGTAATCGAAGACATCGGAATCAGAAGATCTCCAGCAAGTTAAAATCTTGATCATATTCCATTCATATTTGATATAACTGCAATTCGAAGTAGAGAACCGGATATCTCCTACTGATCTAAACATTTGATATAGCTTCCTCCATTTGTTGATCAGCCTGGAAAGGCTTCAAAGAACCCCATGTCTTTCCAACATTCAGCTTAACACGCAAAGGAACTGGAAACAAGGAATAAAAAGAAACATGAAAATGTGTTATACAACGTAGTTAAGAAATATGTAAACACTTACCTAGAAGGGAGACGGCATTTTCCATGCTCATTCGCAGCAGCAATGCAGCTTCATCTATCACTGAAGGATCAACTTCCAGCACTAATTCATCATGCACCTAAAAATGATAACATAGATTCAGTCAACTACATTTTAGAGCATAGAGTTTAAGAAAATCTTCATGAATTATTATCCTCAAAGAGGCAGAATGGTAGGAGGAAGTGATTCATTGAAGCAACCATAATAAGAGAAACAATATAAATTGAAGGCAGCAATTTCTAAAAAAAACCTGCAAAAGGATTCGGCAGCGGCCTTTAAGCATGTGAAACTTGGTCAAAATTGAAGAACCAGATTCTAGGCTGTCAACCCCTTCAACGATGACGGAATGCAATTTTATCATTGCTATTTTGATTATGTCAGCAGCGGATCCCTGTAGATAAGAGACTATCAGAAATAGGAGGCTATGATTTCATGTCACCTATAGACAAAGGTAACCTCAAACATGCAAAAGAAGAAAGAGAAAAGAAAAAGAGAGGGGATTTGCTATTTACCTGACAAATAGAATTCACAGCTTGCCTTTGAGCTTTTGATTTTTCTTCGCTGTTTCCAATTTTTATTTTCGACAAGAAGCGCTTTCTTCCCTTGAGGGTTTCTATATATCTGGATTACAGGCAAATATAGAGAAAAAAAATAAAAATTAATAAGAGTTCCTTGATAAAGATTAAATTTTGAGCATGCTGCAACATTAAGATTTTGCATTTCTCAAAGTATTAGATATTACGTAAGCCTTCACTGAAGAGATGCAGACAATTAACGCCAGTGATAGAAACTCTGAACAGTAAGACATTAAGCAGATATAAATCATTCGAAGCACAAATAAGAGGTTTACAAAGCAATAGCCCTTTAATATGGAGCAATAACAGACAAATAAGACATAAAAGGAAAGAAGATTCTTTTTTTGAAATGAACAAATTAATTGGAGAGAATGCAGATTAGACAATCAATAAAAATAATTGTTTTATAGTTCTTTTTCCTTTTTCCCCTTTTTTTAGTCGTCATAAGTAAACAGTCGCAGCATTTTCATATATAACTGATGAGTTAAGAGAAGGAATAGAATATGAGATGATGCTAGTTGGAAGGCTATCCCATATGAAACTGATTCACTATCTAGTCTTCTCAAGAAATAATTAAGAACTTCCTCACCCCTTTTGACGACAAGATGCCACGGCTTCACGAAGCCAGGACGCAACATCGGGAAAAGAGCTTTTAAAGCTTTTAATTTTTTCTTTAGCTTCATCTGGGGTGCAGTTTAGTTGTTCAGCAAGTGTGTCAGCACCCATTCCATAAAGAATTCCATAGATTAACCTTTTCGTTTGGTCTCGCTCATTGGAGCTGACAGAATCTTCTGCCCTCCCAGTCCATAGTGCTGACATCATGGTAAAAACATCACCTTGTGGCTTACTAAGGAGTTTAATTAAAGCAGAGTCATTGGAGAAATGGGCCATCAACCGCAGCTCTATTTGAGAATAGTCTGCTGTTAATAGTAACCAGTTATCCTGCAATTAAAGTGGGAAATACTCACCATGGTAAGACAAACAACTTCCAAATAATGACCTTCTGATGAATATTAAAAAAGAAATAAGAACTCCTAATAAGCACCCCAAAGACATTGACAAAGGCCCTTGTCCTCTCTGTCCCAACCCCCGAATTCCATCATTACCTAAAATGAAAAGCTGGTTACCTTCCCCACTTACAGCTTTATAAAAGCTGTCTGCTAAAAATTCAAACCCACTCTTGCAACACCCACTAGTCTACAAAAGTCTCACCTCCCTAGTTTAAACCAACCAACAATCAGCAGATCAACTGACCTAACCTTTTGGCTTTGCTTAGTAGAGTGAAAAAAGAAAATTGGAAAGATGAAAAATTGAAGGGATAGAAAAATGGAAAATATAATTTTTCTTTCCATAGTTGTGCTTGATAGGAAGGATGGAAAAATGGAAAGAAAAAGTAAGTTTCTTTCCATTCATTGCTTGGTAGAGTTGAAAAATGAAAGGAAAGAAAATAAAATATTTGAAAAATGTGTAACTTTAAATTAACATTCGCATCTCTCATTGTCCCTTCTCTCATCATTCCAATTTGAAATGACTGTTTTTTATGCATTAGGATTAAAAATGATAATCTCTCCTATTTTTTTTCCTCTCACTTTTCTTCCCTACCAAGCACACTCAAAATTTATTTTCTTCACTTTTCCACCCACCAAGCACACCCTTATGAGCAACCATCCAACAAAAGGAAGATCCACAGATTCTAATCTTCCAGCATAGTTTACACCGTAAGACACTAGGATCTATTTTTAGGATCAGCATACAACACATAATTGCAAAGACAATCTGGTCTACTTTTAGAAACTTAAGAAGGTTATAGAAGAAAAACTAACAACAGTTCTATAAGGTAGGTGTCTGAAAAGCAGCTCTTTAGTAAATACTTGAAAGCATGTAACAGCATTGCAGCACTTTAAGGAGCACAAGCTAAACAATCCTTACCTGAGTAGGAATAAAAAAGTCACGGACATTAATCTTATAGTGATCCGTATTGGCATCACTTCCATTTTTATCTTTGCTCAGACTGAACTCAACCATATGCTCAACACACTACATATCAGAAACAAACAAACTGCTAAACAAAATAGGTCATAACACAAATGATAAAATTAATCTTATAAAAGAAAACTACACAAGTTACTTTAAGTGTGAGAATGCAACAACCTGAAGGTTCGGTTCCTCCATTGAAAGACGACCAGTTGCGGTCGATGTTTGGAGCCAACGACCATGTAATGTGTATTTGTTTGTACTCCGAGACAACCTAGCAAGTGAACAAATGGATCCCAACGTACAGTTTAAGAGCTTTGCCAACGTTCTATGCTCTTTAATGACTGGAACAATTGGATGCTCATCCCTAAATCCAAACCACATCCATATTAGAATAAAAGCAGCATCCCTTGAATAATTGGATGTTTAATGCTCTCTAATGCATAAACAATTGGCATCAACCTTATGACACTTTTGGAAACCCTGTTTATGGTTCTGCATCTATAACATGCATAAAGAAAATAACTTTTGAAATACCTCAGTAGATCCAAGCAGTGCTTGTCAGTGCTTGGATGCTGCTTTCCTTTATTTCGCCCCTCTGGCACAGGCAACTTCAAATGCCCATACAGAACATTTGCAATATCAGCAGCTGTGCTCAATGAAAATTTCATGCCAGCCAACTTATAAGCTTCCTTCTCAAGATATCTTAGTTTTTCACCCAACAGGTTTCGTGCCCAGAGGCATCCCTCCATGTTGATGCCTATTCCCCAAAGCTCCATCTCAGCAAGGACCCTAACCTAATATTAAACCTAACATTAATATATCACTGTGCATTGCTTCAAGAATGGAACCAGTTAAAGAGCAAAATCATTATAAAATATTTGTTCCATAGCTTCTAAGATGAGAAACTATTATTTCCGCATAATAGATTATCAAGAATAAGTTCAAGAGAAACCACCAACATGGATTACACTAGAACCCCTAAAAGAGGAAGAAAAATATTAGTCAAAAACTAACAACTGCTCATAAGCAGTATGCCAGAAGGCATCACCTAAGAAGCAAGACATCACTAATGCACTACCCTTA
The DNA here is from genome assembly GCF_025698545.1 of Gossypium raimondii. Lineage (NCBI taxonomy): Eukaryota > Viridiplantae > Streptophyta > Magnoliopsida > Malvales > Malvaceae > Gossypium > Gossypium raimondii. Next base: position 54,251,594 of record NC_068577.1, on the reverse strand, counting down.
AGGAATCAACCATCTTTGCCATTAAGGCACCAGAGATGGGTTTAATCTGGGATCCAGGTCAGGGACAGGGATGGGAGAGCATTAAACTCCCCACCCCTTATTTAGGTTAGAGTTACCTACCACCACAGTTTGACATGCCTAGATCTAATTATAGTCCCTCAAGAAAATGTATAGGAGAGCTTACCAATGGTGTTTCAATATATGAAAACACATCAATAAGTTTTTCAGAGATGAGTAGCTTCCAAAATGCAGAATATAAGGCACGTGTTTGAGCAACTCTATGGCAGCAACCATTATGTGAAGCTCTCCGCATCTGATTCTTCCACCTGCCACTCTGATTAGCAGCTGCAGCTGCCTCACTGGATAGCCTTTTCTTTACTTCCTAAGAGATCACAATAACTTGAACTATAAGGAATGTCTTAACAATTTCAAGGTCTAAATATAAGTTGGGCTAGCCAAAAATAAAATGAAAATTAAGAACCAACATTAAGAGCTATTTAATCTATTAACCCAAAATTGTTAATTTCTGTAACAGGCACAGCAAATTACATTCTCTAGGTTGGGTCTAGAGCTTCTCTCCTCATCAGGCCAAAGAATCCATGCTGCGATGCACATATCAAATCCATCATTAATCAGAACTGGTGGTAATAACAAGCATGAGTTGTCAATAATTTCCAGACCCATATCTTTCCCTCCAAGATGCATGCCAGAAAATCTCTGAATAGAAATGGCAGAACTTTTAAGCACTTGAATTTGCACTTTTAAGTTCCATGTAAGTTTGTGGACACCATTTTTTCCCATTATATCACCAATTCTCTTCCATCTCAATTTAGCCATCTCCAACATATGCTCTGGGGGTAGGCTGTTGCATTTACCACTAGAGGCACTTGTTGATAAGAAATTGTTTTTTCTATTATCCAACCATAGTAAATCCTTGGGCAATTTTACATAGTACACGGGAGAATTTTCCCAACAGATTGCTATGCCATGTATCTCAAAGGGAGCAACAGAATTTGCTTCTGATCGTCTGTTGAAGTGAACGTCAAAACAGAATTCCGGAGCAGTTTCCCACAGCTCCAGGAAAGAATCAAATCCACCTGGTGCATTAACTGCATTGAGAGGACCTTTCCCACAAGCACTATCTGCATTGCCAACAGAGAGATCTTCATTGAGCCTATCCTGCATTCCTTGATCCAGATATTCACTAACAGTTGCCATCTTTATACTTCTGCCTTGTTCAACGACAGCATTGACCTTGTCACCAGTTACAGCTGCAGGATTTTCCAAACCTAAGTTGCTCTGCAAGGTAGTGTCTATGTTTACTTCTGCTGAAGCCACTAAGTTATCAGCTGAGGCTTTTGTCAGCATTATTCCTTCATTAGGTGAAGAAACTTTCTCCAAATTCTTGCCAGTTTCCATCAGTGGCATGGCTGACGTGTGGATTTGCTCAACCCCAATAACATTGCAAGGAGAGCCATCCCCAGCACCGGTACTTGCAGCTTCCTCTCCTCCTGGACTTCCACTCAATATCAAAGGTCGAGAAAATTGTGGGACACTATAGCCAAGTGATTTGAAAGCTGAGAAGGCAGCGGCCCTGGCTTCTTCAGCTTTATCTAGGACAATTTTGCGTGCACCATTCTTGATCTTCTTTGCCACGCCAAACTGCATGCGTCGCTGTGCTAAGCTTTCTAAAGACATATCAAGTTTGTCAATATGGTAAAAATTGAAATAGAAAAAAGAAGTACAAAAACAAAGAAAAGCAACACAGCATCTGTTTTTAATAATAAAGTAACTACTTCAAGAAAACAAACCTACGCCAGATAACCAAAAAAGAAAAAAACATAACAATAAAAGTAATAGATTTATCCCAAATTAAGGAAGCATCAAACATTTAAGACAGTGCATCAAAATAATCTATCATTTCCATAACCCTTGATTAGGGAAATAATATAATCAAAACCTTGAAAAAACTTCACCTTGTGCAACCCACGAGGAGGATTCAAAAAGAGCTTTAACAATCTCAGGAATAGATGCCTCTGCAATTGCTAAAGGTGTACGCAAACCAGCTTTATAAAGTGCTCTAGCCCGTGACCCCTAAAATCAGACATAAAATTGCAAATATGAGGCAATGGAAAAACTAAGATCATCAGACACTCTACCACGCATAAATAGTAATGAATCAGCATGATGATATTCTTGTATATTCACATTACAAGTTAATTCAGCATTTCATAAGTTTTTCTCTTATAAATAGATAATCATTGTCTATAAGAGTAAAAGTTATGCCAATGTCAGTCCAAAACATCTGCCACACATGTTTAAAATGGAGAATTGAAGTAACAAAGTCTATAACTCAAGAATACAAAATATTACCTTAACGTATGGAATAGTAGTAAGCTCTACAATCTCTGCTCTGACTCCGAAAGAAACACGATTTTGAAACTTTGCTACCAAGTCTTCTAGATCATGCCATCCTAGTCTCTCACAGAACACGGAAACCATCGATGCAAACCTTCCAGCATTCTCTTGTAAGGCTTGCACCATGCCTTTTGCCACTCGAAAAGCTTCACAAACCTCACCTACTGGAGCTTCCTTCATTGAAGAATTTACAGAACATGAATTTAAAACACCAGGAAAAAAGGGGGAAAATTATGAATGATATGCATGATCAGAGACTTATGTACAAGGAACAATCAATTGAACAACTAGACATAGTAGGTCAAAGACGAAAGGAGATAATTACATGGAGTACATCAATTTGCAACTCCCCTGTTTCACTATTTTGGCTACTGACTTTGCAGTACGGATACCTAGACTCCAAATACTGATACTTATAGGCCAAGTTTAAATACTCGAAGGGTGAGTATCGGTACTTACAAGCATCACAGCAAAATTAGAAGAAAAAATTAGAGGATCCTGGTAATGATACCCAAAGGCTGGGTATCAATACCGATAAACTGCCAAGTCTCGATACCTTTCATAAAGGAATCGATACTTCAGAGTTATTTATAAACCATAGTTAGACCAAATAGATGGGCCTAGAGTCATTGGATGACATAGACCAACAGTATGGGGACACCAGAGTTGTTTGATCTCCAGAAAGTTATAGTTCACCAGCCATATCACCAGAGATACCTCCGAGCATCGAATGTAGCACCGTCTGACCAGGACCATCACCAGCTCAGGTTAGTGGGCAACTGGCATTACACTTACCAGAAACATAAACATAACATTTGTGCCTTTAATTCACAAAGTATCATAATAATCATATACTACAGGCACATATATTTAATAGAAGTAATAAGGAAACATATACTATGCACTAACAATAATAGTGTAATTGACATGGAGAGAAAAAAGGCAAAGAGACCTGCACTAATCTTGACAATATGAGGGCAACATAAAACCGTTTGCACACTCGAAGTGTTTGCTCGTCTGAAAGCATAGTGCTGTTGTTGATCCCAGGTTGATTTCCAAACTGTGCAGGTAACCTCTTCAGGCTATCTCTTAATCCATTTGATTTGGAGATAGGTACACCATGAGCCATGCGCATTAAAAATGGTTCTGTTACTCCAACTCGATAACCAACAGACTGCATCTCAATAAATACAGAAGAAAATTTTACTTTCATATCATTCAGAAACAACAATACTCTTGAATTCAAATGTTAAATCATCTCTTTCTATCTGTTAAAATATTCAGTATTATCAACTAGGAAATATCCCATTTCTAAAAAGCTGGAGCACCATTATCTCATTTTCTTTCCATTAATCATGATTACAGTGCAAGAAATCAAATATCTCTTTAGCATGACTCAAGAAATCAACAGTTGTAACTTAAAAACACAAACAATATAATTGCAGAGGAGCCAAAGCAGTCCAAGTAAATCATCACTAAGAAAGGGAGCAACCGGGAGACAAGGGTTCAAGATTAGAGTAAAAAATAGCGCTTGCCTATTGTAAGGCTAAAATTTACTGTTAAAAATTCGCAATGCATCCAAAAGAATTGAGAATTTAAACAAGACGCAAATGCACCTGCTCAAGAGCAGACAACTCCATGAAGCGTTCATAGTACAACTCCCAATCTGGCTCAACTTCAACATTGATTGGTGTTACTAGATAAACTAAATGCAAATCAGATGCAAGCACAAAGCCTTCTCTAGCCCTTGAAAGATCATCCAGTACAATCTGTGAGAGTAGTAAAATAATTATACTTCATGTCAACATAACAAACTTTATTCCTATCACTGGGGATATGGTCCACACATAAAAGTTCTGATAGAAAGAGAAACAATGCCGAAAACTGCAGGACCATCAAAAAGCTAATTTGAAATTAAACAATACAAACAAAATAAGCTTTACCAGCGACTCCTCTGGGCAAAGGGAACTGCCAAAGGCTGCACGTCCTAGGGGAGTAGTACCATATAACTTGGTCTCATCATTCCATTCAAGAAATTTTCTATGACACAGCCACCGAAGAGATTCCTGAGCTGATTTTACAACCTCTTGAAATGGTTTTGTAGAATTGAGAAGAGTACATCTAACATAGCGGTTAATATCATTAGCAGTTTGAACCATTCCACCAGCCACAACTTCTAGAATTGCATGAGTCATTCCATTCTTATCTTCTGATAAACAAGACTGCAATGGTGGGCAGCTTTCATTTAGAAGTCCTTTAATTCTTTTGATCTCTTCTGTCTTGCAAATAAGCACCTGTATACACGTGAAAATGGTAGAAAGAAAATTAATAATTAATGGAAAACCAAAAAGGAAAAAGAAAACTTATTTCAAATACAATGAAAAGAAATGAAAATGAACAGTTGTAACTATTAGAGTCAATACAATTACTGTAAATGCAGAATATAAAAAATGACAAGACAAAAACAGATACCCATAAAATTATTGAACCTACACTTTCTCCTTTTGTATCAATACCAGTCCGACCAGCCCGACCAGCCATCTGTTTGTATCTAGTCCCATCAATAAAATCACGGCCAATTCGGGGTTGTCGAAAAATTACTCTCCTGGCAGGTAAGTTGACACCAGCAGCTAAGGTAGATGTAGCAGTTAAGACACGAACAAACCCTCTACGATAGCAGGTTTCAATAACCTCTCTTTCCTCAACCTTTACAAAAATAAAAGTACACACTGACCATTAAAAAGTAAAAGAACTTTCTAGATTGGACAATCAATAAGAGGCTAAAAAACTTACATTATTGTAACTTGTACAGGGTAATAAAGGAAAAAATAACAAGTAAAAGTTACTACTAGAACAACAATAACAAATATAAGAGTTGGGAGGAAGTACCGTGAGACCTGCATGGTGATATGCAACACCAGAAGGAAGAGTTTCTTCCAATACTGGATCCAACCCAGCAGGACACCTTCGCAAGGCATCTATTGCTGAAGTAATATCAATAAACTCACTGTTATCACCATGGGCAGTGACGGAGAATTTCTTGAGAAATTTTGCCACATGCTTTGCAGTTGATTCACATCCTTTCCTAGTAGAACAAAATATCAACACTGACTGGCCCTCTTGAACAACCTGGAGTACATTCCATAAATTAAAAATTTGTCAACACTCATAAAACCTAGAGCTTACCTGAAAAATGAAGTACAAAAAAATTTTAATACAGCAAAAAATACCAAGTGTCCCAACCTCGTTGCACAGTTCAACAACATGATCAGGATCTTTACCGCCAAGGTCAACTGCCTTTGGAATTGTTCTAACAAGATCCAAATTCTTGTCATAAATGGTATTGCCAACTTTAATAAACTCCTCCAATGGAACTGGTCGAAAATTTGTCTGGTACAGAGCTGCCTAAATGCGGAGGGATGACAAACAAATGACAAACCAGTAAGCACATAAGAAGGCATAAATAATATGAAAAAAGAAGTGGTGTGACAACAAAATTGATATATGACCCTTCAACGTAAAATATTTCTGGTGTTGAATTCTTTTAAAGAACTCTGTTTCTTCAACTCCATCATTGATTAACAAAAACTTGACAGGATAAAATTCCGGAATATTTAAAACAAAATCCATCCAATTGGATCGTGAGAAACTATTAGAAAAACAGAAAAAAAAATCAAATAATATAAGCAGTTGACTGATTAAGGAGCCTGCATTTATAAAAAGCTTTATAGAGCATACTATTATTCTAATATTATCAAAAAAATAATTTATTGTGAAGCACACATGTTCAATAGTCTAAAATCAGTTGATTTGGGTGAATTTTAATATAAATATATCAACATGCTAAAACCAAGTCATGGATACATCCACCAGCCAACAGCTTCACAGCATTATAAACAATCCCCAGGCAGACATCAATATCATGAAGGAAAAACATTCATGAGATCAAAGATATTAATGAACAATTGAAAGGAAAGAGAGACGGCAAAATGAGGAAACACTGATACTTTGTAAATCTCACTTACTTGAAGCCAATCAGCAACAGCTTCCACATTTGGCATCGTTGCACTCATCCCTACAATTTGTAAACCATGAGCTGGATCAGCCTTACCACTACTGGAACCTGAACTTTCTCCACTACTTGATTCTGGCGTGCCTTCACCAGCTGCATAACGAAGTTTTGTCAACAGAAGTTCCAGAAGATAACCCCTACTCTGATCACCAACCTGCCATGAATCATAGGCAAGGGAACTATCAACATTAGTCCATCCAAAATGTAAAAAGCATGAAGGGAGAATAAGGACAATTAGAAAAAGGTATACAAAACCAAAGTGCACTGTAATAAGCAAGGCCAACAAAAAGATTAGTCATAAAATACCATGTGCAGTTCATCTATCACAATAATTCCGATTTCTGACAGACGACCCTCTTCCAGCAATCTGTTAACTAAAGAATTTGCCTTCTCTATTGTACAAACAGCTACAGAAGTATCTTTAGGAAGTGTGCCACCACCCTGATTTCCATAATAACTACGAACTTGTTTTCCAAGTGGTTCAAGAAGGACCTCCAGATGTTCTGCCTGCAGAATGTTTAAGCAAATAAGTATAAGTTGCCCAAGAAGACCTAGTTTGTATCAGCTATTATCTGGTGAATGAGTAATATTTGGTGCCCAACAACCTTTTCTACGCAGATTGAAACATAAGGAAGCACGAGTAATGCTGCTTTTCTTGTTAATATCAACCGCCGCAACATCAAAATTTCTGCGACAAAGCTTTTCCCAGCGCTGTGGCAGAAAGAAAAAGGTTATGCATATATAATGCAAGACAACGTATCAAGAGCCAAACAAATCCTATACAACATTTTCTATCACAGAAACAGGTACTGTTGCTAAAATGTCAAAGAAAGGAACAAAAAATGACCATGAAAAAACTTATCCTTAGTTCTAAATACTTATAAAGTACCTTGTAGATGCACAATATACAAGATTTCTTCTCTGCAGTACACCATCTACCTGAAGGCAGTCAACCTGGAAAGGAGAAGTTTACGCAAATAAAATACTCAAACACGGTATGCAAAAAGCCAAGAAAAAGATAACAATGTTTGACAGCACCATCAATTCAATTCATTTAAATAAACAATAAAAGTAACATAATACTAATGGATTGACTAACCAAAAGTAGGCCAAAAACATAAAAACAGATATCAATAGCAAAAGTAATAAATAACATATATAAAAACGTGTGCGCATATCCAGGTAGCATGTCTAAGGATGGAACTACAGAATGAATAATTGAATATTGATACCTTGGCATGCATTTAAGCATGATTATCAAGAAAAATGCAATTATAATTACAATTCAAACCCAAAAAGGCACATATCACGGTTTAGTTAAGAACCAAAGAACAAAATCCCAACAATAAGTGCTGAATCAACCTGTCCAAATTGATCCTTACAAGGGGTGTATGTAAGGGGGGGGAGGGGGATCATGCAAATATTTAAATATACCTGCCATGGGTAGAGTTGTTCAATTCCTTTCTTTTTATATATTTTGCATATCTCTAAAGGAAGCCAACTGCTGATACTTAGCTTGTCTTTAAGCGCCACAGAACTTAATGGAGTACTGGATTCATTGCCTTCATCAGTACCAATTGACTTCTTTGCTGCATTAGCTGGTGACATGGAAGTTATGCTATCATTATCTTGACTTGATAAATTAACTTCCACTTTGGGCACCACATGAATAGATGCCTGTTCCAGTTTTCCTCCCTCTTCAGTTTTCTGTAGTTCAGCATGATCTATCAGTTTATTAACAGTTGGTGGCAATATATGATTGATAATACTGCCTTCAGCCTCTTGACTGTCCTTTTCTAATACATGGCAAATACCTCCATCCAAGTTTTTGTCCTCAAATGAAAAGTCGAGATGCTTGACAGGCAGCAGAGACACTTCTTTATCTATCTCTTTCTTCTGCTTCACTGCTGACTCCAAAGAAGCACTGATTCCCTGAAGTTTGACTCTGCTCTCACATTCATCTGAAATTTCCTTTGACTTGTAACCAACATTTGTATTTCCTAAGTTGCCTGTATTCTTTACCTCGTATTGGCTCTCCGGATTATTAATTCCTTCGGCAACTCGAGCAGATAAAATATCACTTTGAGAAAACAAACCATCAGCAATTTCAATAGCTTCATTCCAGAAAGCTTCCCCTGGAGAAAACATAGAACTTCCTCGCATTGACTGTGGTGTCCTATGAGAACATCCTTTAATAACTGATGAACCAGGTGTATGGCATTCCATTGTATGTAGGACAGATTTGGTTGCTGTATTGCACTTTCTTAAGCCTGCTTGAAGCTCAAATGGATTGCTACTAGTGTTTACCTTAATTAACAAAAGATTGTCAAACAAAAGTGGGGAGAATTTCAATCATCAAAACTAGAGCAAAGTTATCACTTACATCTTGAGAAGGGTTGCAAAGGAATTCTTCAGTTTCATATTCAAGATTCGTGTTAGTAGAACAAACAGCAATATCTACTGTTTGTATCTGCTGGGCTATCAGATGCCTTTTCTTGAATCTTTTATCCTCCTCACTCAACATAGATGGACCACCATGTCTCTTTAAATTATTCACCTTCGTCTCTGATGGTGAATCAACATTTACTGGAACTTCACTACATATGAAGACAATTAGAATAATAATAAGATGTTTTTTTTTCTTTGGCAGAGTTGAAGAAAAGGCATAATCTAAATACTAGGAAAAAAAGGCTAAAAATCAACAGTTCTTGGAAATAAACGAGATACAACAGTATTACCTACAATACAAAGACAAAAAATCAGTAGCAAACTTTTTTAATTCTGGATTTTCCCCGATTTGAGCACCCTCAGCATGATCTCCAAAGGCAGCATTTCCTGCCTCAGACAAACCCATAGATATTCCCTTATGAGTCTCTTCAAAGGCTTGAGACTTCGTTTCTGCCAATAACAAGGAGTGTTCATTTTCATGTTTGAAAGATTTATCAATCTCCGATGCCAAGTTCATTTTAATAGGATCTTTCCCACGAGTTGTACATGAAGGGTGTACGATTTCATTATCTTGTGACGTTCTTATGTAACTGTTCAAAGTGCCTTTGGCACTAGGAGAACATTCCACTGTTGTTTTTTCATTCTTTTCAAGTCTCCCCGTCTTCAAACCAGGTGATTGGGTTTTCCTCTTCTTCGAAGCAAAAAACTGCATAACCAATAATACGAAAGCAAATATCAATCCAAAGCCTTTCTCTTCTTTATAAACTTTTCTCGCAATTTTTTTTTCTCAGGTGGGATTCTCTTGCAAATATCAGTTTCCCAAAATACAACACTCGGTAATAAACAAATGTCTTCCAAGTTTGTAAATAAGAACATTAATCGAAGAGAATAAATTCATCCAAAAAAAAAAAGAGGAAAAAGAAATTAAGTTATAATCCGATTCTAAAATCAAAATCTTGATATTTGAGCGTCCAACGAAATAACATTAAAATAATATTAGGGTTTTGAGAAAAAAATGATTTAGGAGAAACCTTATCGATGCGTGCTCGAGGCGAACCAGACGCCATCATCGGAAATAGGAAAGATCGACCACACTCTGCGAAGACTGATCTTTCTTTATGGTGTTGGGAGTCTCAAATGCGACGTTGTGGTGATGTTTGAATCGTCGAACTGAGCGCCAAGAAAGCCTGGTGGCGAAAGCCACAGCGAGAGCGAGATAGAGAGACCAGGAGCTAGCGAGAGCGAGTTTTAAATCTCTAATACTTGATACTGTTCAATTGGTGATTCAAAAATATTAGTATTATGTATTTGCAATTGTGCCCTTCATGTATTTAACTTTTTCACTTTTTCCTTTTCCGGCTTCACTGAAAGTAAAAATTAAACTAAACTACACAAATAGTCACACAACGATTAAAATTTTTCATTTTAATCATTCAAAATAAAAAATTTGTAATTTAGACACTCGCATTACATAATTTTTTATTTTGGTCACTCCGTTAGGGTCATTTATAATTAAAAAGAAAATAATTTTTTAATGCAAAATGAGGTGGATAGTAATATCCAAGATGGAAAAGAATTAGTTGGAATGAAGCTTGGATTTCCTTTTGCAATTTTGAGGAGAGTGATCAAAATGAACAAATTGTGTAATATAAGTGTTCATTTTGTAAACTTTTGGTGCCTAAAATGAAAATATTAAAATTTGGGTGACTATTTTGATAATTTACCCTAAAATTATTATATTTAGATAGCTAGTGTAATTCAAGTTTGTTTAGGTAAATTAGTTATTTTATGTGTTTATTTTAAGAATGGGTAAATTAAATTAAATTTCATCAATTTTAACTTGTGTATTTTCAAATTAGTCCATTTTAATTCTTATTTTTAAAAATTTTAAAATTTCAATCTTTATTCAAACAATAATACTTAAATTTGTTTTGATAAATTTTGATATTAGTCATATACTATGTATAAGTTTTAGGTTTAGTCATTATTTTCCAATTTAATTTATTTTAATAAAAGCCTATTACTATAAATTCTCCCGACAGAAAAGACACGTTTAAGCACATGTTTGAACCCATACCTTCTTGATTATTGCAATAGCAAAGCTAAAACTTAATCGGTTCATTTTAATCATTGTTAGTCTTATACTTTTTTAATTTTAAAATTTTAATCTTGCCTCAATCGGTAGCAACCAAATCTATTAACTAAAATGGTGTGGCACTTTGGAAGTATATTGTGAAATAGCAAGATGACATGAGGTATGATAACATGTTTGCCCCATAAAATTTTAGAAATAATATAATTTAACTTAAATAATTTAACCGTTACCATTTGATCAAAATTAAAGTTAAAAATATAAGGACTAAGATGAATTTACTAAGACAAATAAATCAACTTACAAAATGAAAATAAAGCTTATAAAAAATTCAATAATAGAATTCCACCTAAACTGGTTAAATTATTTTTTATGAGTTAGTTAAGTTAGTTTTTAAATAAAAGATCAAATTTAAACCGTGGAGAAGTCGAAATCTTTTTTTGCGGGGGTCGAAATTAAATTTTAATTTTAATAGCCTATATCTTTATAATTTTTAAAAGATTAAATAAAAAATTTCTATTTTTAGGGGGGCAAAGTTTAATTTTACCTTTACTAATTTAAAATTTTAAAATTTCTAAAGAGCCTAAATGAATAATTTTTCATTTTAGGGAGTCGGGCCTGCCAGCCGCCTTAGATACGCCACTAAATTTAAATAAATTATTTTTAATTTTAGTTTAAATATAGTTAAATATATTTTTATGATTTTTTATTTGATATTTTTTAATATAAAATCTAAAATTATTCATAATTTCCTCCCAAACTCTTAAATAATAGAATAAATGTATTTCAGTATGCTCTCTTGTACTTACAACAATGTCAAAGACTCAAAGACCAACTTAACTAATAACAACTTCTATAATTCAAAATAAATATTTATTGAATTCCATATTAAAATTCAACAATAATTGTTTTCCTATTTATCAAGTAGCACATAAAATAATCATTTTACACATTGTTTTTATTTCCACTCTTTCTTATAGAATTATTAAACGATGTATCGTTTGATTGCTTTTTCCACTTTCATCGTTGGCAAACAATTTACAAATAAACCCCAACAAAAAAATAGAAAATAAAACAAAATAAATAAAATAATTATCGTTGGAATCTATCATTTGTTTTACTTAAATAGAAAATGGAGAATCAATTGATGTAAATTTTCCATCCGTTGTTTAAAAGGTTAATTTAAGTCCCTATATTCTTTATATATTTGAAATTTAGTCCTTATCTTTTTATTTCTAAGAATATTAGTCCATTTACTTTTCAAATAAAAATTCAAATTTGTTAACATTGTTAAAATTTTTCTGATAAGTCCAAGATCATTACAACAATATATTTTTTTTATTACACGGCTACAAAGTGATTTTTTTAATTTCTAAATATCACATCAACAAGGTTGGCGATGAATTATAAAGTGATATTAACAATTGGACCTGAATTTTAAAATTTAAAAATATAAAACTAAGTTCTATGAAATAAAAGTGGAGTGACTAAATTTCCAAATTACAAAGAATATAAGAACTTTGAGTATATTTTAACCAACAATTAAATACTTAAAATTTATTTGTTATGAATTAAACATTTAAAGAACTAAAGCATTCATTTAAACACGTCAAATGGTTTAGAACTGAGTCCAGGTCATTGTTGGCTTTTGTCGTTTTGCGGCCTTGACGTGGCCATTTTGGAAAGTGTTATAGGAATGTGCTTGACATTGCTATCGAAAATTGTGGTGGGAAGTTAAAATGATCATTTTAAATATGATGCTAAAAATTAAAATTAAATTAAATTAGATAATATTTAAATAATTTAATATAATTATACATAAAATATATATTTTAAAAATTTAATAATTAATAAATTATTTGTAATTTTAATTATACATTAAATATTTTAGAATTTTAGATATAATATTCAATAATTTAATATTATTATATTTTTAAATAATTTAATATAATGATACATAAAATATAAATTAATCCAAAATTTTAAATAGTTATGCAATCAACTACAAATTTTACATCTTATTCAATGGTTGATGGCTATGCAATTTAAAGATCTTTTATATATCCATGTGTGAAAAAGAATGTGGTATTATGTTTTATTTTTCCATTTGATTTTTATCATATTAAAAGAACACTATAAAAGTTAATTTATCTTAATTTATTCAATTGTATGATGTTCAATATCATAGCATGGCATTGAAAGGAATGTCAGCGAAAGGTAACCAATTTTCTTTGCTCGAAAGGAAGGATTGAATAGTGAATTTCATGGCAGTTGTCCTATTGATCTTGTGGTAACCTTTCCAGTTAACCCTTTCATTAAGATTAGAACCGGGGCCACGGTTGTTGTACTCAGCATAGTAAAGAGTTTCTTCATAATTGTTTTTGTCAGGTCCTTCAAAACTTATCCATCCTTCAGGCCTAATGAAGTCTCCCAATTTAGACTCCATGATAACAGTTGTAGAGAATTTCTTCCATGGCCTTCCCAAGTATGTTGCAAATTTGAACCTATCGTTGAATAGTTTATTCTCAGGGACAATCTTGCAATTTTGGATCACGATACCAGTGTTCTCATCAATGTAGTCCTTGCCTTGAGCTGTCACTGTGTTGAATTGATGATCCATTGGCCTCCTCACAATGATCAATGAGTTCTGGATGAC